>NC_090926.1:1056492118-1057132093 GCF_040938575.1 Ambystoma mexicanum | reverse complement strand
TTGATAGAAACCCAATAAAGGAAGAAGTCTGGATAAAACATGAAACTCGCACATACGGGAGTAATACAATGGACTCAATTCACAGAACGGAAATTGGGGGCTCCAAATTTGAGATAGAGTTTGACAAGGAGAATATAACGTTACTGATTAAAACATTGAAGAAAAAAAAATTCAAGAGCACCAGGGCTGGATGCCTTCGCTAGTGTGGTGATTTCTGCAAACCTGGAACATCTGTGCAGAAGAATTCATTCCGGAATCTTGGAGACGGCCAATCCTAATACACCATTTATAAACATAAATATTGCAATCATCCGGCAAACTATCACTTACTATCTATGCTAGACGTTGCAGGGAAGATGTGCGCCTCCATGATATTAAAGGCCCTAAAGGAGTGGGCCGAGGAAAAGCAAATCTTACCCTCCTTCCAGACGGGATTTATGTCGGGTTGCTCCACAGCCGATAATATCTTGTTACTGAGCACGCTGATGGCCTATGCAAAAAAGAAGGGGATTCCCCCACTGTACCTGGTAGATGTTGACTTTAAGTCGGCATTCAACACTGTCGACAATGACCGACTGTGGGCAAAGTTACGTGGATGGAGGCTGCAAGAGTCACTGTTGACGAAATCGTGGCAGTTTTATGAGGGGACTAGTGTTCAGGTGAGGCTTAGTAGCATGGGCACATGCACAAGGGAAATAGCCACTGTTTGAGGCTTAAGGCAGGGGGGGCTGTGCTTGCCCCCATGCTTTTTAACCTCAGTAACTTGCCCTAAAGTGTTTCCCCGGGCGTCATATGCAGATGACGTGGTTCTAATGGCCCGATTTGCGTGCGTGGGGCCGAGAAGGGCAATGCGGAATTTACGCGATATGTGTTTGAGAGCGGCTTTGCTTTATAATAAACCTTAGCAAAACAAAGATGATGGTCTGCACCCAGAGAAGTTTGACAAGGAATCTGGAGATGTGCTCAGCAGATATCTACAAGGTATCTGTCTATAAGGTATACCGTTGTTTCATCGACAGGCATTTTCACGACTGCCTTTTTTACATGGACACTAGTATGAAAAAGTCATCGAAATTAGCTGCGGGGGCAGATAAGGGATGGAGGGGGTCGGGAATAGTTAAAAATAGGTGAAAAAAAGATTACTTTTTTCGTAATAGTATCCACTTAAAAAAGACAGTCATAAAAATGACGGTAACCGAAATGACATGGAACCACTTGGACTCCCAATCAGCACGGACAATAAAGTAAAAACTGATGTTGTGATAGCAGGCACTGTCAGTGTAAAGGCATTTGCATAAAGGACTGCAGGGTTTAGTCAAGCTGGAGTCATACAGGCGTATGTGCAGAGCTTTGCCCCCCTACGCCCCCGTTACTTATGGTTTGGAATCCACGACTGACCATAGATGGTTAAAACAGTAGAAGGGAGGGTCTGGAAAAGAATATTGGGGCTCCCTCCGTGTGTACCCATAAAGGCATTGGGCCTCATTCAGAGTACGGCGCTAACCAATGGCGCTATTAACGCCTTGGTTGATGCCGTACCCGGACCGGCAGCGCCTTGGTGGATGGCGGAATTACCGCCCCATTCCAAGGTTGGCGGGGCGGTAATTCCCCATTCACCAAGGCTCTTCCCCATTCCCAAATGAGCCCCCATAGGGCTCAATGGGAATGGGGAAGATGCAAATAACGGTGACCGTTCATTACGGTCACCGTTATTGGCTCGGAGGCCCCTTTGCGCCCTCGACTTTAACACCTGCTCAAAGCAGGCGTTAAAGGCGAGGGCGCAGAGGGAACTCGGAGTATGGCGGTAAGGGAATACCGCCACCGGTCTCGTTACCGGTGGCCGCTATCCCTTACCGCCATACTCGGAATGAGGCCCATTGAGATTAGAGCTGGGCCTCACCTCACTGACTGCACTTGTACGTTTACGGAGGAGCCTGCTCTACAATAAGACTATGAAGTCCGCGTTATCAAACATCAATGACGAGGAGTACGGTTATAAAAAACGAGGGCCAACACCCATAGCAGAAATTCGATGGAATGAATGAAGAGCTGTTTACAGTAATAGGGTGGTGCCTGAAATGGGAGAACAATCCATATCTTTGGGAGGGAGTGTTGATCCAGACTTAAATAGTGGGACTGGAATGTTAATCACTCGCATTTGGCAGGCCTGAGGACTTCGACTGAGGTCGTTTGACTGGACTGTCTCTATCCTCAAAAATATCCGAGGATGGCACCCGGCCCTGCCCTGAGAAGACTGGTGCTGCTGATGCGCTTGCCTCAATTGCCCTCACGAGCTGTAACGGGCCCCAGAATTGGTATGACAAAAAAAAGACAGATGGTGTCCATTGTGTGCCATTATTGGACTGGAAGAGACAATAGACATATAATTACACAATGTAAAAAGCTGGGCCCTGCATATATGACATATTTGAGCGAATTTGTCCATGACCTAAATGAGATAACGTCTAAGCCATTCTGGTTGATTTATTTGACTGCTAAGAGCAATCACAGGAATATGGTAAAACATACAGTCAGCTAGATAGCTTGCTTGGTGGACTCGGGGCTCTGTCCTCTTGGGTCTCAAATGTCATCAAGTGTTGGAAATGCCCTTATAAGGTGGTTCTAACAAATGCTGAAATTAGGAGCCCAAAGTTGCTGCAAAGGAAGGAGGATATGTGAAATCAGAAAACCTAGTAAGGTGTGGTTTGAGTTTAGATACCATTTCTATGAGTTGTAAATCTTATTTCCATGCTGGTTTGTTTTAAAGTCTATATAATAAGATGTAAATTAGTAATGTTCTTTTTTTTATTGTGAATTTATTGTTTTATGACTTTTATGTGGAAATTTCTTGGAACTGAAACAAATCAATAAAACATTATTGTAAAGCACCCAGCAATGGGCTTGGTCACCTTCTAATTACCTTTTCCACAGAGCTTCTCGTCGAAACACGCATTTCTATTTCAAAATACAGGATAGCCCAGTGCTGTGGGCATGGGTTAGCACCTCTCACATAGGCTGCCAGGGTTTGACACCAAACAAGATCCCAAAGTGTAACATCTCTCATAGGATTTCCAAGGGCATTCCATATTATTGGACTTCCCTTGGAAATCCACAAACGAAGAACCCATCCATGCTGCCAGGCTGACACCACTGTTCTGGTGCCACAGCATGCCTTCTTTCAACACCAGGACGATAGTTATACTAGCACGTTGTGACCCCTCTCATATGACCACCAGCACTAGTGCCTCAGTAGGGCTCCTCTCACTAGCCTCACAGTCAAGACCTCCAATGGTACCCACAGTTTAACCCGCCCAATGACCCCACAACACCCCTGCACCATTTGCTGAACCCTGCCCATGCAAAGGACTGTACTACAACACCACCTGGGTATCCCTTCACCCAAGCACTTGGCGTGTTAAGGTTCACAGGAGACCTTTCCCTGTTGCCATGAAGGGCCCCTCCCCACCAACTGGATACCAGGTTTACTGTCCACAATGAGCCCCCTCCCATGAGATGGCAAATCATGCTGCCAAGGTCACACTTCCAATGGCACCCCTCAATATATTGCCAGAATGGGACACCTCGAATGAGATCCCTACAGCTCTGCTGCAATGCTTTTCTGGGACCCTATAATCTGCTAGCATGCTGGGAATCCCCTCATGGACGCAGTGGCCCGCTGCAACATTTTGACCTCAACCGCCACAGTGAATTGCCTCCAGGGGTGGACAGGCCTATAGGGAACTCTGGAGATTTCCCAGTGGGTCTCTGCACCCTGTGCCTCTTTTGTGTGGCATTTCCAAATTTTCTCATAGGAAAAGCATTGGGCTTGCTGAAAATGTGTCATATGGGGCCACTTTGAACATTATTTCCAGGGCCTCTTTTGGGCCCCAGTAATTATTTCCAGGGCCTCTTTTAGTTCCCAGTCCACTCCTGATTGCCTCCAGCAAGATATGATATGATATGGCATTTGTAACGCGCCTATACACAAGTGTTTCAAGGCGCGACGAGGCGGGGGGGAACAAGGGGAAGACAGACAACGATCCTACTAGGCCAGGTATCATTCAGACCGCGCAAGTGCAGGGGTAGGGGTAGGGGAAGGGAAATGTGCAAGGGGAGGGGGAAGTGCAGTACAAGTAAGTAGAATAAAAATAAATAAATAAATAGGGCCAGCTGGTGGCAAGTGCAAAGTAAGTGCAGGCAAGTGCTGGGAAAGGGGGGCTGTAGGGATACAGAGACAGTCCTGCAGTGCAGGGGATGCGATGCCAGGGAGGCAGTGCAAGTGGCGAGTGGCTGGGCCCAGGACCGAGGTCGGTGAGAGTGGCCCAGTTGCAGATTCAGTGCAATTTCAGTGTAGAATTTAGCAGGGGAGAGGGACAGAGAAGGCAGAGGCAAAGAGGAAGGTTTTGAGGTGCTTCCGGAACCAGAGATGGTTCTCCTCAAGTTTCAGGGAGGCAGGAAGGCTGTTCCAGAGGGAGGCCCCTGCCGACAAGAGAGATCTACCCCCAGCTCGTTGCTTTGAGAAGCGGCTGACCCTGAGGGAGTTGGAGACGGATGAGCAAAGGACTCGGGAAGGAAGATATTTAGGGAGAGAGAGTTGAAGGTATTTTGGCCCCAGGCCCCAGAAGGCCTTGCGGATAATGCAGAGGGTTTTGAACTTAATCCTCGCAGCCACTGGGAGCCAGTGTAGAGATTTCAGTCCTGGAGAGATACAGTCCCTGGGCTTGAGGCCAAGGACAAGTTTCGCAGTTCTGTTCTGGATGTGTTGCAGAGGGCGGAGAGTGGAGGTAGGCAGATTAAGATAGAGGCTGTTACAGTAGTCCAGCTTCGAGAGAACCAGGGCTCGGGAGACAGTGAGCTTCTGGGGGAAGGAGAGGAAGGGAAGAATACCTCTGAGGAGGTACAAGTACCACAGTCCTGCTGCCAAGGGCTAGCACCTCTCGCCTGGGCAAGCTGCTCTGCACCAGTGAAGCGAAGACAGATGGCCCGCAAAAACAAAAAATAAATAAACTGCGTGAAGCGACAAGCAGCAAATAACAACAAAAACAACAGAACGTACAGCAGACGCGATCACATACAATGCAAAATATGAAAAATCAATACAAAACCCACGAATGCGGCAGAAACTCTCACTAGTGGTTACAATAAAGAGAAGTGAACCCGGGAAGTGAGACTCACAGACGGCAGATTTGGACTGCCCTCCCCCCCCCCCCCAGACCTCTCTGCTCGGTGCTGGTTATTACTAGGAGAACCCTTTTAGCCTGTTTGATCCTTCCCGCCTGTGCTCGTAGCTTAACTGCGCATGTTGAGATCGCCGGAATGCATAACTCTTAGTGAAATGCACCGCGCAGATTTCTGTGCCTAACCCTAGTATAAACTGATAACGGTGAAGTGGGGTGGATGGTAAGAATAGGAGGCTCTAGTGCCTCATCTGTGGTGATGGCCGGGGTAGGGTGACTAGACGTCAGCGGAATTAGGCCCTCTGTCCCCAGCGAAAGGGAAAGTCCCTGTCCCGGTTTTTGGATAAAGGGAATGTTACCAGTATTAAACGATTTACTATTGATGGTGGGCAAACATTATAAAGCAAGCAAACATCAGAATAATTAGCATTTTACATTGCGTTTCTCTGACATCCCAGGTCGGGCTGAACCCCCAACCTTTCAGTAGCCACCATACGCATTACCAGTTTGAGCCAGAAACAAAACAGATTGGAAATTAAGCATGTAATATTAATCAGAGCAAACGCTCTTCTGTTATTGAGACGTTTAAAATCAAAATCAAAACCACACGGTTTATTTGCAGGATAGCAGTTCAGTCATGCACATAGAGGAAGAAGGGGGAGAGGGGGATGGTCTGCCATGGTAGTCCTTTTAGGTGTGTGGCCGTGATGGGGTTATTGCAAAATCTGCTCGCACGGGGCGATTATTACACAGCAATTATTACACATTATTTGTGTTAGTACGGGAGTGTGGGTGACTCCCGCCTCCAACATGTAACACACGAACAAGAGGATGTGACGATTCCGTGCCCAGTATTAAAACTCTCCTTTTTCTACCGCTTCCAGTTTCTAACTTGCCTCCCGACATTCCTTTTCCGGTCCCGGCTCTGCTCCCCTTACTCTTCCGTTTGGATCCACCCTATGTCACCCCCTACCCAAGCTACGGCCTCGGGGCGCCCCTAAGGTTGGTGCAACTGAACCTATGAGAGGTGGGTTCCCCGGGTGGTTGTGCGTCACTGCTAATGCGACCACCAAAGCCTCTTGCTTCTTGGTGTATCCACTAACAGTCATGACAGCCCACACGTTGCCGCTGCAGGCCCCATCTATTACCCAAAGCCCCCCCCCCAAAACAACATGAAGCTGAGCTTTTGCCCCAGCCCACTGCCCTCCTTCTATGATCCAATTTGCAATCAATAAACATGGAACATTTGTTGAGGGTGGTGTTACGAATCCAGGGAATTCGTCCTCCTTTCTCCCCCAAGGGGTTAGGTAGACGAGCTTGGTACTTAAATGCTCCCTATGTGACTGGGCAAGCGGGATCCCACAGGGGGTTACCCCCACCCCTCTTTGGGGCCAAGGAATGCACAAACAGAAACCGCATCCACACTCCATTCAACTCACAGTCTGACCTATTTGTTGGATACAAGAGAACTACTAACCAGGGCAACTATAGATAGGGCCCCTTTAAGGTAGGAGGTTTGATTGCTGACCTGTACCTGTTGCCATTTTTTGATGGAAGTGAGGACCAACCGTATTCTCTCTTCCTTTCCAGGGAGGAATTGAAATACCAGCAGACCTGCAGGAAGCACAGGGATGTAGAGTCATGCAAAAGAGGAGTGAACAGAGGCCGAGGTAGGTGGAGACAGCAGACAGCACGCAAGAAACTGTAGCTTCAAAAGCAGAATACCCAAGTTCTGGGAGGGTCAATGAGCCAAGAAGCACCACCACTGAGGCTGTGAATCACCAATGCTGTGGCTTCCAGAAGTTGACCGCAACCAGGAGCTGCAGTCCGTGTCAAGCAGGAGGGAGAGACGACGCACAGCCTCTAGGGATGAAGAATCTCATAGCTAGAAGAGGCAAACCAAAAAATCATCACCGCTAGGGGCCAACGAAACCCAAGCACTCACAGGGCTAGAAAAACCCATAGCTCAGAAGGAGCGCATCAGGAGACTGAGGGTCCGAGAAGGCCGTAGCCCGGGAGGGACTAATCTAAAGAGAAACACACAGAGGTGAACAACCCCAAGAATCATACAGGGGGAAAGATGCCCACAGCCCAATCAGGACTGGATGGAGGACCGCCCTGCGAAGAACGAGAGAGAAACCGACTTGGGCTGAAGAAACTTGCTGCCGATCTGAGGCAAGCCCACAAGAGAGCCCTGGAGGATTCAAACAAGTATGATTAGACTTGGCAACAACATTGCGTAAACGTTCAAATGTGTAAGTAGGCTTGATGCATAGGAAACCAAGTGACTGGGCAAGAGTTCAGAGACCTGGAAAACCAGGGAATATCAAAAACCACAGGTCAAGTTGCTATATCCCCAGAGGTAGGATAAAAACCAGAACAAGACATTGTTCCGAGGGAACCTTTAACGGCAATTCCCTTTTTTGAGAAATTGCGACCTTTCCATTGAACTTTGAGAGACTTTAAGCATCATAAGGTGGAGGTCAGAAACCAGCCACCAACCAATACGTTCCCTGGGCGACGCAACCCTAAAGTAAGCTCAAGCTCCGTCTCCTTTATTTCCTTAGCGTTAGGTTAGCGATACGCCAGCATAGGATTTTAACCGAGGACTGGAATTGTGTTTTGTGAGACATCCTGACAGGCACCCTTTATTGTTTTTTACAATCAAACACATCTTAGTGATGGGTCCTGGAGGAGGGGTTTTTCTTTGAGTTTTCCAATAAAGTCTGGTTCAACTAGGTCTTCATGCCCATCTCCTACGTCCGAATTACCACAGTAGGAAAAGGCCACAGCTGCTTTTAGGCAGGAGAGAACTTATACGTGTTCCATTTTCACTACACACACTCGGTTCCATGATGAACAAGCATCTTTACGGTCACTGCGCCTCCACCCCTCGGATACCTTACACCTTCCTCATGGCTTACACCATTCCCTGGTGTCCAACTCTTGCCCAGTCACTTGGTTGCCCACACATCATGCCTAGCTACAGATGTTTACACAATGTTGTATCCCAGGCCACCCAACCTCATCAGTTACTTACTTCCATTTTAAATACCCATTTCATTTCCATCCTAGGTTTCCTGATCTCTTACCCAATTTGTTTTTTCAATGTCTATCAACCATTTCATCCCAGGTCCAACTGCCAATTGTCATTAGTTGCCCCCACTTTACTTGCCCCTAACCCTGCTATGGTACGCCAATGATTAGCGTTGGAGAGAACCTTCCTCCCCTCCCCATTCCCGGTTCATTTTAAACTGAAGCCCCAGTTTTAGTACAGCCCTCTACCCCTCAATTGCCACGAAATGCCTTACTTGAGGAGAACCATCTCGAGACCTTACTCCTTGCTTCTGCCTTCTCTCTTCCTCTTCCCTGCTGATTCCCTGTCTGATACTGCACTGGTCACCTGTCTACCCTCTGATTCGGTCCCAGGTCCCTGCCCACTCAGTTGCACATCCGCACTGCCTCCCGGCATCCCACTGAAGGGCTCCATCCTGTCTCATGATAACTAACATTCAAGCCTTGCTCCTGCCTCCAATACAAACCCCACTCTCCGTCTCTCACAGCTGGCAACTACCGACCTCCTGAACCCCTCACCCATGGCTTGCATTCTTGGGGCTCTTTGACAGTGAGGTGCAAAAGTACAGCCACCGTCACCGCAGACAGACTCAATCTCCTAAACATGAGAGAAATCAGTCAGAACTGCATGCGTCACTCAACTAAAACGCCAATCTCTTCTCTGCAGCACCGCAAACTGGACCACTGTGTGAGCCCAATTCATGACCTTCCCCTGCACCCGTATGCTAACCTAAAGGTTTTACACTTTGCAACACACACTCCAACCTACCCAGTCCGTCATCCACCTCTACACAACGACACCTTCTTGGATTTAACTTCCTGCACCTTCCTCCATGGCCTTGCCTTCCACTACCTCACTCGCTGCATCTCTTTATAATCTCCAATCTTGGGATTCTCTGCTCCATGGATACCCCCCACTGGGATGCACTCCTCTGGCCTTCAAAAGCTACTTGTGGAGCTGCTCAAAACGAGACTCAAGACGTCACGTATGTGCGACAGATGGGGCCGCCCTAGACCCCTGTACTGTCCTATCCTAACTGACCACAAAACCCGGCTCTCACGCTCTCATCTGATAAATACCATTTACATTTTGGTAGTGCTATGTAATTACTGGCCCAGGGTTCTTAGAATATGTCTGTTTTGTCCTTCTGTCCTGATCTTTTGTGAAAGTCCTCCTACCCAGAGATGCTTCTGTCCTCTGTTACCGTCTACTCCGTATGTCATTTCTAGTCGCAAAGTCCTCTTGCACCCTCAATAAACACAACTGAATAAAAATACATCTTCTGTTGCCATTAAGATAGCTCAGCGGGTTGAGCACTCCCTGTTGCGATCTGCAGGTCGCAGGTTCGAATCCTGGGAAGGCCAACTCAGTCTTTCATCCTTCCGAGGTCAATAAACGAGTAACAACTTCGTTTGTGTTTCTATGCTTTCTTATTTCTGATACATGTATGGAGAATGCTTTCATAAAAATAGTGCTCTAAATAGACGAGGAACAGACAAATGAGATATCGAGTCTAAGCAAGAGAGGATAGCAGATGAGTTTTAAGACGAGAGCGGAATAAAGCGGAGGTCGGAGAAGATTGAGGGGTAAGGAATTACAACGCCCCCGGGTCGAGTAAAGAGACTAAACACTGGGAGGTTTAGGGACTACAAGAAGAAAATGGGACTGAGAGCATAAAGTGTGAGGAGGCAGACATATAGAAACTAAAGACGACAAATAAGGGTGCCAAGCCTTGAAATTATTCAAAACAGAGAGAACGAAAGATAAAATGGGAAAGAATTGAGAAATGGACCAATTAAACGATCAACCAATGGGGAGCCAGCGGGTATGAAGGAAGACAGACTAACAGAGCAGGACAGAGGTCTAGGTAAGGGACGACAAGAGCGGGCTCTATGAATATTGAAAAGCAGAAGGGGACAGGAACGAGCTATAGAAATATGCAGGGAGAAAACAAGATGCCTAGGCTGCAGGCAGAGAGGGAATAAGGAAGGAGGGCGAGAGCAGAGGGTGGAGGAAGATAATGCAGACAGTGAGAGTGCATCCAAGACTGAATTGATAGAAGACTGTGTAGTTACCACAGAATACATCTTAATACATTTAGATTATAAATGGAAAATATGGTACTAAATAACCAAGAGCCAGTAGGCAACTAACAACTAAATATAGAGGTGAAAATATTTGTCCTGTTACAGCATCACCAGCATAAATTTGAAGGGGAAAAGTGAATTTCAAGTCGCCATTGAATACATTCCTCACAATAGTTCCAATTTCAATAACTATATTGGTCTCTTTGTTGTACCATAGGATTGTTTATTTTCAGGCAGCTATGACATGGGATTTTGATATTGTACCCAATATGATGCATAACTTTACTCTGTATATTTTTTCATTTTTTGTTTTCCCTCCATTGTAAGGGTTAACTACTATTCATCTTAAACCAGCCGTTGAGCTTGGCAGAATAAAGAACACACTATAATGCTTTGAACGTGAAAAAGGCGACTGATTACTTTCGCATTCTGGGGAGAGTAGAATTATCTTGGAACGCAACCACTACCCACCGGCTAACTAGATCTCCAGATACAAGCGCCTCAAACGACAACCCCCCCCATACATTTTAGTCCAGTAAACCATAAGGATGAGCCATTCCTCCCCCGGTGGTCCACCTACAAACAAGCACTCCGAGGAACTCTCAGTTTAGGGATAGAATTCACAGTCACAATGCATGATTTGCCCAGAATCACACTTTAGAGAAGCAGGGGTTTGAACCCAATGTGCACATTAGGCAGTTGAACCCCATATCTTCCCAACACTAATTGGTACAAATATGTGTTAATGTTTGGGTTGCAAGAGCAAAAATAACATTGTTTTATAGAAAGGGTTCGAAAAAGTACAAAAAATCCATCAAAATAATCAAATATATATATATACATATATCACTTGAGTAATGTTGAACAAAAAGGGTATGACTTCATCTTCATTTTCCCCATCCGGAATCAAAGTCTACAAGTATTAGCATGCTAGGTAATGCGAGCATATGGGTTTAACAACTGTACTCTCATTTCTGATGACGGAGCCAACTTTCACCGTCCTTAGATGAAGTGCCACACACAGTAGACACTCCCAAATGTACACTCGCTGGCGCCTCTTCAGCTCACAGTTGCCTGTGGCTTTGTGTTTGAAATGCAAAACAAAACTAAAGAGACAAACGGGCGCAGCATGCCACCAGCCCGAGAACCGAAGTTACTATTAGGCACTGGGTACAGCTGATACTGTGGCTCACGGTACAGGATGCCACAGCAGTCACAATTTCCAAGAGGAGTACCATGTGTCTAACGTTTTATCAAGCGGATGCTGTCAGGGGTGAACGGCTTAATTTACAAGACCAGGCCCCAAAATGTGCAGTCACAATTAGACATTGACAAATTATAATTGACTAGTAAAAAATTATGTGCTGTGTTCACACTGAGAACTGAGGGGCTGAGTGACTTTATGACTGGCTAGTAGTTTGCAACTTGACATCCCCCCCCCCCCAAGTTAGATAAGTACAACCTCCAGACTCAACTTCAACATGGACATTAAAGACATGGCCATAAACAGCCCTCTTCTTTCCTTGAAGATTCAACCATCCATGTTAAAATGGGCGAGTTCACATAGGATACCACCATGCAGAGACTAGGCCTCCCTGGCTGCTTAACACTTACATTAGACTCTTCACAACCAGCCTCAGTTCTCTTGCAGGTTTCAGCTCTGTGCCCATGCTGAAATTGCCTTAAAAGTAAACAAAAATGGCAGCCCGCCCCGTGATGAGATCTCAAATTTCCTCCAGGTTTTCTACGAATGTCTCACCATGAACAAACGGTCTCCACCGTTTGAAAACTTCCAATTCTCATTTTTGGCTCATCCATAACAAGCTCCCTTTCAATTGGCCAAAATCACTAGGATCCAACCCGTCCAAGAAACTTAGCACAGCCGCAGATATCATGCACCACACAAATAGGCAAAATCACATGCAGACCCCATTTCAGGCTACACATTCTGTGCAAAATGACCTCCCCCTCCCACCAATTAGGGGCCACTGAAAAAATGTAACCAACAAGGGGTCTGGTCTTATCCAAGCAAGCTAGATTTCTCTAACTCTCGACCTAGATATCACTAGACACCAGACTCCCAAACTGAAGCCCAATCAACCCCGCTTCACAAGCCAGCTCTACGGCCTGTGCATGCAAGAACCGATCACACCCGCCCTCAAGGCACGTCACCGGCGACCTTTCAAAGCCATAATAAGGTTGAAAATGCTCTCCCTCACACTATAAACGGCGCCCTTAAGCCTCCGGGTCAGTGGTGCGCAATATAAAACAATCAAGTAACGTAACCAATGCCTTTACAACAGAGGACCCAAATAATTCAAGGTAATGTCGAATACTTACCTGCCAGCGATGAAACTCAGGTGTTTAGAAGAGAACGTACTAAAACCACCCAATTACACAACACAGAGCTATTGAGGTCGGGAAATGTTGGTGGGTTACACCTCCTGAAATGTGGAACGAGCTCCTCAAGCACCCAAGATTAGACTCTTTAAGAGATCCCAGGGAGACCTAAACATCAGCACGGTACAGAGGGCAAGAACTTTCACATGTGGCCTCTGCCCAGGTCCCACTCAAATCTCTCAGAATCCTCAGCCCGGGTGGCCTTGAAAACACAGACTCACCTCTGTGAGATTGCATCGTTTCATGCCCATCCAAGACTCCAATATCCTCTTCTGTAGTGCCGAGCCATATTTTATTGTTCATTCGCACTCATCCACAAGCCAGCTCAACATGGGTTGCTAGCAGGGACTTGGCCACCCCTACCTGTCTTCGTATTGGCTAAAATGCGCACACACATTCTATACTCCTCTGATGAATCTCCCATTCCGCGGACTTCGGTACACCGAGGGCATTCACCTACAGCGCTTTGAGACCATACCAATCGGAATAGGCGCTATACAAAAGCCATATTACATTGAATAGAGGTGTACTTTACCTGGATTGCACCTCGACAGTTTGAATATAGTACTCTGCTGCTTCCAAACCTCTCCCTCCACTATACCCCGTTTCCCTACTCTTGGTGCTTGGAAACAACAATGTCGTATTTTCCAGAGTTATAAAGATAATAAACGGGCTGATTCTCTCGAGGGCAGGAATATGCCAGCAGTGTTTCGGTACTACACTACGGACTAAAAAAAGAAGAAAAAGAATAGGATGGCAGTACCTTCTCGATTCTCTTGTTTCCACTGGGGTTTGTACCTCACCCCATGCATGGTGTATGCTACGATTGTCCTGGTCGACAGTTGGTGAAAGCACTTTACTTCACACACACAGTTTGCTTTGGCTTTAAAGTGGGGTTCCCGGGTTGTTCAATTGCAAATATAATACATATTTTCCAAGATTTTTTAAAGTGTAAGTGACATCACTGACTGACGGGAACCTTCGGAAACGTGTGAATCGCGGGAATCCCGTGTTCTATAATTTCACCATTCCTCTGCCCAGAATTCAATTATTTAAGAAAAAAAAAAAAGTCTGCCAAGTGATTTATTTAATGCAGAGAGGACTGAGAAATTCGAACCAGCTTTAGGAGCCAGACACTCTTCATGGCACGGGTCTGCAGTCAGGGTCGGACTGGCACGTACATTTGTACCGGACACCAATGAAAAAGTGGCCCTCGATAACAAATTGGAATTAACTATTTTCCTGACAATGGGTTCAGTACTACTCAAGGGGGTCTTTTCGGTAAAAATTGAATCCAAATAGTGCATTTTAAAGTAGATTTGGTTAGTAGCATTTTCTAAAACATGTGTAGTAGCTCACACTGACCATCTTCAGCCCAAAAATCTGTATTGCCCTATGGGCCAGTCCGAGCCTTTCTGCAACCTTTGCTTCCTCAGGAGTTTCAATTCCTTCTCGTGTTCCCTGTATAGGTGCTGGTGCCACGCTTGAGTGGAGCTTGGAGTCGGCGAACAGAAAAAATTATTGACTGACACTTCACATTGTGTGAGCTGGCAGGGCCCTTTATTTGCAGCGCTTCACATTGTGTGAGCTGGCGGGGCCCTGTATTTGCAGCGCTTCACATTGTGTGAGCTGGCGGGGCCCTGTATTTGCAGCGCTTCACATTGTGTGAGCTGGCGGGGCCCTGTATTTGCAGCGCTTCACATTGTGTGAGCTGGCGGGGCCATTTATTTGCAGCGCTTCACATTGTGTGAGCTGGCGGGGCCATTTATTTGCAGCGCTTCACATTGTGTTCGTTGGCGGGGCCCTCTATTTGCAGCGCTTCACATTGTGTGAGCTGGCGGGGCCCTGTATTTGCAGCGCTTCACATTGTGTGAGCTGGCGGGGCCATTTATTTGCAGCGCTTCACATTGTGTTTGTTGGCGGGGCCCTTTATTTGCAGCGCTTCACATTGTCTGAGCTGGTAGGGCCCTTTATTTGCACCGCTTCACATTGTGTTTGTTGGCGGGGCCCTTTATTTGCAGCGCCACCGCACCACTTGAGCCGGCACTGGTGGTGGGTATAAACGCTAGTAAAATAACAATATTTACCATAGTCTACAGTTTTAAAGGAGGGACACCAAAATCAACAAACCATTTGTGGATGCCAAATCCTATCCAAGATAAAAGACAACGTAGTGGATTGAGCCCCAACATTAACTTTCATCGGCTGCATTTCAAACATAAACTGGGGCATTTTACAGATGTTCATGCCAAAGTGTTGCTTCCTTAAGGGGAACTTTAAAATACTTGCTCAATCCCACGATGCCCAAGGTATACTGCCCCTCTGCCAGTAGGATACCATAACGTTGAAAAATCAAGACCGAGGGCCAGATTCAGAGCTTGTGCAAATGATAGCGTGGAAAGCCAGCATTCCCCCCTCCAGTTTCCAGCACCACCATTCTGGGGTGGGTGGAAATCCTGGCATGAATATACCGTCTACATAGAAACGTGCTCCAGTGGCACTGCAAGCATTTTCTAAAAGACTGCCACTATTCTAGCTTAAGAAAGTTTCCTTAAACTTTCATTAAACTAAAGAAGTGGTGCTCCCGCCTCGGAAACGCCATTCACCAAAGGAAAACGTGTGAAGACGCCCTTAACTGTAGCTGTATTTTAACTCCACCTATTGCCGTGCTAAAGCTGTGCTCTAGAAAGCAGAATCCCATTGCACACCCATTTCACATGGTTGCTAAGGCTGTTGTTGGGCAGTGAACGCTTGTGCTAAAGTCATGCCTTTGATGCCAGCTCAGCGCATTAGCACTTAATCAGAATAGGGTGCTGCTGCAGAAAGTGTTCATCCTTCATGAATGTGAGAGGTGGGTTTACTCCTGGTTATCTTGTCTGATTTTCAGTATCAATAATCCTTCTAACACGGTAGTTAGTGCGATACAGGTTCGCTTTTATTGATGGTTTTTGAAAGATTCCTCTTGATACAATGATTAGTGTGTAAAACACTGTTATGGCATTTTGTGCCTTGGTGCGGTCAGCCGACACGTGTTTCAACCCATAAGGGTCTTTCTCAAGGCAGGTATGTCTTGCTATGATCCCTAGGTGGGGTTCTTATTGTGTTGTGGGTGGCTGTCCTTGTGGCAGTAGAAAGGACAGCCACCCACAACACAATAAGAACCCCACCTAGGGATCATAGCAAGACATACCTGCCTTGAGAAAGACCCTTATGGGTTGAAACACGTGTCGGCTGACCGCACCAAGGCACAAAATGCCATAACAGTGTTTTACACACTAATCATTGTATCAAGAGGAATCTTTCAAAAACCATCAATAAAAGCGAACCTGTATCGCACTAACTACCGTGTTAGAAGGATTATTGATACTGAAAATCAGACAAGATAACCAGGAGTAAACCCACCTCTCATACGCACCAAATTGGGGTCCTGGCTAAACCCCTAACCACTCCTGTGATCTTGCGACACCAGAACAAACCTTCCAACCTATAAATGGTGCTTAGCATGGGCAGGTTCCAATCCTAGAGCCAACCAGACCCTTTATCCTTCATGAATGAACACTTCCGTGTTTTTACATGCACCTCTGAATAGGGCCCTGAGAGACAGCCCTACCCTACGTCGCCGCCAGATGCATTTTTGAGGACATAATTGGCTACTTCCTATCCCCAACAAGATGGCCTGCGCGCAGCGCGCCCCCAGGGGTATTTAAGGGGGCAGGGAAGGTTCGGGAGCAGGCGACGGTTAGGACGAGCGTTTGTCCTGGTCGCCTGCTCCCGAGCCTTCCCTGAATCTGGGCCTTTAGTGGTTTGTGGCTGAGGTGAGGAGTGTAGCAGCATAGTGGTAGCGGGTGACGGGTAGGTAGTTAGTAAGGTATATTTAAAAAAAAAAAAAAAGGAATTAGTAACTATTTTTATAGTTGGCGGTACCGTAGATAAGGTACCCCCCCTTACCTCAGCTGGGCAGCCCTGTGAGGTTTTCCATTGTTGGGTAGCGGGCGGAAGGTACGGGGGGTGAGGAGGATCCGGTTTGGGTCGGCGTTCTCCCGGGGGCTTTGAGCGTCTGTCTGGGGGCTGGATGATCCTGGGTAGGGCTTCGTTCACCCCGTTCGGGCAGCAAGTTCCTTTGGGCGTTGGGGGCTCGTGCGGGCGGGGGCGGTAGAGGGAGTGTCAGGGTTCGTCAGCACGGTCTCAGCTGTCTGGCTCCCGGCATCTGATTCGTGGGCCAGGGCTAAGCCGTTAAAGGGCCCGGGCCCATATTTTTTTTTAGGCACGTGGTCCATGGAGCGGCAGCATTGTACTGGAAGGACAGTGTGGTGCCTGCAGCACGCTGCCAGGGGGCGGTAGGGTTTTTGGAATATTTTAGTTTGGGGAGCAGGGGTATCCACGTGTTTGAAGGCCCCTCAGCCTTACGGATCATTGGTGGGGGTTTTCAGGTGAAAAGGGGCATTTTGCTAGGGGGTGTATATATATAAAAAATACTAATAATAAGGGGATTAATTAAGACAATACATATAACAGAATAATATTTTTAGGGCACTGGTTTCTGTTTAGGGTATACCAGTTAAGTCGTTTACCCCCCCACGCGTATTTTCCACGAGTAGGTTTGGCTCGGGTGTTAGTGCATTTAGGTTTAGCATCAAGGGGCATATTTTGGCACCCAGGTAGATCGACAAGAGAGCGTCCGGGGGTGGGGGAGGGGGGGAAGAGAGTGCAGTTGAGAGAAGGGTCTGGGGGGGTTTGGGGGACAAAGACGAAGTGGAGGAAGGGGACGTTAGGAGTGTCCAAAAAGGTGTAGGTCGGGTGGGGCATGAAGGTAGAGGTGACGGGGTGCAGAGAGGGGCGATAGGGCAGAGGGGCAAGGGAGGAAAATACCTGCAGAAGAGTGCAGGTGGAAGGATGAGAGAGCGGTCCCCTTCGATTAGTGAGTTTAGGGAGGGGCTCGGAACAGCCACCCCGGCTAGGAGGATTTCGGGCAGAGGGCACAGAGCAGCCCCTGCTATTGCAGAGGTGGAATATGGAGAGGGTTTAAGAATGGCCCCGCCACAAACTTTGCGAGGACAGTCTAGAGGGCACAGCACAGCCCCTAGCAAGGAAGACCACAGGGTGGAGGAGAGGACCCCTCGCCCGAGAAGAGGACCAGGAAGTGGTTTCTGTGGCCCTGCCGAGATGTCGCCGATGGAGTGGCGGGGCAGACGCAAGGGGCTCACAAGAGGAGGATCTGCCCGGCCCGAGCATGTGCTCGCAACAGCAATGGTATTACATGGGGGATGATGAAGGGATGGAAGAATATGTGGGGCAGTGGGAGGATGAAGGATACAGTGCTGTAAGGAGGAAGGGGAGGACGAGAAGGGGCCTAAGATGGGAATGTGAAAGACAGGAGCAAGGGGTTTGGGGGGCAAGAGGTCGGGGGGATAACTGTCTAAGTGAGACTGCTGACATGTTTTGTCCCTGCATCAGGAGCCCAGTAAGGAAGGAGATGAGGAGCATCGGAGTGGAGGCCAGGCTGCAGATGGGCGATGGCAGGGCAGATAGAGGTGAGCGGGAAGGGGACTGGTCAGCAGCATGGCCGAGGGTGGACACGAGGGTGGGGCCAAGAAGGGAAGGGTCAGGGTTGCAAGGGGCAAGGCGAGAGATTGGTGTACAGTAGGGGTGTAACGGTAAACCGGTATACCGGTAGGAATACCGTGAGCATTTTCATTTACCTACAATAACCGTTGCATTGTTTACACTGGTTTACCGAATTGGGGTCGGGCAGTGAAGCCTCAGCCTGCTTTTGTAATTTACTGCCTGTGCGCACCCAGTAAAGACTGTTGTACCCAGGCTGGGAGGCAGGCTGCTTGTCTTGCAGATGTGTATCAGCTACCGGATTGCCAGCCAGCGCTGTGCGAGGCACACAACATTAACAGGCCAAACTAGTGACAGGAAGTTGTTGTGGCTCTGAGACTCAGGCGGAGATCAGATTCGGAGCCATGTGCTACACCCGCATTGTTTCGTTCCTTGGGCACAAAACAGTAAAGTATGCTGTTTTACCTAATGCTGGAAACCCCGTTGCTTTCAAATCCTCTTGCCCAGACCAGAGAAATGTAACACTTTTCCCCAGTTCGAGCATGTGCCACATAAAGCTTGCAGTTGCAGGTTTGCAGACTTTGCAAGAGCTCAAGTGGCATATGCGAGGACACGCAGCATTTCGCTGATTGGACTGTGCTGGCTGGGCAAATACGAGTGCAGTGGTGATCTCGATGTAACTGGGTGGAGGAAAAGACTGGCTGGCTTCTGACACCCAGTGATCATAGTGGGCATCCTGGCTGCAGCCGTGGTCTGGTAACAGCAACAGATCCAGGGGCTGTTCCCCCTCAGCACACCAAACGAGCTGGACTCTTGTGGACTGGACTCAGAGAAGGGATGGTGAGGACTCAAGGGTGGGCTTGGGTCTGTACTAAATCTGATGCTTTTTGAGTTTGTCCGCCATTCCCTGGCATGTGCCTTACGTTTTTTTTTAATTTTCAAAGTGCACTTATAACTAGTGCAGCCAGTCTATAAAGATGTATTGTACCTGGGGGGAGGGGGCTTTGGGGTAGGAGGCCTACATGCGTAGCTCTTTAGCAAAAGGGTCAGGAACTTCACTTTGGCACCCTGCAAATGTTTACAATTCACATTTCCGTATTTTCATCCTAAGTTTTCTGTGCGCAATGTCAAGTTTGCGGGACATTAAATACTGTTGGCTTTATAGATAAACTGAAATTAAAGCAGCGATTTACTGTTGCTGAGATGTTATATCAAGTGCTGCCTCTAGATTCATGGGACCCGCCCCCAAATACTTATGAAATATGTCCTACAAAATGCACCATTTTAATCTGGTTTGGGGTCAGGCTCCCTCGATTTGCTTGGTTACTTTCCCTTGCAGTGAAAATCAAAAGTTGGCACCCATGTAGTCTGCTAACAAGGCAACATTTTGCATTGCATGTAGTAGAAGTAGATTGAAGTTCCCAACTGGTGAATTTACCCATTGCCACTGTGAGGTGGGTCACAGTGGACTTGAAAACGATGCTAATTAGAGTGCATTGTAACGTACACAGCATGGGAGTACATATAGGAATCAAAATGTCTTCAGGCTGTGGCCAGGGATCCGTCAAGCACCTAGTAATTACAGACGGCATTGTCTGCATTGTTACCATGGTGGGGGCTTCAAGCTTCATTATAAGCACTGTGCCAATGTGATCAATAGGTCTTGACTCCCCTATTTTGAAGTGTCCCTTGGGAAAGTGGCTGACCTGAAAAAAAAACGAATTGAAAAATATACCTGTGGAATACACCCCACACACCTTGAGAGTGAGGTTATTGCATAAAATCATTTTAAAATGCAGCGCTATGCTACAAATGCAAAATACTGTTCAGGCTGCATGGCTGTCGCAAGTGGAGTGACAGGACAAATGGTTTTGCCTCCCATGTCATTTTAGTAATTTGAAAGGGGGGGGGTCAGGTTCTGTTCCAGAGCATGCACACAATATTTAAAATGTGCACATAGGTGCCAAGTACAGGGGGGCAAAGAGGACAATTAACCCCTTGAGCAATGGCGGCAGGAACCTCACTTTGCCCCTTTCGAGATGTTTATCAGTTTTCAGTTTCTGACAGTACAGTGATATGTATGCACTGCGTGTGCATTTACATAATTATAATTTTGCATTTATATAGCGCTACGAACCCTCAGGCATCTGAGCGCTGATTATTATTACCCACGGTGTGTGGTGCTCATTTGTCGACTTCGGAAGGATGAACGGCTGAGTCTGATCCACATGTTGCTGGAGAAAACATGCTTTTGGTTTTGAAGTAATATACATGAACTGCATGTGGTGCAGTGATTCTGAACAGTATCAGGGCTACACACTGAGTTCTGTAACTGTTGAGGGAAAAGTGCAAACCAGAAATCAGGTAAATTTAACCGATACAGATATGTTATAGGTTCATTTCTGCCTGTCGATTTTTGGGCATTCTCCACCCACTCTCTGAAATCCGTCAGAAAAAAAGAGGTTTGAAATGCACCGTTTCGATTCGGATAGGTGTCGTGCTCCCTCAATTCATTTGGTTCCTTGCTTATATGTAGGGCAGGGGAATTTCTTCCCCTATTATGAAACTCAAACGTTGCCACTCGTGGTTGGGGGTGCTCACTTCACTGGCCCCTTCTACAAGATCAGAGACTGATTGCCAGGAGGAAAGATCCAATCCCATGCCTGAATAGCGTGCTTGCCAAAGAGTACACAATCTCAGAGAGAGAAAGAGTACTTTCTTTTGTCGCAGCAAGGGTTCAGAGCAGCCCACCAGGTCTCCATTTACCCTGGTGATGCTGAGAAGAGTGAGTCATGGGTGCGGTGCTGCGTAGTTTGTTGCGCAACATTAAATAAAGCTATTAGTGTGCCGTAAGTCCGGCAGCCTGTGCAAAATGTGTCTGGTTAGTCAGTTTGTTGATATTATTATTTCAGATTTATACAGCATGGTGGACACTTACCAATAGGGTGTAAACGTCATGTGGGGGAATGTAGTGCAAAAAAGCTATTAGTACTTTATTGACAAACATTTTAGAGCATATAGAAATCCTGACTTTTCCTAGCAAAATATTTAAGGCAATAGTTAAACCTGTGTGCTATACCGCGATAACCACGGTATACCATCATTTCATAAGAAGGTTATCATACTGTCATAAAATCAATACCGTGACACCCCTAGTGTACAGGCTATTGGAGGCGTGGATGGAGAGAAGGAGAATTGCTCGGTGGAGGTGCAGACAGACAAGGTGATTGAGCCCTTGGCGCTCGAGGTACAGGTTCCAAGGGAGAAAGAGGTAGAGGTGAAGGGCCAGGAGAAAAAGCTACCATACATGGGCATTACGGAACCTTTGGGAGCACATTTGATGACAACAAAGGATAAGATATGGGCAGGGGAATTTGTGGACGTGTTTAAGCTGCTTTATAGGGAAGTGAGAGCCAAAGAGGGTTCTAGGAAGGAGGAGAGGGAGCTGGCCTCGCGCCCAATGGTACCGATTGAGAATTGGATGTCGGCTTCTATTGTCTATGCAAGTGTCTATTGTGAGAAATGTCCAGAGAGATGTGTGGCTCTGCTAAAGTACATGGACGTGATTAGAAAGGCATTTAAGAGTTTTGGGGGTATCGCATGGGTGCGTTACGATGAAGAATTTAGGGCAAGGATGGCAGAGGACAGCCAGGTGGTCTGGGGTGAAATATATATGGATCTCTGGCTGCAGTGGATGGCACCGACGAGGCCAGCCCCGACATTGCACATAGAGAATGGTTTGCCTGTGCCTTTCCGGCCCTTTCTTGGTCGCCCCGCCCACCAGGGGACAGGGGTCGGAGGCAGAGGGCAAACCTCAGCGGCATGCTGGGCCTTTAATAAGGACGGCTGTACAAGGACGGTGTGTAGGTTTAGATATGAATGCAGTAAACGTGCAGGGAAGCACCCAATTACTCAGTGTTTCCAAAAAAGGAGACAGGGGGCGAGGAGCAGGCAGGGGGGTTGTGAGGAAAGGCTTTTACTCCAATTAAATTGGAGGTGTTGGAGAAGTGGCTTGAATTTTGTCCGGACAGGGAGGGGGCAGAGATCTTGGGAGACAGTTTTCGTTATGGTTTCAGGCTGGGTTACCAGGGGCTAAGGGAGCGTCGTTGGGCGGAGAATTTGAAGTCCACCAGGGAAAATGTGGAAGTGGTAAGAGAGAAATTGGGCAGGGAGATAGCAGCGGCTAGGGTGGTAGGGCCATTTGCTGATTTTCCAGGGGATTTAGTGGTGACCCCACTGGGTTTTGTACCCAAGAAGGTCCCGAAGTGCGACATTAAGGTGGCTTTCTGGTTGTTGCCGGTGCACCCGGAGGATTTTTGGCTTCTGGGAATGCAATTTGAGGACCGCATCTACATTGACGAGGCCTTGCCGATGTGGTGGGCAATTTCTT
The DNA here is from genome assembly GCF_040938575.1 of Ambystoma mexicanum. Taxonomy (NCBI): domain Eukaryota; kingdom Metazoa; phylum Chordata; class Amphibia; order Caudata; family Ambystomatidae; genus Ambystoma; species Ambystoma mexicanum. Next base: position 1,057,109,401 of record NC_090926.1, on the reverse strand, counting down.
GCGCCTTGTTCAAGCGCTTCAGTTCATTTTTGCTGTGGGTTTTTTCATTTAGTTCTCGATTGGAAGGGGTATTGCATTACCTAGATGATTTTCTGTTCATTAGTGGGACGGACAAAGAAGGAGTGCGGGGAGATGCCAGGGATGTTTCAGGACCTGATGGGAGAGTTGGGGGTGCCGTTGGCAGAAGACAAAACGGATGGACCGGCAGTGGTGTTGACCTTTTTGGGGATTGAATAGGACTCAGTGGCCATGACCTCACGCTTGCCACACGACAAGGTGAGCAGACTGGTAGGTTTGCTAGAGAAAGCGGTGGGGGCTCGGAAGATGACGCTAGTGGAAATGCAGAGGCTGGTGGGGCATTTACATTTTGCATGCAAGGTGGTGGCCCGAGGGCGGACTTTTTGTAGGAACATGGCGCGGTCTATGGCGTGAGCATTGTGCCCACACCATCGGGTAAGGGTGTCAGGGGCAGTACGGGAAGACTGAGGATTTGGTTGCGTTTCTGGAGAATTTTAACAGGGTATCCATGTGGCTGCAAGGGGATACAGTGTCATGGGAAGTGCAGATATTCTCAGATGCAGCAGGTGCATGGGAGTTTGGAGTGTTTTGGGGAGGGAAATTGTGCACTGAGAAGTGGCCATCGCGTTGGTTGAAGGAAGGGAGAAGCATAGCATTTCTAGAATGTTTTCCTTTGTTGGTTACGATGGAGTTGTGGGGGAAGGAGTTGCAGAACAGGAAAATGAACTTAAACATTGACAACGAATGCGTGGTTCATGTAGCGGAAGAGCGTACAAGGGATGATGTAAATGGATAAGGGTTGGTCTAAGGCAACTATAGTGGGAAAGATGGCGGGGGTCGCTTTCTATGGGAAATGGTTTGGGGTTTCCACCCGAGCGGTGGAGAAATGGCGAGCAGAATGTTAGAGGGATGGGCAATGGAGAGTAAGAGGGGAGAAGGACAGTAGGAGGCTGGTATCGGCGGCTCTATTGGTTAGGTTGTGTCGGGCTGTGGAGGGGGTCTGCTGGTCGGCTTGGGAGGGAGTGATGTTTGCAACTTGCTTTATATGGTTGTTCTTTGGTGCCTTTACGGTTTCTGAGCTGGTGGGAGAAAAGACAGGGGTAAGTGTCCTGCGTTGGGAAGATATTTATTTTTCGGAGTTAGGACTGGACATCAGGATTAAGAGGTCAAAGGCGGATCAAAAAGGAAAGGGCTGTTGGGTGTTGCTGGGTTGGGGCAGTAAGGATTTGTGCCCTGCGAGGATGGGTTTGGTGTGGAAGGAGCTATGTGTGGGGGAAGGACGGGTCTGGTTTTTCAGCATGAGGATGAGGTGGCAGTATCAGCAGCGCAAGTTTTGGGGGTGCTACGGAAGGTACTGGTAGCGGTTGGGGAAAAGGCAGATTAGTTTGGAACTCCGAGGATAAGGTGAAAAGTTTGGGACGGTGGAGGTCCGGGAAGTACAAAGGGTATATTAGGGACTTGGGTAAAGAAGCTGTTTGAAATAGGGTCAGGCTGAATGTGGTGGGGTGGTCGTGACTGGAAAGTGACATTGTAAATTCTTTTTCAGATGCTGCACGGAGGCCGGGGGAGATGACACAGATTTGGATTGTGGACCACTCTATTGTTAAGTGGGTGGGGAAGGAGACAGAGAAAAAAGGGTTTTTGGCACACAATTTGGGTGCAGCTACAAAGTGGCACTGGTAAGGTGGTCAGGTTCAGGGGAGCTTCGCTGGGATCAGCTGCTGCCTATGTTGGCGAGGTTGAAGGAGCGCTAGGGGTTTCCAGAGGGGTTGATTATTCATGCAGGGCAGAATGACCTTGTAAGGGACACAGGTGTGGCTCTGCTGAGAAAAATGAAAAGGGATTTGGTATGGGTCTGGGAAATTTGGCCCAAAACAAGAGTAGTCTGGACTAAGCTGTTGCCGCAGAGAGTTTGGAGGGGAGCGAGAAGTGGGGGAGCAATATAGCAGGCGAGGAAGGGAATAAATAGAGAGATGGGGAAATGTTGTGCCTTGGCAGCGGTGAAGGTTTTGGAGCACAAAGAAATAGTTTATGAGGGTTTCAAGATTTTCAGGGAGGATGGTGTTCACCTGTTAATTTATGGGAACAGTTATCTTTTAGATTTGACTTTGCAGGTGCAAGAGATAATAAGGAGTTGGAAGTAGAAGGAAGTTGGTAGGGGTGGGGCAGAAAGAATACCTCAGTGGAGGGTTTTTCTGTTGCCGGGGGCATGGCCCTTTTAGTGAGGGGGGATTGAAGCACAATGGGGGAATAGCACGGGAAATGATGGGGTTGGTGCTGTTTGCACAAATGAGCTACCCCAGGGGAACAGGTATTGAAGATGGAGGGGCATGGCCCCGGGGAGAAAGTGGGACGCCTTGAGAAGATGGTAAGGAGACGGTAGGGACCAAGGGATGGGTAGGGAGGAAGTGAAACTAATTAATTATTTATTTGTTGGGGGAAATGCAAGTGTTGAATTATTAAATTAGTTGTTAAAACATTTTGCGTTAGTCTGTAAGGCCAGGGAGCCAGGTTAGCGGTTATTTTTGAGCTTTGGCCTGTCACATTAAAGCAACCTTTTCCATTACAAGCGAGTCTGGGTGTTTTTGTGCAGTAAGCCCAAAAGGAGGTTTCTCCGCATTCAGGAAGTGACTCGCAGTAAGAGCTCTGTAATTACAGGGCCCCTTCCCAAGGAATCCCAGCTGAAGAGCCGACCCACTGATACAGAAGCATTCAGAGTCTTTCAATCTGATACGCCTCATTTAAAAGAATGATCCTGCAAGCCCAGGAGACTTGCAGCCCGCAGCTGCCATCACGCATCCTCTGCCCCAGCCATTCACACCTAAGAACTACCAGCCACTCAGAGGTCCAGGGGTTTTAACCGTGCTCATGCGCCAGAATGCTAACCATTCCCGTTTTTGCTTGGTATTCTGGGACTTGTAGTTTTTTTTTTACATTTCAAATTGGAAAGAAATAACTGCAAGTGCCAGAGTCCAAAAGGGGGAAAATACGACTAAATGGCCTTCTTACACATGGCCACCATAAACTTGAGAGCTCTGCTATCGTCGCTCCTGCCTCCATAGGCGCCGAGTACAATGGGACAGACAGCAGTTGCCCCCATTCTCCTTGAAACATGGGGATACTCCCCCGTGCAGATTCTGGCTCTTCGCCTGCTGGGCTCAGTAAGTGTTAGCATCTAACGTCAAAGTGCAAAGACCACCTATTCAATCGACCTTAATTTGGGGGTTAGGGAGGGCTACAGCCCAAAACTGTTTGTGGCCTGGGAGAAATACAGTACCCAGTACCCTAAAGTAAAACGCAAAGACAGCTCAGCAGGTTAGGTGACTGCTGCTGAGATGTGCCCCTGCACCTCAGCTTCATTACCTCCTGGAACTCACCGGTTGGCACCAGCTCTGGTAGTGGCATGTCCTCACAGGCCGCAGCGATCTATCTGCCTGAATAGAAGTGAGTGGGAGCCCCGCCTGTGCTGAACATTCCCCTCTTGCTGCCCGGCGACAGCTCTGACCTTGCGGGAGTGTGTGCGGCCCAAAACAATGCGTGCCTGTGTCCAGTGTAGAGAATAGAGCAAGAGCAAAAAGGGAGTGTCCAGGCCAGCCAGCAATCCCACGCTCCTCCCCGAGGGCAAGGAGCAGCTGCCCCATCTCCGAACCATGGCGAGGAGCGCCTTTGCTTTCCCGCAGCGGTGTTGCTAGGTCTGGAAATGATCCGGGGCTACGTTAATGTCGGGACTGGGGGCTAGCTAGCCTTTTGTGTAGCCCCTAAGATTCTATCCGGGGGTACAACCAATAGCTGGGGCTATGGCCACCTTTGTCCCCCCCCTCCCCTAGCCTCTGCGCGTCACGCTCCATAGTCAGAGCTTCCTCGACTCCACGGACAGGAGTAGGTAATCGAGTCCAATGTATTCTTCCATTTCCGGGTCTTGTAGTCAGACATTTGAAATGGGAAATTCAAAAGTACATTTCAGACCGCAAAGAATGGGACTGGCTGGCTTGCATAGCACGGGGTCCCTGGGGGGGGGGGGGGGGGGGGGGGGGGTTGGAGGGGGAGGTGTCGAGAGAGCTCTGATAACCAAGTCCACCTGACTCCCCTCGAACTTCAGTAAAGGAACAGCTACCACAGTGCTCCCATTCATGCGCCCAGCTAAAAGAGCCGGTCCCGGCCAGTCCTTAATTTATGACAGGATTGTCAGGTGCTCAGTCCCAGGAGTATCTGGACCCAGAGACCGGGCACTGGTTCAAGATACTCCTGGGCTGAGCATCTGGCAGTCCTGTCACTCCTGGCTGTGCACTGCTAGGGCCGCCAGGCGCTGAGCCCCAGGAGTATCTGGAAATAGAGACCAAGCACTGGTGCAATTCTGGCAGAGCCAGGAGTGCCAGATGCTCATCCCCAGGACTCAGTATCTTGAAATATCGACAAGGCACCGGTGCCCTTCTGGCAGAGCCAGACACCAGGCACCGGTGCCCTTCTGCCAGTGTTGTTTGCTATGTCTGTTGCCTGGAGCGCTGACTCACACGGCCCTTGCACAGCAGAATGCTTCCGAGGGGTACACCACTTTCCCTTTCTCCTGCAGTGGAGCAATACGGTGTCTGGCTACTGTGACACATGTTTAAGTCTTTGTTTCACGAGCTCCCCTTCATAAATGAATGAATTCAATAGCTGTTGAGCCAACAGAAAGTATTGCTTTAAAATGCAGCACTTTCCTCGGCTTCCTCAAATGTAAGCTTGCTTGCTATTGCCCAATGAGCTAAAGGCATTGCCCCCGCCACGCGCCTCGTGTTTCTAAGCAAAGACATTCCACCAATGAGCCGAGAGCACCAAGAACAAAATTAAGAAATAGACTCAAGAACTACACCAAATTTGAAGATAGTAGCACTAATTATTACAGAGCTTAGAAGCGTGAGTAAAACAACCTGAAACGCTATAATCAAAGCGTGATTTGATTATTCCCTGGAGCAGATCTAGTAACAGCTCCACGGAGGGGGGGGTGGGGGGGGGGGGGTCGGCGGTGAGGGGGTGATCAGCGTTTTTACCGAACTTCTCAGTGGGTCTACAATACACTTGCAGGCCGATTCATGGAATGAATGTGCGCTGCAAAAACGACGCATGCGTGCGAAAACGTGCGATTTGCAGTGAAATAGCGAAAATCGCAGTGCAAGTGCGATTATCGCATAGAAAACAGCGCACATCTATTCATGGAAGTCCGTGCACGTGCAAAATGTAGGATGTGCGCTGAAAAAGTGCGCGGTGCCCGCTGGCGCACGCGGGCACACAGGTCATCGAACGCCGTGCGATAAGGCCACAGCGAATTCGCACATAGCGCGGCGCACATAACAAAAGTAGGCGTAACATGGGGCGTTACACGCAGAATGGGGAACAACTCGTGAAAATGTGGGCGTCACAGGGGAAGTACAGGAGGCAAGTGCGCGGAACGCCCACACGCTCGCCTACAACACGTATTCATGGAATCGAATAGGGAAAAACAGCGCACGACCAAAGACGCGCACAGGCCCATACATGTCCGTCACACGAAAGCAGGCGGTAGCTTCCCTGCGCAGGAAAAAAATGTGCGCCAAATTGTGCGCTAACATAAAGCACCTATATACAGCTCTGATGAATGTCCCATACTGGGCCCTCTTGGACAAATGACGTGCAAAGGGGTACGCGACAAACACGGACACCCGCTGTGTGAATAATAGCGTGTGCGTGTATTTCGGGGGTGCGCGAGAAGTTCTACACGCGATTGTGCTGGGTGCGTGGATTTCAGAGGTGCGCGAGAAGTTTCACACACGCAATTGGGTCTGGGGGAGCGTGTGCGTGTATTTCAGGGGTGCGCGAGAAGTTTTACACGCGAATGGCCTGGGTGCGTGTATTTCAGGGGTGCGCGAGAAGTTCCACACGCGATCAGGCCTGGGGGAGCATGTGCGTGTATTTCAGAGGTGCGCGAGAAGTTCCACACGCGATCGGGCCTGGGGGAGCGTGTGCGTGTATTTCAGGGGTGCGCGCGAAATTTTACACGCGATTGGCCTGGGCGCGTGTATTTCAGAGGTGCGAGAAGTTTCACACGCGATTGACCTGTGCGCGTGTATTTCAGGGGTGCGCGAGAAGTTCCACACACAATCGGGCCTGGGGGAGCGTGTGCGTGTATTTCAGAGGTGCGTGAGAAGTTCCACACGCGATCGGGCCTGGGGAAGCGTGTGCGTGTATTTCAGGGGTGCGCGCGAAGTTTTACACGCGAATGGCCTGGGCACGTGTATTTCAGAGGTGCGCGAGAAGTTTCACACGCGATTGGCCTGTGCGCGTGTATTTCAGGGGTGCGCGAGAAGTTCCACACGCGATCGGGCCTGGGGGAGCGTGTGCGTGTATTTCAGAGGTGCGCAAGAAGTTCCACACGCGATCGGGCCTGGGGGAGCGTGTGCGTGTATTTCAGGGGTGCGCGAAGTTTTACACGCGAATGGCCTGGGTGCGTGTATTTCAGGGGTGCGCGAGAAGTTCCACACGCGATTGGCCTGGGCGCGTGTATTTCAGAGGTGCGCGAGAAGTTTCACACGCAATTGGCCTGTGCGCGTGTATTTCAGGGGTGCGCGAGAAGTTCCACACGCGATCGGGCCTGGGGGAGCGTGTGCGTGTATTTCAGGGGTGCGCGAGAAGTTTTACACGCGAATGGCCTGGGTGCGTGTATTTCAGGGGTGCGCGAGAAGTTCCACACGCGATTGGCCTGGGCACGTGTATTTCAGGGTACGCGAGAAGTTCCACATGCGATTGGCCTGGGCACGTGTATTTCAGGGGTGCGCGAGAAGTTCCACACGCGATTGGCCTGGGCACGTGTATTTCAGAGGTGCGCGAGAAGTTCCACACGCGATTGGCCTGGGCGCGTGTATTTCAGAGGTGCGCGAGAAGTTTCACACGCGATCAGGGCTGGGGGAGCGTGTGCGTGTATTTCAGAGGTGCGCGAGAAGTTCCACATGCGATCGGGCCTGGGGGAGCGGGGTACGTGTATTTCAGGGGCTCGCGGGTGGTTTTACACGCGATCGGGCTTGGGGGAGCGGGGTACGTGTATTTCAGGGGCTCGCGGGTGGTTTTACACGCGATCGGGCCTGGGGGAGCAGGGTACCACTCACCGTCTGCCTTGCATGTAGAAGAACGCGTAGCCAACACCCACCCGCTGTGAAGTAATAGCGTGTGAACCCCAACGCCTGCAAAACACACGCACCGCACCCCACGAAAAGCAACGCCCGTGCGCGATACATCACAGACGCGCATACGCGCTAAGGGCCTTTGGTCCAATGAAATCGCGTATGCATGCTGATGCGCTTACGCGCTAAGGGCCTTTCCTCAAATTACACGCTGACGTGCAGAATTTTCACGTGCCAAATCACTCCGTATCAAGCTGGCCACGCGTAAGCACACGGAAGACCACGCTCCTGCCCAAAAGGCCGAATTACTGCCCCCCAGCACCCCGAGCAGCCTCCCACGAGCCATCTGCTGCTGCCTGCCTGCCTGCTGCCACCGTGCCCTGCCATTTGGTGCCTGCACATCAGCCATCTGCAGGGGTCCAGTTGCTGTGTCCACCCCTGCTGGAACAGAACACTCCCGACTGGGATACCATCACTCCACAGCCCAGCCCCAGGACCCAGTTGCCCACCCACGCCTGCCTCTGGGGTCGCCATGTCGGGCAAACACCATCCAAGACCACTGGCGACCCCCAGCCAGAGGGGCAGAGGGCCACCAGCTTCAGTCAGAAGGAAGTTGGTGTCCTGGTGGAGCTTGTCCTGGGGCATTATGATGCCCTCTTCGGATCACCACGCGCTGACAAGGAAGGACGGGACAGGATCTGGGACGACTTTGTGGTTGCCATCAACGCGGAGGGGGTGGCAACCCGCAACATCAAGCAAGTCAAGAAGCACTGGGAGGACTTGAGGTCCAGGACCCTCATAAAGGCCCGGTGCCTTGTGGAGGGGGGGCCGGGGCAGCATGAGTACCATCCAGCTGAGGGTCCTGGAACGCGTACGCCCAGCGCTCCATGCCCAGATCCTTGAGAGGCAGAACCGTCTGGAGTCGAGCGGTAAGTGGCCAAGCATTGCTGTGTGAGACAGGGCATGTTGCAGTGTGCTGGTTGTCTGATACTTGCCTGTATGTGTGACATAGGCCATGTACACGTGTGTGTGTGTGCAGGGACATCATGGTCATGCATGTGAGACCAGTAATGTGTGAAGCACACGGTTGGTGTATGTGTTTAAATGCAACATGGGGAGCCCTATGCGGAATGGACACATGAGAGCATGCCAGTCTCCGTTCCTGGACATGGGTGGGGGTGAGGGATGGGTGCTGATGCCATGTACATGTATGGTGTCCATGTCTGTGTTTCTGACCTGCGTGTCTGTGACTTGTGAATGTCATGGATGCATGACACATGTCTGTGACAATGTTCAGAATCACTGATGCAGCCTAGTTATCCTTGCATCCACTGTGTCTGGGGTGTACGAGTCCAGATGGATGAAAGTACGTTGGAGTGTGTGTATGTGATAGGCATGACCCATGATGCATGTGAGTCCAAAAACAACATTGTATGCTTCAAGAGTCCCTTGGACATGTTTGCTTATGTCCATAGCATGCGCCATGCCTGTTACTGCATGTGTTTTGCCTGCACTGACTGACCATGTGTTGTGGAGGGACATGATGGAAGTGATCTTTGACAGTGCCACTCATCTGCTATTGCTTCCTGTCTAGGGGACCATTGTACAGTACCCTGATGCTTTTGTTCTATGTCTCCCTCTACACACCGCAAAGTGAAGAAGAGGGCGGAGACGGCACTGTGGAGCTAAGCGGCGGGGATGCCCCCACGGCTGCAGCGGAAGGGGTGGGTGAGCCCCCACAGGGGCTTGCAACGGCGGAAGACGGTGTGGAGCCATCCAGGTTGGTGGTTTCCACAGAGGAGGAGGAGGCCGCTACTGAGCCGCACATGGGGCCTGGTGGGGGCATCCCTGCTGGTGCCAGTGGTGCAGTCCAGGGGCAGGGGCAGGAGGCAGCACAGGTCGCCGTGGAGGTGCCTGTGCATGTCACTGTCCCTGACACTGTGACTGCACCACCATGCACCCGCAGGGATGCCCCATCCCAGGCCCGTCCGCAGGTAGGGGGGATGTCAATGTCATCTGACTCCCCTCCACCTGCGGACGAGGGGACCCCTGGCCGTATGGAGAAGGTCCTGATTGGTGTCGCGTTGCGCACAGCTGTCATTCGTGATGAGGTGCGTGCTTCCCGGGGGGAGCACGCACGTCATCACGAAGAGCACCGTGCCAACGTGGCCCAGTTGGGAGCGGTCATGGTCGGGGGTCTCGTACATGTGTCGGGCACTCTGGCGACCCTCTCCTCCTCTGTGGAGGCTATGCGCCAGTCGTACTCCATGCCGTCTTCCGGCCCAGATGCCACCAGGGCCCCCTGTGGACCTGCCCCGACCAATGCAGCCACCTCGGTGGGGATCCCATCCCTGCCACAGTCGGGAGTCGGAAGTCCAGCAGGGGTGGACACACCAGCAACTGGACCCCAGCAGATGGAGGATGTGACGGCATCATCGGGCAGGGCACGTGCACGACGGCGTCGGTGGATTCCATCAGCCTGGATGCCGTCGTGCTGGCACAGGCAGTTGCGTCGGAGGCAGCGGCAGGCTCGACGTGGGAGGCATCATGGCTCGGGGCCATCAACATCAGGGGTGCAGGCATCGGCCGGAGGGCAGGAGAACCCTGGAATGGGAGTGGCTTCCGTGTGGGAGCGGTTGGGCCAGCAGATAGGTGCGGAGCGGCAGTGGGCAGAGGAGGAACGGCTCACAATGGTCAGGGCGGAGAACTCCATGCGGGGGGCGCTGAGGCGGGCTGAGTGCCTCGAGGGTCTTCGCAGGGAGTTGGAGCTGGACACTGCATTATCCCTGTGAGACCTCGGGGCCAGGGAACATGCCCGCCTCCAAGCCATTGAACAGGAGTTCGATGATGCCCTGGCCCATGACAACAACCAGTGAGCCGACGGACTAGCCCGCTGCCCTTGTAAATAGTTATGTAGTTAGTGTTAGGTTTCCTTTACTTTTTTATTTATTTTGGACCTTTTGGACAATGGACCACATTTTTGTATATAGTTTTTTTATTAGGTAGTATTTTTATATAGGTTTCATTTCTTCAGTTGGGATCATGGACCCTGGATTGTTTATCTGTATATAGTTGACTGTTGGATTTTATTTATTTTTTTGGATTTACCCATGGAGCAATGGTTTTCGGTTTAGTTTTTACCTTGGATTTACTTTCTTGAACTATGACTTTGGACACCTTTCCTTTGGATTATGATTTGTGGTTTTTCATTATTTTACGGACATGCTGCTTTTGGTTTTTGATTCCCATTGTCATTTGTTTATTTTTAATTCCATTTATGCTGCTTTTAATACATTTATTTCATCAAACTTCAATGTGTAGTATCATCTCATTGGTATCATGCATATCATGATATGGGTTTTGAGATTCACTGACACTCATTGGGTGTATGTGAGGGACATGTGTTCATTTCCAAACTTGCAATTGGGGTTCTATCATGTTATTGCCATTTCTAAGTGGGTGGATGCAATACTCGGGTGGGTGTTTGGCATTTGGAGGCCGACCATAAGGGCCAGGGATCTAGATTGTGATGACATGTTGGCTGGGGGACATGTGTGGGGGCCTGGTGGAGGGTGCCCCGCAATGCTGGGGGGTGGGGGTGCAGGGGGACATGAGTGGGACATGAGTGGGGGCCTGCTGGCAGGTGCCCCGCAATGCTGGGTGGTGGGGGTGCAAGGGGACATGAGTTGGTGATCAGTAGTGCAAGGAGACATGTGCCTTTGCTGGGGGGCATGCCCATGTTGGGTGGGCTGCCTGCGGGACATGACCAGGGATGCAGGGTAGTCCCCTGTGGTGTGGGCTGCCTGCAGGGGCCGTGGAGGGTGTACAGGGAACACCTGGGAGGACCCACACTGCCAAATCACATGTAGGACTCCCCGGCACACCTGGAATACACGTACCCAGCCCAATCGCGTGTAAAACTTCCCGCGCACCCCTGAAATACACGCACCCAGCCCAATCGCGTGTAAAACTTCTCGCGCACCCCTGAAATACACGCACCCAGGCCATTTGCGTGTGAAACTTCTCGCGCACCCCTGAAATACACGCACCCAGCCCAATCGCGTGTAAAACTTCCCGTGCACCCCTGAAATACCCGCACCCAGCCCAATCACGTGTGAAACTTTCCGTGCACCCCTGGAATACACCCCTGAAATACCCGCACCCAGCCCAATCACGTGTGAAACTTTCTGCGCACCCCTGGAATACACATACCCAGCCCAATCGCGTGTGAAACTTCCCACGCACCCCTGAAATACACGCACCCAGCCCAATCGCGTGTAAAACTTCCCGCGCACCCCCTGAAATACACGCACACAGCCCAATCGCGTGTAAAACTTCTCGCGCACCCCTGAAATACACGCACCCAGGCCATTTGCGTGTGAAATTTCTCGCGCACCCCTGAAATACACGCACAAGCTCCCCCAGGCCCAATCGCGTGTGAAACTTCTCGCGCACCCCTGAAATACACACACACGCTCCCCCAGGCCCAATCGCGTGTGAAACTTCTCGCGCACCCCTGGAATACACGCACCCAGCCCAATGGCGTGTAAAACTTCCCGCGCACCCCTGAAATACCCACACCCAGCCCAATCGCGTGTGAAACTTCCCGCGCACCCCATAAATACACGCACCCAGCCCAATTGCGTGTGAAACTTCTCGCGCACCCCTGAAATACACGCACACACTCCCCCAGGCCCAATCGCGTGTGAAACATCTTGCGCACCCCTGAAATACACGCACCCAGCACAATCGCGTGTAAAACTTCCTGCGCACCCCTGAAATACCCGCACCCAGCCCAATCGCGTGTAAAACTTCCCGCGCACCCCTGAAATACACACACCCAGCCCAATCGCGTGTAAAACTTCTCACGCACCCCTGAAATACACGCACACGCTCCCCCAGGCCCGATCGCGTGTGAAACTTCTCGCGCACGCGTGTTCCCAAAACCCGTATACACGTTCCCCGCTTTACGTTTGCTGTTTGCCAGTCCGGTAAACTGGTCCAGGGTTGGCGTAGCCCTTTGCGATGGTTTTGCGATCTTGATGGCTTTTCCTTGCGCGAGGGCGTTCTTGGGGGCGTAACTGGCGCTGCTGTAGGGTCGCTGCGCCACTCTGCGCCACGCCTGCTTTTGGATGCGAGAATCCATGAATACGCTGTGCGAGGAAATTGATTTTATTGCACGCGGCTGGCGCAGACATTCGCACGGGCACGCTGTGCGCCAGCCGCGTGCGACACTTTTGTGCGAATTTCCATGAATTACCCTGTTAATGGGAAGCATTCCGGTCTACTGCACGGATACAAATGCAAGCAGCTGCACCGTGCTTTTTGCTCAGCGAGGCCTCCCCCCCCCCTCCGCCCAAAGCTGTCAGTCTCCCCTGTCCCAGCATGCTTGTCTGCAGAGATCTGTACAAACAGAGCAGGCTGCCTGCCTCACCCCACACGTCAGGAAAATTTGGTATCAGCATGTCATTGCCCAACCCCAACCAGAACGGTCTCCCCACACTGCCATGGCGACCGGGTGGCCCCACTGTGTGCAGCAGGACATCGCGTTTTCAGTGCCAGGCTTTTTGATCTGAAAAGAAAAACTGCATTCCGAGACTGCCCGGCAAGTGGTAAAGTGAGGCTGCATGGAATCAGGCGGTGTATACTTTGCGCCTATGCACACACACTGTGCCATGCACGGGTGATCCCAGTGAGCGGGCAGTGCATCCGCGAGACACACCACCGTGGTGCACCGTACACACACCGCTGGTTCTCCCTGCCTTTACCACACGCTTTACGCTGGCGGTCGCTGCACTGTCTATTAGGGACTTGGGTGGTGTTTGCCACCAATAAAGGCAGGTGTTTTCTTTTCTCCGGCGACTGTCCTACATTTCTAATAGAAAAGCAAGAAGTACAAGGCCCGGCAGGATGCAAAATAATAAATACGAATGATTGATGAGCTACTCAAGTCCAACATACTCTCACTCATCCCTTCGTTATATTCTCACCTGAGTTCACGACCAGGAGGGCGCGGAAGCTCCCAATGGCTGTCCCCTGCCCTGGGAGGGAATTATGTTGGGATAAGGGGGGGCCGGCTCGTGCTGCACCACATGTTGACAGGGTCAATAATCTGCCTTCTCCACCCCAAGTCAGAACTCTTGCCGGGAGTGCCCGTGATTCACGCACTGCCCTACCTGGAAGCAGAGAATGCTGGGAGGTGTAGTTTAGCTGCGGGCGGAGGACAAGTGTTGAGTGTTTTGAGGGCGTGCCCTGGGACTGGAAGGAGGGGTGAACGTTCGCGGTTGATGAACTGTGGTTAGAGCTGGTGGACCGTCACCTCGCCCAGAGGCAGTAGAAATGGGCGGGCTGTCACCCACTCCACTTCCTCATACCTCTTTGGCTTGGATTCATATGAACTTTATTGACATGACAAGTTATGTAATTATTTACATATTTCACTGCTGCGTGACTTTACAACAAACGTGCGTTTATGTTTTGAGCGTCTGTTTGTTAGCTTTCCAAAATGCTTTGCTGAAAGAAGGGCAACATACACGCCACAGAGTTAAACTTGTATATTGTGTGTTTAAAGAGGGGTAGTTTCCTCTGCAAACAGTGACACTTTGCATGAGAACTTAGGGTTGCGACTCAACTAGACCCAGACACGGGGTAGAAGGGCTACCGCTTCAAATAGGGTGGGGATCTACCCACTTCCCGTTCTCCCCCAAAGGACACTTTGTGAGAGCTAGTGTCAAGCAGCAGATGGTGCGCTTTAACATACATTGGCTACCGACATTGCCCAAAAGATCATAGGAATTTTTTGTAGTTAGTTATTTAATTTTTATTGGTTTTTGTATAAGAAAAGAGCATTAATACCCCTTTTCCAAGTGGAAAAAAAATGCATGTGGCTAGTGCTTAATTAACCTTAGTTAAGCTGTACAAGTTGTTATGAAAGAATTCCCTTAAGTGCAATTTTCCCTCCATTTGTGAACTTTAAGCTTTTGTTTGGCTTACCTAGCCTGACTTTTTCAGTGGAGCACAGCCTTCAGCAGCATTCCCCTGGGTTTTCCCACATTTGTTATGGGGAAACTGACACCTTCTTCAGGCTGTCAGTACTGGTAAACTATGTTTCCCTTAGTCTTTGACTATGTTGCCAAGTACCTAACATTACCAGGCATAGGGGTCCTTTTGTTTTATGGCCCTCGCCACCCTCTGAGGAATTTTTGGTGTTTGTACAAGTGTGCATAGGACGAACTGATGGAAGCAGTTTACTTTTATAAAGTATTTTTACTTTGATTTTATGGACCATACCGCGTTTACCACTTTTGGCCCAATACTGTGGCCAGTGCCGAAAATGGCCGTGCCACAAAGTCTTTTGTTCTGTCCTTTGGCCATTTTGTCCCATTGCCTTCCCCCAGGTCAAGAGAGCCAGGTATTCCTTATTTGGGCATGCAGCCTCCTGCAAAAACAGCATATTTCGTGGGTTCCTGCATGTCACATGTGCTAGTGCCCAGGAAGAGGGTTGGGACAATCTGGTCCCAATTCACACTACTGGTACCAATATGTCTGGTAGTCATGAATGACTGTAACCACTGTGGCCCACGATTGGCCCACGCCTGGCGTGCATGCAAGAGAGCAGAACTTCCATTGGCTATCTGAGATTTGAGCGCGAACCAAATCTTGGATAAGATAAGGGGCTCTGCATCCATTGCAGGTCAATCAACTGAAATTCACACCGAACTTCAAAAGGAGCCAAGTATCCTTAACGAGAGAGCAGACTCGAGGAACCGCCAGTGATGTGCTGCGAAGGTTTGGCATCCTGACCCCGCTGTTGTCCTGTCGGAACCCTGCTTTTGCATCGTACCAAGAAGGCCTGCTAGGGCGCTTCACCCCGCTGGAGTAGTGGGAACAACTACTCTCTGCATCTCCTATTTATCCTCGCAAAGAGTCCCTTCGGAAGTGTCCCTGGGCCATTCAGTGAACTGTCCAGCTTGAATGTTGGGTATCGCACAGGAACACCGCCGTCGTTTGGAGACTCAAGACTTTGGGAATTGCTTGCTTGTGGTCCTGTGCCCTCTCCCGCCAAAACTCATTGTTCTTGCTCCTCTGGGTTGCGATTTCTGAAAGTGCGCCACACTGCTAGCATTTGCGGTCTTTGTGTCACCCGCTGTGGTGACCGTCACTGAAAGTGCCTGCAGATCTGTCCTACCGTGTCCTAAGATGTGCTGCACCAGAACTGTCTTTCTCCTTTCTTAGAGAGCTGAGTAAAGGCTACTGTCCTGCCACAGATGATCGTCCCATCCCGCAGCCGCTGGTAGCAGGAGCGTCCTGAAACGACAGGGTTAACACCTACGAGCGAAGTGGGCTAGAATGCCAAAGTTTGGTCAGGACTGTCTCGAGTGTCAGTGAGTACTTTCATCACTTACTGGTTGCCCCCTGGCACATCCATCCCTTTTTTCGCACGAGAATCCCTTAAAAGATACCCACCTTGGCTGGGCTAGCCTGCGATCCCCAGCTATTCCTGAACTCCGAAAGTCGCTGTATCCTGAGCAGCTACAGCCCCTTGAAGAGAACCTGCTTTTCATTTTACGCATGGCCATGCATTGTGTACACACAACTGTACTTTGAGCGCTAGGCTACTCACTTCGTGGGGCTGGACTACATAAATTAAGGATTGTTGATGAAGAATGTGATCTGTGTTGAACTGACCCCTTTATGTTGCAGGTTGTGGTTATTTTCTCCCCTTTCATCAACATTGGGCTATGTATGCATATATATATATATATATATATGTATATGTTACATAGTGAATAAGAGCGTGTGGTAATTGTTTTCTAGATAACTGTGGTTTCATGGGGTTAAAGGCCTATAATAAATGTATTTTTGATCTACATCTGTCTAAGGGTAATCTGTGTTGTTTTACTGTGCATGCTCATTATGGGCTTCCCGATCACTCTCACCCCTCCTGAGACATAGTCTTGACCTCCTGCCAAGCTATTGTAGATTAGTCTGGTTGTCCAGAAGGTTACCCCGTTCCACTAAACTAGGGTGGCCTCCTAAACTGGAGTTTAGACATCCATCTTAACAGAAGTGTAACAAAAAAAGCAGTGGAACTATGAACCCACAGGGGTTAGCCGGGTGTTACAATGGGATTGGTCGATGCGGGGCTAGATGTCCAAATGGTTGTGATCGGCAAAAGAGGGGAGTCCTCTAATTTGGTTTTTCTTGAATGCTGTATTCCCTATGGTCAAAACATACTTTAGTTTAGCTTTGAGTGCCTTGATGCATAGTTCCTCCCTTAAGAACTATCTAACCAAACAACAAATACCAAGAGGATTACGCTTCCTGATATTCCCAGATTTCACGAAAGAAGAAGACAAGGATTTGGCGGAAGCCTGGGAGAAGAATTTGAATCAGAGCTCCAAAAACATGCTAGAGTGGCTGGTAGAACATCCATCAGAGAACATAAAAGGGTCATGGAACAGATCGAAATCATCAAGAAAGAGATAACCGACGCTAAAGCACTGGAAGTGACCAAAGAGAAAAATTATCAAAAGATGTATGAAATTTTAAAAGAATATCAAGACGAAATTAAAATGAGAAAATTAAGAAAACTTTTTTGTGATGAAAGAGATTATCAAGAGGACAGGGTGTCCACCTTTCAGGAGAGTTACAATCAATATACTAAACCAGTATCAAGAGGTAGTACACCAAACACTTCGTCTGGTAGTTCTGACGCTGAATCAGAAATAGATGGAGACAGAAGTATCTGAGGACACCAATAAAAATAAGACAGCACATGGTTTCCTCAACCAAATAAGAAGATACAAAAAAAGGAAACAAAAACACAGTTCAAAAACAGGTCAAGTTCCAATTGCCAAATCAAACCGACAAAAAACAACATATACCCGGAGGAGAGGAAAGAGGGGGACCGGTAGACACAGCCAACCCAGACACCTTAGAAGGCTACAGGAGATTAACCAGAGTGGGGGCCAGAGAAGCTGCCAAAAAGAACAAATAAAGGACTTGGTGATGAACTTGTCAGATAAGAACCTAACCACAGACAAAATCAGTTTACTAAATAAGGGATTTTCATTCAAACCAACATCAGAATTTGACACTACAGAAGTACATATAGACATTTTCAAATTTATAAGGAAACTAAAATTAAAAAAAGTACTTTGCTACTCAAGTAAGTAGACAACATGAAGCAGCAGAATTAATAATTAGAAGTGAAGTCACAATTGAAGAATTGGGTACATACATCTCCTCCGATCACTACAGGAAACAAATGATTTTCCGATGCATCAAACATTACAAGAACTACAAATCACACCTATAAATATTGTGCAGGAAGAACTGAAACCAAAATCGAAGTTTTCGCCACAATTTGCACACGAGAACATGCTGGACGCATTATACAAATCAGTTACTAAAGATCTAAACAGCATATCTGATCAACAACGGAGAAGAGGCAAAAAAACCTTTAAGAAACAACCTAACACCGAAAGAAGTACAAGCACTCTGAGCTTTGAGTCAAAATAAGAAAATAGTCATCAAAGAAGCCGACAAGGGCGGGAATATAATCATTATGATTTTGAGTGATTATATAACAATGGCCAATAACCACCTGAGTATACCAAATTGTTACGAAACATTATCGATAAATTCTAAAATGGATATTATTCAAGACCTGAAAGATTTAATCCAAGGTTAGCATCATAATGGACTTATTGCAGATAACGAAAAAAGATACTTATTTATCCAACAGCCAACGCTACCAACAATATACTTATTGCCCAAAGTACATAAACCCTTTCAACATGTACCGGAAGGCCGGCCCATACTCAGTTGTATTGGTTGGGCTACTGAAGCAATTGCAAAATATATAGACAATGTGCTCAGACCAAGAGTACCAATGGTTAAAGCTTATTTGAAAGACACAACAGTAACTGTACAGATTATAGAACAAATCAAATGGCAAGCAACTTACCTTTTAGCCACATGGGATGTAAAAGCTCTATATACTTCAATGAGATACGATCTAGCCTTGGAAACCATAGACTATGTATTCAAGTACGAATCTGCATCACACTACCACTTTGTCTGCATGTTGAAGGAAATGTTAATGGCGACCCTAGAAAATAATAGCTTTCTATTCGACAAAAATTCTATAAACAAAAACGAGGAGATGCAATGGGCGTTAAATATGCCCCTGTCCTAGCGAACTTGTTCATGGGTATGTTTGAGGAGTGATTTATGTCTAGGGACAATGCATACACCAACAATGTAATCAAATGGAGACGCTACATAGACAACCTGTTTTTAATCTGGGACGGAACACAGCAGGAATGAGTGAATTTCATGAGTAGAATAAATCTGAATCAAGCAGGAATTGAATTTACTGGGACCAGTAGTAGAACAAATATCAACTTTCTAGATCTAACAATCTATGTGTCGGGAAATCATTTAATGACAAGAACCTATCGGAAGGAAACAGAAGTTAATTCGACACTGTTTGCCAGTAGCTGTCACCATGAACCCGTTAAAAGGAATATCCCGAAAGGAGAATTCATTAGAGCATGTAGAAATTGCGGCAACTCAAGAAATTCTGCTACAGAATGCAACCTTTTATTTTCCCGGTTTAAAGCCAGGGGTCACACAAATAAATGCATCAAAGTGGCATGTAATAAGGACCAGAAAATAACGAGAGCAGAAACCCTGGCACAAAAACCAAAGAGCACATAACAAGTCAACAAGGTCCAATTTATACCTACCTACTGTGCTAATGATCACAAGATCAGAAAGATCCTTAAAATAAACTGGCATTTGTTGAAATTAGACCCATACATTTGCAATTACGTGGAAGACCATCCATCCATAATTTACAGAAGATCAAGAACATTCAAAACAAATCTGAGTCCATCATTACTTCCGGAAGTTAAAAAAGATGCTACTACCACATGGTTACAACAGCCTAAGACAGGCTTTAGGAAATGTGGCACATGTTCCATGTGCAGACATGCCCTGGACAGTACAGATATATTTAATTCAGGTGAAGATCAAAGACCAAATCAACTGTCGATCAAAATGTGTAATCTATGCAATTATATTCACCTGCAGACTTATCTATATAGGCAGCACAATTCCAGAACTTCAAATGGAAATTTGTAAACATGTGTCTTCGGTTGGAAGCCAGGACACAACTTTACCCTTGGTAGAACACTGGCAGCTAAAACATCAACTAAGTGACAAAAAGGAAATAAGATTTATAGGACTACAGAAGGTCACCCTGGGCTGCAGGGGCGGGAACAGAGAATTACGCTTACGACAAGAAGAAGAAAGATTACTTTGCCATTTCAGAACAGTGGAACTGGGTTTAAATTCAGACAATGAAATGGCATCTTTCTTGTAGGGACCATTTTGGAGTTTGTAGTCCACACATAGCTATTTGACATGGTCACAATAATGATGAATTTAGACATTCCCTCACTCAGCAGGGAGCATACATTTAAACCTGTGTATTTAAATGCCACAACACACATTTGAGAAGTTTCAGAATATATTTCAACCAATCATTTTACTCTTACAGTAGAGGTTTCATCAGGCTTGTAATAACAATATGCTAAGAAAGAACGAATACTAGCAAGCAAATGCAATTAGAATCTGTGTGTCTTCGTAATCGGATCCATGTAACAACCACCTGAATGATTAGATTAGTACATCAAAATTGTGAAAGAATCCCAAGAGTAGTCATGCACCATTTTCCCCTCCATTTTAGATGGCAAATACAACTATAATTTGTGTAGTTTTCAAATAAATCGGATTCATACAGCAACAATCAGCATTACGATACCAGGACTCCCAGATGTAAAAACATCATTACGCAATCAGGCCTTTCTCTTAACACGGCCGCCGCATTGATAACATACTTAGATGTGATTAGCTGGAAATGCAACTACAATCTGTGTACATTAAAATTGGATTCATGCAGTAACAATCAGTGCTATAATACCAGGACTCATAACTGTAAAAACATTGATAGACAACACTAACTGCATTTTGGTAGTTCTCTTAACATGGCGCTGCCTTGACAACCTATTTGGATGCACATGCATCGCTTTATAATAACCACGTTACTACCCATGTTTTTCTACAACTTAGTTAGCAAATGCAACCATAATCCATGTGCCTTTCCTAAACTGAAATCATGTAGCAACAATTAGAGTAACTTTAACAGCTCTCCCAACATTGTAATAACCCTGAGAATAACCATGCACCCAAGATACTAGTAACTACGGGAAAGAAATTGCTACTTAACATTGACTGCATGATGGCAGTTCCCAAAATATGGCCACCGCCTTGAGCAGAGTAAATGAGACAAAGAAAGGACCACATTAGGTACTCTAGGAATGGTTAAACACTAACAAAGGCAGTCAGCGTCTTCCTTAACAACCGACGCGAGATGCAACAGGATTACATAATTTGCAGGTAAGCCCTCAGAGAGGCAGAGCTACACCCTACTGATGAGGTTCAACCAGACCGAAACACGTTTTCGTGTTTACGAGTGCTGTTGGTACTCTTGTTCAGAGGAGAATTGCCTAGCATTTCGGTGCTGGACTGCCCCAAGGCAGGACAAAGACTGATATGTTTGGGATATTTCTTCTCTGTGAAAGATAGTGAGCTAAAGACTCTGGGTAATGCTCTTGTAACCAGGACTAATGTCTGGCAGAGAGTCACCCAGGACACCCCTTGTTATTTGCATATTTCAAGTAACTTTGGGTCTCACCCTAAATTACTAGGGGAATCCAGACGTGGACCCCTTGATCACTATTCCTAGAGTGGCACAGTTACACCCTACTGATGAGGTTCAACCAGACCGAAACACGTGTCTGGGGTTGCTGTTAATGGGATATTTCTTCTCTGTGAAAGATAGTGAGCTAAAGACTCTGGGTAAGGCTCTTGTAACCAGGACTAATGTCTGGCAGAAAGTCTCCCAGGACCCCCCTTGTTATTTGCTTCGAACAATAGCACTACAACAACACCAAAATTATATTAATGTTGACTTTTGTTATACCCTAGGTGGGATTTAACCCATGACATTTAATTCTCTCACAACGCGGATAGAGAATAATATTAGCGGAAGATAAGGGTAAGAGGTGGGCAACCACCGGAAACTTTATTTTGGGAAATAAGGGATATTAGACAAATAACATTGTGTAGATTTCGTTTTAACATATGCCAATAATCTGCTGTTGTCAGAATACCAAAAATTATACATTCAAGTTCAGAAATAGGCACGATGTGAAAAATTGTCTATTTAAATGAGAAGGAATTAAATAATTTGAAAAGAATGTGCAATCGGTTTGACCTACAACAATCTAAATGTACAGTTGACTTAGACTTAATCTACAATTATGCTCGGATTATGCTTGTTCAAACCACCAACGTAGACACCTGGATGATCGGTTGAATTTTGTTTTATTATAAAAGTCGTCTCGTTCAACCAGTTGGCAGCTTTCAAAATGTCTTCCAAACGTGCCCCCATCCTGAATGCTGTGGATACCATCGCACCCCTGATCGAATGTGCCCCATATTGATCCATATCAATGCCAGCCTGCTGCATGCCCCATTTTACCCATCCTGCCAAAGTAGATGGAGAAACTGCTGTAAATGGCTTCTTGACAGCTATTAACAATTGGGATACCCTGCGGGTCTGAGCGGTGTTGACACAATTTCATAGGCCTTCAGACATCTAAATGCACACAGTTTAAACCGATCTAGAAATGCTGCATAATTTACTGTCCTAATCCCAGTCTTTGTCCTTTTTTCTATATCAAAAGTGACACTTGTAGGCGAAAAAATACTTCTATCCACCTATAATGCCTGACATTTGAGGCCCGAGGTACTTTTGCATGATATGAGGTAAAGTAGAGTAGTCTATTTTGCCTATAAAGCTTTCCTCGACAAACCTCTGTTGGGAGGCCATGATTTGCATAGCCTCAACACTTCACTAACATCCCAAAGACACAAATATCTTGGAGTTGGTGGCTTCATGATTTTTATCCCGTTAATCAATCTACATAGCAGCGGAAGTTCCCCAATAGGGTTAGCTTCCACTCTCTCATGTCCAGCTGAAATTGTTGAATGATATGTGGTGATTGACCGGTAAGCTTTACCCTATGCCGCCAATGCTGCAAGACAATTCTCTATGCGAATTATATCTGTTCGAACAGGACGAATGTCCCTCTCCAGGTATCAGCTATACCACATAGACCAGGCACCTTTATAGGCTTTCTTTGTTCCGGGAGCCCAGGATTGTCTGATGAATTTCTGGCTTAGGCCAGGCTCTCCTGAAATCGCCCACACTACTAGATTCAAACTCCTTATCTGAACCAAAGGATGAAGCTCTCATGCTGGTCCCTTTAAAAATAGATTGTATCTGTGGCAGTAAGATTGGTATGTCATACGACATGTCTAATAGGTCCGGAAACCAGGCCTGTCCTCTCCATTCCAGAGTCACTAATACTAATCTCGCTTTTTGTCTCTTTACTTTTTAGAGAGTTTGCGTTATAATGGAGGGAATGCATATGCTGTGGCTGGGCCCCAGACTTTGAGAAAGGCATCCGTCGCTGTTGCTTCCAGATCCGTGTCTAGCTGAAAAACCTTGCCAGCTTCCTGTTCAGTCTCAAAGCGAATAGGTCCATCTAACAGGGGCCCTGACGTATCATAATTCCCTGAAACACTGTCTCGTCCAGCTGCCAATCACTGGAGACTCCAGATATAATTTCTTTCTCCAAAATTGACTTGATTTCTTTCTTTCTTTAATTCACCTTCTCTAGAGGCAATCTGAGGGCTGCCTGCTCAGTGTCCACTATGAAAGCTTGGAACTACATTGATTAAGGCGGCTTACCTCCAACTTCTCCCAGTTGATCAGAAAACCCAACTGTTGTAGTAAGCCGGTCGTGGTCTTCACCTGCTCCAAAAGCAGTTCTCTGTCCTGGCCCATTATACATATGTCATCCAGGTATATAATCAATCTGATGCCTTGTTCCCTGAGATGACAAACCACTGGTTTCATCAGCTTGGTAAAGCACCAAGGAGCCGATGCCAGTCCGAATGGGAGTCTTGTATACTCCCATCTCTGTCCTTCTTGAGAAAATGGCATAGTTGACGCTGATTCTGTGCTATGGGGATCATCAGATATGCATCCCTGAGGTCCACTCGGGCTAGCCAGTCCTCTTTCTGAAGTATGTCTCTCAAATGATGGATTCCCTCCTTCTTGAAATGTCTGTAGACCAAAAAGGCAACCAACGCCCTGAGGTTGATGTCTGGTCTGACTTTGTTTAGTTTAGTTTGTTTATATATAAAGCGCGTCCGAACCCTCAGGTAGCTGGGCGCATAATCATGTGCACAGCAGAGTTACATATTGTTGCACGAACATCATAATACAACAGTCAGAGCATACATTGGTCCAGGCTCTGAATGTTTACATACAAAGTAGAATATACCGGGAAGATTATGTACAGAGCATAGGCACAAAATAGTTACAGTGGCGAGTGAGGACCGGGTTACAGGTTGGTCCTGAATAGGCTGTAGATAGAATAAGCATTACTAGTTGCAATGCAATTATATTGCAGGTAGAGAGCGGCGGCTGGCCGGTCGTGTCGGTGAGAGTCTAGATGTCTAGGCTAGTAGCCAAGATTTTACCATGGCTCTGAATGGCCAGAACGCGGTTTCCGATCTAATTGTAGGAGGGAGGGTGTTCCAACATTGTGCTGCGAGCACTGGGAAACTGGAGCCTCCTGCTGTTTTTAGGTTGTAGTTAGGGATCTTTAGTTGGTGCAGGTAAGGGGTTGTGGTGGGTCTAATGGGGCAGGGCCTAGAGAATTTGTCTGAAAGGTAACGTGGGGCAGTACGTGACAGGCACTTGTGGGTGATGACCAGGGTTCTTAGCTTAATTGCCTGCCCCTTACTATAAACATGTTGTTAGGACAGTTTTTCTGAACAGTTTTTCTGAAGTCCACTAGGGTTTAGCAAAACCATTCAACTGAGACAGTACAAGACTCCGCTCTTAGTATAAGGCTGTAAGAATAACAAGTGTTCAAAAGTGACTTACTTGTAAAAGAAGTTGGTTGGTAACTATAACTCTGAGAGTGAACAGTTAAAAGAGTTCTTACTTACCTTGATTTTGTGTTGCACTATTCTGAAAAGTATATAGAAGGGAAAGTTATTCACCTGTGAATTGGTTGTGCCTCTTCCCCAAATGTAATGCTGCTGGTTTCACTTTACTATTCCTGTTAGGATCCTGTTAGGATAAATGTATGAGTGTGCCCACTTGGGTCTTGTTTCCCCCTGACTTGCTGTTAGCCTGTCCAGAATAAGTCTGCCTTAAGTTATACTTACCTCTTAAGTTGCTGATAGCTTCTTTAAACTGTATATAGGTTTTACTTACCTTGTATTAGCTGTGTGCCATCCTAAAAAAAGTTAGAGTTATGGATTTGGGTTGTTTGACCGAAGTGAATAGATTTGCGACCGAATTGGCCGTAGTTAATTGTGACGCAAATCTGTTTTCACTTCAGCAAAACAAATAAACTCTTGCCATACACCATATCCCCCAACTCATTCCCCTATCTACCTTTTTGCTTCCCGCCTCCACCGCTGCTACTCAGGCACCCCTGCAGCGTCAGATTCATCCCTCTAACGTGGTTCGGATCTGACGTGGCATGGCCCCTTTCTTTTTTTTTTCCTTTTTCTTTAAATCTTTAATCGGTTGGGTGCGGAGGACACCCCCGCAAACCCACGCTGACATGGAAGTGAACAAGGGTGGGAGGGCACCCCCACTCCAACTTATTTTACAAGTAAGTCACTTTTGAACAATTTTATTCTTTTCAAAGCAGAACCCTTTTCTTCTGCAGTCCTTACTTATTCTATAGCATGAGTTCACTCAGAGGCAGAAGAGGGACTGTAGTGGTCTAGGTGCCAACTATAGGCAGGGTGTGACAGGGTTCAGATGCAGGCAAAGTCAGAGTTCCAGGAGAAGATTGTTCAAACAAGTCAGTATAACTTTATAGCTAGTTGAGAGTCCAGGGACTTCAGAGAGGACACTGTAGTAGGATTCTGCAGTTGGCCTGGATGAGTGTCCTCCCAATCACAGAAAACACCCCAAAGCTATACAGAAATCACAAAGGCTTAAGGTACGTAAAATACCCCAGCCAACACAGTACCTCAGCACAGAAGAAGAGTTGCAGCAGGATGACTCCAGGATCTGCAGCCAAAAACCTGGTCGATGAATTCCTTTGTCAAGAAGACTCAAGACAGGATTTAAGAAGGCATTTTGCAGAAGGGATCATGGGAGAAGGCACCAGTCAAGAGTTTTCTCCCAGCTGGATGCAGCTCTGTGGTTTTGGCACCCTTTCAAGAGCCAGGACGAAGACTGAATATCGCCAGTCAGATTGATGTCGTTTACAAGGTCCAGCACTCTGCCTAGGGGACTTTCTGGACTCGATTAATGTCTCTGGAGTTGCAGCAGGATGCCCACAAAGTTTCAACAAGATTCGGAATTCAGAAGACCATGCACCGCACAAATGCTTGAGGTCCCAGGGTATTGGGGTGTTGCAGCCTGCAAGGTCACAGCATGACGTGGGATGGCTCAAAATGCAGGTCCTCCTGAGTACAGTGGTGTTCACCATGCTCTGGGTCATGGTTGTAGTTCTCGGAGTGCCCAGGTCGATTTCAATGAAAAGTAACAGAATGCTCCGGTTACACAGCAGGCTTTCCCGTCGCTGGAAATCGTTACAGCCTTTGTTTCTTCATCTTCCTCTTCGGTTTCAGTTCCAGTGGTCGACTACCTCTTCAGCTTCCAGGATTGGACTTTATGCAGGCACCCATACAATCAAACAGCCATGCAACATTCAAACTTGGGGTGTTGGCAGTCCTTTCAGGACAGCCAGCCTCCCAGTTTGAACTGAATTCTCGCAGCCAGGCTGGAAGACAAAGGGCTTCCGAGTTTTGGACTCCTCCCTCACTTCCTGCCTTAACAGACACTCTGGAGCCTGGGAGGGCTTGACCGAGTACTTCCGCTGAAGATAAAATGGCAACAAAGGATTTTCCAACCCTGGAGGTCAGGGGAAGGAACAAGAAAGGACAAGGAAAACTGAAATGGCGAAAAAAGATGACAGGGGTGATTTTGGTAAAAATGAGCTCCCATGGGTGCCTTTACCGGGGGTGATTTTGGTATAAATGAGCCCCCATGGGTGCCTTTACCGGGGCTGTGGATAAAGCCTGCGGTAAAGGTGCACAAAATTAGTAAAAAGGTTCACTGCCACCAGACATTAAAGGATAGTTCCGGGACTTTTTTTTTATTGTCCCTACGGGTCGGCCATGTGTTTGTAAGCATAAATCGGTAGATCGTAGGAAACTTTCCTATGGACCTTACCCGACTTTTCGCCCATTATCGCACTCGAAATCAGCCTCCATTTTGTGATAATCCTATCATTCCGCCGCATCGACCTGGCTCACCTGCCTTTGCGGCACTAAATCAAATCCCCCGCCCCTGAGCCTGACATCAGCAGACGCGTACTGCCCATTTCAAGCACGTCTCGTGTCAACAATCGCTGCGCCTCAGCTATTGACGTGTTGCCATGGAAATGGCAGGACGCCTCTTTCCCCAATAAGTATAAACAGACCGTTTCACAACACACAGCAGCAGATTTTCGATTCCATTCCTCTCTCTGTGTTACTTTGAGTATTCTGTGACTCGTTTCAGTGCTCTGGTCAGCTACCTTCGCCGCTTGTAGCCCGTGTGAACACCTGTACCATCTCTGTAAATTATTTTACTATCTTTACCGCACAATGGCCACAATAATGCCGTATATGTACGAGCCCGAGTACACCGAGGAAGAACTACTGGAAAGTCAAGCACGCGAAAACGATGGGGATTCGGACGGCAGTTGGGAGGACCAGTCAACGGATGAAGAGCCTGGACCATGTCGCATGGACGGCGTCTCCACCTGGTGCACGTGCAATCGGTGCGAGCTAATGCCAACTGAGGAGGAGAACTGCTGCTGCCGTGAAAATTCCGGGTGCTTGGCCTACATTTCGGAAAGCGAGCAAAGTCTGCAGGAAGGCGAGCAAAGTCCGCAATGCATCACCGAGCTGCCAGAGTTCAGGGAAGCCTGCCTCTCACGGACCGTGTTGAGGATGATGATGGTGCTTATGCACGAACTTCGCGGCACTGTTCGTCCGCGTAATCCGAGTAACGAGTAAGTATACTCTGTTTGTGATGTCAGTGATGCCACCACTATTTCATGGTCGTCTCCCACATATAAAATTACATTTACATATCATTCGAACGCATGTAAATTTGTTCCATATAGTGCATTTTCTAGATATAATTTTTTTCTAAGAAAAATGACATGTGTTACCTGAATCGACATTGATAAGAAAGTTTGGTCAGTTTAATACAGTTTGCATCTTTTTTTTTCACAGGTGGTACAGGCTGGTGGCCTATCGTTGCTTCACTTGGTGGCTTCACGGGAGGCTCGGACACCGCGTTCGGAGAGTAATACCTGCCTGTGCGGTACTTGCCATTAGACAACATTTCCCCAGTGACAGTGGACAATACCGCGGATTTTCCCTCGATGTGCTGCAACCTCAACTTTACAATGTGTAATGTTTATTATTTATGTTTAATTAAAATCTAAAATAAAGCCCAACATATATTTTAACAATGGTTGTTTTGATTTTTTAAATGAATCTAGTGTATATTCTCCTGGGAGGGTGAGGTATTTATAAACTCACCCCCCTGCATTCCATGTAGTAGATCCTGCAGCCATCCTCTTACATTCAGTTAGATGGCCTCTCCTTGGTGAGGCCCTGCGGCAAACGGGTCTTGTCTGCACGACCACCGCCCCGATCCACCCCCCGCCCTATCAAAGGCAGTTCGCACCGGGGTACTTGTGCTGGCAAGTGGAGCTGTCAGGGAGCGATAAAGGCCAAGAGGTGCCAAAGACCATGTACACTTCAAAGTGGTCTATAGAGCATGGGTTGTTGTTCCCATGTCTACCTCCAGACCCCGTGTCTCCTGCCAAGCATCCCCCCTCACGCTGGACGGCCCCCTGCAATCCACATAAGTGTGTCTCCATTCACGAGTCTTCCTGTGTCTTGTCTGCACGACCACCGCCCCGATCCACCCCCCGCCCTATCAAAGGCAGTTCGCACCGGGGTACTTGTGCTGGCAAGTGGAGCTGTCAGGGAGCGATAAAGGCCAAGAGGTGCCAAAGACCATGTACACTTCAAAGTGGTCTATAGAGCATGGGTTGTTGTTCCCATGTCTACCTCCAGACCCCGTGTCTCCTGCCAAGCATCCCCCCTCACGCTGGACGGCCCCCTGCAATCCACATAAGTGTGTCTCCATTCACGAGTCTTCCTGTGTCTTGTCTGCACGACCACCGCCCCGATCCACCCCCCGCCCTATCAAAGGCAGTTCGCACCGGGGTACTTGTGCTGGCAAGTGGAGCTGTCAGGGAGCGATAAAGGCCAAGAGGTGCCAAAGACCATGTACACTTCAAAGTGGTCTATAGAGCATGGGTTGTCGTTCCCATGTCTACCTCCAGACCCCGTGTCTCCTGCCAAACATCCCCCCTCACGCTGGACGGCCCCCTGCAATCCACATAAGTGTGTCTCCATTCACGAGTCTTCCTGTGTCTTGTCTGCACGACCACCGCCCCGATCCACCCCCCCGCCCTATCAAAGGCAGTTCGCACCGGGGTACTTGTGCTGGCAAGTGGAGCTGTCAGGGAGCGATAAAGGCCAAGAGGTGCCAAAGACCATGTACACTTCAAAGTGGTCTATAGAGCATGGGTTGTTGTTCCCATGTCTACCTCCAGACCCCGTGTCTCCTGCCAAGCATCCCCCCTCACGCTGGACGGCCCCCTGCAGACCGCATAATGCCACGACATATACACGTCATTCATTCACAAACACACCCCTGTTTCGAATTCTTTATAACCCACTTCATATTTCTAATGAGAACTTCTTTGCGCTTTGCTAGTCAACCCGTGAAGGTGCCGGTTATCTGCTCTTCGTCTCTGTGAACTTCCGTGACCACTTTGAGCAAACTCGTCAGTTTGCAACCTGTGAACTGCTCCCTGTTCTACGACAAGAAACTACTCTGATCCCTGCATCTAACTGTTTGTTCGTCAAGGTAAGTCCATGTACCATAATCATTTTGCGTCCAATTTTTTAATTTATATCTATTTGCTAGTAGTCATCAAATTGCATCCATGTTTTCTTTTCGTTCACGACAGTACATGCAAGGAACTAGTCACATGTTCTGAGTTTAGTCAAATTACTTTTTCTATTTTTTGAAAGTTATTGAAATACTTATCCGCATGTGAATAACATGTATAGTTCCAAGAACCAAAACGGACCTTGCATTGAACCTTTTATGTGTCATTTAATGTTTTAACACATTGGTATTCATAGAGAATTGTTGATCTTTACTTTTCAGAACTTTCCATAATGCCTGCCTGTTCCATTGGCGGTTGCCCTTCGAAGACCCATAACAAATCTGAAGGTACTATAATGCATGTTTTCCCTAAGACAATAGATCAGATAAGAGAATGGGTCCGATATTGCGGATATCCAGCCTCTGAGATAGAAAGTAGAGTCCTAGAAGTCTTTGCGGACAAGAGGGGTGATCGATACCGCATCTGCAGCAGGCACTTTAGCCCAGACATGTACTCCACATCATTGCTAATAAGGACGAAAACACCGCGAGCGAGGCGAAAATTGCTCTCAACCGCTATTCCCACTCTATTCGTCCACATCCCTCCACTGGTGAGTCAAGTTTACGTATTTATCTCTCGGCATTGCGGTAGTGTGTAGCATTAGCTAACAATAATTTCCCCATTTATGTATCCACTCAATATGAAGGCTGAAGATTCTCCATCCGTGTCGTTATTGCAGTCATCAGCCACTTCAAGCGCCTATCGGGTAATCTTACTTAGCTATTCTGACACTGACTTGTTTTAGGCATGTAAATCAATAGTTTTAATTGATCGTGTAATTATTTTACCTAATGGTACACCACAGTACTCGTCCTCTAGTCTTTGTTTTCAGTTATAATTATTGTTATCCAAAATAATGCAAGTACTGTCTTTCAGGGAGATGCTGAGGAGTCCAACGCATTGACGACAACCGTAGATGTCACTCAGATGCTCGAGGTACGTTTCCGGACAGTTCCATCGATGGAGATCATCAGATCTTGCATTCTTGTAGCGTGATTGTTACACACAATGTTTCTTTCGTTTTTAGCCATTGGTATGTCCTTCTGTCGTCGCCCTCCTATGTGTCTTCTTTTTTCAATATTGTGTTCATTACTAATGAAAGTCCTATGTTTCAGGGAGTCGATGGAGCATTAGTCCAAGAGGAAGGGGGAGCATGCAGTTACGGGTCGGCGCAACAGCTTGCAGAAGTGTGCACCGCAGTTACAGCGTCCCTTGATGTTCTTATGCATTTCGAGGTATGGATACTGACAGATCAATCATGCGAGATCAAATGACGTGATTACATCCGCTATACTTCCTTCTTTATTAACGCAAGTACAATGTTTCAGGGAGCTGACGGAGCTTCTTCAACAAGAACATCACCCCTAGTAGTTGATGCAGATCTCTGGGTGGTGACACTTCCAACGATGGAGCAAATCGAATCATATTTAGATATCCATTATTTATTTTAGACAACTGATCATTTGTGCAGGTCTATTTAGATGAGCCGTTGACGCCTGCAGAAAGTTTATGTTCTTTTAAACAAAATAGAAAACCATACTAATGCAATTACTGTGTTTCAGGGAGTTGCTGAAGCGTCATCTTCAATAATATCATCAATGGAAGTCTATGCGGAGCCCGAGGTATGGATCTTGACAGTTCAATCTAACTAGATCAACAATGCGTGAACTATTGTCGTTTGAATGTTCTACACAATGCGTTCATTCGTGTTTTGCTATTGAGATGTACGTATGGGTATTGGTCCCCAAGTACATTTTGTGTTTTCAATATTATTATACATACTAATGAAAGTTCTATGTTTCAGCGAGTCGATGGAGCCTCAGTGAGTGATGGATGTGCTTATCATGAAAGTATAGTCGTTGCAGCGCGAGAGGAAGTGGAGACATGCACACACGAGTCGGAGCAACAGCGTCCAGATGTTGAAGTTCGAGGAAAGAAAGTTTCAAAGAAAAGAAAGCAAAAGAAGGTTAGTGTCCTGTTCACTATATTATGTTGTCTTTCACTGTCAATAGTTCAATACTGTAAGTTGTGTTTAAACTGAACATCCCTTTTCTAATCTGTCCTCTAGTTGCGAGTGGGTGTAAGAACTAGATCTACACAGACAGTGAAGCGAACGAGAGATGTTGCTTGTCAAACCTTTTGGCAGGGACTTGAGACTGGAGATGCATCGTGCCAATGGGAAGAATATGAAGTGATTGACAACGGAGCTATACCACCACCAGCCATTGATAGTGAATGTCCTCCTGGTAGTTTGGATGCAGTCGTAGATCAATTCACAGAATCCACACCCGCAAAAAATAAGAGCACGCGAAAGTTGAAGACATTGTTTTTTTCTCCCATCTCCGGACAAGGAACAGATGTTGCAATGGAAGAGAATGAAGTGGACGACAATGAAACACCATCAATATCACTCAGCATAGCGGAAGACGATATCAGAGATTGTACCTTTCATGCGAGTGACATGTCCTCAACGTTACAGGCCGAACCAGCTGGGATGCAGAGTGACAGTATAAGGAAAGAGGCCAAATTCATTGTATTCGATAGCTGTTTGATGGATATTATTATGATGATGAAATGTGGGCATTGGGTTGGTGGGGAAGTATGTGGGGAGCCATTGATTAATGTGACTCGTGCAATTCGAGGCACTAACCTTAAAATACATGCCACCTGTACACAATATCATCCGTTCGCATGGTCTGCACAACCCATGCTGGGGCAACTGCCAGCAGGCAATCTACTTTGTGCAGCGGCCGCACTTTTTAGTGGTTCAAGTTTTAAAAAGTTACAGTATTTCTTTCAGTTTGTGGGAATCCATTTCATTGCGAAAAGTCAGTTCTACAAATACCAAACCGATTATCTATTTCCAGCCATCAGCGAAGCTTGGAGAATGGAAAAAATGTCAATGGAAAGTACATTCGCGGGCAAACGCTTCAGGCTAGCCGGTGATGGACAATGCGACAGTCCAGGATTTTCAGCCAAGTACTGCACCTACCACTTTCAGGACATGGAAAGTAAGAAAATTGTGAGTTCGATGGTCGTGCAGGTGTCACAAAGTACATCCTCAGTGGCCATGGAGAAAGTTGGCTTTGTAGCATCATTGCAAGAACTACAATCGCGGGGAATGGTGATCGACCTGATAGCCACGGACAGACACGTTTCAATTGCCAAGACAATGAGAGAACAGTACAAAAATATAAATCACCAATTTGACGTATGGCATCTTGCAAAAACAATCAATAAAAAATTGTCGGCTGCAGGAAAAAAAAAAGATATGCAAGGTATTTCACAGTGGTCCAAGTCAATCAGCAACCATCTTTGGTGGAGCTCAAAAACATGTGAAGGGTCGTTGGAAATTCTACTGGAAAAATGGCGGTCAGTAATGTTGCACTGTAGCAACGTACATCAATGGTCGACAAATGAGCATTTCCACAAATGTGAACATGGCCATTTGTCCACAGAGGAGGCACGGAAGAAGAAGTGGTTGATTCCTTCATCACCCACTCACATGGCCATTGAAAAGATTGTATTTGATAAAACTATAACAAGAGATTTGAGGGGACTCACGGAATTCTGCCACACAGGAGATTTGGAGGTGTTCCACAATATGTGCCTAAAGTACAGGCCCAAAAGATTGCATTTTGGCATGGAAGGCATGATAAATCGGACTCTTCTAGCGGTCTTGGCACATAACCATAATGTTGGCCGTCAACAAAGTAGGACGACCGGAACTTTAGGGACGCTTCGCTACAATAAGGCCTTCACTAAAAGAAGTAAACAATGGGTGATCAAACCAGTGTTTGAGGATATGCAATATGAGTTTATTGAGAGACTTATCGTAGATGTCCTCGATAGGCACATACATGGAGTGGTGAACGAACCTATGCAGGGGACAACTGCATTGCCACCCAACATTGCCTCTGTTCCATGTCCACCTAAAGCAGAGCTCATTGAGAAATACACATCACGGTTTAAATGATTGTAATTCGATTGTCTGTTCTCTCGAGTCTCCTCATGTTGCAGGCCCATTGCAATTAAACCAAACAGTAATATAAATCATTTTTACAAAAATTATAGAATGTTTCCGTATTACAAACACATGGCCGACCCATAGGGACAATAAAAAAAAAGGCACGCAGACAAGATGCCCTTACACTAACTGGAGCTAACTAGAAATGTGTGCTCGCTCAAAGTGAAGGTCAGCTGCTTTGATGTTTTGCTCGGGTGGCGGAAAGGCCCACGACCCAATATAAGGTTCTATTGTGATTTGACCTTGACAGGCCGGGACCATCCTGAAAGACTAAGAAAAGATAATGAATAAAATTTCAGAAACGAAACGATGAGCCACGTTCATTAGAAGAAGTAACGTCGGCAAAGAAGGAGTGGTGTTTCGGGTCTGCCCTACACAGAGACACAATGGAAAATGCAAATATAATGTAAGTAACTTTTGATGAGTTTATACCGCAATTTCATTACTATACAGTGGCTTTAAAGACGGGTTCAGTTGTACTTGTTCGTTCTATGTGGCATAGTGTTTTCTACCGCGCACTATCTGGAGGAGAACCATCTTCTTTTACTGAAGCACCTCAAAACCTTCCTCTTTGCTTCTGCTTTCTCTCTCCCTCTCCCCTGCTACAACTGGTCCACTGTCTGCGACCTCGGTCCTGGGCCCTTCCACTCTCCACCTGCACTGCCTCCCTGTCAACCCCTGCACTGGGGGACTGTCTCAGTATCCTACAGCCCCCCCTTCCCAGCACTTGTTCTGCACTTACCTTGCACTTGCCACCAGCTGGCCCTATTTATTTATTATTTTATGCTACTTACCTTGTACTCCACTCCCCCCCCTCCATGCCTCGCCACGCCTTTAAACACTTGTGTACACCCAGTAGCGCTGTCCTCGCTATGAAATGAATAATTTTAATAAGGATCTGATGGTGAGACTAATTTCATTTTTTATGTTTTTAGGTACATCATTCACTACTGTCTGTGTCACGAGTACCAGACACCGGCGGACGGCTTCTACAGCCGCCAGTTGCTTCTCCGCGTGAACAACGTTACCACCCTGACCATTTTATGGGACGATCGCCAAGTACAAGTATGCCCTTACGCGGTACTAACGGTTAGATGCAACATACCTACCGTTGTGGTGGCCTAGTGCCTCGTTGTTGGAACAGCCATGCGATTATCAGTGCGACAGAAGAGCTTATTTTTATCGTAAACCAACACCCTGTGTACTGCACACGAACATCGCTTCCCTCAAGACGAACTAATTTGGATCGAGAGCAAAGAAAAATGCAAATCGCTGAATATTCTCTAAACATTTGATGTCCAATAAACGTACTTTGCCAAATGTACAATCTTGCCGTTTGCTTTTAAACCACGGTTTCACATTCCGAATTGTGGTGCTGTATTGTGAGATGCTCTAAGACCCTGTGTACAGCAAAGGACCATCGCGTTCCTCAATACGAACTTTTTGGAACATGAGCAAATAAAAATGCAAATCGCTGAATATTCTCTAAACATTTGATGTCCAATAAACGTACTTTGCCAAATGTACAATCTTGCCGTTTGCTTTTAAACCACGGTTTCACATTCCGAATTGTGGTACTGTATTGTGAGATGCTCTAAGACCCTGTGTACAGCAAAGGACCATCGCGTTCCTCAATACGAACTTTTTGGAACATGAGCAAATAAAAATGCAAATCGCTGAATATTCTCTAAACATTTGATGTCCAATAAACGTACTTTGCCAAATGTACAATCTTGCCGTTTGCTTTTAAACCACGGTTTCACATTCCGAATTGTGGTGCTGTATTGTGAGATGCTCTAAGACCCTGTGTACAGCAAAGGACCATCGCGTTCCTCAATACGAACTTTTTGGAACATGAGCAAATAAAAATGCAAATCGCTGAATATTCTCTAAACATTTGATGTCAAATAAATGTACTTTACCACATTTACAATCTTGCGGTTTGATTTCAAAGTACAGTTTCATATTCCGAATTGTGGTGCGCTGTATTGTGAGCTGATCTGTGTTGATTTCCGGGGTCTGTGTGGAGTCGCGTAGAAGACGCCTGGGCGCGTTTGCCTACGCAGCACAGTCACGTCACGGATAGAGGCGGGGAATATGAATGTTTTGATAAAGTCTGTTTCAGGGGCGGGGGATTTGATTTAGTGCCGCAAAGGCAGGTGAGCCAGGTCGATGCGGCGGAATGATAGGATTATCACAAAATGGAGGCTGATTTCGAGTGCGATAATGGGCGAAAAGTCGGGTAAGGTCCATAGGAAAGTTTCCTACGATCTACCGATTTATGCTTACAAACACATGGCCGACCCGTAGGGACAATAAAAAAAAAGTCCCGGAACTATCCTTTAAAGGTGAGCTTGTGCCATTCATTACACTTCCCCACACGAATGAAAGGCAGAGCAAGAGATCACACTCTCAGCAAGGCAAAGCACACGAGGAAGCAGCAGTTTCAAGATGGCAGTTTAATACAAGGCGAAAGACGCCACAACTGAAGAGGATTGCAAGGAGAGTAAGTGCCCTTAACCTTTGCAACAAAAGACTGTTACTTTCATGAACCTTCGAGAATAGGAAACGTAAGAACAGAAATCAAGGCTGAAGAATCCTGCATTGTGTGTCGGAGGTACCAGGGGCTCTCGCGTGTTGATAATCAAGGTGGGGAGAATAATATCGTTGCTGTGTCACTGTCCTTGGCTCCTCCAACAAAGCAGCACCAGTGACGTCAGCAGGGCTGTTGAGTTGAGGAGACTGATACCAGACCGGTCTGTATTGAAGCCAAGGTTGCAAGCAGCAATATTGTATAGTTAAAGCTGAAGAGAACAGTGTATGTGGCAAGCGACGCAAACACAATTAAACAGCAGGTGAGTGATTGAACTTTGAAGCCAAGATACGATATCTAAGAGTGGTCCGGCACCACGTGGGTGCTCATTCAAAAGGCTCTGTTAGGTATTCACCTGAAAAGTGGCAAAGGTGAAGCGTGATAAAGAAATGTGAAATCAAAGGGGTCCTGCACATGTCAAGCAAAACCCAGTGCACATTCGAAAGTCTTCGATAGTAATAACATAAAGGAAGTTGATGACAAAGTAGATGAAGTTGGTCTGAGCCCGGCTGAGGGAGATCAGCTAAAAACTTTTGGTCAAAGCAAGTTTGTGTAAAATTATATTAGAAATTGAAATTGTTCCGAGCGTGGCAGAGGGAGACTAATTGAACATTGCGTTAAAAGTATCTGAGCACGGCTGATGGGGACCCAGGGTGAACCGTGAGTCACCCGAGAAAGAATGTTCTACGAGAAACTGGATGCATAAAAAATTTACGAACATTGTGTTGAGAGGATCGGAGCTCGCCTGAGGGGGACCCGGTGAATAGTGAATCACCTGAGAAATTGAGTATTTATGAAAATCTGAAAGAGGAAAGAGTTTGTCGCATCAGGCCCTCTGAATGAAGAGACTTTGAAAGGCAACATGACTTGGGCAAGAAGGGCCCTGATCTTAATGATTGAACTGTACCCTCGTACTAGAGAAGCCAGAGACTGTGCTAAGCTCAAGTGTACTGCCTTGTCCTGTGCTGAAAATGTGCAGAAGAGAGGCCATTGGCCTGAACATCCTGACATATCATTTTGTGAACACATCTTTCTTTTTCATAACATTGTTTCCCACACTATTTGGTTTTAGAATTAAGGATTGGTAACAGGTTTATTAGTATAGGCCCTTTTATTTTGACAAGACACCACTAGGACTGCGTTATTATTATTTGATGGTTGTAGCTCGCTCCCATCTGTAGATTTAGGATTAGATAGTCATTTTTCAAACCCTTTTTGAAGTTCAATAAACACCCTTGAACTGTGGTCACGTGTCTGTCTTGCTGTTGATAACATGCCTTCCTTACAGGAGAGTCTGAAAAATGACACCCATAAAAAGAGTAAAATATTATGTGAGTGTGGAAAAATGTTCCCACTCACTGGTATAGGGAAAAATAATCCACTAGTAAAGCAAAAAAGTTCTGGGGTTGACACACAGAACACTTGTTGCTTATGAATCCTCCCGGCACCTCTGTTGCTAGGGCAATGGGATTTTGTTGCCACAGGTTCTCCATGTCGAATAATTCTTCGTCTTCTCTGGTAATACTGAGTGACCTCAGCGTTAATGCCTGCACCTGTTCTTGAAAGAATTCTAAACGGAAACCCTGGACCGTTTTCAATATCCAGGAGTCTCTGGATATCTCTCTCCTCTTGTGTAAATGCTGCGCTAATCTCCCCTGCCCCCCAAAGGTGGGATGCTTGCGTCAAGCGGGCACTCTCGTGTTATGGGCAAGGCTCTTACCTGTGCTATTATTTTATAATAATCAGGGTCCATCACTTTGTCTTCTGCTTGGCCTCTTCTGCGAGCTGCCATATTTTTGTAGGTTTAGAAAGAAAGTCCTGGCTACCTTGCAATGATTTAATTTGGAAAGCTATATATATATATATATATATATATATGTAATATATGTATATATATATATATATAATATTAGACAGCCACGGTAGTGGCTGTGTAGTTATGGTTAAGTTGCTGTTTCCATAAGAACAGCCCTTTTTGGGTGGCGTATAACTCCGCTCCCCCTGGACGTATCCTCACCAAACTTTGCAAAAAAAGTATATGGGTCACTCTTTTGCAAGGTTTGGTGAGGTTTGGTCCGGGGGGGCAAAGTTATAGGGGGGGGTCCCAAAACTTGCAGCGGCATTGGTCCCGAAAGCATGCTTTTGCAAATTTGGTGAAAATCCGTCCTGTAGTTTTAAAAAAAATGACCAAAAAGTAGGTCACAAAAAAATTAGTGATATCTATGTTCGGTCCGCGGACACACTTCCCTGTTAGCTCCGCGGACAGTGTCCCGATTGGCCAATCGGCTTGCGTCATGTCCGCGGACGTGCAACGTGTTCGCTGATTGGACGGTGAAGAGCATGAAGTGTGTCAGATTTTTGTAAACGTGAACGTCCGTGGACAGCGCGGTGAAACTTGGTGGAAAAATACTATTTAGTAAAGTGTTTTGGTGTGTAAGACTGTTTGGGGAGGGTGGGGGAGTAAGAGATGGGTTAAATGTTGTATTTATTTAGGTGGCAGGCACCCCTGTTGTGTTTGTTCTGACTGCAGACAATATGGGTGTCCTGAAATGTTCGTAAATAAAGGAAATGGGGTGTTCTGAGGACACTAAGGCTGTCCGTATGGTTCGTAGGGAAGTTGAAACTGTTCTTAGAACACATCAAGTGTAGTGGGATGTTCGTAAATAAACAAAATGGGGGTGTTCTGAGGACACTAGAACTGCCCGAATTGTTCGCAAGCAAGCTGAAACTGTTCTAAGAACGCATGCGGTGTCCGGAAATTTCGTAAATAAAGGAAATGGGTGTGTCCTGAGGATGCTATGACTGTCCGTATTGTTCGCAGGCAAGTTGAATCTGTTCTAAGAATGTGTCCTGGGATGTTCGTAAATAAACAAAATGGGGGTGTCCTGTGTACGCTATACCTGTCTGTACTGTTCGTAGGCAAGTTGAAATTGTTCTAAGATAGAGGTCTTCAATCTGTGGGGCGCGCCCCCCTTGGGGGGCGCACCACCATGCCTGGGGGGGCGCGTCATGCCTGGCGCAGAAGAAGAGTAACGCTTTTTTTTTTTTTCCTGCACTGAACTGCGCATGTGCAATGGGGAGCCACTGGCTCCCATGCACATGCTCAGCCAGTGGGATGTGCTGGGGGCGTGGCCATGAACCAGGAAATAAACGCAGCCTGGACGCGCGCTTTCCTGCATTTGGATCGCGCGTCCAGGCTGCGTTGTGGTGTCCTGTGTTCCTTGCTCCTGCTGCCAACGCCTGTGAGAGGTAAGTGACCCTTTATTTACAACGCGGCTCCCCCGTGGCAATCTGCCACGGGGGAGCCGCGTTATTAATACAGTACCGGTCCCCCCTTCGCCTCTCTCCCCCTGCGTCCCCCACATTAGGGGGCATGGAGGAGAGGAGGCGAGCGGGGGACCAAAACTGCTCTGCCGGTGCTGTATTAATAACGCAGCTCCCCCATGGCAGATTGCTGGAGCCCAGCAATCTGCCATGGGGGAGCTGCGTTATTAATACAGTACCGGTCCCCCCTTCGCCTCTCTCCCCCTGCGTCCCCCACATTAGGGGGCATGGAGGAGAGGAGGCGAGCGGGGGACCAAAACTGCTCTGCCGGTGCTGTATTAATAACGCAGCTCCCCCATGGCAGATTGCTGGAGCCCAGCAATCTGCCATGGGGGAGCTGCGTTATTAATACAGCACCGGCAGAGCAGTTTCGGTCCCCTGCTCGCCTCCTCTCCTCCATGGGGCATGCCAGTGTTTTTTTACAATGCAGCTCCCCCATGGCAGATTGCTGGAGCCCAGCAATCTGCGATGGGGGGAGCCGCGTTATTAATGCAGCACCGGTCCACCAGGCGGCCCTCTCCCTCTGCAACCCCCCACATTAGGGGGCATGGGGAGAGGAGGCGAGCAGGTTTTGGGATTCTGAAAAATTGAATAGTAATGCTGTTGATGAAGGCAACGCTTTGAGCGGGAAAAGCAGAATAAATTCTGTTTCTTCTTGAAGCCCATCTACAAATCATTTGAAGCGCTAAGAAGTTGATTATTTACCTAAAAATCCTTACAAAATGTATGATATATTTCATTCAAATTTATCATATTGTGATGATCATTACCGCTCTGCTCTAATGATCCTTACCTCTTTCGAGAATTTACTCTGAAGAAGTATCCTAGTGTGCAGGGCACGGGAATATCTTTTATTCTCGGAGACCATTTCTTGTGACTTTTTTGTATTTACAATTTTTGTGCCAGTGTTGTTGTCTTCTCCCCTGCACCTTTATACTTCTAAAATGTCTTTACCACCTTAAGCAATACTTTCGTTTTTTCTTAACAAGTGGTGTGCAATTTGGACAACTCATTTTTTGCAGCTTCACTCCCCCACCCCATGCCCCATGGAGAAGAGGAGGCAAGCAGTGGAGTACCTTTGCTGAAAATGTTGGGGGGGACATGACATCTGCTGAAATGTTTCCCCAGCTAAATGAATGGGGATAAAATGGTGTGCCATGAAAGTTGGGGTGGGGGGGACAAACACCCCTGTCCCCTCTAAAATTACGCC
This sequence comes from Ambystoma mexicanum, assembly GCF_040938575.1. NCBI lineage: Eukaryota > Metazoa > Chordata > Amphibia > Caudata > Ambystomatidae > Ambystoma > Ambystoma mexicanum. The sequence goes on along the minus strand of NC_090926.1, from coordinate 1,057,068,825 downwards.
CATGGAGGCAAGTGGGGGACTGAAACTGCTCTGCTCTCGCCTCTGCCTGTATTAACCTCGCCTCTGCCTGTGTTACCCTTGCCTCTGCCTCGGCTATGTGTTGTATGTGACAGCCATTTAATTTTTAATATGTCGATGGCACGAGCCTACGCTATACACAGTGTTTACTAGTCACCGCTCAGATCTGCCGGTGATGTGTTTGCATGTTAAAAGCCTGTCTTTAACAGTGATGCCTCCCCACCTCTGCTCTAACACCTTCTGTCCTCCCCCCAGACCTGCAGCACTTGCGCCAGAAGACCTTCGCCTTCCCATACTTTGACGGATCTTTCCTGCCCGTCGTCCGATCTTCGTATTTCCTGGGTAGGTGCCAGTGCCATTTGAGAGTAGTTAGGAAGGGCATCTGGGGGACAGGGGTGACAGCAATCTGCCATGGGGGAGCTGCGTTATTAATACAGTACCGGCAGAGCAGTTTTGGTCCCTCACTCGCCTCCTCTCCTCCATGCCCCCTAATGGGGGGGTTGCAGAGGGAGAGGGGCGCCTGGGGGAGAGGAGGCGAGTGAGGGACCAAAACTGCTCTGCCGGTGCTGCATTAATAACGCGGCTCCCCCCATCGCAGATTGCTGGGCTCCAGCAATCTGCCATGGGGGAGACGCGTTGTAAAAAGAAAAAACACTGGCAGGGCAATTCTCGAAAGAGGTAAGGATCATTAGAGCAGAGCGGTAATGATCATCACAATATGATAAATTTGAATGAAATATATCATACATTTTGTAAGGATTTTTAGGTAAATAATCAACTTCTTAGCGCTTCAAATGATTTGTAGATGGGCTTCAAGAAGAAACAGAATTTATTCTGCTTTTCCCGCTCAAAGCGTTGCCTTCATCAACAGCATTACTATTCAATTTTTCAGAATCCCAAAACCTGCTCGCCTCCTCTCCCCATGCCCCCTAATGTGGGGGGTTGCAGAGGGAGAGGGCCGCCTGGTGGACCGGTGCTGCATTAATAACGCGGCTCCCCCCATCGCAGATTGCTGGGCTCCAGCAATCTGCCATGGGGGAGCTGCGTTGTAAAAAAACACTGGCAGGGCAGTTTCAGTCCCCTGCTCGCCTCTTCTCCTCCATGCCCCATGGAGGAGAGGAGGCGAGCAGGGGACCGAAACTGCTCTGCCGGTGCTGTATTAATAACGCAGCTCCCCCATGGCAGATTGCTGGGCTCCAGCTGCGTTATTAATACAGCACCGGCAGACCAGTTTTGGTCCCTGCTCGCCTCCTCTCCTCCATGCCCCCTAATGTAGGGGACACAGGGGGAGAGAGGCAAAGGGGGGACCGGTACTGTATTAATAACACGGCTCCCCGGTGCCAGATTGCCACGGGGGAGCCGCGTTGTAAATAAAGGGTCACTTACCTCTCACAGGCGGCGGCAGCAGGAGCAAGGAACACAGGACACCACAACGCAGCCTGGACGCGCGATCCAAATGCAGGAAAGCGCGCGTCCAGGCTGCGTTTATTTCCTGTTTCATGGCCACGCCCCCAGCACATCCCACTGGCTGAGCATGTGCATGGGAGCCAGTGGCTCCCCATTGCACATGCTCAGTTCAGTGCAGGAAAAAAAAAAAAAGCGTTACTCTTCTTCTGCGCCAGGCATCACGCGCCCCCCCAGGCATGGTGGTGCGCCCCCCAAGGGGGGCACGCCCCACAGATTGAAGACCTCTGGCCTAGAGTCTTGGGTGCATGGTCAAGACCAAATTTATAAATAGTGAAGTTATAAGTCACTATGGGTGTGGTTTGCTGCAATGGTTATACTTATTATAATATACTTACTATTTGGTTTAGTAACTGGAGTACATGTATTCCTTTTTAATTTCTGTGATAAAAGAAAAGATCATGTTAGTATTGGTATTTTGTAACGACTTATAACATGGAATAATCAACATTTTTTTTTTACCCTCATATTTAGTAGATTACAAACCAGTGTACTGTGCAATTTGCTCAGTTTCTGTGTTTGTTGTTAAAATCAGTGGATCTGTGGAAAAAAAAATCCATGTTGGATTAAAAAACCCTTTTTTTGTTATGCTGCAGTCTATTTGTTTGTTTGTTTTCAGTGTTCACGTGTTGTTTCTAGCTAATGTTCTATATGTTGGCTTGTTGCAGATTTTTGGAGCAGTTAGATATCTGTTGACATATTGTAACTGTCTATTTTTTGTTATAATGAAGTGGTATTGATTTATCTGTTTGGATATTGTAAAATCTTGGTGTAGTTAGATACCAGTTAGCGTATTCTAACTGTCTATTTTTTGTTATAATGTAGTGGTATTGATTTATCTGTTTGGTTATTGAAAATCTTGGGCTAGTTAGATACCAGTTGGCGTATTCTAGCTGTTTATTTTTTTTTATATAATGTAGTGGTATTCATTTATCTGTTTAGTTGTTGTAGAATCTTGGGCCAGTTAGATACCTGTTGGCATCTTCTAACTGTCTATTTTCTTTTTATAATGAAGTGGTATTGATTTATCTGTTTGGTTATTTTAAAATCTTAGGGCAGTTAGATACCAGTTGGCGTATTCTAACTGTCTATTTTATGATATAATTTAGTGGTATTCCTTTATCTGTTTAGTTGTTGTGGAATCTTGGGGCAGTTAGATAGCTGTTAGCATATTTTAACAGTTTATAGTTTTTTAATAGAAGTTTTGTTACTGTTTAAGTACAGTTTAGTTAATAAATTTTGGCTGGAAGAAGATTAAATAAGCGTTTGTAAGATTTGCAGGTAATCTCTGCTTTAGAGTAATGGTACTATCATTACATTCAAACCATCCACATTTTTTAAAATATATGCAGTATAGTGACCTGCATTGGTTGTGTCTCTGGTGTGGTAGATTATACCTATTGTTGTGAAGGTTTTCTTACCAAGTGATACTTGACCATGTGTGAATCCAGTCAGCTTGCAGTTGTTTTTGGTACCATCTGCATTGTAATGTAGAAGCATTAATATTACGTATTTACTATGTTTTTGTATTAGTAAGGTGGAGCGATTATCTGAATTGCAGGTAGTACATAATCTATCATGGTTGGCATTTTGTACAAGTTGCTGAAATGGGACGGATTCACAATTAGGTATTGATACATACACGAAGCGCTCATTGGGGATGGTTCTTGTGTCACATTGTTGCAGAGAGTGCATGTATGTTTCCACATGTATGAAATCTGGAAGATTTCATTTATAGGTATGTTTTTGTTTTCCAGTACTTGTAGTAAGTACATTAGAAATTCTTGTGGATCTTCCTGTGCCTGTGAGTTTATAGTGAATTTCACCATTCCAGCACAGTCGTCCAATTGTTGTCTTATTCCATAAACACTATATGTGGTGTCACGATTGTTTGTTGCGTTTCTATGAAGTACTAACATTTGCAAACGCAATTGGTCTGTACTTTGTAAGTAAATCTTGTCAACAATTGGTGGTAATTGAAATAGAATATTCATTGCTACATTTGCGTAGCAACTTACACCAATTACATTTGAAAGTTTAAATGGACCAGGTAGTTCTGTATCTGAGTGCTTTTTTTGAGTTTGTATTCCTTTTTTGAAGAAGTACCTGGTTTACTTTCCCTAATAGTTTCTTTTATTCTCTTTGGAGGATTTGCAGTTACATCCTGTTGCATTTCTGTTTGATTTAGTGTTCTTTTAGAACCTTTTACTTTTTGTGGAACAGGATATGTTTTTAGATGGGGGTTTATAGTGAACAAAGTCTATTGTATTCTAAAATGCAAGGAATTATCAGCGTTTACTTTACTTGCATCAAAGTTGATTAAAAATAGACCGTCAAGTGTACGTAACTGTGATAGTGCTACGTAGCTCATGCCTTCTTTAAAGGCTGTGTTACCAATGTCTATCAATGCTTTGTCTAGGGTAAGACCTTGTGATTTATGAATAGTGACTGCGTATGAAAGAGTTAGAGAAAATTGTTCTCTGCGTACATACATGTCTGTGAAGAGAAGGAATCGAGCTGTTGAGGGACCTATCCTTCTGAAAGTTTGTCAAAGATAATATTGACAAACTGAATGTTGTTGTCGAGTGGGTATGTTTGAAAGCCAACAACTGTATCCAGTGCTCCATTAACTAGTCCTTGATCCACGTCAAGGTTACGTTTAAGCATTACTCTGCAATTTAAGGATAATTTTAATATTTTTTCCAATCCAGCTGTGTTGGAGATTCAATTTTCTAAACTATTTATTCTTGTTGTGGCTTGTTCATACATGGGTAGTGTCATACCATGTATGTCTAGTTTGTCTGTGGCGCTAATTTCAATTATTGGTTGCATTTATTTTTTTAACATTGTTTCATTGAATTTGAAACAGCTTGCAAGAGTTGGCATTAAGGCCATACAATTGACATTTTTGTGGGCTAATTGTTCCATAACATCCGTAGCACATGCATTATCGCCATAAAATGCATGAATGTGCCGGGTTTTCAATATTGCTTGTGCTTCTTGAGATAATATACCAATTCTAATACTTTTTAAAATGTTGGCATAAGTGAGATCTGCAGATTGCCGCATGTTTTGTGTTAATTCTCTGTATTGGAAATGTTGCCAAAGGTTGACATTTCCTATGCTGCCAACAGTTTTACGGCAGAGTTTGTGTCCTAAGGTTTTAAAAATAGGCTCACCTTTCACTGGTGTCAATTGAAGAAGATCTCCGAAAACAATAATGTTTTTTCATCCAAAGAGCTCTTCGTAGTTTGTTTTAAGTACTTCTTGTATTCTGAGGTGAACCAAAGCCAACATTAGGTTGGAGACTATGCTCACTTCATCTATTAGTAGCATTTTAATTTGTTTTAATACTCTGCGTAGTTCCATTGCAGCTTCTGTAGAAAGTTTGTAATAGTCTAATTTGTTTTGGTGCTCTACTGGCAGGAGTAGTAATCGGTGTAAAGTGACACCGCCTATGTTGTAGGCAGCTAAACCTGTGGGGGCAGTGACAACAGCTGACAGTTTGTTGTTTGTCAATTGTTGAAGGAATTTACTGATGCTTTTGATTAAGAATGTTTTGCCAGAAACAGCTTCACCACTGACGTACAGTAGTATAGGTTTGTAATTTTGGCAGGTGCATTCTTTGTTTTCATGTTGTACACCATGTGCAATTTCTTTTGTTACTTCTTGAAAAATGCTACGTTGCTCGTTGTTTAGTTTTGATTGTAGTATATTTAAGTCTTCTTTATCTTCATACTGACACATGGTGTTTTCTACTTGCGTCATAGCTAATTCTGCCTCATTTGTTATTAGTGACTCTCCCAGTGGTTCTTGGCTTCCTGTTACAGAAGGTTGACTACTGTCAGGAGTGTCCTTATCTAGTTGGGCCTGGAGTTCTTCGTGTTGCTGTTCATTGTGCAACATTGTTTTGTACTGTGTAAAGTTTACATCGGTTATAGTGCTTTCATTTGCTTTGAAAGCGTCTTCATAGGAGTCATAGTTATCTAGTATTTCTTCTTCTTTTCTCCATGGTTTAAAGAGTTGTAGCAGGGACATGTAATATAGTTCTTTATGTTGAGGAGTCTTTAATGACAATTTGATATGATTAATGAAATTTGGATTTGGTGAGTTTTACTAAGCTGTCTTCACAATTTGACACTCTGTATCTACCTTTTTTTTAATCAGGTTTTATATTATTTTTGTATGTTAAGTTTTGGGCTATGTGGTATACACACATGGTTTCCAAAGTGGTACTTCTGTTTGGGTAGTATGTGCCCAGCAAATTGTTTTTAAATATGTCTTGGCTGCTGGGATCATGTTTGGCTATTGTTTCTATATCGTCGTATGATTTCAGAACTCTTTTTCTAGATTTAGCAGGACCAAGACTTAGCCATACTATATTTTCAGATTTTCCATACAAAGCAGTACCGGTTAAACGATCTGCTGCTTCATAGGAGCCACATTCTCTATGGGAGAGCATTTTTATGCCCAAGCTGTATAATTTCTGAGACAGTGTTTTGTCTGATGACAGGTCATTCCAGAGGTCTTGGAGCTCTGTTTTTTCTGCTTTGGTTAAGTATGCTGTAACATATCCTGCAACTGCAGTGGAAATGTCTGCAATGTACTGCACATCTATGTTTGCATTCCATAAGTGGGCAATTATTGCATTGTAATCATTGATATATTTTTCTTCTTCTGTTCTTTTTATGTAATATGTATTCTTAGGTGATTTACCTTTAACACTATGTCTAACTGAAGACATGAAGTTGTTTACTGGACCTGTTTTTGTAACTGGTCTAGGTAAACCAAAGCGGCATTTGGTGTAGTATTTCCCTTTGTTTTTGTATTTGCAACGACAATAACTACCACATTTGTGTCTTTGAAATTGTACAATTTGTGCATGAAGATCACTATTTGTTGCTTCCGATGGAATTTCACAAGTGACATATTTTTCGATAAACTGTAACACAGTGGCATCATTGTCTTGACCAAATTTAGGAGCATCTTTAATCCATAAAAGCATGTGGATATGTGGTGCTCCTCTGGCTTGGTATTCTTTTCTCCAAAAGAAGTGTTGCACTTCTCCGAGGGGAGGAACAGTTTTATTACAAATAAAGTGTAGCATAGCAATGAAGCGATGGTGAAAATATCTTGAAACATTAACAGGATCTAGAGAACAAAGTTCTCCAGTTGTTAGTATAACCATGTTTGTTTTGTTTTTGTTTGATATGCGTAGGAAATCATACAAATCTTCCCATGCATATTCTGCACAACTTAATGTAACAAACCAAGTGGGTGGGCTAAGGTTTCTTATCATACAACGTACATCTCCATGACGTCGGAACCAGTACTCTTTAGTACCACACATGTCTGCTAATACATGTGTAATACTTGATTGTAAAACCTCATCTTTTTGCTGCACTTTTTGTAATAATTGTGTAGCTGACATATTTTTAAAGTGGGCTCCTGATTTTAATGTGTGTGCAACTCCGTAACATAGTGTTGCTAGTTCACTTTCAAAGAGTAGGTGGAATATGTATTCCACATTTTGTCTAAATCTGGGATCTTCAGAATACATCCGTAACGAGCGGTATTCTGATGATGTTATTTGATAGGTCAATCATCGTACCTTCCTCCTTTGCCAGTAGGAAAGAGTAGAGGAAAAGCACGTGCTTCTATACTTTTTTCCCATATGCTGATTGGTGATCCTTTTGTTTGTCGCATTTGGTACGTTTCTAGTGCATCTTCTACGGTGTCATTAGAGTGCAATGGATGAATTGTATAATGGTCTAAAGTATTGAATACTGTAGCAGGATCTAGAAGCTCAAATTGACCAGCTTCTGGTGACTCTTGAATTATTTCAGTGGTTTCTTTCAAGTTTTCTTCTATATTAATTTCTTTGTAGTATTCATTATTGTCTTTTAGATATTGCAAGGCTTGTCTAACTTTATGTAAATCTACCAGTTGTTGCCAAATTTCTTTTGTCTTTTGTAGGTACACCATTTACTAAGATAATTAAAGATTGTTCCATTGGACGTTGCACTCCCAGAGTGTGCACATTTTGTTTTAGATCTAATGGTAAATACACTACTTTTCCACGAATACCTTTCACTAATTCAGAGGGAGGTAAATTTGCTGTTTTTGGTTAAAGGCGTATTATTGCTTGAAAGGGGTGCACTGTTTGAATTATGATGGTCTGATATAAATTGAGTTGTTGTAGGGGTTTTGGTAGTGGAAATAATTCCAAATTATTTGTGATAGCACGTGAAAGAGTTTGGTTGTTGTCAAGTTTTGTAGTGCAGTAACTGCAAAGTATTAAGGGGTCAGTTATTTCGTATTTGTTTTCTGCTGTAAGGTAGAGAGCTAATTCAAACCATTTAGGGGGTAATTCATAGAATTCAGCGCACAAGTGGCGCACGCGGCTGGCGCACAGTGTGCGCATGCAAATCCCTGCGCCAGCCGCGTGCGCTAAAATCCATTTCCGCGCACAGCGTATTCATGGATTCCAGCCACCAAAACCAGCCGTGGCGCAGCGACCCTGCAGCACCGCCAGTTACGCCCCCAAGAACGCCTCTCGCGCAGGGAAAAGCCATCAAAATCCCCAATCCAGCGCAAAGGGCTGCGCCAACCCTGGCCCAGCACGGCAAGCGGGCTATGTGTATCACTGGGGTACGCTGGAAGTACCTCACGCGATTGGCCAAGTGCGAGCAGGGTACGCGTATTTCAGGGGTGCGCGGGAAGTCCCACACGCGATTTCCGCAGGGTACGTGTATCTCAGGGGTACGCGGGAAGTTCCACACGCGATTTCAGCAGGGTACGTGTATTTCAGGGGTGCGCGGGAAGTTCCACACGCGATTGGCCCCGTGCGAGCAGGATACGCGTATTTCAGGGGTGCATGGGAAGTTCCACACGCGATTTCCACAGGGTACGTGTATTTCAGGGGTGCGTGGGAAGTTCCACACGTGATTTCCGCAGGCTACCTGTATTTCAGGGGTGCGCGGGAAGTTCCACAAGCGATTTCAGCAGGGTACGTGTATTTCAGGGGTGCGCGGGAAGTTCCACACGCCCGTGCGAGCATGGTACGCGTATTTCAGGGGTGCGCGGGAAGTTCCACACGCGATTTCCGCAGGGTACGTGTATTTCAGGGGTGCGCGGGAAGTTCCACACGCGATTTCCGCAGGGTACGTGTATTTCAGGGGTGCGCGGGAAGTTCCACACGTGATTTCAGCAGGGTACGTGTATTCCAGGGGTGCGCGGGAAGTTCCACACGCGATTCCACCAGGGTACGTGTATTTCAGTGGTGCGCGGGAAGTACCACACGCGATTTCATCAGGGTACGTGTATTTCGGGGTGAGCGGGAAGTACCACACGCGATTCCATCAGGGCACGTGTATTTCAGGGTGCGGGGGAAGTGTCACACGCGACATCAGCAGGGTACGTGTATTCCAGGGGTGCGCGGGAAGTTCCACACGCGATTCCATCAGGGTACGTGTATTACAGGGGTGTGCGGGAAGTTCCACACGCGATCTCATCAGGGTACGTGTATTTCAGGGTGCGGGGGAAGTTCCACACGCGATTCCACCAGGGTACGTGTATTTCAGGGGTGCGCGGGAAGTACCACACGCGATTTCATCAGGGTACGTGTATTTCGGGGTGAGCGGGAAGAACCACACGCGATTCCATCAGGGTACGTGTATTTCAGGGTGCGGGGGAAGTGTCACACGCGACATCAGCAGGGTACGTGTATTCCAGGGGTGCGCGGGAAGTTCCACACGCGATTCCATCAGGGTACGTGTATTACAGGGGTGTGCGGGAAGTTCCACACGCGATCTCATCAGGGTACGTGTATTTCAGGGTGCGGGGGAAGTATCATACGCAACATCAGCAGGGTACGTGTATTCGAGGGGTGCGCGGGAAGTTCCACACGCGATTCCATCAGGGTACGTGTATTACAGGGGTGCGCGGGGAGCACCACACGTGAATTGCACGTGTGGGTCCTCCCAGGTGTTCCCTCTACACCCTCCACGGCCCCTGCAGGTGGCCCACACCACCCAGCACTGTGGGGCACCTGCCAGCAGGCCCCCACCCATGTCTCCCACCACCCCCACCCCCTAGCACTGTGGGGCACCTGCCAGCAGGCCCCCACCCATGTCTCCCACCCCTCCACCCCCCAGCACTGTGGGGCACCTGCCAGCAGTTTTGTGTTATGGATATGCATGCAGCTGCAAGTAGAAATCTTGGAGACTTGTACAGTATTTCTTGTAGAAGGTGCTTTCCAATGATATGACACTTGTACTTAGAGAGATTAACAGTACATTTGAAGTGCTGATCTATGATGGTGCAGTTAGATGTAGAGGTCTTGGATGTGATTGGTGGATGGTCGTGTGACTGCTTAGCTATATCCAATGAGGGAATGGCACAGAAAGTGAAATGGAAATGGTTGAAGGACTGTCCATGTTACGATATGTCTGCGGACATGGCGGTAGTCCGCGGACATCGCGTGTTACATCCAGGGATTTTGGGGTGGGGAGGCATGCAAATGAGAATGAGCAGAGCAAGGGATTGGTCAGTAAAGCTTAGTGGGTGTGTTCTGCCAGGAGAGAGTTTCTCAGATACTCTTTTTGCTGAGAGAAGAACAGATAGCTATGGCTGTGTGTTTCAGAAAACAGATTGTTTGGATTTTGGAGACTTGTGGATACATTGGTTGAAGGTGCATGCAGAAAGCTGTGGAGTAGCTGTAGATCTTGGATTCCCATATGTGGAAGTGTACTGGCATGGAGTACGTGGAATGAAGTGGTTGGACTTGCTACCTCTCTGTGTTACTTTGGAGACAGAGCAACATCCAGACATAATTGTAATTCATTGTGGAGGGAACAGTTTAGGACATGTGTCTGGAATTTCTTTGCAATTTGCAATGAAAGAAGGACTTGGGAAGGTCATGGACATGTTTACAAATACTCAAGTAATTTTTTCACGGATTGCGCAGAGACAAATGTGGCTTTGTTCTTCTTCATTTGGTCCACAAATGGAGAAAGCAAGGCGCAATGTCAATAAGGCTGTTTGTGGTTTTCTAAGAGATGTTGGCATGTCCTCTTTTCACAATGAAAATATTATGTTTCGTAGCACATACATTTTACGCAGAGATGGAGTCCATCTTACTTATGCTGGCAATCAGATTTTTCTGAGAAATGTACAAAATGCATTGCAACCTTTTTTGGAATTACAGCATCCATTTTGTAGTAGGTGTTGAGCATTTCAAATTTTTCAAACACAAACAAACACCACCAAAAGGCTCTTTTCAGAGCCACCACTTCCTCCCAGACAAAAACTGCAATGGTTATGATAGGGCAGCACCCCAAAATTTTAGATGTTCGCGGACTGTCCGCGGACTTCTAAAACATACAGAAGGCCTTGCTTCATTTATTTTCACTTCTATTTTTAAACTGTGAAAGGCGGCTCTGAAAAGAGCCTTTTTTTGTTGATTTTTATTGTTTTATATTTTTTTTGGTTTTTTATACACGACACACTAGGAGAGGAGGGAAAAGGAGGATAAGGGGGGGACACCAACCACGGGGCTAAGAAAGTGCGGGTGGAGAGAGGAAGATGTAGAGTGGGCCTTACTTAGGTAGTGAGCAGGTCTTCTCGTGCTCTGAGACCAGAGTCTCAAAAGCACTTCAAAGTCTCCCCCCCCTGCAGAGTACTGCGTCACAGTACATTCACACAACTGTGACCCTCGAAAGGTAAGGGTCATCAGCATTGTGAATGGCCTGTGAGGCAGCTGGAGGAATACGCTGTCCCACAGGAGTGTTCCTTGTGGTGACAGGATCAGAAACAGAGGATGTAGTAGAGGAAGTCAACCTACTACGCTCTTCGCAAGGTACTACCTTGCGAATGGCCCCAGAGTGGAACGACCTTAGGTGTCGCTTCATAGTAATCGTACCAAAGCTGTACGAACCAGGCCTCCCGTGACTGAGAACCATTTAGCACTCTTTGTAGGTGACTTGGTTCGCACGCGCCTTAGGTCCGTTACCATGAATGGTAAATAACCGCCACACCCAAAACTCACGGCGAGTGCTGGTAGTAGGGACTTCCACTACCTCATTCTCGTCATCCTCTTCATCCTCCTCTGCATCCTCACTCCTGTTCCCCTCTTCAGGCCCTTGGGGAGGTGGTGGTGGTGGAGGGGGTGGGCGTGGTGCTGAGGCAGATGTAGCACCAGGTGGCAGTACTGCAGCCATGGATGCAATCAGGTTTCAAATGAAAATCTGGAAAGTTGGCAGCAAAATGCACTGTGTTCTGTAAGATAGCCAGAAACACAATGAGAATGAGCTCTAGGGTGTGGCCTTTTATAGGGGGCTTGTGCGCGGTTCACGGACACACGCGCTGTCCGTGGACAGATCCAACACCAAAAAAAGGTTCAAAAAGTCCCTAATAATATGTAGAAACTCAGGATTACTGTCTGGGACTTGTGCTATGGTAATTTATTATTGAGAAATATTGTGGATTGCCTGAAAAGGTAGTTTTAAATTGCTCGGGGACACGAACATTGTCCGCAGTCAGAACACACACTCAGCGTGGGCGCGATCACATGATAGCTTCGCGAACATGTCCGCGAAGGGAACCGGTGTCCGCAGGACACCAAATGCACGGGAACTGTTTTACACATGTGGGTTGGTCTTCTACAGACACTGTTCGGGTCCTGAAACAAATTAAAAGTGCGACACAAGCGAAACAAACAGTTACAAACAGGCGTTTGTTCTTAGAACAGTTTCAATCCGCTTGCGAACAATACGGACAGGCATAGCGTCCTCGGGACACCCCCATTTTGTTTATTTACTAACATCTCAGGACACTGCGTGTGTTCTTAGAATAGTTTCAACTCGCTTGCGAACAATACAGACAGCGTCCTCACTCCCATTTTGATTATTTACGAACATTTCAGGATATTGCTTGTGTTCTTAGAACAGTTTCAACTCGCCTGCGAACAATACAGACAGCGTTTTCAGGACACCCCCATTTTGTTTATTTACGAACATTTCAGGATATTGCCTGTGTTCTTAGAACAGTTTCAACTCGCCTGCGAACAATACGGACAGCGTCCTCAGGACACCCCCATTTTGTTTATTTACGAACATTCTGGAACACTTGATGTGTTCTTAGAACAGTTTCAATCTGCCTACGAACAGCACAGACAGGTCTAGCGTCCTCAGGACACCCCCATTTTGTTTATTTACGAACTTTTCAGGACACCACGTGTGTTACTTTGATTACGGACATCTCGGACACCGAATGTGTTCTATGAACAGATTGGACTTGTTTGCGAACATTACAGACAGGCATAGTGTTCTTAGAAAATGTCCATTTTGGTTAACTGCGGATATCCCGGACATCTTGTGTGTTCTTAGAACAGTTTCAACTTGCTAGCGAATAGTACGGACAGGTATAGTGTTCTTAGGACACCTCCATTTTCATTTCTTCACGGACATTACGGACATCCGCGCTGTCCGCGAACATCTGAATTGCTTTTAAAAAAAAAACAAGAAATGAATTAGGACACAATATAATAATTTAACTTTATTATATATGGATGTTAAATTTATGACAGAGAAGGTGAAGCAGAAACTGAGACAAACACAGGAGAATTGGGGGTTTCAATAGGATTCATATGAGGTGAAGAAGGGATGGAAGTCTCATCAAAACATTTTGGTTCATGGAGAGGGTTTGGGGATAATTGACTGGGATATGGTGAGGGGGGACAGGTACATGTGGGACAATGGTATGTAGTTTTTTGTTTCAAGTGATCCTCCACAAAGTTTTTGAAATTGTTGAAATTTGCCATGAGTAGGTCAATTTTTTCTTCCATGTGCTGGAGAGCCTCACTTGGGAAAGGCTCCTCTAGCCACTCCAGAGTACTAGACATTTCTGTGAGAAAAAGAAAAATCACTTTTTTTGTATCTAATACAGAAAGTTTAGAAATATATGAGTAAAATGCAGTACACTTACTAGCTTCTGGTAAGGTGTGTTCTTACTGGTCTGTAGATCTGCTGTTGCTCTTAGTTGTGGAGTTTCTGTGAGGTAATCATGTTGGAAGTCTATCTTTCTTTTTTTGGTATATTCCATTGTAGAACATATTGTATTTAAATGAATGGTTAATGTGTTTATGGGTTACACTTTCTATTTATTACTACATATAATGTGTATGTGTGCTGGTTTGTGAATTTGTACAATGTTCATATGTTATGATATAACAATTAAACATACCCCCCAGACTTTTTGGGTAGTGTTGCTGTTGTCCGCATATGTCCGCGGACATTAGAAGAGTTCGCGGACATGAAATTCAGTAGAGGGGGTTCAGTATGTTCCATGTTACATGTACATAAAGTCAGAGGTATTACTGTTAAGTTGCGCTACTAAAAACCTATGAAATTTAGTGAAAAAACTTTGTTAAAGGGACGTTATGGTTAAGTTGCGCTACTAAAAACCTATGAAATTCAGTAAAAAAACTTTGTTAAAGGGACGTTATGGTTACGTTGCGCTACTAAAAACCTATGAAATTCAGTAAAAAAACTTTGTTAAAAGGACGTTATGGTTAAGTTGCGCTACTAAAAACCTATGAAATTCAGTAAAACAACTTTGTTAAAGGGACGTTATGATTCCAAGTAAAATCGAAAAACCCCTGAAATTCGCCAGTTATGGTAAGCTAAACCACCATAACTCGCGCCACCACAGTGCACTACTAAGACTAACACCCAGGACATCAAAGATGACATCACAAATGTTATTGATGACATCACTGATGACATCACAGGTCTGGCTCACTCTTTTTTCCTTTACTGATATATCTAGTCCAGTAACACTTAGGAACTAAAAATTCAAAAAGTCCTGTATTTGTACACTTATACTTCAAATATGTTCTTACAGTAATTCACTTAGGGTCCGCTCAAAGCATATGAAAAATATACAAAGGGGAAAACACAGACTTGGAAGAAAGCAATACTTTCTATGTATGAAGATGATTAGTAAGGTTATCAACAGTGTCTTATAGTTCTGTTTTTTTTGTATTATTGTACTTTACTGGATATGGTTATATTTGTACACATTGCACGTACACTACTTTCCTTAGGGCCTAGTCACAATATGTGATAGTTATACATAGGGAAAAAGTAAGTTTGAAGCAGAGCAATGATTTCTGTACATGAAGATAATCAGTTAAGTTACTTCACTTTACCTGTATATGCTCATATTTGTATGTGTAGTTGTCTGTTTGTGTTTTGATTGCAGTAATGCAATAATGTAGTTAGTGATTTTTATTAGGTACTTATTATATATTTTACAGTATGCAAAACTCTAATAAAAAGGCATTTATAATTTTAATATTTAACATTGCAAGATTATTAATATTGCATTGCCATCATGTCTCCTGCAAACTATGCCTATGTTACGACATGTGTACCTTAGTATATTGTAAACAAAATCATAATACAATACTATTTGGATTAATTCATTGCTTAATGCACTACGTACCTCATGATATTTATTCCAATGATCCTTGACACTACTTTTAACATTGCAATAAGAATCCCATGTATAGACTTTTCATGAAATGTAAATGCCATGTGATGTCATCAATAACATTTGTGATGTCATCTTTGATGTCCTGGGTGCTAGTCTTAGCAGTGCACCGTGGTGGCGCGAGTTATGGTTGCTTAGCTTACCATAACTGGCGAATTTCCAGGGTTTTTCAGTTTTACTTGGAACCATAACGTCCCTTTAACAACTTTTTTTTACTGAATTTCATAGGTTTTTAGTAGCACAAATTAACCATAACGTCCCTTTAACAAAGTTTTGTTACTGAATATATATATATATATATATATATACACATTCCCACGCTGAGTGAGGTTGGTACAGTGAGATTTGATTTCAGTGTAGACTCATAGGGCCTCATTACACGGAACGCGGTAGGGGATTACCAGTAAGGGCACCGGTGCTGGTAATCCCTTGCTGCCTTACTACGAGGTCCCTTTGCGGGACCCGACCTCAATGGTTGGTTTTACCAGCCGTTAAGGAACGGGCCCGCAAAGGGACCTCGTAGTAAGGCAGTAAGGGATTACCAGCACCGGCACCGGCAGCAACCATGGCGCTAATAGCGCCATGTTTACCGCCTACCGTGTAATGAGGCCCATAGTCTTTGTGGTGGCCAGCCATATTTTTGTAATTGGCCCTGCCACGTCTAAGAGCTTGTCTTGGAACAGTCTCCATGATCTGTCTATGCCCCTCTTAACATCCTTTCCATACTTCCCCATGAAGGTGAGCAAGCGTTCATCTGTTTCCGGGGTATCTGCCACTTCTTCTGGCACCATGAGCCTGGGGCACTCTGCTCTCATTTTATTTCTGGCTTCTTCGTTCAGAGGGGCCCTCAGCCTCTTCTTTAGGTAAGCCATAAAGTTACTCAGTGGGTCCCACTCCGAGGGCCTAGGGTGTATTAACAAGTCTGGGTCAAACTCTTCCCCCTTGTTCCTCGTTGTCTGCTGGTCTGCTTCTCTTACTCCTGTGTTTTCTGGCACCGCTGGAAGGGGAGTCCTTAGACTCGTGTGAGCTCCTCGCAGATGATATATTTCTGTTCTGCCAGCTCTCATCTGTATATTCATCAGAGCTTTCGTGTCCGTACTTGCCGCATCACCTCACCCTTCTCTTGACACTGTTTCTTGTGTGGCATACCTGGGGAGACATGGGTGCTGTGTGCCCTGCAAGTTTTCTTTCTTCCCCCTTTTTCTTTATGTACTTCTCTCCTTCTCAACTACTGCATTCCTTGAGAGAAGGCTAAGAGTTTGTCCATAATGCCCATGCACCTGCTCAATGGGCCCCTGACCGCACTCAGTGCCATTTGAACCGTCTGACTAGTGTGCACATGTCTGAGTCCTCACTGGAGATCTCTCTCCTGACATGCTTATTCTTGTTCTATCGGTTCAAGTATACAGTGTATAGCACGTGGGATGCCCCCATTTACAAATACTTTAATTCACAGCTAGGCGCATCTTTGGGTATAATATCAACAGTTTTTCCTGGGACTGTGGCCACGTGACACAAAACGGCTCCTGGGCTTGTGACCATTCGGAGCTGAGCTGCGTGCAGTTTGTCTTGGGACTTAGCCCGTGGTGGATCACCTTGGGTCTACACCCATTGCGCTGTCTTTTTACAGCTGGTATCAGCTATCAGTTTAACTTTTGCCAGCAGATTATGCAACAACGCTATGAAAAAACATTCAGCACTGCTTCTGACACTATATCCGGGCTGGGATAACTGATGGCTGCTCCACACGGAAGTACGCAGCAGCACCAGAAACACTCTGAGTCCTCTTGCGCCTTGCAGCGACTTCCATGAGGCTACAGCCTCCTGCCCCCGTGCTACACAAACACCGGGGCCTTGTCAGCTCTATCGCGTTCTAACAATAACTTTATGCAGATAAGATCCGCCATGCTGCGCGCTTTCGCATGATGCGCCCAATTCTTACTCACACAGACACACACTGTTCACTTTAAAACGATCACACTGCCAATTCTTAAGTAATAATACAAGTTTCACATATATCTGCTGCTCGAGCAGCAAAGAAAGAAGAAGAAGGAAGGAGATCACAGGAAGTTATATTGGATTAAGGACTGTGATTGGATTCAGAAAGTCGTGTGAAAACCAAGAATCAATTAACAACAAGCTACAAAATCACTTAATGTTCGAGGGAATTGTAGTTCTTTTATTGTTTGTTTCTATGGTTGCAATATTTTTTATATGAGCTGCTTGAGAAATAAAATGTAGAGATGAACATAATCCGAGCCTCTCAGAGTTAGTTACCAACCAACCGCCTTTACAAATAAGTAACTTTTGAAAACTTGTTATTCTATTCAAGGCAGAACCCTTTTTCCCTTATTCTATAGCATGAGTTCATTGCGGCCTGTGGCATCGCAAGAGGTGGTCTGGGGGGGCCGAGGCCCCACTGTGAAACCCTGTGCCCCCCTTGTGCCCCCCTACCTAAGACGAGCAGTGACCATGTTCTCCCCCTACTTTTATCTGCGCACCCCCTACTTTTGTCTTTGGCCCCCTCTGTGCCCCTCCTAAATTTGATTCCTGGTGACGCCACTGACTGAGGCAGAAGAGGGGCCCTAGTGATCTAGGTGCCAATGTGCGTGGTTCTCTTTACAGACCACCGCAGGACCACTTCGACTCAAAGTTCACGTTTACTCTCACTTAATTCACTTTTGCTGTTTGTTTGCTTTATAGCTTCAAACAATATACCTTTCACAGAGACTTTCGAATGGGCTACTTCCTTTCGCCGGACCACTCCGTTACTTAGGGCCTCATTACGAGATGGGTAGTAGCCATGGTGCTATTAGCACCATGGCTGCCTCCCATACCATGCCCGTGTCCGGTCTCGTTCAATGGACCTTTACCGGTGTAGTCCGACCCTGGCGGGACCGGTAAATCCCCATTGAACATGCCATTCCCCATTCCCATTTGAGCCCCCTCAATGGGAATGGGGAGGGCGCTAATAACGGGCTAGCGAATGGCAAGCCCGTTATTAGTGCCCTGGTCCGTTAGCGGGATCCGTAAGAGACGTGTGGTCAGACCACACGTTCCTTACCGTTCCCTCTAAGGGACCTCGGAATCGGGCGGTAAGGGATTACCGGCACCAGTCTCCTTACCGGTGCCCGGTATCCCTTACCGCCCGACTTGTAATGACCCCATTAGTGTTGCTGATCTTACAGCTGCCTTTTACTTCAAAGTTAATTCACAGGTCTGCCTTTCTTCGTGTATCATCCACATGCGTGCAGCCTTCACTTGTTAATGTTGCTACTTCAATCACTTCATCACACACCGGTATCTCAGGTCACTTGTCAACTCACCAAATGTGTGTGCTTCTTTCTAGTTTTGCTATTCCCAATTCACTAGTCAAGGTTAGTACCACAGGCTTGGCCTTGCCTCCCCAACTCTGCCGTTCACCCTGGAGGGTCGCTGGTGTCTTTGAAACACGATACAATCTTCACTTGTGGGATCTGGCCTACTCCACGTGTCTCTTGCGTTCTGTCGGAGGCAACAACCTCCAGTAGGGAACCCTTGGGGCTCGTCCGTTGGTCCGTTGCTCTGCTCCAGTAGGTGTGCCTTCGTCCCAGAAGTTATGCTCATACTCGTGTTCCGCCTTGCTCAGAGTGTGTCTTTAGGTGTTGCCTTTTATTCATGTCAGGAGAGCTAACTGGTATCAGGTGTATGCACTTAGTGTAAAGTGCCTGACTTTGCCTGTCCCGATTAACAGGACATGTCCAGTAGGATGTGAGAGAGTTAGTCTGGCTACTCTCAATCACCCTCTTCCTCAGCTCAGTCTTGGTGTAAAAAGGATGGAGTAGATGAACAAAAAAGGGGGGACCGCATCTCAGCATCCACTGTCTCACCCCTACTCTCCGAATACCCCTCACCTAGGTGATCCTCCCCCACAGGTCCACCCCGAGGGTCTGGATCCAAAGGCGATGGCCGTGCCCTGGCCACCTGAGAGAGAGTTCCCGGGGGACTAGCGGGTGAGACACCCTCTGGTTCCTCACAGACCTCAATGCAACATTGGCTGAAATGAGGCAAGAAGTGGGTCAACTGGGAGACAGGATGGACCAGCTGGAGAGAGGCCTGCAGGAGATGGAGTCGGAAACCACGGGGAAAAGCGAAGCCATAGAGCGTTTGAACACTGCCACCAGGAATCTCGAATTACAAATTGAGGATATGAAGAACCGGTCGCGCAGAATCAACATAAGAATTAAGGATCTGCCCGAATCAGTGGCAGATAAAGATCTGAAGGCCCAGATCCAAGGGAAATCTGGGGAACATCACCCCGGATGAGATAAAGTTGGACCACATTCACAGAACGGCAGAACCAAGAATGGACATGGGGAGAGGGCCGAGATGTGCTGGCCCCCTTCACAGAGTACACTCTGAAGGAGGCAGTGTTACGTGCAGCAATGCCTTAAGAGCCCTTGGCGTACAGGGGTTCTCCTATCCAGTTATTCCAGGACTTGGTGGGGTCCACGCTTCTGAAGAGAAGACAAATGGGTCTGGTGTTTAGGGAACTGACCCAGAAAAGTATTGGATACAAATGGACCTTCCCCTTCGGATTGATCTTCGAATGGGAGGACACACAGAGTCGAATGACATTGGTGCAGGAAGGGATGGGCCTTTTCCAGTTGGAACCAGATCCAAGCGGACAGGAGGCAGCCCCCGCACAGTCAGAGCATCGCCTGAGGCCACGACCGTGGGTATGGGAGATGGCTGGAGACAAATGAAGGCGTAGGCCCCCCCCCCCCAAGGGGCCGACAACCGCAACGTGGGTGGTGGGGCACAGGGTGGAGGAGGGGGGACAAACTGAAGTGGCAATTTAAAGACTAAGTAAAGCAGTTTGGTGTGAACAGGGGTGGTGGACTTACAAGGGTCTATTATTGGGCACTGGGTGCGGTGGAGATAGCTCCAAGTTGGACTTCGACAGGGTGCTAGCCCCTGGGCGGTTCCTTAGCGGAAAGGGCAGAGGGAGGTGGAATGAGGAAGGGGTGGATCTCAAAGTTGGCGAATGGGACGAGGTGGTGGGTGGGAGGGGGGACAGGGGCGGGGTACAAGGAGGGGGAAGCACCGGTAGTTGGGGTTGTCATGTGCAGGGGTGAGGGGGGAAACATGTGGGGAAGGGTATCCAAATATTTACATCCTCATTGAGCAATGGGGTAGGGCCCACACGGACTATGGGAGGCCAGGGAGAGGGAGCAGTGGCACCCAATAGTAAAGGGGGAGGGAGTGGTATCATTCAGGTGGGCCACACATAATGTAAAGGGATTGAATTCCCCCCGAAAAGAAAAAAAGCTGGAATTATGCACAAGGAAGACAGCTACAGATATTTTGCGCTCCTGGAAGCACACCTCCTGCGGTGGGACCAAGCTAGGCTCCGATTAAGGCGCTTCTCCCGAATATATCAGTTAGCCGGTCCGAACAAATCTGCTGGGGTGGCGTTGGCCCACCAGAGACGGAGTCGACATTCAGGTAACAGACTCTTAGGCGGACAAAAAGGGGAGGTATATTATTGTTGTGGGGGACTATAACAGGGAGCATGTATGATTGCCTCGGTATATGCACCCAACCAGGGCCAGGAGTCCTTCCTCAAGGATTTGCTAGGAGTCATGGAGGAGGTACCAAGAGGTAATATTCTAATGGGGGACTTCAACCTGGCCTAGTCCGGAACACTCGCTAGATCGACAGAAGCAGGGGGGTTAAGAGGGGATAGCATTCCATTCGCTACGGCAACACTTCGAAGCTCTAGGCCTTAAGGACATGTAGAGGGGACTGTATTGGGAGAGAGAGGGCTTTGCCTTCTATTCCTATGTACACGGGTCGCATTATCGGATCAACTACATTTGGGTGTCAGCGTCATGTCTAGGGAAAGTCACGGAGGTAGGGGTGTGGCCTTTGGGCATTGCTGATCATGAGGTAGTCACTATGACAATGCAACTAGCGGCCCGTGCAGGGAGATCTGGAGCTGAATAATACCATCGGAATTATTAAGGGATGTGGTCCTGAGACGTGACATGGAGGGTTAGATAATGTCCTTTCTTGATGAAAATAAGGAGCAGGACACAGGGTGGCGACCCTTTGGGACGCGCTCAAAGCGACTATTAGGGGAGAGTTCATAGCGACCAAAGCAAGACAGGATACACAGATGAAACAGCTGGAAACCCAGCTGGAGGCAGAGGTGGAGGAAGCGAGGCATAAGCTGCTGAACAATGCAGTAAGGAAAATATGAGGGTACATAGGCAGGCTGTGGGTCAACTGAGTATCCTGAGAACCAGAAAGGCAGAGAGAGTCATGCTATCACAATGTCAGAGATTCTATGCCAAGGGAAACAAGGCAGATTAGCTCTTAGCTAGGTTGGTGAGGGGGGAGGTCACCAGGAGGACGGTGACAGCGATAGTAGATGACACAGGCCGTCGCTGCATTCTCACGAGAGATATCCAGGAATGCTTTGCACAGTTTT
Source organism: Ambystoma mexicanum (assembly GCF_040938575.1). Classification (NCBI taxonomy): domain Eukaryota; kingdom Metazoa; phylum Chordata; class Amphibia; order Caudata; family Ambystomatidae; genus Ambystoma; species Ambystoma mexicanum. The sequence continues at coordinate 1,057,047,314 of NC_090926.1, read as the reverse complement.
GTGGGGAGTTGTATAAGAAACAAGCTCTGTCTACACAGGAGCAGGAGAGTTTCCTGGCAAAGGTAAGTTTGCAAGTAAGTGGACTGGAGGGAAAACCCTATGGCCCTCATTACAAGGCAGGCGGTGGACCATGGTGCTATTAGCACCATGGTCCATGCCGGATTCCGCCATGGTGGATGGCGGAATTACCGCCCCATTCCAAGGTGAGTGGAGCGGTAATTCCCCATTCACCATTTGCCCTTCCCCATTCCCATTTTTGCCCCATAGGGCATAATGGGGATGGGGAAGGCGCTAATTACGGCACCGTAAATTACGGTGCCGTAATTAGCACCAAGGTCGCTTAGCGCCTTGGACTTTAACGCCTGCAAAAAGCAGGCGTTAAAGTGTGAATCAGGCGTTAAGGGTTTAACGGCGCCGATGCTCTTTACGGCGCTGTTAACCCCTTAACGCCTGACTTGTAATGAGGGCCTATGTGTTAGGAAGGTCAGGTTAAGGGCATCGAGAATGCTGTTATACAAACAAGGAACTGACCTCATCCCATCAAAGATATTTATCTTATTACACACACTATTTCTTCCCGTGTGGTACTCTACGACAAAGAGGCTTAAGACTAATTCGCCTATAGAACAATAAATGTTGAACCCAGAAACTCTGCAGACGAATTACAATTCCCTCACAGCGAGGATCCTTATCAATGGGACACTCTCCAGTAGTTTCAATCTGATTAGGGGTACTAGGCACTTGCATCCCCTTTCACCTCTACTTTATGTGATATAGCTAAAGGCCCTCTTACAGGGACTGTGGGAATCGGACGAGGTACAGGGGATACAATTTGGGGGAATACAGCACACGGTCGCAGCATTCACGGACGACATGCTCCTCACCCTTACTTATACGAAGGATTTATTAGGGGCATGCAGGAAGATTCTCACCCAGTTTGGGGTGGCCTCTGGATTAGAGATTAATTAATCAAAGTCGGAGATTCTAAACCTGACGATGGGAGGTGGCACCCCTGAAGGCACTGGCGCCCTTTGCTTGGAGCCCAAAGGGAATTAAACATCTGGGTGTATACATAACACTGCAACTCTCGGGTGGCATGCTGCAAACTACCCAACCCGCTGGCCTCCATTGCGGCAGATCTTCACAAATGGAAACACTTTGGATTTCCTGGTTGGGTTGACTGGCGGCAGTAAAGATGGTAACTCTCCCCCGACTACTCTACCGTCCCGGGTATCTTCTGCGGGGGAATTAAGGAAGCAGACTGGAAGCTTTATTTGTTAGGGCAAGAGGCCCAGGATAAATTGAGCCCAGTTGAATGCCCTGAGAAGGGAGGGGGGGCTTGCACTCCCCAACTTTCAATTATATTATGTGGCGGCCAGATTAGGCTGATAAGGGAGTGGAGTGCCGACAGAAGGGAGAGGCTGTGGGTGGATGTGGACTAGGCAGTAGTGGGACAGGAACTCTGAGGGCCTATGGCTTCAGAGGCAGGATAGGCCGAAGCGGATTTATGCGAGCGCCATAACCAAGCAGCTGATGGACACTTGGGACGCACTGACCAAGAAATATGGCATCCCGACATTCCCATCCCCATTCACACCAATTCTTCGCATTGCGCCCTTCATTCCAGGAACGGAACCAGCGGCATTTTCCAGGTGGCAGGAGGGGGTTGCCGGAGGATATGGGACCTATTGCAGGATCGGACGATAAAGTCCTTTGTTGAATGTAAAGTATGTTTTTGGGTGGGAGAACAGGAGAGATTGTGGTACTGTCAAATCAGACATTGGGTCCTGAAACCAGAAACCAAGGGGGCGGTGACCCGCCAACTCATGACATTCAAGAAATTTCTCTTGACAAAGGATGGGGCAAAGGGCCTCATCTCGCATTTATATAGGATACTGGACAAAGCCATCCTCAGAGCTGAGTGGGCATACATTGGGAAATGGGAGAAAACGATCAGGAAGAAAATAACTAGGGAGGAGTGGGAATGGCTCTGTGGAGGCGGGCCCGAAGTTACTGAAGGCCTCCCAACTTGGAGAATGCGGGTACAAATTAATTTTTAGGTGGCATTACACCCCCGTCCGCCTACACAAAATATACCCGGAGGTTTCGCAGGAGTGTTGGAGGAGGTGTGGGGGAAATGGGACATGAGACTATATCTGGTGGAAATGCCCCAAACGTACGCCCTTTTGGGAAGAGGTCCAGGGAGCACTAAGGTCAACCCTAGTGGAAAATGGCGGGGCATCCCTCTAGGAGGTGGTTGTGGGAATGGGGAGGGAAGGAGGACAGGGAGAGTCCAGGGACAGAGGTAAGGCCCGCCTGGCGCTCACATTAGCAGCTATGAAGCTCATACCGCAGAGATGGAGGGGGCTGAAATTCCGACCTTCCAGGATTGGTTGCGTAAGGTATGGGACTTGGCGATGCAGGAGTGCAAATGGTCCGCTGCTGAAAATAGACTTCACAATTTGCAAAAGACTGGGGAGAGGTGTTGGCCTTCTTGAAAGAAGATTATAGGTGGCCGTGGTGCCCCCAGCGCTTGGAGCTTTTGGACGTGAATTAGGACATGGAACAATACCAAAGGAACCGCAGACAATTACTGCATGTTCACTCCAGGGAGGGGAGGCATAGGAAGGGGGAGGGGAGGGCTGTTAGATGTTGATATGAAAATAATAAAATAATAAAACAAAATTTAAAAATAAAGTTTAAAAATAAAGATTACCGGTAAGTAATCATAGCATTACCTCCACGTCCTCTTCCTCGTCCCAGTACTTAACCCTGAGGTATAACAAAACGTAGTGTGAAAATCTGAAGGTGTCTCACCCGCTAGTCCGTGGGGATCTGTCATCCAGGTGGCCAGGACACGGCCATCGGTATTGGATCCAGTTACTGGGGGTGGACCAGTGTGGCAGGATCACCTGGATGGGGGTCTTAGGGGAGTGGAAGTGGGATACTGAAATGTGAGACGCAGTAGCCCCTTCATTATGACACCTTTTCCCCATCCTACAAGGTAGGATATCTAGAAATTCAACCCCCCCCCTTTTCCGACACAAACCCTTTCTCACAGACAGTTCATCGTGAGCGACAATGACTGACACCAGAGCCGTATATCTGACATGTCCCAACAGAAGGGTCAGGCAATTACTGATAACTACACATCCCTTGACTTTCATCACACTTCCCCCCACAGATAAAAGGTGGAGCAGGAAAGCACACTCTGAGCACGGCCAAACGCACGAGGATGCAGCTATTCCGAGATGGCAGTTTAAAAGGAGGAGAAAGACGGCAAGACCAGAGAGGACGACAAGGAGGTTATTACCCTTGCCCTTTTCAAGAAAGGATTGCGACTTTCAAATAGCCGCAAGGAAAAGAAACATAAGTCCAGGAATTACAGCTGACGGACAGTGTAGTGTGTGTCAAAGGTACACTGGGCACTCCTGCATTGACAGCGAAGGCGGGGAGAAGTGATTGCCACTGTGGTACTGTCCTTGACTCCGACAGCAAAGCAGCGCCAACCTGTTCAGCACAGCCAGTGAGTCGGGAGAAACTGATAGCAGACAGGACTGTATTCTGCTCAAGGGTGCAATCCGCAACATTATATGAACAAAGAACTTGTGTGCGACTGAACGTTATGAAATCAAAATATGTACCAGATACAAGGTGGTCCGGCTCCACGTGGGTACACACTCGAAGGTCTCTGTTTGGTACCCCCAGAGCGGCGTGTAAAAGATTATTGAACAGTGAAATCGAAGTGGTCCTGCAGTGGGTTAAGTGGAATACCGTGCACATTCAGAAGTCTTCGTTGCCTGTGAACTGAAATTGGTCTGAGCGCAGAAGAGGGGGAATAATCGTTTAAAAGAGGATCTGAGCGCAGAAGAGGGGGATCCAGGGTGAACAGTAAAACTCACCCTATAAGATATTGTTTTGGTAAATGTGAACCCAACTCAGGGAGGCTTACGAACTGAAATTGGTCTGAGCCAGCTAATTGTCTAAAAAGGATCTGAGCCCGGCTCAGGGGGATCCAGGGCGAAGAGTAAATCGCCTGACTTGAATATTTGCAAATGAACTTTTCTTTATTGTTTCTGGTACATCAAGCCCTCTGAAGCAAGAGACTTTGAACAAAAGAGACTTTGGCACAGGAAGCCCTGATGTTGGTAAAAGGAACTGTGACCTCTTGCCGAAGAAGCCCAAGAGTGTGATGTGCTCGGGTGAACTCCCTTGTCCCGTGCTAAAAACGTGGTGAAAGGAGGCCAACAACCTAAACATCCTGACTTATCATTTTGCAAACACTGCTTTCTTTTGTGAGCATTATCATACACTATTCTGTGGTATAGCGGTAAGGATTGGCAATAGTTTTAGTATAGGCCCTTATTATTTGAATACACTCCACTGGGACTGTATTATTATTATTTGATTGTCGTAGCTTGCTCCCATTTTAGATTTAGGTTTAGTATTTTTCACACCCCTCATAAATTCAATAAACACCCTTGAACTGTGATCACTTGTGTCTGTCTTACTTTGATACCATGCCTTCCTTACAATAGCCAATGGGGAGAGGCCTCAAAGAAACACAGAGAGACAGAAGTGCTGCAACTGAAAACAGCACAAAAATCAATCCCCCAGAGAATCACATGCCAAGAGACAATACCTCAACCTCAAAGGAGCTATCCCAGGGTGGGGAGGGTGAGAAACGTAAAGCCGGTAACAGCAAAGAAATGTGCACTGTGCTGTCAAGGCAGCAGCCCACAAACACTCCTGTAGAGACACCCCTAGGTCAAACGCCCAAGAAAACCACTAACCCCCTTGCGGAACGACCCTGTACACGGTCACGCACAGACAAACCAACAGAAACAGAAGCCACGGAGAGGATAGACTGGATCCAATGGAACACCATTTAGGCCACCCGCCCAGCCCCAGCAGCACCAAATGGAATAAGCAGGCAACCAGAACGAAGAAACAGTACCAACCAAGAAAGGAACACCAAAACAGCCTGCCGAACACAAATGGCATGACAAGCAACCCTGTCAGGAGACCGGGGATCCTGGAGAAACCTAGGAGAACCACAACCTGGGACACGTGAAATGAGACCCCACCAACGGCAAAATCATAGGGACACAGCGCAAAAAGACATAACCAGGGAGTACCCGCAGAAAAAAAGGGGTGATACAACAACAGCCCCACCACCCGCAGACACTGGGCAGATGTGACAGCAATAAGGAAAGCTGGCCCGAGAGTGAGGAGCCGGATGCCGAAGCCCACTAGGGGCTCAAAAGGTGGACCAAGGAGGAACCGCAAGACCAGAGGAAGGTCCCACAGAGGAAGACTCCTAAGGCACAGGGACGAGAAGAAAGCAGACCCCACGGAACAAACCCACCAAAGCATCCCCCGCAATGCAGGCCACAGAGTACCCCTTGATGACCCTAATGGAGGCACACAGGGAGCAAAGCGTGGAAACCACCAGCTCCATACCAAACCCCTCCAAGAGCAAACAGAGAACAGAAAGCAAACCACACCAGAGGGCGAGGACCCCAGCCCACCCACACCAAACCAGAATTCCTCCCCAGAGACCATCACAGGGTAAGAAGGCAGAAAGCTGACCAGAACGGAACACAGAAACACTGGACCAGAAAAGCTTGAGAATTCAACAGAGACTGTGCAAGAGCCACAGCGCTCTTGTGTGGCCACCAGAGGTACCAGAGGCTACTCCCCCCAGGCAGCAATCCGAGAGGCCAGGTGCCGCAGGGAACGACCAGAGCCCCAGAACTGGGGTACAGAAGCCAATGGATGAGTCATCCGTCCCAACCCCCACCACCCGGCTCCCCAGGGACAACCCGAAAAACAACAGGGCTGGTAAATGGCACACAATCCCTTCCAGTCGGACGAGCGATGAAGCACCGCCGGACCCAAGAACACCTGCTGCAGAACGGGTACCCAGAGAGGTATCCCTCCCCCGCCCACAGGCAGCGATAGTAAGAGGTCCACAAGGGTCAAACCAGGTGAGCAGCATCCTCACGATCCACCGCATCCTTCTGCACGTCCCCGCCGCACTCTGGTACCTAAGGGGAACACAAGAACAGCAAAGTTGAGTCAAGGGAATAAACAGAGGCAATAGTAACTACCCCCATAGACTTACCTGATTAGCGCCGGGGGTACTATTCCTCTTCACGGGTCGGCACAGTCTCCATTGCATCCTCGCCGTACCCCGGCCCCTAAGGGGAACAAAAGGACAACAAGCTAAGACGAAGGGACAAACAAGGGGAACTCTTCTCACCACAATAGACTTACCTAATTTTACCGCCAGAGGCATTATTCCCGAACTTCATATTTTCTCGCCATACCTGAATAAGGGAGCAAGCCACAAGTTACATTCTGGCCTTATTTTATTGGACTGAGTAGGATAAGCCAAATCCTACTCAGAACTTCGGCAGCTACCACGAGGAACTCTTCGCTGGGGTCAAGCTACAAACTACAAGGAATCGGACAAGAGTGAAAGTCAGACATGTGAACTCTTACGAACTACATACTTTTCGGAGTCAATATTGTTCTGGAACTCGACAATTCCTTTGAGCCAGTGAAGCAACTGGTTATCAACGCGCCCCTGCGCTCAATGCAGGATGGAGAGCTCATCTTTTCAAACCATCAGGTGAGACTATAAGAGGGGACATCAAAGGTGATCTGTGGGGAGAACAGCGGGGGTGGGGGGATTTATGCTCAACCCCACGGGTGGTTAATTCCCTTTCTCCATTTACAGAAGAATATTCTTACGGGCCAAGCAAACGAAGCTAGTTGGGCCAGTCCAGTCCGTCATCTGGGCCCTACGGGTCACATTGGTGGAGACCGCAGCTGTCCAGTTCAGATCGACGCCTCTGTGGGAGCCAGGCGAGCGTAACAGAACGCGAAGCCTACCCACAAATTCCCACCCGGGCGTTATGGATACCTCAGAGACTGACCAATTGGCCCAATTACTAGGGGAACTGAGGGCTGAAGTGCATTCCGCCCGTCAAGAAACCAATGCTCTTAGGAGAGAACTGATTTTGTCAAAGGAGCGAACTGATGACCTTGCTAGGCAACTATTGCAAAGCCAGGCTGGACAAGCACCCCTACCTGGTTCCGGGGGAAATCCAGCTCCTGTGTTATCGAGTAACCCTGTGCAAATAAACCTACCAGGAAATATTCCATTAGCCCTACCCGAACGCTTTGCCAGAGATCCCAAAAGGTTTGCTGTGTTTATGAACCAATGCCGCTTGCACTTTTTATGCAGACCTGGAGCCTTCCCAAACGATCAAGCCAAGGTAGCCTTTGTATTGTCATATCTCAGCGGCAGTGCAGCTGATTGGTCAATTCCACTAGTTACTCAGGATGACCCAATTCTTCGGGATTTTCATGGCTTTCAAACTAGCATGGAAAGGCTATTTGCCCGGCACTCCCAAGGACAGGCCCTGGATAAGAAACTTTTGTCCCTACGACAGGGTAACCAGGACCTTCTATCCTACATCGCAACCTTTAATAGGGTAGGAACAAGTTACTTACCTGTAACTGTTGTTCTCCAGCATGGGTCTGGCATGGATTCACATGCTCATGAATATTCCCCGTCGTCAGGCTGGGAATCCTCGATAAAGAAAAAACAGTATCAGTTTCGTTTCTATCTGTCTTTCGTAGTAGTAACCAATCACTGATCTCTGCGTCATACTGACCACAGCCAATGACTGCCATCTCCCTAAGCCCCGCCTCTGGCAGCCATCTTCAGATTTGGTAGCATGTGAAGTGGCAGTATGACCAAGTGAAGAGCCGCAGAGGGGTAGGCGGGAGGGTTCGCATGTGAATCCATGCCAGACCCATGCTGGAGAACAACAGTTACAGGTAAGTAACTTGTTCCTTCTCCAGCATGGGGTCTGGCATGGATTCACATGCTCATGAATAAAAGAATACATAGCAGTACACACATGCACAACCACGGGAGGTGGCAACAGGCTCAACATTAAGCAATACAACAACTCAACATTAAGCATCTCTTACCTTCTCACCAGGCTCACCTTAGGCGAACAGGTTGCGCAGCACTGCTTGGCCGACCCTGGACTCCTCCCTGGAATCACGGTCGACGCAGTAGAATTTTGTGAAGGTGTGCGTCGACCTCCACGTAGCAGCCCTGCAGATGTCCAGCAGGGGCACACCAGATAGGAACGCCGTGGTAGCTGTGATCGCTCTGGTGGAATGGGCTCTCGGACGGCCGGGCAGAGGTCGGTTTGCCAACCGATGACAGTACATGATACAGCCGGAGAGCCAAACAACAACCATATAGAGACGTGGAGCCAATTTAACGACGTGATGACCAGGCCCCTCACACAAAGATGGCGGACAATCCCTCAACAAAAGATCAATTCACGTCACTGGTTACCCCTTCAGGTGTCCCCCAAGCCAGAACTACCTAGTACTTGTAACAAATAGGTACTAAGTCAACACACCATTTATATATCACGATTTTAATTACATCTACATCACATATCATTGTAACAATTTATAAAACACATTTTCTAAAATTACAAAAATTCGTAAAAATCCTTTTACAAAAATGTCTCATAAAAACCATTACCATACATAAAACAACCTGTGTTGTGCTTAACCCTGTGACATCCTGCCTATACAAAGCTAAATCCTGTATAGTATATTGAAGGAGAACACTCTGCCTCTAGACACACAATGGTCGGTAGCTAACTGGTTCCTTATTATTAAAGGAGACCACTCATAACATCTAGCATTGATTCAATACAGTTCTACCCCATCCAGTGCTACCCAGGGGTGAGATCCAACTGAATTTGTACTAATTATACTGTATCATCACAAAATCACAATACCATTAATTGCCGGAGAGCCATGTGGAAATGGAAGCCTTTGAGAGAGCCTTCCCCTGATTGACAGGTCCAAAGTTCACAAAAAGTTGTGACGTCTTCCGAAAACCCTCCGTGCGGTCCACGTAGAACTTCAGCGCTCGAGCCACATCCAGTGAGTGCAAAGTCCTTTCAGCCGGCGACGAAGGCGACGGGAAGAAAACAGGCAACAACAAGGGTTTGTTGAGGTGGAAGTCCGACGGCACCTTGGGCATGAAGGAGGGGTGCGTCCTGAGCACCACCCTCGTGTCGTGAAAAGTCAAGTACGGGGGCTTGCAGGAAAGGGCCTGGATCCCTCCCACCCGTCGTGCGGAGGTGATGGCCACAAGAAATGCTGTTTTCCACGACAAGAACTTCAACGGAGCTGAGTGCAGGGGCTCGAACGGAGGTCCCATGAGCTTGGTAAGCACCACGTTGAGCTCCCACGCCGGGGCCGGAGCCTTCACCGGCGGGAACGACCTGGACAGTCCCTTCATGAATTCTTTCACCAGACAATGAGACCACAAAGACGTCCATCCCGTGGTTCTGGTGTATCGGGAGATCGCAGCAAGATGAATCTTGATGGAAGCGTGCGCCAGTCCAGCCTTGGCCAGCGACAGTAGGTACGGCAGTACTTGAGGAGCCGTAATCCGTAGAGGGTTAATCTTCTGTGCGTGGCACCAGACAGAAAACCTCTTCCATTTGTGTCCGTAGCATTTAAGAGTTGAGGACGCCCTGGCCTTTGCAAGAACCTCTATGCAGTCGGCCGGTATGTCGTAACCTCCAAACTCTAACGCTGCAGAAGCCAGGCCTGCAAGTTCAGCGACTTTGGATCGTGATGGAGGATGGCGCCTCCTTCCCTGGAGAGAAGATCCGCGTCCACTGGCAGCTTGATTGACGGGGACGCTGACAAGTCCAGAAGGTCCGGGAACCATATCTGCCTCGGCCACGCAGGTGCGACGAGGATCATCCTGCACCGTGACCTCTTGAGCTGGTTGATGAGCCGGATCAGCAACGGCAATGGACGGAACGCGTATAGAAACAGGCCCTCCCAGGGCAACGAGAAAGCATCGCCCATGCTCCTCGGCTGGGGAAACCTGCTGGCGAACCTCCGGCACTTGGAGTTCGTCGCCGTCGTGAACAGATCGATCTGGGGTGTGCCCCACCGTCGGAAGAGGCGGTCCACTAGATCCTGTCGTAGTTCCCACTCGTGGCACGAGCGCAACTCTCTGCTGAGCGAGTCGGCGATGGTGTTTTTTATTCCTGCCAGATGAAACGGCACCAGAAACATCCCTTGGGCGACGGGCCAATGCCACAGATCCTGCGCCTCCTTGGACAGGGCTGGGGATCTGGTACCGCCCTGCTTCCTGATGTAGAACATGGTGGTGGTGTTGTCGGTGAAGATCCTCACCACCTTGCCCTTGAGGGATGGAAGAAAGGACCTGAGGGCCCAAAACACTGCACGGAGCTCCAGGACGTTGATATGGGGGGACTTCTCCGTCGGAAGCCAAAGGCCTCTCGCGTGCAGATTTTCGGTGTGCGCTCCCCATCCTTCCAGGGAGGCATCCGCGGTCACTGTCTTCTGGTGGCCCGGGGTCTGGAAGTCCATGCCCGCCGTCGGATGCACGTGGGTGCCCCACCACCGGATCGCTCGTCGGAAGCTCTCGTCGAGTGTGATCCTGTCCTCGAAGCTGCCCGTCGTCTGGATCCAGCGAGCGTCCAGGAACTCCTGTAACAGGCGCATCCGAAGCCTACACAGGCGGATGAGATAAATGCAAGAAGACATCATTCCGAGGAGGGATTTGATGGACCTCACCCTGGCCGCGTCCGCAACCAGCATCCGCTGCACCTTGCCCAAGATGGCCCTCGTCCTTTCCTCCGACGGAGAGGCCAGAAGCGCCACTGTGTCGAGTTTCGCTCCCAGAAACAGTGCGTCTTGCGCAGGCACCAGGTGGGACTTGGCGTAGTTTATGGAGAATCCCAGGTCCGTGAGTAGTTGGACGGTCCTCGCCATGTGCTCCGCGGCGAGCTCCCTTGTCTTTGCTCGGATGAGCCAGTCGTCCAGGTAGGGGTAGACGTGGATCCCCTCCAGGCGCAGCCGCGCCGCCACCGGTGCGAGGCACTTGGTGAACACCCTGGGTGCCGACCTCAATCCGAAGGGAAGGGCTCTGAACTGGTAGTGACGCCCTTGGACCATGAATCTGAGAATATTTCGGTGTCCCTTTAGGATGGGGATATGGAAGTAAGCATCCTCCAAATCCAACGATGACCAGAAATTGCCCTCCTCCAGCTGACCCAGGACGTGCTGGAGGGTGACCACCCGGAACTTCTGTGCCTTGATGAATTTGTTCAATCGTCGTAGGTCCAGGATGGGATGCCATCCTCCTGTCTTCCTCTTCACGAGGAAGTATCTTGAGTAAACTCCGGAGCCCCGAAGCCTCTTTGGGACGAGCTCGATGGCGCCTTTCTTTAGCATCGCCTTTACCTCCAAGAGAAGTTGAGGGACGTGATGTTCCTTCCTGGCCACGGGGGGGACGCACGGGCATTTCTTTAGAAACTCGAGCGCGTGGCCCTGGGCCAGGGCGTCCAGCACCCAACGGTCGGTGGAGATGGACTCCCACACTCTGACGAAGTTCGCCAGCCGGCCTCCCACCGGGATGCTTCGGTGGGGGCCCGACCCCACGGCCGGTTCAGTCCTGCTTCGACGAGGCTTTGCCGCCTTGTCCTCCCTGGCGACGACGGCAGGGTCCGCCTGACTTGCCTCGTCCCCTGTAGGCTTCCTGTGACGACGAACGGGCCGCTTGACGGTAGGTGGAATATCCGCCGCCGGAACCTTTGGAGGCACCCTGCTTGCCTCCGGTGCTCCGAAAGGGCGGCCGTCGTTGCTGGAGAACACCAAGAGCCCGGGCCATCTCTGTGTCCGTCTTGATGGCTTGTAGGGAATCGTCCACTGTTTTCCCAAACAGGTTGCTCCCGTCGAACGGCATGTCCAAAACTCTGGTCTGCACGTCCTGCCGGAAGTCCGTTGCCTTGAGCCATCCACGCCGTCTAAGGCACACGCCGTTGCCCAACTGGCGAAATCCAGTGTCAGCGATGTCCGTCGCTATCGTAATGGCATGGTCCGACGCCACTTCTCCTTCCTGCAAGATCTCTAGGGCCTCCGCCCTCTTGTCATCCGGTAGGAAGTCCAGCAGGGGGCGATCTTGTACCACAACTCCCTGTCGTAGCGGGCTACGATAGCCAAGGCGTTAGCAGCCTTAATCGTCGTCGCTGCCGATGAGATGACTCTGCGTCCCATCGTGTCCAATTTCTTTCCCTCGCTGTCCGGGGGGGAGGTTGACGTAGAGGCCGAAGCCCCTCCCGCTTTCTTCCTGGCCGCTGCGGAAACGACCGAGTCCGGGGTCGGCTGTGCCCGAAGGCACAAGGGGGCCGCGTCCGGGACCCGGTACTTCTTCTCGTACCGATCCCTTCTCGCAGGCGTTGTGGATGGGTTCTTGAGGAGGGCGAGACCCTGATCCCAGATATCGTCCAGTAGAGGTACAGCGAGGACCGTCTTCCTCTTGGTCTCGCGACGTTGATAAAGGAAACCTTCCTTCTTCTTTTCTTCCGGGCAGAGCTGGAAAAGCTCGGATGCCCTGGCGATCATGGCATGAAACGATCCAATCTCGTCGGGTGGGGAAGCCCGGGGAGGAGGTGACGACGGAAGATCCTCGTCGTAAACCTTGTCGTCTGTACCCGTCGCGGCCGTGTCCGTCCCCGTATCATCCCCACAGGTCGTGGACGGGGAGGAGGGCTGAGCAAGGGCGCGATAGTTGAAAAGGAGGTGGAGGATGAATCCTTCTTCTCTTAGGAGGAGGGCTCCCAGAAGGGCCTGGCTCCGGGTCCCCCGTCGGGAGCGGTTCCTCTGTTGGTGGTAATGGCAATCTCGTCCTTATCTCCGAGCATAAGGACTGTATAGCCAACAAAATGGCCGCCGAGTTGTCTTGCGGCACTGGTTGAGGGGATTCCGACGGGCGGTCAGGAGCCTCGTCGGCACCCTCGACGTTCTCGTCGTCTCCTACGTCGGGGTCCCTCCCGATGGGCTGGTCTTCTTCCATGCCAATGCCGTGGCTTAAGACTTCGATCAGCTCCTCTTCAGAGGTTGAGGCCGAATCCACGATGACCTCCTGCCCCCCCTTTTTCTTCTCCGTCGGAGGTTTCACGGGGGTCCTGTCGATGGGCTTGAAAGAGGACTCCCGCCGCGGTGGCAGGGAGACTCTGGGCCCCGAGGTCGCCTTCACTGGTGTAGCCTCCACAGGCTGAGCCAGGGCCGCCGCGACTGTCTCGATAGAGGCCTTGGCAGGGTGGATCAAGGCTTTCACCACCTTAGGTGCGCTCACCGCCTTCTCCTTGGGGGGAGGGTCACCGCCTCGCTCCCCCTCCGATGGGGCCTTCGAGCTCGACCGGGGTCTCTCCAGGAGCGTCGCTGGGTGCTCGGCCTTCCTCTTACCCGAGCCAGAGCGTTGGCTTGTGGTTGATGGCGCCGGGGAGGATGCGCCCTGCCTGGCAACCGTAGAGCCCGACCGTTCGGCGCTCCCGGTGCCAGCGGTCTCGCGGTGCTTGGCCTTCTGTTGGGTCCCTGTCGCCGGGGCGCCCTCAAAGGTCTTAGAAGACCGCTCGGACTTCTTCTTCTTTTTCTCGCCTGACGGGCTCTTCCCTTCTAGCCAGTTGGCGAGACGCAGATGGCGGTCCTTCATGGTCCGCTCCGACATATTGCCGCAAAACACACAGTCCTTCTCCACGTGCGTCTCTTCCTCATGCAGACAGTAGAGGCAAAGGGAGTGTTCGTCCTCCTTAAAGACATTCTGAAGCTGGCATCCAGGGCAGACCCTGAACAGCTTTCCGGGCGTCGAGCTTCCCTTCTCTTGGGCCATGTCTGAGATGGGCCTGAGAAACTTCTGGAGCCCTCCAAAAGCATGGCTCGACGAAATCTTCACCCTTGAGGGGCGTAGAAGAATCCGACACGGGTCCCCGTTGATCGGATAAAGAAACGGTGGAGCTTGAGGCTCTTTTGACCGCAAAAAAAAAGAGAGAATTTACCTATGAAAAAGCACGAAAACGCTAGAGCTGGAGAGCAATTGCACGAGGATCCCAACACTTGAACGTGCGGTAAAAATCTGAAGATGGCTGCCAGAGGCGGGGCTTAGGGAGATGGCAGTCATTGGCTGTGGTCAGTATGACGCAGAGATCAGTGATTGGTTACTACTACGAAAGACAGATCAGAAACGAAACTGATACTGTTTTTTTCGTTACCGAGGATTCCCAGCCTGACGACGGGGAATATTCATGAGCATGTGAATCCATGCCAGACCCCATGCTGGAGAAATAGTGGAAACTGGATGGCCTGAGGTAAAACGAATCATGTTATTTCATCGAGGGCTTCGAGGAGAACTCAAGGATGTCCTGGCTCAAGTCGTGAACCCACCTCAAGACTGCGTTGAATATATAGACTCAGTGGTCCAGTTATATCACAGACTTCAGAACAGAAAGGCTGATCGAGCCAAGTTTGAGAATCGGGTGTTGGTCAAAACCCACGCTAACCCCAAAGGAGCAGCTGCTTCAGAACCCATGCAAATCGGAGGGGTAAAGGACCCTTAACCCAGAAGGAAAGAGAAAGGAGATGGCAAATGCAATTGTGTCTATATTGTGGAACTTCTGGACATTTTCTACGGGATTGCCCTGTAAAACCACCCAAGAAGGTGGTAGGAGCTGCTGGTAAAATCCATATGGAGTCAGACTCGGGAAACGACCACGCCCGACAAGCGTAGAGGTCCGCTTGCCGAGCTTGAAGAAGGATACTCAGACCTCGCATTTCATCATACCAATGGTCCTCGTAGATCCAGGGCAGCCATCGCGTATGCACGCAGTAAGGGCATACATTGATAGCGGGGTCATAGAAAACTATGCGGACTATGAATTGGCTTCCAGGATGAATCTACCTCTCTGCCGAAAAACCACTCTGATGTCATTACCACAGTCGATGGAACTGAAATTGCCTCTGGGCCTGTAACTCTATCCACTGCAGAGATGACACTATTGGGTCAGAATGGGCATCGAGAGACTATTGTGTTTGATCTAATCAAAGCCCCACAGTTCCAAACAATACTGGGGATACCTTGGTTGGAAACACATAATCCTTGTATTGATTGGCGAGAGAAGAGAATAACCTTCCCGGATTGTGCACAAACCTGTTACCCAAAGAAAAATCAGAACGCAGGCCTGCCCACAGTAACCACAGCAGTCATGCAACTACCTCCAGAATACCAAGAATTCCAGGATGTCTTCCAAAAGGAACAGGCATACACCTTACCTTCTCACAGATCGTACGAATATCAAATCAATCTCATACCCGGTGCACAACACCCTTGTTGCAGGATCTATGCCCTTACGGAACCTGAGAACCTTCACCTACGACAATACTTAGACCAGTACCTTGCCAATGGCTTTATTCGCCCATCCAAGTCCCTGCATCTTCAGCTTTGTTCTTCGTGCCCAAAAAGGAAGGTGACCTCAGAACGTGCATAGACTACCGCGCATTGAACCAGATAACTGTTAAGAACCGATACCCGTTGCCTCTGATCCCTGAACTACTAGACCAAGTGAAGGACTCTTGTATATACACTAAATTAGATCTCCGGGGGGCATACCATCTGGTACGTGTAAAAGAGGACGACGAATGGAAGACTGCTTTCCGCACTAAGTACGGGTTATTCGAATACCAGGTGATGCCTTTTGGGTTGTGCAATGCACCAGCAGCCTTCCAATACTTCATGAACGATGTCCTTCGTGAACTCATTGACGTTTGTATTGTCGTGTATATCGATGATATTCTAGTATACTCCTCTTCAGAATCTGACCATGTGAAGCACGTCCAAGCAGTCCTTGAAAAATTGCGCCAGCACAAACTATATGCAAAACTAGAAAAATGCGTTTTTCATGCCACAGAAGCTGAATTCCTTGGGTTTATCCTGACCCCAAAGGGAGTCCGAATGGACTCACGAAAGGTGGACGCAATCCTTAAGTGGTCATCACCAAGTTCAGTTAAAGGAGTACAAAGCATGTTCGGCTTTGCCAATTTCTACCGCAGATTCATCACAGATTTTTCACATGTCGTACATCCCATCACAGCACTCTTGCGAAAAAATAAACGCTTTATGTGGACTGAAGAAGCTGAAAATGCCTTCCAAGAGCTGAAAGCGAAATTCACGTCTGCACCTGTGTTAAAGCACCCGCGCCCTGAACTTCCATACATAGTGGAAACTGATGCATCCAGTCTAGCCATGGGAGCTGTCCTGTCTCAAAAGGACCCTGAAACTGGCCAGCTTCACCCAGTAGCATTTTGGTCCAGAAAGTTCTCGGCACCCGAGTTAAACTATGCGGTTACCGACAAGGAGTTATTAGCCATTAAATCCGCCTTCAAGGCTTGGCGGCACTATCTTCTCGGTGCCAGGCATACCATTACTGTGATCACCGATCACCGGAACTTATAGTATTTAAAAACAGCCAAGGCCCAATCGTCATGTCAACTCCGATGGGCATTGTTCTTTGCCGAGTTCGATTTCGTAACCTATCGAGGAGGTTGTAAGAATGGTAAAGCAGACGCCTTATCCCGAATAGGGATGGGAGAGGCAGAAGTGAACCCAGAACCAGTACCTATAATTTCCGAACAAAGGATTCTTGGCATGACTACTCTACAGACACTAGAGGACATTCAGGTAAAGATCCAGCAACTCCTTGATCCTACAGCCCTGCAGGACTGGGTAAAGAAAGGCTCGGACTACTCTGTCACCAATGATCTGCCTTATTACCAAGGGCGGCTATTTCTGCCACACAAGGAACTACAAGAGCTAGTCATTTCCCGTTATCATAATACCCTAATGGAGGGGCACCCAGGTATTGCAAAAACTGAAGCTAAAATTAAAAGACAATTCTGGTGGCCCACCTGGCGAAAGGATATTAAATCATTTGGGATGTCTTGTGGCATTTGCGCCCTAAACAAAAGTCAAAAGAAAAACCAGCTGGACTCTTGCAACCTTTAGACATTCCGCCTACACCATGGCACACCTTATCGTTAGACTTTATTACTGATCTACCTCCTTGTAATGGGTTTAACACCATTCTAGTTATTGTGGATCTTTTTTCCAAGATGCAAAATCCATATATGGATTTCCGTCCGTATTGGTCTCTGACCGGGGCAGTCAATGAATTTCACATTTCTGGAAGAAATGTTGTCAATTGGCGCAAATCGACGTGAGATTATCGACCAGTCACCACCCCCAGACCGATGCTCAAATGGAGAGGACCAACCAGACTCTTGAACAATACTTGCGTTGTATGTTACATCAGACTGAGAGTAATTGGAAGGACATTCTTTGGATCGCCGAATATGCATACAATAATTCAGTACATTCTGGAACTGGACAAAGCCCCTTTTATACCCTGTATGGGCACCACCCTCGAACCTCAGACCTTGACTCACCCCAACACTTAGAAATGCCCGCAGTGGACCATCTACACGCTACGATTACACAAGCCTTTAAGGAGGCAACTGCACATTTAAAACAGGCAAAGGAGAAATATAAGAAAGATGCTGATCGGCATAGAAGTGATACTCCACAGTACCAGATAGGGGACCAAGTATGGTTGGCCACAAAACACATACCTCTCAAGGGAACGCAGACCTTTAACCCTAGATATTTGGGACCTTACTCTATTAAGGCCATTATCAACCTGGTGGCCGTCAAGTTGGACTTATCTGCTAATATTCAAATTCACCCCGTCTTTCATGTGTCACTTTTGAAGCCAGTG
Source organism: Ambystoma mexicanum (assembly GCF_040938575.1). Lineage (NCBI taxonomy): Eukaryota > Metazoa > Chordata > Amphibia > Caudata > Ambystomatidae > Ambystoma > Ambystoma mexicanum. The sequence continues at coordinate 1,057,029,609 of NC_090926.1, read as the reverse complement.
CAACCAGGGACAAGACTAACCAAGCCACCAAACCCCATCCTTATAGACGGGGAACCCGAATTTGAAGTTAAGAACATCCTGGACTCCAAGATGGTGAAGTCAAAACTTTTTTATTCAATCGACTGGAAGGGTTACGGACCAAAGGAAACGGTCTTGGGAACCTAGTGACCACGTGCATGCACCTCTATTGGTGAAAAGATTCCACCGAAATTTCCCAGACAAACCAAAACCACAGGAAAGAACAACTTTAGGAGGGGCCTTGGGGTGGAGTGCTGTCATGATGCCTACCCCCGGGGAACCAGACCAGGTCCAGCAACCCTGGAAGCAGGCATCAAGTTATTTTGAGCAAGCCCAAAAACCCCTGCTAGGGGCTGTTTGGGTGCGGTCTTGGTGCCTATGGCGCCAAGCTCATATGGATAGTCAGTCCTGGCGCCATAGGCGCCAGGCTCATAGAGTAGAGCTTACCTGATGCAGACCATGCTGCAGAGCTCCAAGCCAAATGAGGCTTGGAAGGGACTATTTTACCTAGGGACTATTTTTTACTCGGGTGGGGCTGGGGAGGAATACTTACCTGGGACTACTTTGGAGGCTATTTAAACCACGCCCGAAGAGCAGCACATGTTTCGCGTTATTCTGCATCCAGCAGCGTAACGCTCACCGTGTCTGCAAGCCTGCATCCGGTCTTCCGCCACGCCCGCCTCGAGTCTGCAGCTCCTAGAAAAAGGGAGGAACAGAAGGAGAAGAGGTTGGAATAAGAGCAAAACCTTCGATCCTTACCTGAATTCCAGATCCACCGCGCCTTGGAGCTGGAAGAAAGAAGCATTTTACGCGTGCCGCCTCGCCTGCTGCAGCGCCGCGCTGAACTCACCGGCCTTCGCAGCATCCTCACGATCCACCACATCCTTCTGCACGTTCCCGCCGCACTCTGGCACCTAAGGGGAACACAAGAACAGCAAAGGTGAGCCAAGGGAATAAACAGAGGCAATAGTAACTTACCCCCATAGACTTACCTGATTACCGCCGGGGGTACTATTCCTCTTCACGGGTCAGCGCAGTCTCCATTGCATCCTCGCCGTACCCCGGCCCCTAAGGGGAACACAAGGACAACAAGGTGAGACAAAGGGACAAACAAGGGGAACTCTTCTCACCACAATAGACTTACCTAATTTTACCGCCGGAGGCATTATTCCCCGAACTTCATATTTTCTCGCCACACCTGAATAAGGGAGCAAGCCACAGGTTCCATTCTGGCCTTATTTTATTGAACTGTGTAGGATAAGCAAAATCCTTACCTGAACTTCGCCAGCTACCACGAGGAACTCTTCGCTGAGGTCAAGCTGCAAACTACAAGGAATCGAACAAGAGTGAAAGTCAGATATGTGAACTCTTACGAACTACATACTTTTTGGACTCAATATTGTTCTGGAACTCACCAATTCCTTCGAGCCAGTGAAGCAACTGGTTATCAACGCGCCCCTGCACTCAATGCAGGATGGAGAGCTCATCTTTTCAAACCATCAGGTGAGACTATAAGAGGGGACATCAAAGGTGATCTGTGAGGAGAACAGCAGGGGTGGAGGGATTTACGCTCAACCCCACGGGTGGTTAATTCCCTTTCTCCATTTACAGAAGAATATTCCTACGGGCCAAGCAAACGAAGCTATGTGGGCCAGTCCAGTCCGTTATCTCGGCCCTACTCGTCACATTGGTGGAGCCAGATGAGCGTAACAGCAGGGGAGAAGCGCCACATGGCAATAAGCGACCCGGACAACCAGGATGCCAGCCAAACCCCAATCGAACCAGACGGAGAACGGCATGCAAAGACACAAACTAGGGAACCCAATACAAGGACTCACTGCCCCGCCATAGTACATTTATGGCAGTGCCTGGCAAAGATCTTTCCTATGTGGACACAAACACTGAAACCATTGGTCTGGCCAATGCTAGTTACAGAGTGTTGCCTGGTGACGGTCTTTCTCAGTGTGTTCACTTTTTTGCCATTGGGAGCTTGTAATGGCGGGTAATATCTAGTCACGTGTGAGGTCTTAAACATTATTGCAGTTTGACTGCTCCAGGTGCAGTAGAACTGTAGTGTGGACATACTTCAGTGGACTATCACTCTGACAATGAAAGCTCCATGGAGAAGCCGTGGCATCAGCCTGGGAGATGTCTTTGCCATAGTGACAGCATACTCAGAACTCGCTGCCTGTGGTGATAGTATACTCTTGCCACCATCACATCACACTGCAAGCCTCTCTTTCTGCAGTGACATCACAACGAGAACTGCTTCCACTGAATCAACAATGCCCGAGAGGGACCCTTACTGCAGAGGCTTTTAACCGAGGCGTCCCCCACGGTAGTAATAGCATACTGGGAGCTTTCCTTATCACAGTGATGTGACGTTGTCACTTTAAGGAACTCCCACATCACGTGGCGAGGGACCTGGAGCAACGGGAAGGAGAGGGACGGGAGAAGGGAAGTTTCATTTTCAAGTTGGTAGTTGAAGAATAAAGTCTGGACACGACATTGCCGACGAGGAGGCCAATGAACCCGTGGTGCCATCATCCCTCCTTGCGGCGGCACAAGTGGAGAGGGAAAGAAAGCACAGTCTGACATCGGCTGGCAGAAGTGCCGACCCCATTCAGGTACCAAAGGCGTGTGAGGCACCCTGGGCTGCAGCAGTCCCAGCAAAGCTGCCTCCGCCTGTCAGGAGGGAAAAACCCCCCAAAAAAGCGGAATACAAGTCCTGCTCAACTCTGTGTGGAAAGGGTGTGCGAGCACAGGCTCCGCCCTATCAACATGTGTTCGGCAGCAGAGTAACTGCAGCGGCCTTTGAAGACACCGGAGACAGCCCGGACCGGAAACAACGACTCTCCCACACGCACGTGTGTACACCGGCATCCTGCAACCACGTGGCTCGCATAGAGAGAGTGTGTGAGAGAGCAGCAACACAAGAGAGAGTGCCGGTCCAGAAACTACTCAACCACCATACGGCAACATTCTCCTGGCCACGTGCCGAGCAGAAAGCACTCCGGGACCATGGCGCAGAACAAAAAACAGCGGAGGATCACCACCATGTGCTGTTCTCATGCTAACATCACCAGAAAGTCGCACAACTTCAAACAAAAGGTCAGTCAACCCTGTATAACACCAGGCAACGCCAAAATCCACCCTAGTGAGCCACTTGCAAAGGTGAAGAGAGTAACCACTTTTTAATGTCGGATGATGATTCACTCACAGTTCCCCTCACCCCAGCACTACCGTCTACAATGCAGGACCCAACTGCCTACCCATTTTGACTTAACTGAATCCAGCAGCCAAGGGCCCTGCTGGAAGAGGTGGGTTAGGGATTTCGAAGTATACATAAAAGCCATCGGACCCCTGGACGAAGAAAGAAAACACAGCCTGCTTACCTTGTCCATTGGTACCCAACGTCAGCGACATGGTAGTAGATGTACTCCCTGCAGGCACGACAGACACATACGCAGGCCTCAAGTCCACACTAACAGACTATTTTACGCCACACACAAACGTGGACTATGAGAGGCACATATTCCACACGACGAAACAGATCAAAGGTGAGTCCATGGACACCTTTGTCATGCGATTAAGGGTGAAAATGAAGCACTGTGACTTCAATAATTACTCAAACGACAAAGCCCTATGCTCACAAATCGTCGCCGGCTGTGAGTGTGCAGATATCAGGAAGCGACTACTACAGAAACCCTGCCGACTGGAGAAAATACTGCACCTTGCACATTCGGATGCAGCCCTAGCATCCCACGTTGAGAGCCTAGGGGTCATTAAAGTATCTAATGGAAAAGGGGAAAGCATCTGCAAATTAGATCTGCAAACCAAAGGAAATGGTGAGCCATTTTGCTACAGATGCGGCTACAAATTCCCCCACGAGGGCCCGTGCCTCGCCATCGGCCAACAGTGCTCGGCATGCAGAGGAGACGATCATTTCAAGGTGGTGTGTTTGCATGTGCCAAAGTCAGTTGAGAGGAGAAGGAGCAGAAGGGAGGCCACACCAGGGCAAGTAGAAACAGACACAAAGCCCCCCTAGATCGCCAGGCTAACCCCATGAGACAACTCAGCAGAGAAGGAGGGACGAGAAAGCAGATAGAAGATCACTAGAGAAAGTATCAGAAGACTGGCGTGACAACAAACCAAGCTCTTCAAGGCCTAGGAGAAGGCCCAAGAGGTACATACGCTACCTGGTCGAGCACTCCCAAACTGACAGCAGGTCAAATGCATCATCTGAAGAGGACGTCAGATGGAAGGAGAAACATCGAGAAGAGCCAAAGGAACAGGGCTATCTGGATGCATTAAGTAATCAAACAGCGAAAGAACATAGCCCAACCCTCCTAATTCAGATGAACAACCTAGCGGCTTAGTCCTAGTGTACACAGGGGCAACCGTAAAAGTTATAAGCGAAGAAGTATACGACAATCTACCGCAGGCGCCCCGTCTTCGGCCAGCGGAAGTCCACATTTACCCATACGGAGCAAAAATGTCATTACCGTGCGAAGGATATTTTTTGGCATCATACTCATACAAAGGACAGTCTAAAAAGATCCCGATGCACGTACTAGAGGCAGCTACTGAAAGTGGGTGCATTCTGAGTTACAAAGCGGCCATCAACATGGTCCTTATCCATGTACTATACAGGCACATGGCCCTCAAGTACCTCAATCCCGCCGCAAAGATCGAACAGCTCTTCCCGTCTTTATTCAAGGGGCTCAGAAAATTGAAAGGAAAACACATCTAACTCCACATTGACCCCAAGTACCTCCTGTTGCACAGCACTACCGTGGGATACCAATAAACATCCAGAAGCAGTTTGAAGAGGAACTTCATAAACACCTGAGGCAGACATTATTGAGCCCGCAGAGGGGCCCACCCCATGGGTGTCCCCCATTGTACCCGTGGCAAAACGGGAGTCTCCTGACATTGCATATGTGTGGACATGCATTGACCAAATCAGGCAATACTACGTGAGCGCCATCAAGCCCCCTGTATCACTGGCATGGTGCACTTGCTCAATGGTGCCACTGTGTTCTCAAAGCAGGACATTAACAAAGGGTACCACCAGCTAGAACTGAATAAGGACTCCAGATACATCACCACTTTCGTCACACATTTGGGCTTATTTAGGTACAAGCGTCTCAGCTTCTGAGTTTTTTCAGATGCAGAGATAATTCAGTCCGAAATCCACAACCCCATCAAGCACATACCAAATTGCCTGAATTACAGCGACGATATCCTTGTCTTCGGACAGGACCAGGAACAGCATGACAACACACTGCATGGCCCTTGAGGAGGCCCCACTCACTTTGAACAAAGAGAAGTGTGAGTATAGGATACAAACCCTCTGTTTCTTCGGACACCTGTTTTCATTCAATGGTCTAAAGGTAACAGCCCTCACGGATGCAGCCCCGCCTGCAAATGTCTCAGACTTGCGTTCATACCTCAGGCTTGCAAGTTACTGCACCCGCTACATAAAGGACTTCACATCAGTCAATGAGACTTTAAGGGCACTGATGAAGCAGAATGCAGTGTTGAGTGGTCCGAGGCGTGTCACAGTGCGTTTCAAACATTAAAGCAGCGAATTTCGGACGCAGATAGTATGGCCTACTTCCACTCCAAATGAGAGACAGAACCCATAGTAGACGCCAGCCCGGTAGGGTTGGGTGCTATTCTGACACAAGTAGATGCCAAAGACAAGCACACCAAATATGTCGTCTCTTACACCAGTAGGAACTTATCAAAGACGGAGCAAGCAGGATGAGAAGGAAGGGTTGGCATTGGTGTTGGTCTGTAAACACTTCCACCTCTTCCTTTACGGTAAACCGTTCACAGTGGTCACTGACCATCAGGCGCTGCTGTTCATTTACGGAAATCTGCAAGCGAAGATGACGCCACGAATTGCAAGATGGGCACTAAGATTACAGGACTACAGCTTCAGCGTAATACACCGGCCTGGGAAGGACCATATCCCGGCCGACTTCTTGTCAAGACACCCTTGTAAGGAGTCCCAGCCCACTAAATCACTTGCAGACCAGTAGATCCGCTACATTGTGCATGAGAACACACCAAAAGGCCTAGACCCGCATCAAATAGCCCAAGAGATTGAAAATGAACAGGGCTTACAAATCATTATAAAATGTTTATAAAAGGGACACTGGAAACAAGCGAAACAGACAGGAGAGAGAGCACCTGCGAGGAAACAAAACAAGATATCTGCTGTTTGTTAGCGGTCAAGGAGGAACTGACCAAAACGGATGAAGGACTACTACTCAAAGGAACGAAGATGATGATTCCGCAAACATTGCGTCTGAAAATGTTGGAAACTAGCCCATGAGGGGAATAGTATCCACAGGGGAATAGTATCCACAAAAAGAATGCTAAGGCAAAAGGTGAGGTTCCCCCATCTTGACAAGCAAGTTAAAGACCTTCTCAGACAATGCCCGACTTGTGCTGTCATCAATCCACACACACACAACCAGAACCCCTACGCATGACAGACCTTCCAGAGAAAGCATCGGATGAAATAGCTGTAGACCTTTTTGGGCCACTGGATGGGGGTGAGCACATTCTAGTAGCAGTAGACAAATACTCCCACTTCCCTGATCTACAGATAGTGCCATCTACGTCTGCATTCCACCCCATACCGGCCCTCGACAGGATGTTTGCAACCTATGGCATCCGTAAGATCCTGAAGTCGGACAATGGACCGCCCTTCACTGGACAGGACTTCAAGGTGTTTGCTGAATACATGGGGTTTATGCATCGTAGAATCACACCCCTATGGCCACAAGTGAATGGCACAGCTGAATGCTTCATGAGCAACATAAAAAGGACCGTGCAAGTTGCCAGACTCACCGGGGGACCTTTCGAGAAAGCGTTGTGCCAGCTGCTGAGGGATTACTGCAATACACCTCATAGCACGACTGGAAAGGCACCATCAGAAATTATGTTTGGTCGCAACATACGAAGGAGACTACCCCATGTAACCAGCTCGGAAGAGAGATACCAAGGAGATGAAGAGATGAGGGAACAGGACACTCGACACAAAGAGTATGAAGAGGCAGGCTGTTGAAACAAGTAAGGCCCGAGACAATGACCTTGAACCAGTAGACATCATAATAGTGCGACAGCCTCAAAGCAGGAAGAGTACTGCAGCTTCCAATGAGGAGCTGCTTACAGTAACTCGAGTGAAAGGGTCTCTTGTCTCTGCTGAAGGTGAAAAGAGAAGCATCACCAGAAACTCTTCTCACTTTAGGAAAATGCCAGGCCACATCCAGTCCAGATCGCCCGTCCCCAATGTTGCTAACCCAGGGTGGGACCCATCAGATGAAGGTGATAGCGAGGACTCATGGGAAGAGAGGTTTCTGGCTGATCGTGAAGACCATGAGCCAGTTTAGCTTTGAGTGCAGTAACCAGGCCTCAGAGAGCTAGAAATCGACCTCAGAGACTAATTGAGGAAATTGATTAAATGTGTCTCGTTGTGTTTAGCATCGGGGGGTGTGACGTTGTCACTTTAAGGAACTCCCACATCATGTGGCGAGGGACCCAGGGCAACGGGAAGGGGCGGGAGAAGGGAAGTTTCACTTTCAAGTTGGTAGTTGAAGAATAAAGATGCAGTTACTCTGCTTCGTAGTCCGCCTCAACATTTGGTGCGAGTGACTGAGGCTGTGTGGAAATGTGTCAGACAAGGAAGTCTGGACACAACAAGTTACCTCTCATAGCAACCTGGCCTTAATGCAGACGCAGTTCCTGGAAGCTGTGCTCACTCCAACGACATCACCCAAGCAGCTGTCGGCTATACAGCACAGCAGCTGCCAATGAAATGCATTGTAAGCCCTGTGGAGAAGGGGCTGGACTTTACTGCCTGTTAGGCTGTGGCGAGTGGAGTGGAGAGAGTTTACCTGTGAAAAGACTGAGGTGCGTGTGCCTTTAAGGGAGCTCGAACAACAGCCCTTAAAAGGCCGCCTCTTCCGCCCTTGTGGCGTAAGCCCTGTGGAGAAAGGGCTGGACTTTACTGCCTGTTAGGCTGTTTGGCGAGTGCTGGCAGGGATGGCGGACAATTGCACGCAAGCACTCAGAACGCGAGCCCAAAGAAGACGTGAGAGAACAGGTGGGTGTGATGTAACCCCAAACAAATCTTCCACTACTACAAAGAAAACTAGTAGTTTTTTCACATGTGTTTCAACATGCAATGATGTCAATATTGCTATTAACGAGGAAAACATCAGCTATACAAATATTTCGGATGATGATCACGTGTTTGAGAGTGAGTGCAACCTGCAATGCGTCCATCAGGGTTTGGGGACTGACAGTAGCAGTCACCCAGAAAACCCTAAACACAACAACGCAACAGTGTCCACATGTGTCTCAACATGCTCAACACAACAACCTAAAGTGGGCTCTAGTATGAGCCACATGCAAGACGGATCTCTCAAGGTACACTTACCCGTGGCGAATGCGCAGTCTTTGGTCTTCGTGGCCCCCGGTGATGCCGTGGAGGAAGATCCGTGCACAGTGGGTGGGGCTTGTCTTGCTGATCTCGCCGATCGCGCGGATGAGTCTGTGTGTAGCCCTGATGCCGGCTGGCGTGATGGCGTCGGCTGAGGAAAGGCCACATCACTGTCGCGGCCCGGTGACGGCTCAGAGCTTGGGGGCGGAGATGTGCAGTGGGTGGCTGTCGAGGCCCGCGACGGCGCCCATGCTATAGTGCAGCATTCTGGGTCCACCCCGGCTTCTCCGATCGTGACATTGGAGGTCAGGGGTTTGGGCATGAGACAGTGTCCAGTTCCTGTAGGCATGCCAGGAGACCCCCCAAATTCAGGTGAGAGTATGTTTACAGTAAATGAGGGGCTGAGCAACGTGCGGAGGGTGTGCAAGGCTCATGATGATGAAGTTTCCACGTCCACGCACGGGAAAATAAAAGTCCTCGCCATTGGGAATGGGCAAGCCCCTCATGAATACGAGAGACGTCGCGACTCGATGGACGTAGCAAATAACATCCTAGCCAATCTTATTTTAATGAACAAGGCTCATAGCACTGTAGGGAAGGACTTGTCCGTCCAGGGTGGCCAACTGCAAAAGTCTACTCATAAACGGCATAATGAGCAGCGTATTGGCTCAAATAAAGACATATGGTCTAACGTTTCATATAAGCGGAGGAAATCGCCAGTGAGCGACCCAAAGGAGAGCAGAAGCCCAACTTCTTTGAATGACATGTCTTTTAACCAGATACATTCTCAAAAAAGAGCAACTAACCTCAAACAGGCGCAGTTGAACTCAACACATCTGAGCACTCGATCTGTACTGCACCCCAGCTCTATTATATCAGGATCATGTGATCTGTCTGACTCTTCATTTATTGAGCGTCCTTTTCCCAAAATAAGGAGGCGAAGAGTCCTTAGGTCTGTCAAATCAACGAAGCGTGCCTCTGATGCTAACTCGCTGGAGTCCAAGAATCTGGGGTTATCCTCTGAGTTGCACTCTGCCTTAATCTCATTAATAGCACTTTCTCTGGCCCCCTACATGAAACTCTATGAAAATCTGAATGATTCTTTGAAAGATCTTACAACATTGACCGCTTTACTGAATTCAAAAGTGACTCATGTGGAACAAATATGTGGCCAGTCCTTAGAAAAGGTGCTTGAGGTATTGAAAACCCTGGACACTTCACTGCAATCATCACGTGAGCAAAAGAGAAACGATGCAACCGATAAAAAATTGCTTGCAGATGTTGCGCGTGAAGCGTTGGCCATATTTCAAAACACTAACATCTTAGGGCGATCTACAAAGCAACCCACGGTTGGGTCCTTAGAGCCTACGCCAAAAATGGCGACAGTTCCACTAGGCGGTGACCCTGGTGGAACAGCAAATGTGGCCTATATTCCTGAAGAGGTGCAACGTTTACCACAGGATAATATTATTGATCTCTCGAGTGCCAAAAGTTCAGATATAGTGACCCACACTGATCCAGCCAGGTCGGGTGCAACATCCAACTTACAGGTGGAAATTGATAGATCTGCTAAGGAGTGTGATCAAATAGCTGATATCTCCTTTAATACAGCCTTTGAACAAGCAAGAGCTTGTAAACAACGACTAGCCATCGAGGAGCAAATTCCTACTACATCAGCGTTGGAAAAACCCGTACATAACGAGAACAAGGGGCCAATGAGCACCCACGGAGAAGAAAAACGTAAAATATTCTCCATCTTTGTTGGAACGTCAAATAGCTCAAAACTGGCGGAACCAAAACTCAAAGTTGCAAACTCTACAAAAAAAAAAAAAACATGCCGGCTAAGAGAAGTCGCACAAACACAGGAGCGAGAAAATTCTTAAGGAACATTAAAATTGTTCAAATTGTGACGGAAAACTGTAAGAAAGTTGAATCAACGACAACCAAAGTGGCACAACCTATAAAAGGCATCAACCAGCAATCACGGGATGAGAATGAAGAGGCGCTAAAGAGCATTCCAGAAGAGCTTCTAAATATGTCAACTTATGATGAGACAGATGTACTGGAGGCAGCTCCATCTGGCACACAGAGGCCGCTAAACGAATGTGCAGACACTTCAGACCTTCAACGCTCTGTCTTTGTGACATCTCCCACCGTAAGTACACAAAGACCTCAATGTATTAACATGGGAACTAAAGCTCTCCTCAGCGCAGCTCAACCGAATCTGTTAATGGCAGCTCAGGAGCTCAAGGCGATGGAGACTCCAGCACGGCTGAACAAGAGTCCAAGAGAGGCTGATCGAGAAACCTCTCCATTAATTGCTCGAGACAAGATCTTCAGAATTTGTCGGCTTGTCAATGAACCAGAAAATTCGACAATAGATCAAACTGTCCCGACAAGTCCTCCATTTCTGACTATGCACGAAAAAAGATTGAAATTGTGCGCTAAACAAGAAGGCTTAAATGTTACTGCTTTGAATGAATCCAGCCTGGACACACTGGGAAAAGTCAACTTGGAGGTCGTCTACGCCCCCGAATTCAAAGAACGAGCTGGAGAGACCTTAAAATTTGATGAGATCGATAAACCATCACATGTAAAAGCCTATTCTAGCGAGATTGGTCGAGAAAGGAACAAAGAGCAAATGATAAAAGCTAAAGGAGCAACGCTGGTCTTTAAATTATTGATTGAGAGGCTGGATTCTGTGGATAAGCTGATTTTAAACCGTGCTAACATCATTCACTTATTTGACTTGATCCCAAGTCTATGTGCTATTAAGTCAAGTGATGTTAAGATTGTTGAATTTCCAAACAAAAATCGGAACAATAAGGTAATTCTCCATGTGACCTTGTCGTTAATAGCCAAATCTATCATGGAAGCGAATGTTGCTCTGTTCTCAATGGGGTTCGAAGTTTACGAGCTGGCAGCACAGAGGGCGAATCACCCAGAAAGTTTTGAAAGAAGTAATGGCGACATCTCAAAATGCTTACAACAAACCACTATACTACGACGACATAACAAGGCAGCAGAGATCTGTTTGGAGAACAACAAGGCTGGAGGAAAAGCCAACAGCCTCGATACCAGAACAACGGGTGTTGAGATAAAACAGGCTGAAAAAGAGGATCATACTTTTAGAAATGCGAGCACTCTAGAGGCATCAAAAGCAAGCATAAGAATCACGATAAGTGGAGGTCAAAACTGCAGACAAATACCAGCCAATGATGTCAAGAGCCTGAGTCCCAAGATCACCAACTGCGAGTGGGGTTGGGTAGCAACAACGATCAACACAAAAATCCAACAATAATGCCAGGAAGTTCCGGGCTCAGGTGAGTGCTTAATGGCCTCGTGGAACACCCGAGGTTTCATGCACCTTTTCAACACGAATTGGTTAGAAGGATTATCTATTGTGTGTCTGCAAGAGACATGGGTAAGCGAGAGTCCCCTTGCAAGTGATTATGAAGTGGCACTTAATCCAGCTATGAAGTTAGAAAAAGGACGCCCGATGGCGGGGTTATTAACTTTAGTTAAGAAGACCTCGGGCTATAGGATTAGTGAGTCGATCAACCACTCCCCCTTCATACAAGAAATCACAATCACAAACGACAGGGGTTGCTCCAAAGATCCAGACAAGATGATTCTTCTAAACGTGTACTGGACCCATCTGAGGGTAGGGGCACAAGAATTTGTAGATTAAATCATTGAGATTCTTGATTCACTGTTTGTGCTTAAGGAGCACACAAATATTTTGATTTGTGGGGACCTGAACGCTACTACCAAAAAAATAAAGGCGTTGAGCAATAGCTGGTTGGAGGAAATGAAAACCAGAGAAATGCAAATGCTAAACGGAAACACGATTGGAGACCTGAAACAGACAGCAACATGGCATCGAGCCGAGATTAAATCCATAATCGACTACATATTTGTATCCAGAAATCTACATGCTCGAATAAAGTCCTTCAAAGTTAGGAGCCAAACGAACAGTGATCACAATATGCTGCTAACAAGTCTCATTATGAAACCAAAAGAGGACCTTTCGTGGTGGAAACATACGATCTGAGTTACATCTAATAGGGTTAGACTTCGGCTGCAGTCGCACGAGGTGGCTAAGTTGGCAACAGCCTATTGTCAGCATAGCACCGAAACAGACTATGCACACCTACTGCTCGACTTCAAAAGCAAACATGTTGGGCTTAAACATCCAAATATGGTGCGCAAGCATTGGTTTAACCAGGAGATCCTGATCCATAAAAGACAGATGAGACTAGTGATCCAACATGCCAGATTGGGAGACCAGTGTTTCCGAAAAGAGGCTATTAGAATGGCAAAACAGAAGTATAAAAATTGGTTAAAGGCCCACAAACATATGACCATCCAAAATGACGCGGAATCAATGTTGATGGCACTGAAGAATAAAAATTCAGGAGATTTTTGGAGGATCATCAACACCATGCAGGCTCCACAAAAGTCCTTGCAAGCGTGTTTGGTGTTGGAGAAGGACTGGATCGCCCACTTTGAAGAGCTATATACGGGCCAGGATGGCGACGCTCCGATGTTTCCACCTCGATCAATCGATTATTGTAAGGAGGACATCATATCGATAATTGCAAAATCAAACAGCTCGAGAGCACCTGGCCCGGACGGGTTAACCAATTATACTATGAAACAACATCCCGAGATATGGGCAGAGCTGTGTGTAACCTTATTTAAAAGAATAAACAACACGGGAATATACCCTGAATCATGGAAATCAGCGGTCATAGTACCAATATTTAAAAAAGGAGACCGATCGAACCCAGGTAATTATCGACCAGTGGCTCTTTTGGATGTACTGGGCAAGATTTACGTCTTGCAACAAAAATTGGTAGCATGGGCGGTTGAAACAGGGCACCTTGATGCCCACCAGGCTGGATTTGCAAAACAGGTGGGCTGTTCTCTAAATCTACTACTGCTCAACCTGTTAAAAATGGAGGCCTTGAGATCAAATATTGTCATCTACCTGGCCTTTATTGACTTTTCTAGTGCATTTGATACTGTTGACCGCGATTTGCTATGGTCAAAATTGCGCCGGTGGGGTTGTCCAGAAGATCTAGTAGCGGCAATACAGGAGCTCCACACGGACACCTCAATCAAAATTCGACTCGACCAAAGAGGGTCTCTGTCAACCACAATCAAGACACACAAGGGAGTCAAGCAAGGGTGCCCGCTTGCCGCTGCAATATTTAGTCTGTACATATCAGACTTGGGATACTCATTAGATGCAGTGACCTCTTATCCACCAAAAGTAAACAATGCGCACGTAAGCTGGCTTCTATATGCCGACGATCTGGTGATCATGGATCTAACACCGGTCGGCTTGCAATGTAAATTAGACGCAATCCAAGTCTATGTTGGTGAGAATCGCTTCTTGATCAATGCAAAGAAAAGCGAAGTCCTAATATTCAAAAACCTAAAAGGGGCAACATCAATGAAAGTAAAAAATCTTAAATGGTACATGAGTGGGATTCCAATGACGATATCACACAAAGTCAAATATTTGGGAATGGTGTTAAGTTCCTGCATTAATGATGCCCCGTGGGTGGCAGACACAAAAAGGAAATGCACCCAGTTAGCAAATCAAGCTCTGCTAATGAAAAAGAAATATGGGAAATTATCTTTGGAACCGGTGCGGATGTTCTATCAGCAAAAAGTTGTGCCGGCACTGATCTATGGAGCAGAAAATGCTCTGGGATGCTCCCATGAATTGTGGTCCTCCCTGGAGAACCAATTCTGGTCAAAGGTGTTGGGTCTCCCCAGAGGGACTTTGTCCTTGTGTATCAGATACGAGTTATCCCTGATTTCACTGCATGCAAGGATTGTGTGGAGCTTATTGGCCCTATTTCGAAAGACTCGAGCGCGAAAAAACATCTTGCAATTTGAACTTCTTCAAAGCGCAACGTCATAAGGTCCGAACCTGGTGGCTTTATGGATGCACAGATGCGAAAGCTTACTAGTAGAATTCAACATCAACCCCAATTTACTCCATGAAAATCCAGTCGCTGCTAAAACGAAAATTTGGCGCTTGGACTGGGAGAAAACTTGTTCTGAAAGATCGACGGCAAAGCTGATGTCGAATGCTGCTTTGGAAGTCCGCCCCTTTAACACGCCTCAAGGTTACATCAATTTGTTCCCGGAACCAAATGCACGAAGACGTTTTATGCTATTTCGTTTAAATCTGTTTAAAACGAAAGAGCGGCTACAAAAATGGAAATGCAACAAAAGCATAAACCTCAGATGTAGATTTTGTACCAAAGTACCAGAGACGCTGAAACATATAGTGTTGTTTTGTAATAGTTTTCGGGACAACATAACATTGCTTTTGGGACCTTGGGGGGCCAATCACCCTTCGTTGTGTGCGGAAGAATGGTGGGATCATATGTTTAACGGTACGGACCTAAAACTGTTATTTCCGCTGACACAATTTCTAGCAATAATTGAACACCAGCTGAATATGGTTGTTGATGATTTGGAAATGTATAAAGGGCCATTGTCCATCTTGAAAGCTGATGAACTGGGGGAAAGTTAGATGGCGATCCCGAATGAAGTATTTTGAGGAGTGTTGATGTATGTAAGAAATCTTTTAAAGGTTTGTAAAAACCGTATAAAAAAAAAACTAAAAAAAAGGAAAATTATCAAACCAATGAACCAACACCCCAGCATAGTGCATTAACATAAACAAACACCAACCGTAAACAACATATGCAATCAGTGGTGGCATATGTAAAATGCAATGTTTGTAGTTTACAGGGACAATAGTCACTGACAAGCATGATCCATTTTAGCGGGGTAGTTTCTTCACTGTGTCGAGTCCCATGTAAGCCACTACAACAAACACAAATCATAGAAACGAACATGTAAACACAAAGGCAATCCATGCAGCTTCACATATATCACACAAACGCCGCATAGGCAGAAGCAGTAATGCCAAACATGACCTACCCGTGAAAACCCTGAGCAAACAAATAATCCAACAGTAGACAAGTCAGAGGGGATTGCATCGGCGCACAACCCTGCACAGAACAACCCAGCGATAGCCTAGCGGGGTGGGCCAGCAGTACCGGGCACTAGAGTGAGGCAAACTATCCAGACAATGCAAGGTGCCCGCGCTGTTGCAAACAGCTTTCGGTGGGTGCCCCCCTTAGCGGGGATGCGCACCAAGCCCTGCTCCAGCCAAGTGGGAAAGATCTGAACTTGCTGCCCCTTCCAATATGGAAGGGGAGGCCATGTCATAGGGCCAAAGAGCAGCCTATATAAGGAACCGAGGGCTAGGCGGGGGCGCCCTCTTTGGTCCTGCTTCCACGGCTTTGAGTCAAATGCCCACCATCCCTGTTGTTTGTTGGTAACAATGTAATTAATTGTTTTTTCGTCCAGAACTGTTGAGCAGATATTACATGGTGTATCCCTAATGAAAGCACTGCAGATACCACAAGGGGACTGCACAGCCACTAGCTTAGAAAAGAACGGCACACAGGAGTACTATACCCAGCGGAAGCCCAGGGAAAGGAAAGGTGTAGGGGGCTTGGAAGTCCTTCCAACTCCAACAACGCAGGCGGGGGTTTGGGAAGATTATGAGAAGGGGAATGAAAGAAAATGGGGAATGTAAAATAGAAGGGAAATGAAAACTAAAGGGGAAGGGAGGACAACAGGGCAATGGGAAGAATTGAGGAATTCACGCTTGGAGGTAGGAAAGAACTGTGGAATGAATCTTGGGTGAAGAGGAATGGAAAGAATTGGGGATGGAAAGAATTAGGGTAATGGAAGGAATCAGGGAAGTGAAAGAACTGGGAACGGAAAGAATTGGGGAATGGAATGAAGTGGGGAATGGAAAGAAGTGGGTAATGGGCAAATTTGAGGATTGCAAAGAATTGGGGACTGGAAAGTATTGGGGAAAGGTTTTGGGGAATGGAAATAATTGGGGATGGAAGAAATCGGGGGGTTGAATTGGAGATGGAAAAGAATTGGGGGAATTAAATGAGTTGGGAATGGGATGAACTGGGGCGAATGAAAAGAGTTGGCGGTTTGGGGTATGGAGAGAAGTGGGGAATGAAGGATCCGGTGAATGTGAAGGGTTAGCGTTGGACAGAGTTGAGGAAGTAAAGCATTGGGCTACAAAGAAGAGGGGCTGGTAAAGGATGGGGGAGCGCAAGGAATTGGGGATGGGAAAGAATTGGTGAAAATGGCAGAATTGGGTAAGGTGAAGTATTTGGGGGAACGAGAAGAGTTTGGTAAATGAAAGGCTTGGGGTTTGAACAGAATCAGGGAATGAAAATAATGGGGAATGGTTAAAGAAATGGGGAAATGAAAAGCATTGGGGAATTAAACAAATTGGGAAAATGAAACACAAACAAAATTAAAGAAAAGAAAGACAAAAGGCCATGGCTAGGGAGGGAGGGGTCTACCCGACAGGGTCCTCTGTACACTGACGGGGGAGGGGCTTAGGAAGCCACACCCAGCACAGAATCCTGATCTGTGGTGGAGAAACGGATCACCTGTAAGATAACTCCTTGATGCTCAATAAAGCTTGCTGCAGCAATGTTAACTTCCAACTACTTGAGAACTGGTCATGGCTCTTTATTCAGGGAAATTGTAAGGTGGCCTTTAGGGAAGGGGTGGGATAAGGGGTGTGTGGTTTGGGGTGGCTGGTACGATTGGAGGGGAGACAGGTATGCCTGTGATGGAGCGCAAGCGTGAGCAGTCAGCTCTAAGGGTCAGGCGGCCAGAAATAGCAGGAAGCGATGGGATCACAAGGGTGCCCAGTGGTGGCACTCTCAGTCTTAAGTTGTACCCATGCTCGCAGCTCGTCTCAATTTTTTTAAAACACCCCTTTCCTCGTTTTCAACATTCATTTTAAACACCCCTTATTAAAGAATTCAAGGCGTAAGTAAAAGAATGACACCACCCTTAAGTTTGAAAATGTCTTACCGTCTAAGAGATAACCACACATCTCTGTGTACTGCACTGTTAATTTAACAACACAAAAGTCACTGGGCCTGATTCACAGAAGTGTTTTAAAATGGCACAATCCCATAGGAAAACGTTCTGTGAATCAGGCCCACTGTTTCCACAAGCATCTTTTGAATCAGTCAATGCAATATTAACACACTTAATACAAGTTTATGTAGTGGAGGTATTCTCTGTAGACAGGGACTGCATTTAAACAAAATGCCAGGGGTAGCGGAAGTGACATCACATGGCCCTTGACCTTCGATGACAACAAAGGAAGTGATGTCATTTGACACCCCCGCCAAGTGGCACACAACCTTCAGATGCGTCTAACATCCGTGTTTCCAGTCGCTCTCATTTCAGCCAGATATAAGAACTGTCATGATGCCCGCTCCCGGGGAGCCGGTTCAAGCCCGGCGTCCCCGAAAGCGAACATCCAGTACCCAAGGAAGGACCCAGCAACCCCATATAGGGGCCCTTTGGACAGTATCCTGGTGCCTATGGCGCCAGGCTCATAAAAGACATCAGTCCTGGTGCCATAGGCGCCAGGCTCATTATGGGAATGCTTGGGTGCACTTACCTGATGCAGACCATGCTGCAGGATCCCGGCCTCCTTGAGGCCTGAAAGGAACTACTTTACCTGTGGGACTAATTTACCATCCGGGCGTGGTCGGGGAAGGATACATACCTGATTGGAGGAAGGATACATACCTGGAACTTCTTCCAAGGCTATTTAAACCCCACCCGAACAGCCACACGTCCTTCGCGTTGTTCTGCATCTAGCAGCTGGACGCTCACCGTGTCTGCTCCTGCATCCTGACTTCTGCCACGCCTGCCAGCATCCTGGATCACCTGCAAAGGAAGAGAAGAAGAGAACAGAAGAAGGAAAAGTCCTTACCTGCTAAATCCGCATCCCGTAGACATCTCGCCGACAATCCTGAAAAGGAAGACTTTAATTTAAAAGCTCATCGCGTCGATCGCTGCAGCGCTGCATTGCACTCACCTTTACAGGGCACCTCCATGTTCAGCAGCGATCATCCGGATTCGCAGTCACGCCCCAGCGCCTAGGGAGAAAAAGACCAGAACAAAAGGTGAGAGAGAGAAGGGGAATAAGGAAAGCTAAATCTCCATGTTAAGACTTACCTGTTGATTCATTCCCTCTTCATTTCGGGTCCGCGCCGCATCCTGGCATTTCCGGACCCCGGCCCCCAAGGGAAAAAAAAGACATCAGCGTTAATGAGCGAATGAAAAGACATTACCAAAAAACGCTCATTAAAGACTTACCTGAGTTCTACAAGGATTTCACCTCTCATCTCGGGTCGGTGCCTGTTCCCCGGCTTTCCGTACCCTGGCCCCTATGGGGAAAAAGACACTAGCATTAGTACATTAATGCATGGACACAAGGGGAACCTCTTATCAAAACAATTTACCTGGAAGCCAAGCAAGTTTGGTTCTCACCAATCCGAAAATCCAGTGAAGTAACTGGATACCAACGCGCCCCTGCATCAGAAGCAGGATGGATAGCTCGTCCTTCCAGACCCTAAGGTGAGACGCTACGAGAAATCACAGAAGGGTTTCAAGGAGGGTGAGAGGGGAAAGTGGGAGGCCGATTGCATTACCCCGCAGACAGTTAATCCCCTATTTTCGCCTACAGAAGGATACTTCTGCGAGCCAGACAAGCCAGATTTGGGGGCCCGGTCCAGTCCGTCTTCCGAACCCTGCGCATCACCTTAGAAGAGGTCACAGCAGCGCGAACCAGGCCAGCGCCTCCGTGGGAGTCAGGTGAGCGTAACAGAACGTGAAGCCTTCCTACAAATTCCCACCCAGGCGCTATGGAAAGTTCTGAGACTGATCAGTTGGCCCAATTACTGGGGGAATTACGGGCCGAAGTACATGCCGCTCGTCAAGAGACTAATGCCCTCAGGAGGGAATTAATAATATCAAAGGAAAGAACTGATCACCTGGCCAGACAGCTTTTGCAAGGTGAAGCTGGGCAAACTCCTCTACCCGGTTCCGGAAGGAACCCCGCTCCTGTGGTTTCCAGTAACCCTGTGCAGATTAATCTACCTGGAAACATGCCGCTGGCCCCACCCGAACGCTTTGCTGGGGACCCCAAACGATTTGCCGTATTCATGAATCAGTGTCGTTTGCACTTCCTATGCAGACCTGGGGCCTTCCCTAATGATCAGACCAAGGTAGCCTTTGTATTGTCATATCTCAGCGGCTGCGCTGCCGATTGGTCAGTTCCACTGGTTACTCAAGATGACCCGATTCTCCGTGACTTTCAAAGGTTTCAAGCAAGCATGGAAATGTTATTTGCTCGACACTCTCAGGGGCAGGCTCTGGATGACGAACTTCTATCCCTGCGACAGGGCAATCAAGACCTCCTATCCTATATTGCAACCTTTAATAGACTAATTGTGGAAACAGGATGGCCAGAGGATAAAAGAGTCACGTTGTTTTATCAAGGCCTTTGCGGAGAACTTAAAGATGTCTTGGCCCAAGTTGTAAATCCGCCCCAAGAATGCACAGAGTATATAGACTTAGTGGTCCAATTGGATCACAGACTTCAAAACAGAAAAGCAGATCGGTCCAGGTTTGAGACCCGGGTGTTGGTCAAGACCCATGCTAATCCCAAGGGATTTGATGTCTCTGAGCCTATGCAAATTGGAGGGGTTAAAGGACCCTTAACTCAAAAGGAGCGTGAAAGGAGGCGGCAGTTAAAATTATGTCTTTATTGTGGGAATTCTGGACACTTTCTACGAGATTGCCCGGCTAACCCGCCCCGAAAGGCGATAGGAGCCGCTGATAAAAACCATGAAGACTCTGTTTCGGGAAACGACTCCGCCCGACAAGTGTAGGGGTCCGCTTGCCGAGCTTGAAAACTGTCTCTCAGACCTTGCATTTCATTGTGCCAATGGTTCTCGTAGATCCAGAACAGCCTAAGCGGTTGCATGCAATAAAGGCATACATCGATAGTGGTGCTATTGGAAACTATGTGGATCGTGAATTGGTCTCTAGGATTAACCTCCCGCTCCGTCCTAAAACCCGCAAAGATGTCATCACCACAGTCGATGGAACTGAAATTGCCTCTGGACCGGTAACACATTCCACTACTGAGGTGACTCTTATTGGTCCCGACGGCCATCGGGAGGGTGTTGTGTTTGATGTAATCAAGGCTCCTCAGTTTCAGGTTATTCTTGGAATCCCTTGGTTAGAGACACATAATTCTCGAATTGATTGGCGAGCTAAGAGAATAACCTTCCCGGATTGTACACAAACCTGCTACCCAGAAAACCTGAAGATTAATCTAGCATCTGTAACCTCTGCCCCCATGCAACTACCTCCGGAATACCAAGACTTTCAGGACGTCTTCCAAAAGGAACAGGCCAACACGTTACCTCCTCACAGATCGTACGATTGCCAAATCGATCTGGTGCCCGGTGCACGACCCCCTTGTAGCAGGATTTAGGCGTGCGCTGTCTGTTTACCCAGGAGCAAAATATCCTAAGCTTTGATACATGACTCTTCTTCAATCCTTTTTAACAGGATGAGGTGTGGAGAGGGGGTAGCGGAGAGGGGCTGCACTTCCCCCAAGAGTAGAGTTCAATGCATCTATGATTTTCAGAGCTCTATGTGCGAGGTGCGTTATTCAGTGACCCCCGCACCACCAGCATATGAATGAAGCTTCGACAAAGCCATTTCCAAGAAGGAGTTTGAGTGGGGAGGGGCAGGTCACTCCATGGCTCCCTAAAGTCTGAGAATCCATGTCCAATGCTTTTTTTCTCTTAAACAATGTTGCACCAGAGCAAGGTCCTGGTCGAGTTTGAGACCCATCTCAACCATTCACATCAAACTTGAATGTGTTCAAGGTGAGCAGAGCCCAATCAGTGGCATAGCACAACATTTGGGGCCCCCCCTGTGAGCCATGCTGAGGGCCCTCCATCCCCAAGCATCTTAACAAAGCACAGGGCACGCCACACCTCGGGCCGGTCCGGGCCACCATGTGTACTTAATGTTCATGATGATTATGCATTGGGCATGCACTACTCCAAGTGAAAGAAGTAAATATGTTTTTTTAATCAAAGCTTAAGTGTTTCACGTAGCATAGAGAGAAGGGGGCAGTGCCTGGTCCCAAAATATACCGGCCACCAGTGGTGGCTGGTGAGTTGTTTTATTGGACGGTGTAAATATTTGGCACAAATATGCGATTGCGACCGAGCATAGCGAGGGGGCCCGAACTAACGCAAACGCGTTTGGGGGGGCGTCAGGGAGATTTTTCCCCCTCCCATGAGAAAATGTTTTGCATAATGGGTTAAAATGGTGCATTACACAGCACACTTTCTGTGAAAATTTGGGTAGAAGGCCAGACAGTTTGCAATCGGTTTTGTAGGGTGTAGGGTAACTCATGGAAAAAAAGTACAATAGATGCAAGTCACCAAACGTGCACAAGTACAATTCCCAATGCATTGTCATGCCGGTCCCTTCAATATATGCCAGTAAACAACACATTTTCATGCTGGCTGTGCCCATACATTTCCATGCTGGCTCCACCAACATATGCTTGTATTCCCATATGAGAACACACTCATGTTCGCTTTGCAATGTTTTTTAAAGTATCATTACTGGCACTAGGCGCAAAGCTGGCTCTGCCAATATACGCCAGTACTCCTATGAAAGAAAAAACTCCTGTTGGTTTGGCCATTAATAAAAGTGACATGTCACATTAAGAAAACATGTCCAAACTGGTTCCAATGTAAGCCAGTCTAGACCCATAATACCCATCATTCTTGCTTTATCATAGATGCGCAGTTAATAAAAAGTCATGCTACAGTAAGAAATATACAGGCCGTTACACCAAAACGTCTGTCTAGCGAGGTAATACTACTTATCTTGCTTGCTTTTTCAAAGATGACTAGTAATAAATTGCCTGCCACAGTAAGCAATGGATAAGACTGGCTGGACCAAAATGCCAGTCTAACCAGGTTATGAGACACATGAACTTGGCTTTGCCCGAAACTACCAGTACAACGTGCAAAGTCAATAAAAGATGTGTCAAAAATGCTCTAGTGATCCCCAGTCCCCCAGGGCCTTACACACACGCACACCCCTTTCACCCACCCATACATCTCCTCTCACATTCATTCACACTGCATTCATGACATAGGCTTACACCCACCCACCCAGAACGTTCACACACACAATCACATTCATACCCATTCACCCACCAGTCACTCACCCATATACCTTCTCTCACATACACTTACACTGCACGCACCCACTGAGAACATTTACACACACTCACATTCCTACTCACTCACCCACCATTCACTCACTCATAAACCTCTCATGTCCACTTGCACCGCATTCTCCACACACGAATGCACCCACCCAACCAGAACATTCAAACACACACTATCATAGTCCTACTCATTCACCCATCAGTCACT
Organism: Ambystoma mexicanum; assembly: GCF_040938575.1. Taxonomy (NCBI): domain Eukaryota; kingdom Metazoa; phylum Chordata; class Amphibia; order Caudata; family Ambystomatidae; genus Ambystoma; species Ambystoma mexicanum. The sequence continues at coordinate 1,057,006,704 of NC_090926.1, read as the reverse complement.
CACTCATACACCTTCTCTGACATCTACTCTCACTGCATTATCTACACAGGCACACATCCACCCATCCAGAATATACAATCACACACACTATCACATTTCAACTCATTGATCAATCACTCATTGTCCTATAGCACATACATACATCTGACACGCACTTCACACATGCAAAATACATATCACATTTCTTTTAAAAAGCCTTCTTGTCTGTTTTTCCAGCTTCGGTCCGTCACTCCAGGCCACCCTCGGCTACTCGGTGCGGCTCACAAACAGGAACCAGAAGCTGGGAGAGCTTCTTGGTTCCTGATTATGAGCCACAAGGAAGCTGGCGGAGAAGGGGATGGGGCAGAAAGTGGCATGTGACACGTGCCACATGTCACGTGAGCTCCAAACCCTAGTAAGCACTTCCTTCTCGCACAGCAAGCCCCTGTCTAGCCTTCACCCTAATGGGTGAAGACTATGTCAGGGCACCCCCAGACCTGGTGTGATGGGGCCCCTGCACCACAGGAGCTTTGGGGGGGGGGGGTGGCTACACTCATCTCCCTTGCTAGCCCTGTAAAACAATAAACAGAATATTTTTACAGGGATAGCAAGGGAGATTGTATGGGTAGCAAGGGAGAGCACAGGGGTCGTGGCTGCGACCCCTAGCAACCCTCACATGACGTCCCTGGCTGTAGACAGTATGCACAGGATGAGGGGCTTTGGGATGCTACTGACCCTTTCCCAGTGAGCTGTGACTTCACAGAGAGGGGGCAATTAGCACTCCCGATGTCACACTTGTGTCTGCACCAGCCTAGTAATAAAAGATGAGACCTGAAAGAAGAAGACATGGGGAATGTCTTGGGGCCCATGAAGGCCGGCTATGACTTTGGCCTGCAGTATACAAAATAAACCCTTTTCTTTTAGGATTTCACAGAGGCAGACCTCCGTGTTTTACACCTCAAAATAGCATGAGGGGCAGGCTAAGGGAAAAAGCCTGTAAACACAGTAAAACGCCAGTCACAACCAGAGGTGCCAAACCTCCAAGAACAGGCACCGGGAACACATGTGAGAAGCCCGGAGCACGCTCAGACCCCGCGGCAGGCAGGCTGCAACCATACCATGCTGCACCCCAGCACCTGGAACTCACCTGCACGCCCCGGAGCAGACGACCTGGGGCATCATCAAAGGCCGCTTCTAGGCGCCGCCCCCACCCCTCCGCAAGCACCAATGCCCTGCAAGTAGCCTGGGGAGATCCTCTGAACTTAACTGGACCCCGAGCCCTACAGCGGAGATCCGCAGCATGCCTCAGAGAAGGGGTCCCCAAGCCCTGCGAAAAGGAACCTCCAGGGGGGCAGAAACCGTAGCCCTCCGGTGCCACGCTCCGAAAACAGTCCTGGCCGGAGGACAGGGAAATTTGAACTGGGGCTTGTGGGTAAGGAGGTCGTATTATACATCAAAAGAAAAGAAAGGAAAGAAGGGTTCCTGGGTTGATGGTGGGGCCTCAGAGGTAAGCACTGGAATGAGGAAGAGGGACATGGAGGTAATGAAAGGACTCTGCAAGATATTCAAGGCTTCCGACCGCCCCAAACATATTTGGATACCTTGCCGTCTATTTCCCTAAGGAAAGTTCAGGAACCTTTGAAGGAAACATTATAAGCAAGAAAAGGAGTCCTGGTTGAACAATGATTTTTACAGAAGTTATCCTCCCTCTCTACGGAAGAGTCCTCTTTCCCCATTTTAGCATGCTAGACTTCAATGTGGCCCAGAGTCGTGGGTAGTTTACATCAAACAATTGTGTCAAGTTTCAAGGAATCAAGACGCCTAAATATTTAGGTCTGCCCTTCCAAAGTTTCATCTCATAACAATCTCCTCTCTCCCAATCATCATGTTCCCAAACTATCAATAGAAGAGTACGCCATTTTGAACAGTAATGTACAATTTAAGTCATCGTTATTTTAAGAGAAGCACAGAGGTTAGTTAGGCGAAGCAGAATGTCATCTGCAAATATTGTTTCCACATCTCACCCCAGTCAATCCCTTATTGCCACTAAAGGCACATGCAAAGGCCGCCATGACTAAAATAAAAGGTAGGGGTGAAAACAGACACCCTTAACGTGTGGCCTTCTATACAAAAAAAATCACTTGAGGCCTCCCCATTAACCAGTACTTTAGCACAAGGTTCAGAATAGAAAAGCCCAAATCATTGAGGCTTCTGTGTCTTGACCCTAAGACACGAACAAGGAGTGTACTTACACGAGACACGCCTGGGTCTGTCCAGCTGGAAACATACAGTGGATGCCTTCTGTGGGAACAGAATGCAACACACTGTTACATGAACTTTACAATATGCTACATGTAAAATGAGTCAAAGGAAGATTGCCTCCTAGGGTGTAGCCTCTGTACAAAGGAATACACAGAGGCATGGGTGCGGACACCATAAAACACTTACCAGACACTAAAAAACTCAATGGGGAAATAAGAATTCAGAGGGGGAAACCAGCAACTAGGAAAGCAGTAAACTGTAGCATGCAACTGGTACAAGATAACAGGGGCAAAGTACTGGAACAAGATAACAGTGGCAAAGGAATTGCATAATATAACAGAGGCAAGTAAGTGGCTCAAGGTAACAGGCCAAGATACTGGTACAAGGTAGCAGAAGCAAGGTTCTGGTACAAGATAATTGAATCTAGGTAACAAAAGCAGGCTGGAAAACTGGACTGGAAGTACACAAACTATGTAAGGCAAGGCTGTGGAAAACAGGACTAGAACTAAGGGAAAAGGTCAAATAGAGTAAAGGGAAACAAAGTCTGGCTAAGCTGGGTAAAGCTTGAGCCTAAATAGACTTGATAGAGGAAGTGAAGGAAGAGCAGGGAAAAGAGAAGACGACTAAAGAGAAACCACACAAGTAGAAGAGGCGGGAAGCTGCAGGGATACAGCACACTAAGCAAAGACTGGGAGCTGCAGGAAAATCAGCACACGAAATAGAGGTTAATAGCTACATGGACACAGCACAAAGAAAGGAGAAAATACACTGACAACAAGCATAGGGAGGAGGACTGAGCCAGCATGGAAGGGCTGTGGAAATTGGAATAAGGTAACTCAGTAGCAGGGATCAGGCACAAGCAAAGCACAAGGCAGAATGGTAAGCAAGGCAGAGAGTGATTGCAAATGGGCCACAGCTGCATGAGATTCAGAATTCAATGCAATAACAGGGAGCTTGAGGGTATGGCAGCTTATAAGCAGTGCTAGCAGGGAGGAAAGTCTGGGTGAAGCTGTTTGAATGGGCTGCACACAAGCAGCCACAGGTGTGGTTAATGAAAATCGCTGTCATGGGGCCTAATTAAGAGTACGGCGGTAGGGGGTTAACGGCATCGGTAAGGATGCCGGTGCCGTTAACCCCCTACCGCCGCATTCCGAGGTCCCTTAGCGGGTACCACTAAGGCCGGCTGGTTTTACCAGCCGCCCTTAGCGGGCGCCGCTAAGAGACCAGGGAGCTAATAACGGGTCCTCCAAGGTTGGAATGACCCGGTAAGTCCCCATTCCGACTACCCAGACCTGGACACGGGTTTGGAGGCAGCCATGGCGCTAATAGCACCATAGCTAGCTCCAAACTCGTAATGAGGCCCATGGACTTTGGGAGAGGATTCAGTGCTGACAAACTCTAGTAGATTTTTATAAAAACAAAAACACAATAATTGCTGTAACATTTGAAATGTAGCAATCTGTTTAAATGAGTCTATCTCCTTGCAGTCATGGTGAAATCAGTGTGCATGCAACTCAGATTTCAAAAGAGTTTCTGGATTGGATCGGGATGCTGAGTTTTCCAGATATCTTGCAGGTGCATTATGGGAATGGAAGTCATGATTCTTACATACATACCGAGTTATAATTAATTCATTTGTTTATTACATGCTAAATACTGGCGACCAGTCTCCAAGCGCAGGAGCGGGATTCAAACCTGTGTTGCTCTGCGTTTTCTTACTTCAAAGACAAAGCGTTGTCCCCGAGCTATCCTCCCAGGCCAATAAAAAAAATAAAAGGAAATATTAAATAATGATTCAGGGTCTCTGTGATGATGGTTGACAATGCCCCGCGGGTCTGTAAACCACGCCACCCAGTGCCAGAGATGCAGAGATGTGCCAAAAGAGGTGGGACTTGAATAAGGACGTCAGGGAAGGCATTATTAAGGCCACAGTCCTTTCTGAGAAAAAGTGTGCATATAAGAAACTTTGAAAAGATAAGAAACATCAATTTACTGAAAAACAGTATGACCATCTCCACAAGCAGTTCATTAAAATAATGTTAAAACTTTCTGGAGATTAGTTATTGTTATTGTTATTTTGCACTTATATAGCGCCTTATATACCATTGGTATGGTCTGAAGGCGCTGGTAGGTTGAACGCCCTTGGGAACCGAAGTTCAGATCAGTAGAGAGAGTAGGGAGAGTCAAAAGGTGCGTGTGTGCACCGGATATGTGTGCAGCTCGTGCGGTACACATGTAATAGCTGATTCTTATTGGTAGGTGTGGTGGTTGAGAGATCAGGAGAATGTGTTCGTTCTGGCAGGATTTATCCGGAACGGATGTGGCTGCGTTAGGCCTGAGGAAAACGCCTGGCTGGGGGTGTGAGACCAGCAGTGTTTACATAGAATGATGTGGAGTAAGCGGTGGATGTTCGTATGGGAACAGTTATACCGAATGGTGTCATAGTATCTCTGTGTTCTAGTTGAGTGGTAATGTAAAGGAGAGAGTAAGCGTGGGGTGTGGTAAGAATGGTTATATGCTCTTTCAATGTGCAAACTTCTAAAATCACTTTCCCAGAGAGGCTACCGGGCGAACTTCTAAGTACAATTTTCCATACAGAGGCTATTGGGAACATTTCTAAATTCAGTTTATCAGCGAGGCTATTAGGCACACTTCTAAGTGTAACATTCGCGGAGGCTATTGGGTACACTTCTAAATGCAAATTTTCACAGAGCGTCTACTGGGCTACATTTCTAAGTTCAATTTCCCAGAGAGGCTATTGGGCAAACTTCTACTTGAGACTTTCCAGGGTGTTTATTGGATGCACTTCTATAATCAATTTTCACAGATGCTATTGGTAGCACTTCTAAATGCAGCTTTCACAGCGTGGCTAATGGGCACATTTCTAAATGCCGCTTTCACAGAGGATATTGGGCCCATATCTAAATTCAATTTTCCACTGAGAGGCTACTGGGCGCACTATTAACTTCATTTTCCTGCGAGGCTATTGGGGATACTTCTGAATTCAGTTTTCCAGCGAGGCTATTAGGAACTTTCTAAATTCAATTTACCAGAGAGGCTATTGGGCACACCTCTAGATGTAACTCTCATTGCGGCTAATGGGTACACTACTAAATTCACAGCAAGGTTATTGGGCACACTTCTAATGGAGCATTCCAGAGTGTCTATTGGGTACATTTCTAAATGCAGCTTTCCAGAGTGTCTATTGGGCACACTACTGAATGCAATTTTCACAGAGTGGCTATTGGGCTCACTTCTAAATGCATCTTTCACAGAGGATCTTGGGCACACATCTAAATTCAATTTACCAGAGAGGCTATTGGGCACATTTCTAAGCTTGACGGAGAGGCTGTAGGGCACACTTTCTAAATGCAACTTTCACATGCTAACTTTCACAATTCCATCTAAGAGTGGACATGCTAACTTTCGCAGTTCCGTCTAGGAGTGGGCATGCTAACTTTCCCAATTCCGTCTAGGAGTGGGCATGCTAACTTTCACAGTTCTAGAGTGGACATGCTAACTTTCATAGTTCCGTCTAGGAGTGGACATGCTAACTTTCACAATTCCGTCTAGGAGTGGACATGCTAACTTTCACAGTTCTAGAGTGGACATGCTAACTTTCACAGTTCCGTCTAGGAGTGGACATGCTAACTTTCGCATTTCCGTCTAGGAGTGGACATGCTAACTTTCACAGTTCTAGAGTGGACATGCTAACTTTCACAATTCCGTCTAGGAGTGGACATGCTAACTTTCACAATTCCGTCTAGGAGTGGACATGCTAACTTTCACAGTTCTAGGGTGGACATGCTAATTTTCACAGTTCTAGAGTGGACATGCTAACATTCGCAAATTCCGTCTAGGAGTGGACATGCTGATCCTCAATGTGCACCCCAATGCTCTGGAGCAACTTTCTGGAATCAGGTAAGCAATACATTTTCCCCCGTACCTTAGGTTATAAGAAAATGTTCGGGGTGGATGCTCCACGATGTTGCAGCTTTGGACCCAACCTCCAGATTCCTTGGTCTGATGACTAAAGGCAGGACAATGGACGGGATCACTCAGCAGCAGTCTCGAGGGAGGATCCCTGGCACGACTTTCAGCAACTTCTCTGGTCACTCTGTGGTTTTGGTGCCTTTTCTGCAGCACCAAAGGACATGATGTGCCCGGTCAATTTTCTTTGTTTCCTGCAGTCCCGCACTCTGATCAAAGGGTCTGGGAGAGTTGGATCAGATCGCTGGAGTTGCTCTTGAGGGCTCAGCAAAGATTTGGACTGATTCAGCCTTTCCACGACTATGCACTTGTAATGGGCTACAGGTCTCCTAGTATTGGGGTTCCGCAGCTCTGGAAATTCACAGGACCTCAGGAGATGGCTCAAATCAAAGTTCGTCTTGGGACTGGCTGTTCCCACCAGCCAAAGGGGAGGAGTCATCATCTTCAGAGCTCCTCTGTCACACAGAAAATGGGATCAGGACAGCAGTGGTTGCTTCACTGTGTTGCAAAGGGTCTGCAGGCATCTCTGGTCGTCTTCTTCTATGGTTACTTCAGCTTCCAGTGGTAGACTTACTTTTCACTCCCGGGGCCTCACCTTTTAAACAGTTTCAGCACACACTCCTCAGCAATCTCTCAGCAATTTACAGAAAGAGGCATTTGGCTGTCCAATCAGGACAGCCAGACCCCCTGTGGTAGCTAGTCCTATTCAGGCACTCTGGCAGACAAAGGACAGGGGGGAGGGGGGGTGGAAGACTCCTCCCCCACTCCCTGCCTGCCCAGACACTCTTGAGCCTACGCGGGGCCATCAAGGGTTCTCGCCAAAGGAAAAACACACACAACAGCCTCCCTCTCCCACAATGGTAGGAGGGCTAACAAAGAACAACCACACTAGTACTGGTGAAGAAAGAAGGGCGGCCCCAAGATGGTTCTTGGATGCCCCTATTGTGCACTACCGAGGCTATGGACATAGCCTGCGGTACATAAATTACACAATAGTTGGTAGAGCATGTCCACTGCCACCAGCCATAACTAGGAGATTGACTGACTTAAAAGTCACAGGAGCAGAGAGAAGGGGGATACCATGTATCCCTTTGGCACTCCACTGAAGGTGGTGTGTGCCAATCTCTCAGACTCAAGTTTTAGGAGCTTAAGAACTGTAGTTACTCTAGGATAAAGAAAATAATCTCAAGGGAGGACCCTGAGGGTCCCCAGCAACACTGCCCATGAGGAGCCATGTGCTGCAATAGTAAATTACAGATACCATTAAGAGCTATGGAGACAAATAGACTTCCTAGTACAGGTAAAATGCATAGAATAGTGTTCCAAAAGACAGAGCCCATAAGAATGAATGAGTGGGAAAAGGCTCCACTCATTCAGGATTAAAGAAAAAGGCCCCGAAATCCAGCAAAACGTACTGGGGTTCTCGATAGGAGAGGGGATAAAGTATAAACATGATACATCTCCCTAACAAGGACCCATTGGAATCGCTGTGCGTAGAGGGGAGAGAAAGACTGATCCCTGACACGCAAAGACAAGAAGAGGTCCGGCTCTCTGTGGGGCGTCTTTAAAGAGCCTTCACCACTCCAGGTACTCAAGGTACCTTTGGCCCTGCAGGTAGTATTTCCCACCCATTCATCCACCCCAGAGAAACAAAAAAACGCTTTTGGCAGTTCATGTTTCTGTACACGTGCTACAGATTCCTTATCTAAACCTAATCAATGAAATATATCATCTTTGGCTTAGAATCTAAAGTACTATACTGTTAAGAAAACTGTCCCACAAATCACAAGGGAAAGTTATCAAAGAAATTAATCAGCACTGATTCTAAGAAAGGTAATTTTCCAAGAGATGAGAAACACAAATAGTTTAATAGACTGGTTTTCCAAATGCTAAGCATTGGTTTTTAAAAAAAAACAGACCTGAAGAACGAATACAAGTAAAAAAGAAACTTACCTTTCAATATACAGAGTACAGAAAAACGCTTGAATTTTTTCCACTTCAGTTTTGTAAACCGGGGCATTGTAAATCTCCATCAAAGACTTCTGCGGATCGGGATCAGGTATCTTAGTGGGTAAGTGTTTTGGAGCAAATGGGGGTGGGGACACCAGCTCTATTTTACCTGATAGCTGGATTACGCATTTCCACAGTGTATTAAATAACCCTGAGACAGATAAAACATGCAGAAAAGATGCAGCTCATGGTCAAGCAGAGAACCTAACATTTGGAAAAGAAGAAATTAAGATGCATAGTCCCCTTTTAAAAACAGGTAGAGCGGCAGGCCCAGACCGGATAAAACCGGAAATCTATGCATGGCAGCCAGATTGCTGGGCGTCTGTGCTAACACAGGTTTTTAATGCTATAGTTACGATAAGGAGGTGCCCAAACTCGTGGAATAGGAGCTTTATAATTCCAATCTTTAAGAAAGGTAAGGCGGTACACACTCACTGTTAACGTCCGAACTCCGTGCAAGATATTTCAGGTAAAATATGCACAGGGTCCCTGACCACCGGCCCCTATCCTGGGCAATGGAGAACAACACGTTACCACAAAACCAAGCAGGGTTTAGGAAAGGTTTTTCCACCTTAGACCATTGTTTTGTAATGCAAACCATTATGAAAAATATGTGAAGGTCAGAGGAAGGAAATATATGTAGCATTCCTCGATCTAACTAAAGCATTCAACTCCATTGATAAGAACCTCTTATGGAGGAAGACGTCTGAAATAGGCGTCCCAGCTGATTTACTGCAAATGGTACGGTTGATTTATAGCAACACTTCAATTAAGATCTGATGTGTGGAGCGGAATAAATACTCCAGAGATGTTAGCCCAAATAGGGTTGTCAGACAGAGGTGCCTGCTGGCCCCTCTTTTTTTATTCTCTCTGTTTTTATGCGATTTTAACCCTCATAAGTCCAGTTTTAAGATGATTCCTCCAAAATTGAAAGGGCTCCTTTACAGTGCCCTTCTATATGCAGATGATACGGCACTGATAGTTCTCACTGAAGGGGGATTACAGCAGAGTCTTCAGTATGCAGACAACTTTCTTAAAAAACACAGTCTTTCATTACATTTATCTAAGACAAAGATTGTGGTCTTTGTAAAAGCAGACCCCGGGGCAGGAGGTGTATCAATCAAGCATAAAAATAGAATTGGTCACGCCTTATAGATACCTCAGAGTTGTTTTCTCAAGATATGGGATATGGACTGCCCATGTCAAGAAGCTGCCCAATCAGATTAAAGCAGGTTTAAGGGGTCCTCAAAGGTTTTAATATTTCTACAGGGGGTGCCTTGAAGTACTGAATCTTAAGATAAGTTCGGCAGTCTGGTACGGCAGTGAGCTGTGGGGCTTCTCCTCATGTAGAAATCTCAAACCCGTGCAGAATGTATTCTTCCTGAAGCTGCTGGTGAGTTCACCAGCAACCCCTGGGGGTGCATTACAGCACGAGCTTGGGATTTGCATAGGACGACAAACCTGTTTTAGATTTGCATTATTTTTTTATGAAAGTCCTGTTTGATTTATCTGTGAACCCTAGTATCGAGAATGCCCTAATGGAAATGTTGAGTTGCACTGTACAGGGTACATTTCAATGGCTCTCATACGGAGTGAGCCTACTGGATAAATGGAGGCTGAGCATCCTGGAGCATTTACGCACATTATGGGCCTCATTACGAGTTTGGCAGTAACCCTGCCTATTGCCGCCGGACTCCTGACATTTTACCGGCAACTAGCTTGCCGGTGCCACCGGGACATTACAAGTCCCGTTGGACGGGCAAGCTATGTGCCGGTTTATGTTGTTCCCCATTCCCATGATGTCCCATAGGATCCATGGGAATGGGTCCACGGAAACGCCAGCACCGTTACTTACGGTGCCAGTGCTTCAGTGATCAGTTTGCTTACCATGATCGCTGCGCCCGGCCGGCAAACTTGTAATTTGCCGGTCCAGAAAACAAGGGTGCCAGTAAGCTTACCGGTACCCTTGTTTCTGGACCGGCAAGGTCGTAATGAGGCCCACTGACTAAAAAGCAACAGAGAAGGTTGATCTGGGAGTGCATTGACCATGATGAATGAACTAAAAACACAGAAGCACATCTCATGCCATCTATGAAAATGTACTGGGAATGGGACCTTGAAATTATATTACAAAGGTTAACTCCCAAAAGTGCAGGAGAACTATTCTAATGATAAGGCTAAACCGTTGAGATCCGCAAAACACTGTGGACAGATGCAGACAAAACATTCCCATGTGGGATGGGAAAGATTGAAAATCTCATACCTTTCTTATTTGTATGTACATTTACCATAGGGTCAAGAAGAAGATGATTACGGCCACACTTTTTAAATAATAACATTAAAAGCTGTACAGAGGCTATGCTTTTAATAATGCACTCAGAGACAGGAGAATTTTATGTTTGATATTTTATCATTTGTTAAAGAATCTTGGGGTGGGGTTTTGTGTATCCTTTGACAAAAGCGGCACCGTTGTGGTACCAGGCTTAAATATATCATTTTAGTGCATCAGTGTAATAGCCGGAAGTGTTTGTACTGATAGGCAGGTTATTTTATTATATTTATTGTTTGTAATATCTGTATTTTGTTTTGATTTTTATGGCGTAGACCAAATAAACTTTGTTTGACTGACCAAAAGAAGATTCATGTGAGCAATGTTTTTCTGATGTCATCACCCCTTGTTGGCCTTTAAAAAGCCTACATGATCCCCATGTGTTAGTTGTGGCAAGCAATTTCACAATCTGTTGGCCAGTACTTTGGCTAATTGGTTGATATCGATGTTTAGTAAGGTAAATGGACTGTATGAGAAACAATCCAAGGGGTCTTTTCTGTCCTTGGGGAGGACCATGATCATTACTTCCATCATGCTCTTATTACATTTTGCTCCCTTCAAGATGCCATAAAAACATTTCACCGTAAAAGAGGAAAGTCCATTTTTATAAATATTGTAAAACTGTATCATAAAACTGGTCCCACCAGGAGATTTTCCACTTTTCATGCCTTTAATTGCTGTTTTAATTTAATTGCCTGAGTTTTCCACTCCCAAAAATAAATAATCTATATTCAAACATAAGACAAGGCATAGTAACCTTTCCCAAGTATTCATGTACCTCACCAATATCCGCCTTGCCACCAGCCCTATATTTAGGCAGTATGAAACTCCTTAAATCACAAATCTACATCCACTTTTTCATGTTTTATGCTACCCAGTGCATACCTTATACCAGAAATATGCCTCTCTGTTCGTTGATTCTGCATTCTACTCACCAGTAGTTTCGTCTGTCATGGGCGTGGCTTAGGTACCATGTAGGATGACGTGTTTCAGCCAAAGCTCCTGCCTATCCGTTCATTATCCTGGTACAGACCGCGTTACAATCCATGCATTAATCTCACAAAAGAAGGTGCAGGCAGCGGATGCTTTGGGGCACGTGTGGACGCGGTGAGACGGCATGATTCCAGGCAGAAACATCACCTGAGGCCCGGGAGGTCTTCAAGACCTGAACGCAGTGAAAAAGAAGATGGCCGCCACCAGTAGAACAAAGGAAAAGGGACGGAAATGATCGGTTCGACTACCCGATCATAATATCTGCCAGCATTATTGGACGGCCGGGCTCGGAACTGAGTGCAGCAGCAGCGTCGCATATACTACAGCGCGGCCCCGTTTGAGCGTGACGTGCTGCCGGCAGGAAAAGGGCTGGCCGCAGTAATAGACAGAGTTGCGGTGAGTACAGCGTTAAGCCCGGGCTGCCACTGACTCATAGCAGCCTGGGCTTGAGCGACGCTGCCAGATACAGTTGCGAAGCTCTGAGCCCTGAAACTGACGCGGGCCCCACTGGGTCAGACATAATTGCATTGAGTGATGCCTTCCCTGGATGTGACTGTGGCTACATTGTAGCCTTGCTGCCGGTGCTCCAGCAGAATAAATAGCAACAGTAGCAAGAAATAAGCTGATAGCAAAACGCTAGGCAGCCACTACTCCTCAGCTATTGTTGCCTGTAAACAGCTTTCGGGGAGAGCTGTTCGCGCATACAACAGGGAGTCCAGTGCAACCCTGGACTGGCAAGCTGCCCAGGATGTGCCAAAGCTGCAGATGCCCATAGCATGTGGTAATTATCCCAGACCTGCATATTGTGAGGATTCTGGCCCACAAATAGGACGGAGGGGCCCATAGTCAATATTAACAGTGTTGCCTATACACATTACCAGGACAGCAGAGAGGCAGCCTTATATATGTCTGAGCCAGTGAGACTGCAGAGGCATCCGAGCGGCCCCAAAGGGACAAAAAACTAAGATGAGCAGGAGGGTCGCACATGGCATGGTCGGGAGGCAGCAGAGTGTCAGCGCACAACAAACATTGTGCTGACACAAAGCAGCAGGCGAGATACTATGCAAGCAAGCGGTGTCGAATCAGCAAAGCATCCGGATGTGAGGCAGGCTTGAGACCTTGCTGGTAGAGCTAGGAGCTGCGGCAACACGCTCCCGTCAAGAGGGAGCGTGGTGAAAGATAGACAACGGTGGCACAGAAGCTAGAAGAGAGTGGTCACAAAACGGAGGTGCAGGTATAGCGCCAGCCGCAATACATCGAGGGAGAACCAGGACATACTGCGCAATATGAATACGACAATCGGGGGTCTGTAACACTCCTGGTGAAGATAGCCTGGCAAGGCGGGATACCCCTCCAATACCACAAACACAGAGCGGTTGAGGCACGGCAGCCTCGCTCAACGCCACAACAGCATTGACCACGGATGTAGAGCGACACCAAGAAGAAGCCCCTGGGAACAGAACCAACTGCCCTCAACCCGGGAACAGAGATCTATTGTAGAGCAGCACCTGGCGCGACCGCCGTTACATGTGCAAAGATGGCATCTAAGATGCCTAAAGTCAAGGGGAAACAATCAACCGTTGAGGAGTTTGCTAAATCTCCACCAGCAGTGGAAGGGGCTAGACCTAAAGGACAGCACACACAACAGGATGAGACCACAGCCCACAATGACAAACAGATACTAGATGCTATTGCGGATCTGAAAGTATCTTGGGAGAGCAAGATGGGCGCTGCTATCCTGGAACTAAAGACCTCGCTGGAGTTCAATAATTGACGCAGTAAGTGTAGACGTTAATCTACTACGACAAGATGTCCGAGCGCTAGCCAAGCGCACAGGGAACTTGGAAAAAGAGGTGAAAGCCAACACAGGCATGTGCTCGACCAATGCCAAGTAGATCCACACAGTGAAACAGCAAGTGCACAATCTTGAGAGCAGAGCTGAAGAAGCAGAAGGGCGTGCACGTAGAAACAACATACACATTGTGGGACTTCCGGAAGGTGAGGAAGGATCGGACCCGGCAAATGACACCGAGAACATGTTCCTACAAGAGATAACCGATGGGAGTACTCAGCCAGAGGTTTGCGGTGGAACGAGCGCACAGAGCAGTGGCTAAGAAACCACCTCCGGGAGCCCCCCAAACGGCCAATCATCGCCAAGATACTGAATTATAGAGACCGAGAGAAGGTCTTGGAGCATTTCCGCAAAGGGGGGGACGATAAGCAGAGCCTCAGCAACCATCACGGCGTACCCGGACTACACCCTCCTGGTGCAAAGACAGCGAATGAACTATGTGGCGGTCAAAAGGAGGCTGCGGGAAGCAGACTACAGATACATGCTACTGTATCCGGCAACGATGAAAGTACTTCACAAAAACAAAGCCTTTTTTCCGACTCACCAATGTGATGGCATGGCTGGACGCAAGGAATTGCCCAACTGGGTCGGGAGCCCAGGTGGAGCTAGAGATGGAGAAGTGAGTCAAAACCTTTGCAGGGCCGTAGGAGCGGACGTATTGATCCTATGAAGATAAGTACGGCACAGATATTGACCTTGGGACTAGACTATAATTGAGCATCAGAACCTATCCCCTGATCTATAATATATATGGACAATAGTTGGCCTGGGTTGTGGAAAGTATGTAATGCTTATGTATGGGAAGGTAGCACAAACTGTAGCTTAATGCAGGAACGGAAGAGACGCACCTTTACCCCCAGAAGGTAGATTAGTTAGATATTAGTAGTTTAGTATCCCCCTGCTGGGTCCGGAGTATTGGCTAAGCCACAGAAAGGGACTAGATGAGGGGTAGCCTGAGATCCAGGGATGGAGCTGGGCAATTGTTTCGGGAGTTGGGGCAGTTGGGGCGGGATGGGTGGAGGGTAGGAGGGGAGTTGGGAGAGGGCGTCAGTTGGGGATGGGGAGAGTGGGGGATGGGGAGGGAGTTGGGGAGTTTGATGTAGAGTTTGAAAGGGAACAAGCTTATATCCACGTGCTGCAGCAAGGTAGTCGGATGGCATGGAAGTTCAGAGGTGGGACAGGATATGGATGAGAGATGGGAGACCTTAAGATAGCAACCTGGAATGTCAGGGGACTCAATAGCTATTTGAAAAGAAACAAGATCATGATGTACCTAAGGAGGCAAAAATAGACATTGCCTTACTAAAAGAAACCCATTTTACTAAAGAAAAACAGGAGGTGATAAGGAGAAAGTGGAAGGGGACTACCATTGGGGTAACGTATTCGGCATATGCCAGGGGGGTAATTACTTGGATTGTGCCACATGTACTCTTTCAGTTATTGCAGTTCACAGTGGAGGCAAACGGGAGAATGGTGGCGATACGAGGAATGTTGGAAAACAGAGAGTTGTGTATCATTAACACATATGCCCCGAACCAAGACACAGTGGCCTACTTTAAGGCCATGTACAGTAAAGTTAGCCCATACCTGGGAGGCGCGGTCATATGGGGTGGAGACTTCAATTGCATGCTAGATGCCAGGGTGGACAGATCAGACAGAAAACTAGACAAGCCCACCTGCAGCCAAAATACTGAAGACCTTGCTAGGCGACTTCCAGTTAGAAGACATATGGAGACTGCACCACCCATATGATAGACACTATTTGCATTACTCTGCCCCACAAAACCTGTATACACGATTAGACTACATGTCTGTCAACCCGGATCTCACCGGGGAGATAACGAGTTCGGAATATAAAGCAAGGGTTTTATCGGACCAACCACCCTTGATCCTAACGTGGCAACATCAGCCCCCCAGAGCCAAGATCCCAACATGGTGCCTCAAAGCCGAAGTACTGAAAGATACAGAGTTCAGGGAGGATCTAAGGGAGGAGATAATAGAATATTTCGAAAATAACACCGGAAGCGTAGCATCGGAAAGCACCATATGGGAGGCATTTAAGGTAGTGTGAGGGGGGCAGCAATATCAAAATCCAAAGGGCTCCAAGGGGAAATAATAAAAGAGCTGCAAAAGATAGAGAGGAAACTAGAAGCAATTATGAACATAGGGGACACCTCACAGGAAGATGCCGAAGCTATGAGCCAATTGCAACAAGAATGTGGGGGGCACTGGGAGAGACTATGCAACTTAAACTACAAGAAATACATAGAAAGGCAACCCGCCGGGGGAGATAAGACGGGAAGGCTGTTGGTATGGCTATACAAACAGGAGATGCCTAGACCAGCGATAAGAGAGATAAGGGGGGAGAGTGGTCAAATATTGAATACCCAAGAAAGCAAAAATGGGGGATTTCTTAAATTCTACCAACACTTATATGAAGATACAGGAGGGGTGGATGAGAATGAGATGAGAGAGGTATTGGAGGACATCAGGTTACCTAAATTGAGCGCTGAGGAGAAAGAGAACCTAGACGCCCCCATCACATTGGAGGAACTAGAAATGGTTGTCAGACATTTACCTACTGGCAAGGCCCCGGGAACGGATGGGCTTCCTAGTGAGTTATATAAAACATACAGGCTGGAGGTGCTCCCCCGCTACTGGCGACGCTAAACGAGGCCTTTGAGATAGGGAAACTACCGGAATCCCTGAGAGAGGCAATCATTATCCCGCTTCTTAAACCAAATAAGCCCAGCACAGATTGTGGGTCGTACAGACTGCTATCTATGCTAAACCAGGATAGTAAAATACTTACGGCGGTGCTAGCAAACATACTTAGATGGGTTATAGGCAAACTTATACACCATGATCAGCCAGGATATGTTCCGAGTAGGAGTATAGCCGATAACCACAGACAACTTCACCGCGTCATAGAACAGTCAGAAGGAGATGCAAACAAAGTTGCAATTGTTTCACTAGATGCAGTGAAAGCCTTTGATTCAGTAAGATGGCCTTGGCTGATGGCGGTTTTGAAGGAATACAGAATGGGGCCAGGGTACTTGAGGTAGGTGAAGCTGTTGTATAGCTCACCGCTTGCCAGAGTCAGAGCGATCATCTTGGACAAATGGCAGCTCAGTAGGGGCACCAGACAGGGCTGGCCATGGTCTCCGATGCTGTATATCCTCGCACTGGAACCCCTAGCGATATATCTGAGGCAATAGTATGAAGGGATAGGGGTCCACACCTGGGAGGGGCCGCACCTAATATCACTGTATGCAAACGACATGTTGCTATATCTGAGGTATCCAGAAGAAAATCTGCAGTACATCCTAGAAGTAATGGAACGATTTGCATCATTCTCCGGCATCGCAGTTAACCCCAGGAAGTCGTGCATATTTCCCTTAGGGAGATACAAAGGAATTGCGCAAGATAACCTGCCGGTACTACAAATACCCTGGGAGACTAGAACGTTTTTAGATATTTAGGGATCAATATTTACCATGACGTAGAAGACGAACACAAACACAACACAGAGAAAGCAGTAGCTCACATTGAAAACAGTATGAAGTTCTGGGCTAAACTCCCCCTGGCTATGATGGGAAGGGCGGCATTGTTGAAAATGGTTGAATTGTCTAGGCTGTTGCACTTTTTTGTGAATATCACATACATGGTGCCCAAACCCTTTTTTGGTACACTGCAGAGCTTATGTAGAGATTTTATTTGGCACAATACCAGGAATAGGATTGCCTTATGGAGGTTACAAAATGCCTTTGAGATATACCATTTGGCAGGGCAACTACAGTATGTGGCCAAGTTAACTGAAGAAACAACAGCAGAGTCCAGACTGCTGAGGTCAGAATGTGCACCCTTCTTTCTGAAAGAACTGATATGGCTGCCCAAATCAGAGCTAAAAGGGCGATCGAAGCTGTTAGAATTGGGGTGGAAGACATGGCGTAAGGCATGCCAGGCCATGGATAACCCGACTCCGTGCTCCCCCCAAGTGCCGCTAGTGGCACTGAGCGGAGTGGACAAACAACTAAGAAAGACGATATGTAGACACTGGGAACCGGTGGGCATAGCAACACTGGGAGATGTGTGGCGAGATGGGAGGGCACTGGAATTCACAACACTAATAGAAGAAACTGAGTACACCGGGGGCAATATATTTCCTACACTAGCTTGGTAAGACAGATAAGAGCTTCATGGTCTGAAATAGTACTTGAAGATCAGCCAGACTTGGCCATAGAGACAATATATGATATCTCGGAAGGAGGGCACGAGGTATCCCAGATTTATGAACTAATAATGTCCAGGGTGGGGAAAGAGATGACCCAGTTGAGGCGGGAGTGGGAGGTGGACGCGGGGGAACCCATGCAAGATGGGAAATGGGAAAGGGCACAGAGGTACCACAAGAAGGTGTTCAGAAATGCCAGATTACAACAGATTCAGCTATATGTAACCTATAGAGTGTACATGACCCCCCAAAAGATAGCCCGATTTAAGAGCACAGAAACACAAACAAGCCCCAAATTTTCGGGAAGTGAACCCGGGCATGATACACATATTTTGGGCATGCCCGGAGATTCGGAAATTCCGGGGGGAGGCTACCCACCGCTTCTCTGAGAAAGGTATAAAGTTAGACCTAGAATCTGTGTGGGCGTGCATGGTGGAAGGATTTACTAGACCACGCAAAATGAAGCATGTGTGCAAACTGAAGGACTTGGCCTACATTCTGGCCAAACGCAGAATAGCTATGGGGTGGAAAGCGTGCCTTCGACCCAGGATAGAGGTGTGGTGGCATGACCTTCAGAAATGGACTGAAGCAGAAATAGCAGCATGGTATGAAGCGGCCTACAGGGGGTAAGATGATGAAGTGGGAATGTTGATGGCCTGGAGACAACTAGTGGCCACGTTAACCGAGCCCACCCGGGCCAATCCAGGCGAAGACGATACCTCTGGGAGCACGGATGGAGGGGAGCCCCTGGAGGATAATTAAAGGTGTAATGGAGTAAGATCGAGTTAAGGGGGAGGCCAGGGGAAGGGGATGGCAGTGGCAAATACATGTTATGTTTGGGCATTTATAACTTTCACTGTCGGGAGTGCTGTGTTGTTTGTAAACTGAAAGAATAAATAAAAATTGTTTAAAAAATAAAATTAAAAAAAAAGTAGTTTCATCTGTCTGCCCTATTCTCCTAATATTTTTATTTCAGCTATTGCATTTTAGATTCATTTACCAATAAAACTCCAAGTTTTGCTTTAAGCATTTTAGGGATTCAGTTATCCCTCGTCTATCGTTATCAACCATTGTCAACTCTAATGCCAGCTTTTCAATTTTTCTTCTCAGTTCCATTTCTCTAGGCATCTTGAGTTTCTAATGTAGCGAGTTTCTTTAAGGAGTTTGCCCCTAATAATGGCTTTAAAGCCTTCCCATACTGACAAATTCGAAATCTCACCAACACTAATTTTTATTTTCTTTTCTTTAAAGTAATATTGGATAGTCTTTGCTTTAGCCATGACTTTCGCCTTATGTGTTATAATTTGATCATTGCATATCCACCCGCCTCAAGATCTCCATACCGACCGTCCTTCTAGAGTAATGTATGGCATGTCATAATGCAGTTTCTGCTTGGACCAAGATGTACTCAATGCACGAGAATGAGTTGTGGACTTTGGAATGATAAGTGAACCCCATTTCCTCCCTAAAAATCAATCTCACTCCATGGGCCTCATCACGAGTTGGGCGGTAACGCCGCCACTATTAGCGCCGGCGCTAATAGCCCTACCGCCAAACCCCCCCCGCGCTATTAGCGCCGGATCACGGGTTTGGCGGAAGGGTTATTGCCCATTCCCCATTGGGCCCATTCGGGAATTCCTCATTCCCCATTGGGCCCAATGGGGAAAATTCGCGCTATTACCGCCGGCGGAATTCCCGTCGGTGGTAATCGCGCCGAAAATCAACAATTTTGCCACGGATTTCCCCCCAACTCACACCTGGGGGGAAATCCGCCAAAGCCATGATCTGGCGGACCCTTAAATGCAGCGGTAATAGTGCTACCGCCGCATTGTAAGGACCTCCCCCTTCACTCCTCTTTGGGAATGTCTTCTTTGCAGTTCTCCCAAGCCTTTCCCCTGAGTCGCTAATCTGGCCGTTATGTATTTGTATTTGTATTTATTGTTTTATATAGCACCTTAATCCAAGGCGCTTTATATGATCCAGTACCATGTTAAGTTCCCCACAGGTTACTGACTATGCACATAAATATTAAATGTTCTCCCCATAGCTTCCCAGAAGACTGCTTGCCTCTGATTGGGGCAACAGGTAGAAACAAAAGCAACTCCTCCCCCCATATATTCCCCATTAACACGACAGGGATATAAATTGTCCTCCCTAATGCCAAGAGCCCAATGTCTTTTTTGGCTACATGGGAGTTACATTGCATGATGACTGGAACATTCCAGTAAGAATGACTGGAGTGGTTTCTGACCCTCTCTATGTACAGTATTCGTGGGGCGCAAGAGAACAGTGGGATGTCTCACCCCCTAACCAAGGGAAGGATAAAGATACAATCAGGAATGGAACAGGAAGAAGGCCAGTGTCGCAGAGCTGCAGAGATGCAGAACGCTTCTCCTGGGAGGTGTGGCTGGAGAAGGAGAGTGTAAGACAGGCGTGGCAGACCCGACCGTGGCCGAGCCCTCGGAACACTCAGAGCCACACGGAGCACAAGCTGCCAACAACATGAGTGCTAAAAGACCTGCACCGGATGCCGGCAGTGAGCCCACGGGGAGAGGAGGCAAGCTCTGCCTGGAGGAGAGCAGGGAGTGCCCGGCCGAGAGGAGCCACACAGGCCAGATGCCACTCGAAATCTGGAGTGCTGAGAACACCAGCACTGGAGCCTCCTGGATGTCCACGGGAAAAGAAGGTACATTCCGCCTGAAACATAGCACCAAGAAGAGGCAGCAGAAGTGAAAAGGCATTCATAGACCATATCGAGTCTCCTGAGGAGACACAAGGTTCGCAGTTGCTCCAGGGAACTGTGAGAGGGGAACAAGGCAGAACAAGACCCTAGGTGGGGTGAAATATGGTGGGGTGAGAGAGAACAAAACCCAAGGTAGGGTGCGAGAAGTGAGAACCTAAGGCAGGGTGAGAGATAGACATCCCCAAGCGGTCAGGGAGTGAGAGAAGCAAGACTCCAAAGCGGGGTGAGAAAAGTGAAATCTCCAGGTGGGGTGAGAAAACCCCAAGGCGGAGAGAAGCATGAACCCAAGCAGTGAAAAGAGAAACTACAACACAAAGCATTGTACAGACCAACAATTGCCTTAAAGACATGGGGCCTCATTACGACCCTGGCGGAGAACCATGGTGCAAATTGCA
This sequence comes from Ambystoma mexicanum, assembly GCF_040938575.1. NCBI lineage: Eukaryota > Metazoa > Chordata > Amphibia > Caudata > Ambystomatidae > Ambystoma > Ambystoma mexicanum. The sequence goes on along the minus strand of NC_090926.1, from coordinate 1,056,985,920 downwards.
CCATGGTCCATGGCGCAAAGCTGCCAACTCCGCCATGGGGGTTGGCGGACTTACCGCCCCATTCCGACCTTGGCGGGGCGGTAAGTCCCCAATCCCCATTTACCCTTCCCCATTCCCATTTTTGCCCCATAGGGTATAATGGGAGTGGGGAAGGCGTTAATTACGCCACCGTAAATTACGGTGGCGTAATTAACAACAAGTCCCGTAGCGCCATGGATTTTTCCGCCTGCAAAAAGCAGGCGTAAAAATCACCATGGCGCTACGGGAACTCGTAGTCAGGCGGAAAGGTACGCCATGCTTTACGCCGGCGTAAACCCCTTTCCGCCAGGGTCGTAATGAGGGCCATGGTCTAGTAAAATTTGTTATTGTCCCTACGGGTCGGCCATGTTTTTTTAAGCCTAAATGGCTCGATTTTAGAAAACTTTCCTATAGACCTTACCCGAGTTTTCGTCCATTAAACGCACGCGAAAACAAGCACCAGGGAGCCGCCATTTTCTGATAATCCTATCATTTCCCCCATCGCCCTGGCTGACCTGCTTTTGCGGCACTAAATCAAATCCCCCGCCCCTGAGCCTGTCATCAGCAGACTCGTACAGCCCATTTCCCAACGCCAAAGCACGTCTTGTGTCAACATTCGCTGCGCTTCAGCTAATGACATGTCGCCATGGAAATGGCAGGACGCCTCTTTCCTCAATAAGTATAAACAGACCGTTTCACAACACACAGCAGCAGATTTTCGATTCCATTCCTCTCTCTGTGTTACTTTGAGTATTCTGTGACCCGTTTCCGTGCTCTGGTCAGCTACCTTTGCTGCTTGTAGCCCGTGTGAACACCTGTACCATCTCTATAAATTAAAGTACTTTGTTTACCACACAATGGCTACAATATTGCCCTACATGTAGGAGCCCGAGTATACCGAGGAGGAACTACTGGAAAGGGAAGCACGCGAAAACGATGGGGATTCGGACGGCTGTTGGCAGGACGAATCAACAGATGAAGAGCCTGGGCCTAGTCGCATGGACGGCGTCTCCACCTGGTGCACATGCAATCGGTACGAGCTAATGCCAACTGAGGACGAGAACTGCTGCTGCCCAGAAAACTCGGGATGCCTGGCCTACATTTCGGAAGGCGAGCCATGACCGCAATGCATCACCGAGCTGCCAGACTTCAGGGCAGCCTGCCTCACACGGGCCGTGTTGAGAATAATGATGGTGCTTATGCACGAACTTCGTGCAACTGTTCGTCCTCGTAATCCGAGTAATGAGTAAGTATACTCTGTTTGTCATGCCACTCCTATTTCATGTTCTTCTACTATATCCAAAATTACATCTACATATCATTGTAACGCATGTAAGTCGTTCAATAGTGTGCATTGTCTAGATAGCATTTGTCCGTGCAGAATGCCATTAGTTACAAGAATTGTCATTGACAACAAACGTTTATTAAACTTATCTTGGTCATTTAAAAACAGTTTGTTTCATTCATTTTCACAGGTGGTACAGGCTGGTGGCCTATCGTTCCTTTACATGGTGGCTCCACGGGAGGCTTGGACACCGCGTTCGAAGAGTGATACCCGCCTGTGCCGTTTGTGCCATTAGAGAAACGTTCCCGAGTGACAGCGGTCAGTACAGGGGATTTTCTCTCGCTGTGCTGCAACCTGACCTGTATAATCTTTAAAGTCTTGTATTTTTGTGTCATGAAAATAAGATACAAAATAAAACACCACATATATTTTAACAACGGTTGTTTCGATTTTTTAAATGAATCAAGTGTGTCTCCATTCAAGGATGGACGTCAGACATCTGTGCTCCGAATGGGTGAAGGTCTGGTCGCTGTGAAGCAGGGTGGTCACTATCTATCTAAGCTAACCTAACATATTCTCGATAATGCATGCACTAAATAACACTTGTTCAAAGTCTTTCAGTAGGTTATGTCTCTATAAAAGTCCCACATTTATCTATACTAACAATTACCATTGGATTATACAGGCCTTATGGTCTTGACCACTATAATACACCGGTTGAAGTGTGGGTCTGTGCTCACAAGAATCTCCGGTATGTGGCATTTGTTATTGATAAGCAACGATATACTATCATTGATATAAAGGCGATATACTATATATTGATATAAAGGCGGTTCGCGCCAGTGGATGAGCGCTGGCATGGGGGGCTGTCAGGGGCGGGGAAAGGCCAAGGTGCCAAACTACATGTACACTTCAAAAGGTATCAAACGCCAAGGCACCATCGGTCACATGGCCTCCTCAGACCCCGCGTCTCCAGCCAGGCCTCCCCTTGAAGCAGGCCGCCCCCCTGCAATCCACATAAGTGTGTCTCCATTCAGCAGTCTTGCTGTGCCTCATCTGCACGCCCCAGGCCCATCCATCCCACCCACCCTCTATCAAAGGCGGTTCGCGCCAGTGGATGCGCGCTGTCAGGGGCGCGAAAGGCCAGGATGCCAAACTACATGTACACTTCAAAAGGTATCAAACGCCAAGGGGCCATCGGTCACATGGCCTCCTCAGACCCCGCGTCTCCAGCCAGGCCTCCCCTTGAAGCAGGCCGCCCCACTGCAATCCACATAAGTGTGTCTCCATTCAGCAATCTTCCTGTGCCTTATCTGCACGCCCCAGGCCCTTCCATCCCACCCACCCTCTATCAAAGGCGGTTCCCGCCAGTGGATGCGCGCTGTCAGGGACGCGAAAGGCCAAGGTGCCAAACTACATGTACACTTCAAAAGGTATCAAACGCCAAGGGGCCATCGGTCACATGGCCTCCTCAGACCCCGCGTCTCAAGCCAGGCCTCCCCTTGAAGCAGGCCGCCCCCCTAAAACCACGACATACATACGTCATTCATTCACAAACACACCCCTGTTTCTAATACTTTATAAACCACTTGATATGTCTCATGAGAACATCTTTGTGCTTTGCAAGTCAACTCCTGAACGTGTTACCTGGCAACCACTGAGATCTACGCGAATCTGCTCGTCATCGTGCTATCCGTGAACTTCTGTGACCGCTTAGAGCAAACCCATCAGTGTGCTACCTGTGGCCACCCACCTATTCTCCTGAAACATACTGCTCTGCTTGCTGAATCCAACTGTTTGTTGGTCAAGGTAAGGCCATGTATCCTAGTCATATTTCGCAGATTTTTAAATTTCTATCTATTTGCGAGTTGAGTACACAATAGTGCTATGTTCATTGGTCTCATTGCTTTTGACTTGAGTTTCCATTGCTATGCTATCAATAGATCTATTTATTTTGATCTGTGTCTATTGTCATCGAATTGCATCCTTCGGGGGTCCAGTCTATAATGTAAGCATGTTTCCTTCTCGTGCAATACAGAACATCCAAGGGATGAGTCACATGTTCAGATTTTAGTCACATCATTTATACATTTCTGCAACTTATGCAAATACTAAGCCACACATAATGAACTGGTATAGTTCCTGCGACCAAAACAAACCTTGCATTGATCATTGCATGATTCATTTACTTTTGTATCAAATCTTTATTCTTGAAGATTGTATAATAATGTCGATATTTACTTTTCAGATTTATCAACAATGCCTGCCTGTTCGATTAGCGGTTGCCCTTCGAAGACCCATGCGAAATCTGAAGGCACTAAAATGCATGTATTCCCGAAAACTGTTGATCGAATAAGACAATGGGTCAGATATTGCGGATATCCACTGGATGAGCTGGAAAGTAGAGTCCAACAAGTCTTACAGGACAAGAGGCGTGATCGATACTGCATCTGCAGCCGGCACTTTTCCTTGGGTATGTACACAACATCTTGGGTAACAAAGAAGAATAAACGGCGAACGACACGGAAATTGCTCGAAAACGCTATTCCCACTCTATTTGTCCACATTCCGCCACCGGTGAGTCAAGTGTCCGGATTTAGCTTTAGGCCTTGCGGTAGTGTGTAGGTATCCGAACGGATTAATTGATATTGTAGGTGTTCTATCCCTTGTAATAATTTCGATATTGATATGAGTGTATAGTTTTTTGAATAATGACATTTATCAATATATTCTTTTTCGATTTCATAACCCACAAACGCAATGTATATATATGGGAACAGGGAACTGTGCTGTATTGAGCATTTTTCAAGTATTCTGTCGCCTTACATGGCTATTTTTAATATTGGCATTTCATTATCAATCATTAATTTACCTTTACAACTTCTTGACTATCCCTTGAATCTGAAGCAAGAACATTCTACATCCTTGACGTGGTCGCAGTTATCAACCACTTCTAGCGCGTATCAGGTAATCTTACTAGGCTAATCCGCTACAGACTTGTTTTATGCATGTCAAGTAATAGTTTTATTTTATCGTGTAATTATTTTACCGAATGTTTGGTTAGTGCTTTCCAATTGATATACACCTTAGTTATCATCCACTGGTGTTTGTTTTCAGTTATAATTAGTGTTATCCATACTAATGCAAGTACTGTCTTTCAGGGAGATGCTGAAGCGTCCGCCACATCTACAACATTTCTAGATGTTCTTCACCAGCAGGAGGTATGGATACTGACAGCTCCATCGAGCGTCATCATCAGAGTTGGAATTCTTGTCGTTTGATTGTTCTACACAATGTTTCATTCGTGGTTAGCCGTTGATATGTACCTGTGCTGTCGACCCCAGGTGTGTGTTATGTTTTCACTATTGTAATCCTCACTAATGCAAGTACTATGTTTCAGGCAGTTGAAGGAGCGTCAACCCCTGCACTTGATGCAGAGCCTGACATTCAAGTTATTCCAGGGGAAGTGGAAGCGGGACCATGCGTATACGAATCGGCGCAACAGCTTTCGGAAGTGCGCACTACATTTGCAACATCCATAGATATTCTTCAGCAGCACGAGGTATGGATAATGACAGCTCCATCATGCGTGATCATATAACGTGATTCCATTTGCTATACTTTCTTCCTTATTAACGCAAGTGCTGTGTTTCAGGGAGACGACGAAGCTTCCACTACAATCACAACATCCAATTTAGATGATGCAGATGTAAATAAATCAGAGAAATAAGTCGATGAAATGTGATCATATTTAGATTTTCCTTGATTCTTTTGGACAATGCATCATTTGCGGTTATCTCTTTATATGTACCTGTGCGTTCGACCCCAAGTGTGTGTTATGTTTCCAATATTGAAAACCATACTAATCCAAGTACTGTGTTTCAGGGAGACGACAGAGCTTCCACCACAATCACAACATCTCATTTAGATGATGCAGATGTAAAGGAATCGGAGAAATAAGTCGATGAAATGTGATATTTAGATTTTCCTTGATTCTTTTGGACAATGCATCATTTGTGGTTATCTCTTTATATGTACCTGTGCCGTCGACCCCAAGTGTGTGTTGTGTTTCCAATATTGAAAAGCATACTAATGCAAGTACTGTGTTTCAGGGAGATGCGGATGCCTCCTCTCCAATACAACCATTCATGGCAGTCCATGCAGAGCCAGAGGTATGGATACTGACAGCTCCATCGAAATAGACCATCATTGGTCGAATACTTGTCGTTTGATTGTTGCACACAATGTTTAAATCGTGTTTGGCTATTGAGATGTACTCGTGTGTTCGTCCTCACGTGTGTTTTATGCTAACAATATTTTGATACATAGTAATGAAAGTACTATGTTTCAGGGAGACGATGCAGCCTCATTCCGTGCTGTCTATGCGGATACAGAAAATATAGTCGTTGCAGCGCAAGAGGAAGGGAGGACATGCGGAAACGAATCGGAGCTACAGCGTGCAGATGTTGAAGGTCGAGTCAAAAAAGTTGCAAAGAAAAAAAAACAAAAAAAGGTTAGTTACAAACAGTTAATAACTTTAAAAAAATGTTTGTGCTGGGGACTATTTTATGTTTTTTTCCAGTCAATTGTACTACACTTTATCTTGTGTTTAAACTGAACATCCCTTTTCCAATCTCTCCGCCAGTTACTCGTGGGTGTCAGAACTATACATACACAGACAGTGAAGCGAATGAGAGATGTGGCTTGCCAGACCGTGTACACTATGGAGGAACTATTAATTGAGGCGAGGCATGTTCAGGCTCGAGATGCTCATGTCCAATGGCCAGAACATGAATTAACTGTGTTTGGAGACTACAGCAAAGTTGCATTGGACCATAGCTACAGTGCGACCGCACCACCACAAGAAGATGTTATTGAATGTATTGAAGATAGCTCTGAAGTAGTTGCAGATCAATTCACACAATCTACACCCGCCAAAAATTTGCCACCAAAAAACCTGTCGACATTGTTGTGTTCTCCCATCAATGTTGAAGTAATAGATGTCGAAATGACAGAGAATGAACCAACCGCAGCATCCATAGACGCATCAGAACTTGATATCAGCGATATTACTTTCCAATGTGTTGAAATCTCCACAACGTCACAGGCCGAAACAACGTTGACGCAGGATGACAGTCTAATGAAAGAGAGCAAATACATTGTATTCGACAGTTGTTTGATGGAAATTATAAGTCTGCTGAAATGTGTGCATTCCATTAGAGGGAAAGTATGTGGGAAGCCATTGATTAATGTGACTCGTCAAATAAAAGGCAGTAACGTCAAAATAAATGCCGCCTGTAGATTAAATCATAGGTTCTCATGGTCTGCACAACCGATGCTGGGGAAACTGCCAGCAGGCAATCTACTGTGTGCAGCTGCATCACTTTTTAATGGCTCCAGTTTTAGAAAGTTACAGGCTTTCTTTCAGTTTGTGGGACTCCATTTCATTTCTAAAGCGCTGTACTACATATACCAACGTGATTATCTGTTTCTGGCCATTAGTGATGCTTGGAAAATTGAACAATTGTCTCTAGCAAGTACATTCGAAGGCAAACGATTCAGGCTAGCCGGCGATGGACAGTGCGACAGCCCTGGATTTTCTGCCAAGTACTGCACCTACCACTTTCAGGACATGGATAGTAAGAAAATTGTGAGTTCGGTGGTCGTGCAGGTAACACAATGTACATCGTCAGTGGCCATGGAGAAACTAGGATTTATAAAATCAGTGGAATATCTACAATCAAGGGGAATGCACATCGACCTCATAGCCACGGATAGACACGTTTCAATTGCCAAGACAATGAGAGAGCAGTTCCCACATATTAAACATCAATTTGACGTTTGGCATCTTGCTAAATCAATCAATAAGAAAATCTCGGCTGCAGGGAAAAAAAAAGGTTTTGAAAGTATTTTGCAGTGGTCCCATTCTATCACCAACCATCTTTGGTGGAGCTCAAAAACTTGTGAAGGGTCAGTGGAAATACTACTTGAAAAATGGCGGTCACTGATGCACCACTGTACCAACGTTCACCGCTGGACAGCAAATCAACATTTCCACCAATGTGAACATGGCCCTTTGTCCCCAGTGGAGGCACGGAAGAAGAAGTGGTTGATTCCATCTTCACCGACACACAAAGCCATTGAGAAGATTGTTTTCGACAAAACTCTATCAAGAGATTTGAGAGGACTGACAGAATTCTGTCACACAGGAGATTTGGAGGTGTTCCACAATATGTGCCTAAAGTACAGGCCAAAGCGCTTGCATTTGAGCTTTCGGGGCATGAAACATCGCACTCTATTAGCGGTCTTGGCCCATAACAGCAATGTCGGACGTGAACAATCTAGGATTAGGGGTAAAGTAAGGATGCCTCGCTACACTAAGGTGTTTTCAAAACGAAGTAAGTAATGGGTGATCAAACCAGTCTATGATGAAATGCAGTTCGACTTTGTGAAAGGCCTTATTGTTGCTGTGTTAGAGAAGCACAGATATGGAATTTTGGACGTTTCTGTGCAGAGCAGTGATCCATTGCCACCGAACATTGCGACTGTGCCATGCCCACCCGAAGCACAGCTGATTGTGAAGTACAAATCCCGGTTTAAATAATTGCAATACGATTGTCTTTTTGTAAATAAATGTTATTGTACAGTGTACCTGTAACCCTAACCCCTACCTTCACCATCATGGGTGGCGAACAAGCTGGGTGTCATCTTTGAATTCTCTCTATTCACCTCATATATGTGTATGTATATATTTTTCTCATGTCTCATCTCATGTAAATGTAAATGCTGCGCACTGTTAACGGAGGGGAGGCTTGCGTATTGCAAATAATAAAACAAACTTTTAACTCAACTCCTGTGGTACTTTATACTTTCCCTGACCTTCCGCCAAAAATTAAATGTCTCAATTTGGGCTGCAAAGCTTGCAGACAACGGGGACAAAATTGGGGCACTTAGAACGCGCCAGCCAAGCAGGCCGTGGCATTTGGGAGAGAAGCCAGTTCGCATTTGCACATTGAGGGGCACTACATAGACGGATTCTAAACTTCAAGTTCTCACAGATGCCTATACTACGTGATGTTGCAAATAAAGAATGCGAAGGACAGCGGCTTTGATTTTCAGCTCGCGCCCAGATGAGGCCCACAAGTCGCACTGGAAGTATAAGGGTCTATTGTTTTTTGACCTTGAGACAGGGACCATGCCGAAAGAACTACATTTGAAGGGGGTGCGCAATAACGTAAGAGACGATAAGGCAGAAAATTCAGAAACTAGACCGAGTTTCATTTTAGTTCAGTATACGAAAAATCGTTGTCAAGAGCACGGTCCGTTTTACAGACTGCATTACGAAGAGACACAATGGACATTTCAAATATAATGTAAGTAAATGTTTACACGCTTTTATACCGGAATGAAGATTTAATGAATGGATGCATGAATAAATGAATGAATGAAGAGCTAGGAAAAGTAAGGAAAATGTTTTCGTAGTGGGCACATGGGCATGCAGGTCCACTGGTCTCACCGATCTCGGTCCTTGGCCCAGCCACTTTTCCCTGCACTGCCTACCTGCACTACGGGACTGTCTCTGTATCCTTGAGCCCCTTCTCCCGGCATTTACGTTGCACTTGCCACCAGCTGGCCCTATTATTTAATTTGTATTCAACTAACCATGTACAGCACTTTTCCCCCCTTCCCCATGCGCGATCAGAAAGACACCCGGCCTAGTAGGATCATTGTCTGTCTGCCCTTGTTCCCCACCTGCCTCGACGCGCCTAGAAACACTTGAGTATAGGCGCGTTACAAATGCCATATCATATATCATATCATTCCTCACGCATGTAGACTAACTGTCGTTTATCATTGTGTGTTGGCCTCGATTTATTTTGTTACTTTTCGCATTGATTTTAGAGCCGAACATACTCCATTGAACTATCCTTGCAAGCAAATAGTTTCTGATCGGCTGTAATAAATAAAATAGGTAATATTAATGAAGATTGGCTGGCGAGACTAATTATAATTTTTTTGTTTTCATAACAGGTATTTGCTCCCCTTCTGCTACTGCCATCGGTTTGAGACACCAGCAGATGGCTTTTACAGTAGACACCTGCAGCTTCGTGTGAACAACTGGAGCACACTGACAATTTTATGGGACGATCGCCAAGGGCCCACATGCCCTTACGCTGTACTAGTGGCTAGAAGCAACATATCAACCTTTACGATGGACTAGTGCCTAGTTGATGGAACAGCCTTGCGGTTCACCGTGCTTCCAAAGTGCTTCTTTTAACGAAAAGCAACACCCTGTGTACCATGGCGGCTACAGATAAAAGAAAATAAATGGCTTTCGGAGTTCATATGGCAATTGCTGAATATTCTCTAAACATTTAATGTAAAATAAATGTACTTTACCAAATGTACCGTGTTGCTGTTTGATTTTAAAGTACAGTTTCATATTCCGAATTGTGGCGCGCTGTGTTGTGAGATGGTGTGTTGGTTTCCGGGTTCTGTGTGGAGTCGCGTAGAAGACGACTGGGCGCGTTTGCCTACGCAGCACAGTAACGTCACGGAGAGAGGCGGGGAATATGAATGTTTGGATAATGTCAGGCTCAGGGGCGGGGGAATTGATTTAGTGCTGCAAAAGCAGGTCAGCCAGGGCGATGCGGCAAGTGATAGGATTATCAGAAAATGGCGGCGCTCTGGTGCTTGTTTTAGCGTGCGTTTAATGGACGAAAACTCGGGTAAGGTCCATAGGAAAGTTTTCTATAATCGAGCCACTTAGGCTGAAAAAAACATGGCCGTCCCGTAGGGACAATAACATTTTTTACTAGACCATGCCTTTAAGGGCAAGACTGCCAGGAACTTTCCTGGTAAAGACTCCCAGAAACCCCTCACAAGAAGGGGGAGCCACAAGCCCGATGTGAGATTGGACACACCAAGAGACATTTCGGGGGATTGAATGAACTGTGCAGAGGAAAGAGCGCAATTGAAAAGACAGTCGATCTACTGACTGAGACTGTGCCGCGCAGGCGAGAAGCTCTATTGAGAGAGACATACCAAGGGTGGGGTTCAGAAACCAGTCACTATTCAGTTGCTAAGGCCAAGGGTCTAAGTGTACCTGTGTTTGGTTTCTATGTTTCTTTTATGGTGGTAGAGACAGCACTCGGGTTAGTATAAGTTTTCCGGACAGAGGACTTTTCTTCTCTGTAACAGCCTTCCTGACGCGCACCCTTTTATAGTTCCTTTGTAAAATAGATGCCAAGGGCCTTAGACCTAGGACAGCGTAGGTATGTGATTGAAAATAAAGGAAAATCAGATACAATGCCACCTTGTTCGTCTCCTGATTCTGATCTGCCAAAATATATAAAGCTTTTTCTAATGAACTAGTGGTTTATGCATTGAGATGAAGTATTGTAATATGAGCAAAATAAGAAAACGCTGTGGTATTTAATACTAATGTGAAGGGCAACGTGCAATATGTACAACACAAATTATTCATGTGTATTATTGGAAATGGTATTATTTATGTAATGGATTTTAAGAATTGAGTATGTGCCTATATTATATGGTTGTATAAATGAAATAGTATATTAGAAAGGAAGGTTGCGATTGATGTTGTGATGTGTTGTTTAGGAGAATTGTTCAAATTAGACAACAGGCCTCATTACAAGTATGGTGGTGCAAGTAAAACAGGCTGTAATGCAGCTGCATTACAGCACCGCCGTACTATACGTTTGGTGGTAAGGTGGAGGATTTTCTTCCAGCAAAATGCTGGATGTAAATCTTCCAATTTACCACCAAAAATTTGAAAAATCTGCGGAATTAACGCCAGCAGTAATTCCACCGAAATCCCCATGGAGTCGTAGAGACTCCAGAAATGGGGATTAGCATCGCCCTACCACCACATGTAATTCCCACGGTAAATCCGTGGGACAAAATGGCTGTAACGGTAAACGGGCTGGGTGGTAATTTGGAAGATTTACTGACGAATTACCACCACACTCTTCATGAGGCCCAATGTATTTTACAATATAATTTGGAAGTGTTTGATCCTGGATGAAGCCCCTTAAGAAGTTCCAAGACTTATATAGTGTGGAACGAAACATGGATGGCTAAAATGTCAATCGTGGATCGTGTCATTTATATGTATTGACCACAGTAAAATGTGTTTTTGTAACTTAATGGTATCAGGATCAAATGTATTGTGACAATTCACCTACTTTTGTCGGTTCTAACCAGAGGGGAGTCCCTTTACATGAGGTTAGGGTGGTGAGGCTGCTACCCAATAGTCATACTATTTTTTTTTTTAAACAATTTTATTAATTTTATTCAACCAACAAATAACAAACCAAACTAAACTTACAGTGGATACCTAATATGCTCACAAATACACATACATTGTTACATTCTTGCCCACTGTATTTCCCGTCCCTCCCCCCTATCCGAGCCTACTTTCACACATTACTGGTCTCCACCTCTTGCGGTGGGGAGTCCTCTTCCGCCGCGCTCATTGAGTCATCATCACTTGGTCCATCATACGAAGGCCCAAACAGTTCTGCTATTAGTTGTCTCCAACTTGATAGGGCTCCAGCTTCGCCCTCTATGTCCCCTTTACACGCTTCCTGCCATGCTACTGTTTCTGCCTCCGCCCACTTCTACAAGTCCCTCCACCACGTTTCCACTTTGGGACTATGACACCCAATAGTCATACTAGGGGTGATTTCGTGAGGGAGTACATTATGGGAAAGATCTCCTGACTTGGAGACAAGGACGACTACCTGGGGTGTAGACCTCACAAACCCATTACATCTCCACAGTCTCTATCCACTACTTTCCCCCCTCACCTCTCTCCTTCTTCTACCTCTATGTATTATTACTGCTAACCATTCAAGTACTGGGAAGAGCTGGCTCTGCGGAATCCTTGAGTAAGAACATAGGAAACAGATAAAGGTCTTGCACAGCCATACCAGATGTGGCTGGCAGCAATGTGTAACAACCAATAATGGACTACCAAACAGCAGAGCAGGAAGCTGCAAGTGACTGCAAGTGTGTGGTGCACCAAACGCAGGAGTTTCAAACTTGCGTTTGTGACCAGAAGAAGAGGAGCTCAGAGGAGGTTGGCAGTCAGCCGCACGTTGGCACCAGAGGGTTCACAGGAGCAGACCTGTGCAGAGGGTTAACGAAGAGGTGAGCAAATGCAGGCTAAGCGGGGAACGCTGTCCTGTGGTGCAGCAGAAACCAGATGCTGGGAAAGCCCAGCTGATCGTCCGCTGTCTTTGAAGCCCCAGGACGTGGCAAAATTCAGAATGACATAAGCGTTGGCACAGGAGATCCGGATGGGAAGTGGAAGGGTGCAGGTAGCTGTCCTTAGAACTCTATGTAGTCTGGTCACTAGGGTGTCACCCCATGGACGGACGGCCTCTAAGTCTCCTCCTATTCATTATAGTGGCTAGGTCAAACCCACTGGTCACCAGGGAAGGGTCAAGGACACCTACCAGCAGCAGGAGAATCACAGAGGGAGAGTCCTTCACTGCAGTGGCGGATATTAGCCCACTGGCCACCAGAGAAGGGCCGAGGACCCCAACCACCAAGCAGTAATCCTGCGAGGGCGAGTCCCTCGTTACAGTTGTATGAGTCATCTTCCTCATGGAAGTACTTGGCAGGAGAGTAAACCAAGTCTGCAAATCCAAAGAAGCAAAGAAGTACGGGTCTGGCACCCGCACCCAAAACAGAAGGACATTACAAGTCCTCTTTTTCATGGAAGTTCTTGGCAGGATAGGGAATCAATTGGGCTACAGAGGGGGAACCTGGGTCAAGGACCCTAGCAGAGTATGAACTGCATTGCTGAGAAGTCTAAAAGCACAAGACAGGCCAGGGGAGGGAGTCATTCCCCCTGGTTTTATCGAACTTTGAAGCCAAGATACCAGGAGAAGGGAGTCATTGGGCCTCATTACACGGACGGCGGTAAGGGTTAACGGTCACCGTTAATGGTACCGGTGACCGTTAACCCTTACCGCCTTACTATGAGGTCCCTTTGCGGGTTGGAGAATTTAACGCCTGCTTTTTGCAGGCGTTAAAAACCAACCCGCAAAGGGACCAGGGAGCTAATTACGGTACCGCAATTTGTGGTGCCGTAATTAGCACCTTCCCCATTCCCATTATGCCCTATGGGGTAAAAATGGGAACGGGGAAGGGCAATAGGGGAAGGGGGAATTACCGCCCCACCAACCTTGGAATAGGGCGGTAATTCCCCTTTCCACCAAGGCGGTGCCGGTATTTTACCGGCATGGACCAAGGTGCTAATAGCACCTTGGTCCACGGCCGTCCGTGTAATGAGGCCCATTGTCCTGGTAACCAAGCACAGTGGAAGGGAGTCATTCCACTGGTTGTGTTGAACTGTGTTACCAAAGTGGAAGACAGGCCAGGGGAGGGAGTCCTTCCCCCTGGTTGTATCGAAGTCTGAAGCCAAGATACCAGGTGAAGAGAGTCATTCTTATGGTAAACAAAGTTAGAAAGACTTTTCTGGTGCAGTGTGTTAAGAGACGGGCAGTGTGTCTACCAAGGAGAAGTGTTGGAACTATGCCTTTTTGTGCTGGAGAACAGTTTTGACATGGGTAAGGGAGCCATTCCTCTAAGAAGAAGCTAACATCTGGAAGTGATCTTTTATCCCCAGTCCAGAAGAAGGGAGCCATTCTTCCGGACCAAAAGGTCTACGTTATCTCTAGTTTAGTTTTAAGTTTAAGGGACAGAAGTAGGGTTTTTCACACAGGAGACTGGCCTATTGGTTTACACGGACATTCCAATAGAGCCGTTAGTGTTTTAGTTGAGGAAGTTAGAGAAAGTTAGGTTTTCTCTTCATTTTCCTGACCAAATAAAAGCCTATAGCAATCACCATGCCATCTGGGCGTCGGTCTCCTTTTTCTGCACCCTTATATTATGTTGATAGGTCCATTAGTGTGGGTTACGTTTCCCTACAACTAGATGTATCTTGTTTTTGTAACATTAATACATTTAAAATGATATTTAAATATCTTGACTAAACTAGAGTGTGGTCCTCCTTCTCCTCCCTTAACCTCACCTGAACAAGTCACCCCTTCCTGTTTCCTGTGCCCTTTTTTAACCTTCCTCTTTCCCCACCCTTGGTTCTCTCTCTTAGCTGGTTTCCAGGGCCTATCACTAGCTCTATTCTCCCAAGGGGCCACGTTACTGTTGTGTAAAGCTCTGCTGTGTGTGATGTGCAATGTAAGGGGAGGAGATGTGTTGTGTATGGCTTGGCTTTGCAAAAGGAATGTTGTGATGTCATGTGAAGTGCTTATGCCCGAGTGATGGAATGCATGGGTGAATGTTCTAGCCTGGTCAGTTGGTCAGCCAGAGGCCTGGGTGATGGGATGCCAGTGTTTTATTGTCCTATATGTAACTTTAATGTAACATGATAGACTGCTATAAAGATGCCTATGAAGCTGGTAATAAACCTAGCATGTCAACTAAAGAAGGCTGGTAGCTGCTGGTTTCCAGGGCCTATCATTAGCTCTATTCTCCCAAGGGGCCAGGTTACTGTTGTGTAAAGCTCTGCTGTGTGTGATGTGCAATGTAAGGGGAGGAGATGTGTTCTGTATGGCTTGGCTTTGCAAAAGGAATGTTGTGATGTCATGTGAAGTGCTTATGCCCGAGTGATGGAATGCATGGGTGAATGTTCTAGCCTGGTCAGTTGGTCAGCCAGAGGCCTGGGTGATGGGATGCCAGTGTTTTATTGTCCTATATGTAACTTTAATGTAACATGATAGACTGCTATAAAGATGCCTATGAAGCTGGTAATAAACCTAGCATGTCAACTAAAGAAGGCTGGTAGCTGCTTCATAACATTGGCGACGAGTCGGTCTTGTAAAAGGAGAATCCATGCATGAAACGGATGTAAAGCTGGTGCCCTGCTGCGGGGGGTGTAGGAAGGAAGAAGAGGACAACACTGCCCCCAAAGACAAACAAGTAAGGCCCATCACCCAGGCGGGAAAGGGAAGGAGGAAGAAACAGTCCTGTTATGTATTGACAGGGCTAGTAAGGGAGGTGTTTTCTGGAGAATCACCCCTTAACCTGCATTTGTGCTGGGTGCCCCTGCATAGGAAGGAGACACTACCCTTGTCACGTGTCTGGGTACTGAGACTGGTATTGCTACCTGCAAGCTGGAGGAGGGAAGTAACTGGAAAAGGGAAGCCTATCTTAGGCTGGAAAAGGGAAGCCTAGCCCTGAAGCTAACGAGGCATAATTGACCTATGTGGTTATGAAGTTATGATCAGCTCTGAAGACTCATAATGTATCCCGTATGGACTTAGAGTGCAAAGGGCCCACAGGTGTTCAACGCTAGGTGTGCGTGGTATGGCACTGGTTGGCGGTTGAGAGAAGCACAGACCGTGTTATGCCGTGGTCTGTCAGAGAGTGGTGATGTCAGTTTGCTGTCAAAGGAGTTGGTGAAAGCGTAGAATCCTACCTGATTCCAAGTTCTATTCCCTGCGGGAGTCAGCGCGGCCCGTGTATGTTAAACATGCACTGTGAAAGGAAACAAAGAAATGTGAACTCTAGAGCAAGGAACCCTACGCCGTTCCCAGCGTGATCAGGAAGTACAGGGCAGGCAACCCAGTGTCCCTGTAGCTCGGATGTTTTCTGTTGGAAACGAGCTGATATAAGAAGGCACTGGGCAGCAGGAGCGGTTCAACGTGAAGTAAATCTGTATGGAGCTGTGGGGCATTATTATAGGATGGATGCTCGCGTCAAGACTGATCACCAAATCAGAGTTAGGTGAGGCGTGGCAGGAAGAAGTATTTTCCGAATGGATACGTTACTTGTGTCTGACATGCGACAGGTTCCATGCTGCTTCGTGATGAGGTAACATGCTGTGAGTTGGTTAACGAAGGAATACAGCAAGGATATCTCCACATTACGGCGTGGGACAGATCTGGGAAGTGATGTTGGGAAGATTTGAGAAGTTCGATGAAAGGTGTCATTTACATATTGTGGAATTATAAATGTCAAGATGGAGACGTTTATGTATTGCTGGTTTATGCTGCGGGTTACTCCGTAAATGCAGTGGCGGGAGATACACTTCTCAGATAATGGCAGGATGCTAGAAGTTTGAAGATTTCATTGTATCCTTTTTGGTTATGACCATAGCTGTAATGTGTCATATTGATAGTGGTTTATCATAAGTTTTATAATCTCCAGGTGTAACGGTCTATGTATTCTTAAAAGTAAATGTATGTAATGGTGGGGGAAAAGTCTAATATTTGGATACGGGTGTGCTGCACGCATGAGTGTTATGAGTGAGTTGCTAGTGTGGTCTGGTTGCTCTGTTGCTTATTTAGTTATAACTTCATTTGAGGATTTGCAGCTTTTAGGTCATCTTAAGTGACATGGACTTTTAGGATTGGATTTGAGTTATGTTCATGGTATCTAATGTTCAAGAGACTAAATGTTTTTTGGGGATTGTTGGCATTTAGGTCGCTAAATAGCGACATGGACTTTTAGGAGTGGATTTGGTTTGGGGTTCATGCATATGTTGTGTCTTTTAAGAAACGCACTAATACTTTGTAGAGAATGTTGCAATGTGAACTGCATATTGCGTTATGTGATGTATGGTTTGGTCTTGTATGGATGGGTGTGGTTATGAGTGCCTTCAAGCCTGGTTGTGGATGGTGCTTACATAAATGTTATGAGTATGGTTTGGCTGATGGTGAGCGTACCTGGTCGGAATGTTTGACCTATCAAATGCTATATGGGTGGTACTTTCAGCAAGGTATTCAGTATGGTATGGGCGCGTCTGTGGTAGGGGCGTGCATGAGTCAACGGTGTACGTGGGTTAGTGGTGGTAGCGCCACCAGTTTGTTGGGGCGTAACTATAATTAGGTTATGCATGATTACTCCACGTATGGCTCTATGAGGTGGTAGCGCCACCCATTGTCGGAGTGTGACTGAGGGCAGTCAGAATAGGTGACTGGTTTTCTATATGGGTGGTAGCACCCCCAGTAGGTGTAGGGGTATGTCAGTATGGGTGGTAGCGCCCCCGGCTTTGGTATGAGCATGCCTGTGGTATTAGGCATTGCATGGTCAAACATTACCCCGACTTTGTGGTTTATTTACCACAATAAAAAAATAGTTTTCTATTCTCTGTGCACATGCGGTGCGGCTGTTTTTAGTTGTACTGTGTGTGTTTCCATGACTCTTTCCACCCTCATCAGGATCCGGAGTGTGACAGTGAGATTAGTTGTTGGGCCTGGTGTGCCTGGCCAGTGCATCGGGTATGAGGTGAGTGATAGACTGTTAAAGCGCGGGTTACGTGCTAGCTGTGATGATGTGAGTCAGTGTGGATGTCTTATGTTGGTGTGTGTGGAGGTGTGTTGTGCAATGTCTTGCGTTGTTGTGGGAGAGGGGAGATGTGTAATGCTTTGCTGTGTGTAGTGTGCAATGTAAGGGGAGGAGATGTGTTGTGTATGGCTTTGCTTTGCAAAAGGAATGTTGTGATGTCATGTGGAGTGTTTATGCCTGAGTGATGGAATGCATGGGTGAATGTTCTAGCCTGGTCAGTTGGTCAGCCAGAGGCCTGGGTGATGGGCTGCCAGTGTTTTATTGTCCTATATGTATCTTTAATGTAACATGATTGACTGCTATAAAGGTGCCTATGAAGCTGGTAATAAACCTAGCATGTCAACTAAAGAAGGCTGGTAGCTGCTTCGTAACAGTTACAGGTACAGAAACACCTTTTTTTAATGAGTATAAATACATCTAACAAGGCTTTTTTAAATACATATACAATACAACAAACTAATTACATCCTATGTAAAATCATGGTGATCATGTAAATAACAACATATAAGGTTGCTTAATAGTGACCCAAAATGTTGTCAGATGATAAATCAAGACAAAAAACACACTTGAATAGGTCAAAAAGAAAATAAATCATTTTTTGCACACCCCTCTGACAGAATGTTCTTTCAAAATGACAGTGACAATGCATTGCATTTAAATCATTTGGGCACTCCCCTGACTACCTCTCCCCTTCCATATTTACAGCACTCCACGCTCATACAGCCCCCATCCTGATGAAGGCCGTGACAGACACGAGGCTCATCAAGCCCACACAGACGGCCTGAAACACCCCGGTGTAGATGCACCTTTTAGTCACAGTGCATTGTCACTGTCATTTTGAAAGAACATTCTGTCATTTGTTTTGTTGTCCTTGTGAAAAAGGTTCATTTGTTCTTTGTTACACGCTGTCCACTAGACTCTGGCCACGTGTGTTTCATTTCTTGTTGTTGACACACAATTTATGAGATCAATTAGTGTTGATATTATTGTGTTTTATTTTTCTGTATGAGTGTTATGCAAAATTTGTATTTTCATTGATCAAATGAATAACTACCAAAATTATAAAAACCAAGAACCTGCCCAGACTGGGTATCATGAATAGAGTGTTGTGTATATTCATTTTTGTCACAGGAATCAGAGGGGAGTGCAAAAAGTTATTTCTTTTCTATTTGACCTATTCAAGTGTGTTTTTTGTCTTATAAGTAGCCCTCCTGGGCAGAATAGGTCACTCTACAGGAGCCCTAATCTATAATCTATTTAGTACAGCCCGTGGCTGTGGGCAGCGTCTCGAACCGTGCGAGGGTTGCAGACTAGCGACCAAAGATTTTCCATGGATAAAGTCAACAAATTGTCGTACACCGACGAATATTTCAAGCAACTCCTTCGAACAACATCCACCCTGCGAGGGTATGATAACTAGAGGATTGACCGAAGACCAACTAGAGATAATCAATCAGAAGAAGAAGAAAATAATACGCACAGAACTTCATGGCAAATTTATGCTAGAGTATCTAAAAGCCGGGATAATACCAGAGGGACTGCAAGTACGCAATATACCCAGAGTTTTTATGGATAACCCCAAATTTACTAAAAACTTTAGTGGGGTGGGCAATAAATGTAGCCGTGATTGGCTTATTCTTGTCATCGACACGGCAAAGGAAGAGTGCGAAAAACAAGGTATAGAACTAAAAGCTCTCGAGAAAAAATTCCTAGAAGACAAGTCTATACAGGAAGCCACAAAAAAACTAGATAAACTTGAAATCGAGCTTACCAAATTCCAAAACGTAACGTTGGATAGAAAAGTGGATAAGTTTAAGAAGGACCTGGCCAACTACTCAGAAGAGAGGACATATCCTTACTTGAGAACCACATACTACACTGACCAACAAGCCAACCAAGGCTATAATCGAAGGAATAGAGCAGTGAACTTCTCCGGTACATCTTCCAGTGGAAGTGGGAGCAGGGCCGGTCTTTGTGTCAGGCAGCCCAGGCGGCTGCCTGACGTCAGTCAGCCTCTACGGGGCGCTGCACCAGCAGTCCACAGTGCTAGAATACACGTGTACAAGTTTGTTTCCTAACATTATAAAAATGAATGTGCCTGTTCATTTTTATAATGTTAGGAAACAAACGTGTTACACATTTTTACTGCAAGATGCAGCCTCAGCCCTCAGACAGGGCAGTGCTAGAATACACATGTAACACGTTAGTTTCCTAACATTATAAAAATTAATGTGCCTGTTCATTTTTATAATGTTAGGAAACGAACGTGTTACACGTGAATTCTACCACTGGAACTGCTGCAGGCTGTGGCCTCGGCCAGGGCAGTTTCTAGTCCATTTGGTGCCCAGGGCAAAACACTAAGAATGCGCCCCCCCTGCACCTCATCCCATGCGCCACTCCCACCTCACCCTGCGCTCCACTCCCGTCGCAACCCGCGCACCACTACCACCCCATCCCGCGCACCACTCCCACTGCACCCTGCGCGCCATTCCCAAACTACACCGTTAAGGAACTCCTACCCAAAGTCAAACAGTCTGTCACACAAGGAATGAATTGCCACTTGCAACGGTGGGCCACTTTTTCACTTGTGCCCAAGACAATTTTATGCCCCAGTCCCACTTAGGCTGCAGATAATGAGGACTGGGCACACCAACCAAGAGACCATGAATATGGCACAGGATGCAGGATATACAACCAACAAAGAACACAAGATGCTGAAGGGGGTTTGGAGGCAACCTAAGCCAAAAGGGCAATGACAAGGAGACACCTGAACCCAATAAACAATCACTTTAATATTCTTTGAATGGGAATCAAGGGTTATGCTTTGATACAGTAAAGTCTTGACTGTTGTAAGGATACATGGACCAGGATTATTTATTTATTCATGCAATGTTTGTCGGGTGCCTGCATATTTATTTATGTATGCAATGTGTGTCGGATACAGGTATCCGCCAAACATTGCATAAATAAATAAATTACCTGTCTCCATGTACCCAACAAACATTGCATAAATAAATAAATAAATAAATAAACCAGTTCGTAGCTT
Source organism: Ambystoma mexicanum (assembly GCF_040938575.1). NCBI lineage: Eukaryota > Metazoa > Chordata > Amphibia > Caudata > Ambystomatidae > Ambystoma > Ambystoma mexicanum. The sequence goes on along the minus strand of NC_090926.1, from coordinate 1,056,965,230 downwards.
AAAGAATATTTACTCAGCAACCCTGGTCAGAACTCTTATCCACATAGTGAAGTAACTCATCACCAGTGCCATGGAAGTGGTTTAAAGTGTAATTGGTATATAGTTTGGAAAAGAAGCAACATGAAAGAAATAGCGCTGCTTTAAACTATTATTTTGGCCATTTTCTGGGCTTGCAGGGACGCACCATGGGCCCAAACGGGTTGGGCCCACGGTGTGTCCCTGCAAGGCACGCACACTCCCCACAGCCCACTGCACCTCCCCTCCCATCTCAATGCCAGCACAAAACCATTTAGTGACTAATGGGCCACCATTAGCAGTTTCCTGCCGGCATTGTGATGGAAGGAGCTGGTCTTAGCTGCAGGGGGACCTAAAGTGTTTTTATTGGTGTGCTTATGCCCCCACCCCAAGTGGCGCAAAAGTGGTCAGAGGGAGCCTCTGACTTCTGGAATGTCACGTAGTACTTTTGTACTACGCGACATTACAGTCGGATGGGGCAGCGCCAGCACCTGACCTGCGGAACTTTCCCCACGTCAATGCGCCGCCCCACAAACTAGGCAATTCCATCCCCTCCAGAGGCTCCAGTGACCGGGGCAATTGCGTCCCCTGGGGCTATTGCGCCCCAGGCAGTTGCCCACCTCGTCCGGGCCAAGAAACAATCCTGGCCTCGGCCCTCAGGCAGGGCAGGGCAATTGGCAGATAAATTAGCAACATTTGTTGCTTTATTAACTTCCCCCAGCCCCGGGTGGCGCTGGCGCTGCTGGCGCCAGCCAGGCCCATGGGTGCATGTGTGGTCTGCCCTCCTCCAGGCTATGGGCGCGCACTGATACTGAAATGTGGATCGATTGGGGCTGGCTGGTGTTGTCGGCCCCGGCCATTACAGAAAAGAGGAGCGAGTGGGTCACTAAATCCTGAAGTTGTTCCCATCACAAGCACACACTGCCAAGCAGCAGCAGAATCAGCAAATACAAACAGTTTCTGCATCCTGCCTTCACTGATTGGCCTTGTTTCAGGAAACCCAGCAGTAATTACAGCCTGCAGAGGCAAGCACACTTCTTTCCTCCTGCTCCCGTCCTCGTAGGTGAGGCCTATTGCTGCATAGGCATTTTATTTATGTTAAAATGATATTGCGGAGATGACTGGGCCATCCAAGGACAGCCTCTAAAGGCCACAAAGCTAGACACTTTTGTCAAGGCTCAAGTAGTCATGAAAAAGGACGCAAGCACTGGTGGTGGACTCTCCTCAGGAGATGATCGAAAGGCCGGTTCTCGGAAGACCTGGGCAGAGTGTCACCGTCAGCAGATCTTAGACAGTTGCACGTTCCAGCAGGGTTGGATTGGTCGTCCGTTAGCTGGGCCAAAATCACGTCCAGGACGAGGCCCTTGGGGCCGGTACCACGCTAAGACCGGTTTGGGGGTTACTACGCCCCCCTAGTTCCTGCTCCCAAGCATATTGTTCGTCGTTACCTCTTTCCTGGGCATGCACTGCTGACTTTATTTTAGTGCAAGAGTTTCATACATTTCACTGTTCGCTCAGACTTGTCGTTGTGCTTCTTTTGTTTGGAATAGTAATCACGCTAGTCTAACGAGATAAACAAACACCTACACGAACGTGCCTTGTGAATGATGGTGTGAAGGATGGATGCAGGCGCTGGACCAAAAGCTGAGCGAAGTCTGCACAGTAGCTGGCTTGGGAGAGCTACTCAGCAACTACAGTAGAAACCGTCTCTGTGGACGGTTGGCCCGTCTTTCATATAATGCAAATACCCAGACTTGTAGGATGCATGCTTTACTTTCTTTGTTCCATTGGGGGCGACATGCTGTAGCATCAATTCATGGCCATTAAAATATCCTGCATGGTGCAGCTTCCAATCTCCTTTAACACAAATGCTGGGGTATGGCCATGACTAGCTAACGCCATATTAATCAAAGCCAGGTCTCTAAAGAATGGTTCAAGTGTTGGGGAATCACCTGCTCACACTTTCTGTCGTGTGACCAACCAGTGCGCAAAAGATGTTTCAGAGCGTGGGGCTCTTGATGCCACCCATTTCTGCATTTGATACACGAGCAGCTAAACACACCCTGGGGAGGCAGCTCCTTCTGCATAGTCCATTTCTCTCCCAAGCTCGGGACAATGTTCTTTACCATAATGGAGAATGTGAAAAAGCACAGGGCTGCAAGGATGGGGGGTGAGGGTGGAGGGAAAAGCGCACTACGCTTGGGGTACACTGGAGATGCTTCCCCTGATACCCACAGTACTCCAAGTCCCTTGAAATGAAATTCGTCTATACACTGCACAATGTGCAAGGGTCGCTGTTATTCAAGCAGCACGCGACTAGTAAATTGCGAAAAGTAAACTTAACGAGTCCCAAGAAAAGGTCATCTTCCACCCTTTAAGAATTTGATTGTTTTTGTTTTTATGTTGGGATGGTAGACATCGTTTTTCTTTGCCATCTTATAGTTTCATGGTGCTGTCAGGAGCTAAAATGAGTGATCACGAAGGAAACATTTAAGAATTTGAAGAGTTCACAAGCATGACCGAAACAAACCCCAATACTCGAACTGCCATTTCTCTTCCGCGGTAATGCACTGCAGTGTGTTTCAATGTAAAGTCCACATTGTAATGTATCATTTTAGAACGCCACCTCTCTAACATTAACATTGGAAGCTATGTTGAATTGTACATGCATGTTAACTCTCTGCATATGTTTAAAGTAGACTTTACCACTCACATGGAGTAGTGATAGTGTTTACGTGTGTCCCTCCTAAATATATTTAACTTCCTGTGAAATATTTGATGCAATACATATTGCATAAATGCATGTATTTTAATGCTGAGATAGACGGGCTTGTACAGCTATCGGTGGATATATTGCTGGTGCTTGTTCTTGGAGGTTTGAGTAACACTGTTCAAGACCAGTTCATCACCTTTTAAGAGTGGCTAAATGTTTGAGGTCATACGAATGACATTAGTGTAGATCTGAAATTGTCGATTCTCTGACCTGAGTCACAGCAGCAAACTGTTCATTGTTACTAAAAATGAAGAGCAAAAGCAGTCTAACATAACCAGGCCTGTTCGGGTTTGACCCTCTTGTTGCTGTTTTCTGAGGTTCATGAAATTCAGCAGATGCCAACATTGACAATGTTGTTAACTCATAGTCCCCACTCCCACTGCTCAGCCCATGACACATGCATGAGATCACAGGTCGGGGGAGGGGAGACGCCAACAATGCTTCCCGCCTGGGGTGCAATCTGTTGTAAGACCGGCCCTGAGTGGGAGTTCCTCAAGTTTGACAGGTCCCACTGGTCAACAATTAGCTCAACCTTTTTTTCCCAGAGGGGGCCAAAGAGGCAGACCCAGAAGAAGGCCAGCACCATTGAGGCAACGCATGCGGACACGGCAATGGTACCAGAACCAAGGACCAGCCATGGGATACCAGTCTTCATCCTATCTGAACGTGCATTGGCTCCACCTGAACTCAGACTCCTGGGAAAAGGGACTTGCTTTTGTCCCAGCCCAAAAAGCCCACAATTTTGAACTTGAATTGGAACTTCGGAGATTTTATAGAAATAAACGCCTCAAGCACTTTTTCGAAATTCACTTGCCTAATACGAGATACAGCAGCCAGGAAGAAAGATCAGAACCATCCGAAAATACCACAGGCTTCAAGCAGAAATCTTCCTTCTATCCACCGCCGAGCTCGATCCCCTGCGAGATCGAAGCATTCGAAAAGATAGTTACTAAAACAGTGCTTGCAGGGTTCTCCAAACAAAATTTCTACAAAGATAACTTGGACCAAGAGGAAAGAACGGCAATGAGAAGTCTACAGACAGATCAGTCAATTACCATCAAGCCCGCCGATAAAGGTGGAGGCATAGTAGTATGGGACACTGCGGCATATGACATCGAATGCCTACGACTCCTCAGTGACTGGGAGGCATACAAATCACTCAGTCATGATCCAACTAAGACACTGCAGACTGAGATCGCCAGCCTCACCAAACACGCATTAGACCAAGGTTGGATCTGCGAAGATGAGCATCTCTTTTTGAACAAGACCAACCCACGTACCCCGGCTTTCTACATCCTGCCGAAAGTGCACAAGAACACTGAAAAGCCACCAGGGAGACCCATAGTTTCCGCGTGTGAATCTTTACTTGAACCATTATCACTTTATACTGATTTTTTCCTCAAACCATTTGTGGTCAAGATGCCCTTGTATCTTAAGGACACAACCAGCACTATCAACCTGCTTGACAATATACATTTGAATAACATCAGCATCCTGGCCACCATGGATGTGGAATCTTTGTACACATCAATTTCACAAGCAGAAGGAATAGAAGCAATAAGTAATTTTCTGGACACCAGAGATGACACCAATTCACCACCCACAGAATTCATACTGGAGTGTACAAGTCTTTCGATGTCAGAGAATTTCTTTCTCTTTAAAAATCAGTTTTACAAACAAACTAAGGGAGTGAGTATGGGGGCTACCTTTGCCCCCGACATACCGAATCTCTACATGTCCAACTACCAAAAGAGCAACGTCTTCACAGAATAGAACCCCTACCTGGTTAACATCACCCTCTGGTAGCGATATATAGATGACATTTTACTTGTGTGGAATGGTACCCCGAGTGATCTTCAGGACTTCCATCAATGGATAAACGCAAGGAACCCACATATAAAATGTACCATACAGTGGGACCATCACTAAGTAGACTTCCTGGATCTTCATATCTACAAAACAGGCAATTACCTGGAGACAGAACTATTCAGAAAACCTACAGACCGCAACAGCCTACTCCATTTTGAAAGCTATCATCCAATGGGCCTTAAATACAACCTTCCCTACGGACAGTTCCTGCAGATCCGTAGGAATTGCACCGAGATTGAAAGATACAGGAAGCATGCCGACGATCTACAAGTCCGTCTGACGGAAAGAGGATACCCTCTCAAATCCATCGAACAAGCGAAGAAGAGAGCAAGATATACACCCAGAGAAATTTGCCTTGGAAATAAGCCGAAAAAGGACATTGGTAGGTTGGTATGCGTTACAACTTTCGGACCATTGAGCCAATTAATACAAAGGACTATAAAGAAAAACTGGCACTTGGCGAAACAACCAGGCACACTGAACCAGATGCCATGTTTTGCGTTAAAAAAAAATAAGAATTTTAAGGGACTCCCTGGTACACACGTTCATCGAACCACCGCCACGTGTGGACAATACATTGTGGAACCTACCTCCAGTGGTGGGGCACTACAAGTGTGGGAAGTGCATTGCCTGCCCCTTACTTTACAGAAAAAATCATTTGAATACAACAACACCAGATGGATTATGAAGATCCACACTAATTGCAACACAAAGGGTGTGATCTACATAATACAATGCCCATGTGGTTTGCTATAGTTAGGAAAGACCATCCGCCCCATTAAAATGCGTATCTCGGATAACGAATTTGGTTGCCGACAAACATCATAAAGACACAGATCTGAGATGGTTCATATTACAAAAGGTGACACCAGCCAAACGTGGAGGAGATATAAACAGAACTCTAACCCAACTAGAGCAACGTTGGGTACATAAATTGGATACGGTACGCACAGGACTCAACATCTCTGTTGAATGGAAAACCTTCATGTAAATGACCTGTCCTCTAGAGGTAACACAGACTCTAGGGTGATACAGAATAAGAAGATCTTTCCGCCCAGCTCCTGTCATGCGACATGATACAGCATACAGTCTTCTGTGACACATTGAGATTGACCACTCCCAGTGCCCAAATATCTTCCATTTTTTACACAATTTTTGCTGTGATCTGGCCCCATTCCCAAAAACAGAGGGTGAGATCCACCTCTGTGTGAGGTTTATTTGTGTATACTGAAGGTTTTTTGCCTTTACCTAGATTAACTACAGGTGAAATGTTTTGCATGCCTCAAGCGTCAATATAACATCTGTCGCAGACATGGACTACCACCGATTTCAGGGCACCAACGATATTTGAATACCTATATATGAAATACATGTACCAATCTTGACATATAGTAATGCCAATGTCAAGATACGTTTGTGACTAATACCTGGTTAGTTTGTCGCTGTGTATACTGAATGCCTTTACCCATAACCATATTTGACTACATATGACAAGTTTAGCATGTATGAAGGATCAATATAACATCTGTCACAGTCATGGCCCACCACCCACTCCAGGGCACCATCAATATTTGAATATTGAGACACAGAATAACGCCCATATCCAGTTAGGTGTGTGAACAATATATGGTTTGGTGTTTTTCATTATCAGTATTAGCCATCGCTAGTCCCACGTGGATTGTCTCACCACGACCCGTACTTGTATTTTTAGCCTCCTTCAACTACTCACAGGGAGACAGAAATGGCACCTTCTGCACCATTTTTCCCCCACACCGATCAGTGACTCACGATCGTTTGATGGTAACCATGGCAACCATCCCAAACATTTTGACTAACTACACCACAATTAGGAGGGCGGCTAGGTTATTCGCATAAATTACTTTTTACCTGTTGCAGAGTACTTAGGGCCATTTTTACACCTTTTTTCGGCCCGCGGCGGTCCTAACCTTTCCAAAATGGCCACCAATATAAATAGTTTGGAAGCCTGGGAGTGGCGTTAGCAACGCTACGTCTCCAGGCTCCACGTTTACTTGGACTGACTCAGCAGTCTGTGTTCCAGCTGCTGCATCCCATTGTCAGTTGCGCACAGCGAAGCGCACGCAGCACACGATCATTGCAGAAGGTATGTGACACACTTCTAGCAGTTTGTTAACTGATACCAGAGCGATCTAAAAATAGATAATCCCGCATTGAGCAGGGTATTGACATTAGGCTCTCTTGCAGGATTTGCCCTGCACTACGTGACCAAGCCTGATCACAGTTTGATTACAGCCTCCATTTTGAGCTAAGCCTGTTTCCAGCGTAATTCTCAGCTGTAAACGTGCGCACATTCTGTTACAACATACTTAGTATGTCCTTCTTGTCTGACGCTAGGAGCACTCCGGGACCAGTACCTTTGGACGGTCGCCCATACACGTGCCTAGGGTCTACCAAACCCCTTAGGTAAGATGTTCCTCCATGATATTGTTTACATGGCGCATTTATTGCATTTAAATCACTTGGGCACTCCCCTGACTACCTCTCCCCTTTCATATTTACAGCACTCCACGTTCATACAGCTCCCGTCCTGATGAAGGCCATGACAGACACGAGGTTCATCAAGCCCACACAGACAGCCTGAAACACCCCGGTGTAGACGCACCTTTTAGCTACAGTGCCTTGTCACTGTCATTTTGAAAGAACATTCTGTCATTTGTTTTGTTGTCCTTGTGAAAAATGTTAATTTGTTCTTTGTTACACGCTGTCCACTAGACTCTGGCCACGTGTGTTTCATTTCTTGTTGTTGACACACAATTTATGAGATAAATCAGTGTTGATATTATTGTGTTTTATTTTTCTGTATGAGTGTTATGCACAATTTGTATTTTCATTGATCAAATGAATAACTACCAAAATTATAAAAACCAAGAACCTACCCAGACTGGGTATCATGAATAGAGTGTTGTGTATATTCATTTTTGTCACAGGAATCAGAGGGGAGTGCAAAAAGTGATTTCTTTTCTTTTTGACCTATTCAAGTGTGTTTTTTGTCTTATAAGTAGCCCTCCTGGGCAGAATAGGTCACTGACCAGGAGCCCTGATCTATAATCTAGATGATAAATCAAGCAAGCGCCATTACCCTGGAAACATGCCAGGGATCTTCTGTTCAGGTGGCTAGGAAGGGCCACCGCTTTTGGACCCCGACCCTGGGGTTGGACAAGCGAGGGATGATCACCTGGGTGGAAGGTCCTTGGGGATTGGGGCCAGACGGCCGGATGGCGAGACATGGACTTCCCCTTCCCTAACACTGACTTACGCTCCCTTCACCCAACGTTCATGGGCTATTTCCATTCATGCCCTATCTTCCCCTTCAAGTACCCACCAAGTACTGAGAAGAGGAAGAAGCAGCTAGGAGTAATACACAATTCCTATTACAAACACCACTCTAATATTGTGACGAAGAAGAGGGGTATGTAGACATCCAATACTTAAGGTCAGGCATGTCTCATTGATTGGATTAAGTATGGTCAGGCAAGACAAGCCAAAAACTCAAACCTGAGGCCCCTTAATAGGGCACAGGTGAATAAAAGTGGAAGGCCCAAACATGGTGAAGGAGAAGGAGAACTGCTTTGTTGGGAAGAGACTCAGAAGTCTCGACACCTGCATTGATCCCGTAGGACCTATAGCAGGTGGGTGCAGGACCAGGAGCCTTCGAACTGGAAGGCAGGTAGCTGGGGCTGCCGCACCGAAGAGAGAGCGAAAGAGAGACGTCGTCCATACCGAGACCCGGAGTCAGCTTGTGCTGGAAAAGCAGCCTGGAGCAGGGGAGACGTGGTCCGCATCTATTGTGAAGCCGAGAATTGCAGTCAGGACGTGCCCGACGAACAAGGCGATCTCCTTCACCACTACGGAGGAGGTGACAGAGCAACAGGAGCAGCCGCTGGGGAACATGAGGCAGAGGTGGGTGTCAGAGGACACAGCAACCGGAGCGCTCCCAGGACCCCAGGCAAGTGACGGCCAAAGTGAATGTGACCTATATTGAATACCGAACTGAATTGCAACTACTTATTGAGTATATTGAACACTGAACTGAATGGAAAGTATTATTTAAATAAGATTACAGCAAATTGAGCTCCGACCGAATATTTGAAGTTAACAAGTGCTATTTGAATAAGATCACGGCATATTGAACACTGACTGAACATTTGAAGCTAACAGGTGTTATTTAAATAAGATAACGGCATATTAAACACAGACCATACATTTGAAGTTAAACAGACTTACTGAATGTCAGACTGTATGTAAGTAGCACTGTGGGCAAAACGAAAGCAAAAGTATTCTAACAATCAGTGTGAGAAAGGTCCATAAGTCTATGGTAAAAGAAATGATTGATGCAGAAGAAGAGTGTTACATTAACAGAAGACTGTTACAATAACCAAAGTGTATACATGTGTGAGAAGTCAGAAGCCTAAGGCAGAAGAGCCTGAAAAGGGGCCAAACGAGGTTAAGGGAACTCATGGTTGCACGACCTGTAATGGGTGGACCGTGTGGTCTGACAACTGTGCCTAGACCAGAGAGCCCTAAATGATAACCAGCAAAGGAGATTGGAAATGATCCATGAAGAACTGTGAAACAATTGGTAAAGCAAGTCAGAAGATGGGTCAAGTAGACCTATTGTTTTTTTGTATAGAACATTGAGCAGATGAAAGCAGTATAAGTGCTGCAGTGAAATCATGGGGAAGGGAACCCTGAGAGTTGAAAGAACTAAGAAACGCTGTCTTGGGCAAGGGAACCTCAAGACCTCCTTTTTGTGTGAACTATACTGTATTGAACTTGGGGATGGAACCCAAGTAGACATCCGAGCTAAGAACAGCAGAGACTTTACTTTTGAACACTATTCTGTTGGCTAAAACCCCACACCATGTTTGCTCTAGATGTGAGGATAAGCATAGAATTTTGACACAGACAGACTTGTTAATTTGCTATTACAGACACAGACTTCTCTTAGTTTTCTTTAGACAGGAGTAATCCCTATTTTAGTTATAGGACATGTTAGGTCTTACACCATTCTGACATTAAATAAAACATTCTTTGAAACTTAATATCTGTTGTCTGTGTCATCTCTTGATACCATGCCTGCCTCACATCTTGTAGAGGAAGATAAGAAACCTTTTACCTACACTACTCTGGTTGAGGAGGAGGATGAGGAGCTTGGAGAATAACATGCAGACTAGTTGTTTTTCCAGGCCTTCAGTACAGGGGACATTTAAAGATGGCAACCGCACTATTGAATTGGGCAGTGCGGAAGAAGACGGTGAACTCCCGACTGAGTCTCATGAACGCGAGGCACACAGAGAAGGTCACCGGGGCAGAAGGAAAGACGCTGCGTACAGGCAGGAAGGGCTGTGGAGATGCTGGGAGCCAAGCAGGAGCTCCTGGCTGTTGGGCCACTCGCGGAAGGAGCGTTCTCCAGTCCGGACTGAGAAAGAAAGCCGGCATGTGACTGCAGATCCGCAGAGAATGCTGGAGGGGTGTTTGCAGACTCCAAAGTGGAAAGCGGATGAAGGAGCTAAACCTCAGAGGCACAAGTCGGAGACGCTGGAAGAAATCATTGAGTCTGCCCAAAGCAGCTGGGGACCCTAGGGCGTTCTGACAAGTGCGCCAGCAAGTGTTTGTACAAAATTGCTAATGCTGAAAGTACCGGTAGGTTGTTTGAATGCAGTCAAGGCAAAGTACAAATTCAACACCCAATAAGAAGAATATTTGAATGCAGTCAAGGCAAAGTACAAATTCAACACCCAATAAGAAGAATGTTTGAATGCAGACAAGGCAGGTACAAAGGGAAACCCCATCCCAGTACAGATGCATGAGATGCCAGTGTGGGGGAGAAGTTTTGGCAAGTGTTATCATAGGAAAATATGCCAAACACCTCACGGTATGTGCCATTGTGGTATAACCAAAGAATTGTGAAATGATTAAGAGAAGTCTTGCCAGGCAAATACACCAGGAAGCTGAAATTGTATAACGATTACTGGTAGAGGAGTATACCAGGTGATCTGAAAAACCATAAGAGAAATCCTGGCAGGTGAGTACACCGTGCAGCTTAAATTGTATAAATATTCCTGGCAGGAGAGTATACCAGGTGATCTGAAAAATCTATAAGAGAAGACCTGGCAAGCGAGTACACCAGGCAGCTGAAATTGAATAAAGATTCCTGGCAGGGGAGTATAACAGGCTATCTGCAAAGTTACAAGAAATTCTATAAAAAGACTGTTACAGGACTTATTGCTTAAAACAAGAACATTGTGAGTCCAGTGAAGACACAAAGGAACTTTTAGTTAAAGAGACATTTCTGCCATCCTATTTAAGAATACTGGGGAAAGGAACCACCCTCTCGGTGCAAGGGTCTTTACATTGGAGAACATTTTTGTTGAAGTCATTCTTATACTTTTTGGTTTTGAACACTCTGCCAACATCAAGTTAAAGAAATATCATTGTACCACTTTGTTGTTTTGTTTAAGTGTGATGGTCAGAATATCACGCTTTGGACACAGGGATGGCTTTTCAGTTACTGACAACCTGACACTGAGAGATCCTTAGTTTTTAGTTTCTAGGTAGGGAAGCTCCTCTTATAGGATGAGAGAGGTATTTTAACAACCCCTTTTTGTTTAATAAAATGTCTTATCTTGAGAACATTTCAACGTTGTGTCTGGCTTTCATTTCTGACCCCTCACAGTCCCCAAATTGCTAGACCTTATAGCATTTTCGGGAGTTACTTCAAATTGTAGATGTTGAAAATGGATTTAAGGGAATAAACCCCATATTTGGTAACAAATTCTTATGAATATTACTCTGCAGTCACATTTACTGCAAAGATTATACCATTTAACATGCCAAGTATAAAAAAAAACCCTGTATACTTATGCTTGATGGAAGTGTGAGCAAGAAAACATATACATAGTGACTATTAGCTTGTTTATTTAGCTGATGTCAAATGAACGTGGGTTTGGTTTCCCATAGTGTTTTATAGTTTTTTTGAACAACACCTGCCTAATATTTGGCAGACATATTGAAAAAACAAGAGAACAGAAAAAACAAACATAGAAATAAATTCAAATTACTCATAAATGAACATAGATATGCTAATACATATGCGCCGTCATTTTGTGGTCGTAGAGTCAATAAATGTATCGTGACACAGCAGGTCGGCCTATCCTGTTGGCTCACTTGTACGAGTGGTTAGAACCAAGTGATGTATGTACCTGAGGTTATTTCATACATTAATAATAATTACAATCTCTAGTGAAAGCGGACAATTAGGTATAGATAGGTTTCTAATGTCTAGGGATATTAGTGACAAGAGGATTTGGTTATCCTATCCTTGAACTCTATTATATGAGCTTTTTATTGAAGAAATCTGCTACTGATTTCACAATGGATGGGCCAGGGATTCCAATTTGGGCTCAAATTGAAGAATACAAAATGAAACCTTTTCGTATTCATTGTCTGTACTCGCTTGGCAAACTACCCCGATCAGTAACTAAACTACAAACAGTACTTGCTACTAAAGATGCTATCATCTCAATGATTTTGGGGGGGTGGAGAAGGTTATATATATGTATAAAGAGGCCTCCATCCGGCAAAATCCGGGTTTACAGATTGATAATAGGATGTTATGTTAGAGAAGTTGGATCAACAAGGGGATATTGTTAGTGAGAGATAGTTGGTGCGAGGAAGGAATGTTTTCTTTTGAATCGTTACAGAGAAAGTTTGCATTGCACAGGCGAGAACTAAGAAGATATAACTTGTTAAAGAGTTTGATGTCTGAGAGACGACTAATGCTTGATATAGCCATGCTAGAGAGGCCTGCAAGGTGTGACTTTCTTAAGGTTGCTCCATTGGTGGTGTCAAGGTTTTTGAAGCTCTTCCCAGCTGGGGATAATGCAAAAATGTCTTGGGATAAATTGAGAATTGCTTGGTGCGAAGATTTAGGAACGGTAATTACGATGAAACATTGGGAAAATCTGTGGAGAATTCCAGTTAAAATGAAAACTGATCTGAATCTGCGCTACATTCTGTAAAGGATTTTGGGGCGTTTGCTTTGGACTCCTGATCAAATGTGCAAATTAGGATTAAATGATGATGATAGATGCTGGGGGTGTGCCAAGGAAAAGGGTACTATGCTATATATGTTATGGGATTGCACAAGAGTTGGGGGTTTTAGGAGTGATATTTTGGATATAGTGGGTATAGTTTGGAATGCTACTTTCCCAAGAACACCTTTAGTTGTGCTTTTGAAATCTCTGAGTGGTACTCGTCACCTAAGCTACGCAATGTTATGTTGGGTTAATAAAATTATTTTGGTGGCGACCCGACAAATTCTGCTTCTTTGAAAAACGAGGAAAACACCATATGTGGAGGAATGGATAGTACAGGTACAGCTTCTTTCACGTTTTGAAAAGATTAAATCTGACACATTACATAGAGAAGAATCTTATAGAGAACAATGGAGTGTCTTTAATGATATTTATGCTTGAATTTTGTTAGGGCAAGTTTTAACTGCATTTTATGTTTCATTCTGAGTTGGGAGGCTTGGTAGGGTGGAGGGATGTTTGCCATGTCTAGTGTCTTTTGTTTTTGTACATGATGTATATACTTACAATGATATAATATCTGTATACTGTATAATAATCAAACTGTTATTGGTAATGCGTTATCATTGTTATACTTTCATCTGAGATATTTGTTTAATTTTAAGAGTTATGTTTTATTAATGCTCTGGTTATTGATTGGTTGAACATTTTCATTGTTGACATATTGTAACTTTGGAAAAGTTAAATAAAGTAAAAAAAAAAGAAATGATTTTACACAGGAAAGGCAGTCATTTTAGGACAGTGCAGAGGTTTTTAGTGGCAAGGTCAGCAGCGTTGAGTATAGTGTAAATACATGCAGCAATTGGTTAAAAATACGAGGTGAATTTCTTTGCAAGCAAAAAGTACAAGGAAGCATGACTAAATCAAATGTGGCCAAGAGAAGCAGGGTCCACAGGAGAAAGGATTAGAATGCTGTATAGTAAGTGCAAAGGAGAAAGTTCAAACTGGTCTCACACATTCAGCAAATGAAAGATATAACAAATAAAAGTTCTGCTCATGTACCCAGAAACTAACCACAAGACCACAGCCCGGGTGGGAATCCGACAACATGCCGAGGCAAGCACTGAGAAGAGTCACTCCGACAGACTAGAAAACATCGCCCCCTGTAGGAAAATTACTGCCCAAGTGTGAAGACATGATACAATTGGAAGTGGCCTCCCTGCCTAAGTAACACATAAATACACGGTAATACACAACCATTAAAAATGACACCTGGGATGCCATGAGTTACATATTCCTTAAGAACTCTTAAGCAATCATCAAAACAATTAAGCTACCACATTAGTTGTTCAAGTAGAAGTAGAACACACATGGTGTTCCGCCCAAAGCAGCAGGCCTAAGAGCACAGAGCATGAGGTCATGCACATCAGCCATGAGAAAGGAAAGAGCAGAGTTACATGTTTCCAATTAAGAGTTGCAATAAAATGCTGCCGGTTGACGCAGCTAGAAGGGGAAGGAACGGTAAAATGGTGCCAGCATTCAATTACAAGTTATAAATATTGCCACACCGTCTGCAGCTCACATTGTCACTGGTTAGTAAAGATCGTAGTTTCCACAGGAACTCCACCAATCATGCTAAGGACTGAAGAAACAATGTTGTGATATCGATTGTCCAATTGCAGCCCAGGGAAAGTAGACAAATGAGCATGAAGTCATTTTTATGAATAAATAAAGTTGCACGGTCACATGGGTTAGGATAAGCCAATGGGGCTAGGAAGTATATAGATACACCGATAGAGCAACTACAAATGACCAATCAGAAGCTTGTTACTGGCTACATAGTTTGCAACATTGTCCTCACTAAAATGTGTGCTTCACTATAAAACAGCGCCATTTTATTACTCATTTGATGGTTTCTTTTCAATGACTCCCTGCTGCAGTTGCGTGCAATAAAGTTTTGTTTTTCTTGCTCCTATGCACTTTATTGAGTCATGTGGATAATTTTTTACATGTGATTTGTTGGATTTTACCCTACAGAACATACAATCCAAAATTGAAAAAACGAATGAACAAACAGAAATAAACTTCTCTTCATGTCCCCAGCCAACGAGGGAAAAGGAACAATTTTAGAGGTGCTCTTTCTGCCTCAGAGAGGCAAGTGTGGACTACTTTGATAATAATATTTTTATTGTTGTTTTTGATGCAAGCATCTTCACAACACATACAAGTTAACACCTATAGATGTGAATAAAGGGTCTGTTAGAAGCCCAGTTTGATTGATTCTCACCCTGTAATTTGTATTGTTATGTAATAGGACAATCATGGCAATAATGTGGTCTGGAATCTGGAAGGCTTGCATTTTTCCCCATAGAATTTCCCTGATGACGCTATCAAAAGCTGAAGAGAGGTCTAATAGTGCCATAAAGATCTGACCATTTTCCGCCTGATGAGATGCTAGTAATAAATGCGCTACAATTGTGGCATTCAATTGGGTACCCATTCCTTTCCTGAATCCAGTCTGAAACATGTTAGAATGTGCCGGGATGAAATAAATTCGTTCAGCTCTCTACGAATTAAAGAGGCAAAGACCTTAGCGGACACGTCTATCATCGCAATCGGTCTAAAGTTACCCGGATTGTCAATGGATCCCTTTTTATGCAAGGGAATCACTGTAGCAGATGACCAGGATGTTGGCAAGTTTTTTGTTTGAAAGATGTACTCATATCGGCGTTTCAAAAAGGCAGCACAAAACTTAGGATCATCTTTTAGAACGCACAGAGGAATTCCATCTGAACCTGCCGCTTTGAAAGGTTTTATATTCCTATTGACCAACATGATTTGATCCACTCCCTATGGACATCGGATTGGTAGGGCTGCCACTGATGGTTGGAGCTTAGTATTCATAAATTTCTGCGGCAGAGCATACTTATTTCGAAAAAACTCAACCCATGAATCCCCACTCAAAGCCGAATGCATTGCAACCGGTGCTTTTGCTAAGGGGTCCCTTAGAATCGGCCAGATTTCCCGGGTTTTTCTAGTCGTTAAAAGGCTAATAATTTTTTGATTGTTTTTTAGATAGTTGTCAAATTTCAAAATGTTTATATCATTTTTATATTTTTACTAGAATTGCCTTTTTCAATTTTATGTTCCATTGGATTCTTTGAATTCCTTAGCAAAGCACGGATTACAACATTTTTCTGTGTTTCTCTTCTAGCAATAGCAGAATTAAATAACCCAAGTGCGTCATCAAATTGTGCATTAGATTTCAAGGTTACAAGATACTTTAGATGGTCACAAATCATCTGTTCATTCTGAAGATCACAGGACCTGCATTCCACTGCAGACATTAGAATAGTGTTGATTTTTACGACATCCCGATTAACTAGGAAATTCAGTTGCCTTCAAAGTACTGGATTCTATCTAATAGATAGAGCATGCCTATCAATTTCTGGTAATACCAATGGTTTTTGGAGATTATACACTGGAAAAAAGATCTCAATGGAACACTTCAACAGAGAGTGGTCACTCAATTTCAAGTCCAATATTGCACATGGAGATGCTGTACTAGCGAGTCTATTCGACATAGCAATATAGTCGATTGTCGACGAGTTCATTCCCCGAGACCAGGTGACTGAGGATTCATTAGAGTTAAATGGAATAGTTAGAATATCCCACGCTTCAAAAAACTTTTCCCAAATATGTCCTCTCTCATGTGATACAGTTGCATAGCAATGATTTTGGGTTTCTTTCTGAAAGATACTCGCCATTATTGTTAAATTAAAATCGCCCCCTAATATTATTTGAACATTCGGGGTGTCAACAACAACATCCATCAGCAGAGTGTTCAATCTATCAATTATTCCATTAATGTGCATTGCATTAGAATTCCAATACAAGGATATAATTAAGAGAGGGTCACTAGATATGCTGCAAGGGGCCACTTCAATTGGCAGCATCTCACAAGTAGAGTACACCAGGCGTGCTTTCATGAAATACACATTTTTCACAAAGATAGTGAGACCGCCACGTGGTCGCCCAATTAAACCCTTTTCGGCATGATTGAAAAATGCAGAGTACCCTTCCAGATGAATGTCTGTCATTGTTTCTTGTAGAAGAATTAATGCCGGGTGTTTATTGTGAGGCAACTTTCTGAACCACAAGAAAAGATTGTTAAAGCCACAGCAATTCCATGAATTTAACACAAAGACATTATTTTATGATTTTTCCTTCTGCGGTGTGTCATTGTCTATGGACTTCATCAAGGGTTCCAGCCAGGCCAGCCCATTTAAAATCTGTGCTACAGATTCAGATTGCACTCTTATTTTTCCATTCAAAGTTGCCAGTGTGGACTACTTTCATAACAAATAAGTAAATATACCTTCAAATGTATCTTTCCCTGACAAAAAATCATGGACAAGTGTGACAAAATGACTACGGCCCTGCAGGAGAATAGGGATGAGTAGTGGCTATACCGCCTACTCAGCCCCACACTATTACTAAACCAGCAGGGATCCCATTCATCAAGGTAACAAAGGCAAAGCCCGATAGGTATCCCTCCTTAATTTTGTTTGGTAATGTGGGCCGAGAGCAGGCAATATGCCCCAGGGGAGGTGAAAGCTGGTGTAGATGCAGCACAAGGAACAATAGTAATGTGTGCCAAAATAAAAGAATGCTCAACCAAATAAAAGTGGGATCTTTCATAAAACAAACAAAAATGCACACAACTAATAAAAACACTACTGGTCCACCACTGTAAGAGAAAATAAAGAGAAAGCAGACTTTATTATAAAGGGGGACTCTGGGCTTGTAGGCAGGGGTGTGCAGGCTAATATTTTATCAGCGAAATGTCGACGTTTATGGATATGTTTTTCAAAAGGTAAAGAAAGGGGGCTAAAACATTCTTGAAAGCGCACCAGGTGGACAGGGCCTTTGCAAATACCTTCTGCTCTTGTCTTTAGGGCTCAACTGTGTCGAGCCTGGCTTTTCAGAGTCAACCAGTGAGTCTGGGCACTTTTCACGCTGAGCCTGGGTCAAGTCATGGAGCTGTGGCGACAGGTTGCAATGATGCAGTGCTGTTCACCAGCAGTAACCACTTGCAGGTTGGAGATGCTGGGAATTGCAGGTGAGGTTGGATCGGCGGCTCTGGATGACTCTGCAGCTTCGGGTATAGAGAAGCAGAGACAAACCTTCGGTGGTGAGCGGGCCTGACTGGCGCAACAGTGTCGAGGTACTGCAGCAGTGTTTGCTTGGACCTCAAAAAAGCTGAAGACAGTGTAGAGTTGGGGACGCTAGAAGACTTGGTGGGTCTCAGATGTGGAGATGGAGTAGCAAAGCCCGAAAATGCAGAGGCAATCAAGCGTGAAGTTTGGAGATGACGCCAATGGTTCTCTTGCAGCAGCTTACACAGCATCGTGGGTGCCAATCCAGCATTAGGCCAGTTTGGAAATGCATGGACATGCAGGGGTCGCTCTCTTGGTTCTGTGGCTGCTGGTAGACCCAGACCAGGATCTCAGGGATAAGAAAAGTCCTTTATTCAAACCTTCCCAACCATTAAGGTTTTTAGAGAGCACTTAGAGGGTTCTGTCACATTCAGTGAGCAGAGCCCTAGACACCAGAGTCTCAGTTGCAGCAGGCTTTGTCCAGAAAGCTGGTCACCCCACATAGGCCCGGGGGATGGTTAAGGAGACAAGATTGCCTCTTATTTAAAATCCGTTGTCATTACTTCTATGGCAGAGGACTTTGGAACAGACTGTATCCCCAACAGAGTTCCAGGTAATTCCTTCTTGTCTTGAAGTCCAAAGAAGTATCAACTAATGACAGGTTTCTCCCCCCACTTATAAAGGCAAAATGCAACAGCGGATTTATTCAAAGCCAGCCGTTGTCAGTGTTCAATCCATGCTGGTGTAAGAAGTGTCCTTTGCCTTCTGATGTCTTACCCAGTTTGCTTTTTCTGCAATAAGTGGGGAGGAGGCAGGACATTTAGGGAGCCATAGCAGATTCCAAGATGGTACTAACCCTTTCTCGACTAAACCTCTCCTTTGGGCTACTGCACCACTTCCTCTGTCTGCCTACTTCAAAAGGACTCCAGTGATCAGCACTCTGGTTGTAAATGCCATTGTCGTGTCAGAAACTAGAAACATAGCAACTTTAATTGTAACTCCATAAAAGAATGCAAATAGCTAAGTAACATAAAAGGCTACATCACCAAAACCCTAAGTTTTGGATTTTGATGATGTTTCAACCATGATGCTCGATGTACAAAGAAGATGGGTATTTGGTTTCCTAAATTTGCTCCTTGCAGGAATATCTTTCCTCCTGTTTTCACAATATTTCTCTTTTTTCCTCCATGTCTTGGGAGGATAGCTCAGTGGCAATGTGCACGCCTTGAAAGGAAGACGACAAGGAGAAACCCAGGTTCGATCCCCGGGTCCGCACTTAGAAACCTCTGGGTTTAAGCACGTTATAAATAACCTATCATCTATCATGTCATATCATATCATGTTTTGCCTTGTTTTCTGGTGTTTGAGTGAGTGTACCTTTTCCCTTCTCCTACCAGCTCAGTTATGGCATGCAGGATCTCCTTTACACTTGACAGATCACACGTTCTCACTCATGTTTAAAAACAAGGGAAAATGGAAAGCCTCACCTATATCAAATAGTTGTGTATCTAAGCCAAGCAGTCAGAGGGCTATACATCTCCTATGCTTCAAAGTCAATGTTGACAAATCCTAGTAGATGCCTCTGATGTCAACCTCCCTCTTGCCTCCTAGTTTGCACATAATCACTTTAGCTTGGTAATGATGAAATGTCGCTATGATTGGCCTTTGTTCCAAACTTCCTCTCGCACCTCTATCTGCTCTGTTCACCTTACCTCATGGCCACTGCTGTCCATAAATATATAATTAACCAAGTCTCTGATGAGTTATGCAACATCACTAGCGGATTCACCGAATTTTTCTGAAATTCCCAGAAAGCGAAGGTAGCAAGATGCTGCCCATTTTCAATGTTGTTTAACTTCTCAGTGATCTCCGCATCACTATTTTCTGACATTCGAATTTCTCCATGAACTCTTCCAGGGAAGCAAGACTCAGCTCTTCCTCCTCCAACTGTATTATTCTCTCCTTCCCTTGGTCAATTCTTGGCCAAACTTGGTTAGCGTGGATTTCATTTCTGACATCATCACTCTGAAAACTCTTGAGCATTTTACATATATCAAGTGCTGGAAATGGCCATAATTTACTGGGGGAACTCCCCTACCCACCCCCCTTCGCTTGGGGGTAAGGGGGATCTGAGGTAACTCTTGAGCATTTTACATATATCAAGTGCTGGAAATGGCCATAATTTACTGGGGGAACTCCCCTACCCACCCCACTTCGCTTGGGGGTAAGGGGGATCTGAGGTAACTCTTGAGCATTTTACATATATCAAGTGCTGGAAATGGCCATAATTTACTGGGGGAACTCCCCTACCCACCCCACTTCGCTTGGGGGTAAGGGGGATCTGAGGTATAGGTGGGGCTGAGGCCGGAATGTCAGTAGTGTTGGCAGGACTGGGGGTGGAACTAAGTGTCGAATTATGTGTTTGCCCTGAATATAGGATGCGGGCTGCTTTGCAAAAAACCAAAGTGCCTTTGGTGAACATAAGAATTACCGTCAATTTATCAAACCTGTCTGTGCTAGTAATTGAAACGCTCATTCCTTCTGAGCATGCAATTCAAATTTGATATGTTGCTGATTTTCTCTGTCAAAATAGTCACCCTGACAGTAAATTGTGTGCAAAGCATGAGACATATATACAGCTTTGGTTCCAGACGATTTCATTGTTTGAGTTTGGGTTGTTGAGCAAAGGACAACTTTAGGATGCAGTCTGTGTAGTCGTTGCATATTGCGACTCAGCTGCACGCATATAAACACTATGGGCCTCATTACGGGTCCAGCGGTAAGCCTGTCAGTGCTACCGGCGCGTTGCCACCAGACCCGTAAATATTTACCGGCACCTGACTTCCCGGTGCCACCAGCTCATTACAAGTCTGGCAGCCGGGAAGTCAGGCGCAGATACATTTGTTAATCCCCATTCCCATAGAGTCCCATCGGACTCTATGGGATTGGGGACACGGAAGCACCAGCACCGTTGCTAACAGGGTCTGACCTGTTGGGGACAACGGCAACAGGAGGCAGACATGTAATATGCCGGTCCGGAAACAAGGGTGCCAGTGAGCTTACCAGCACCCTTGTTCCCGGACCGGTATGGTCCTAATGAGGCTCTGGGCCTCATTACGACCCTGGCGGTAAGTACCGAACATTACCGCCATGGCATAATTAACGTTTACGCCATGGCCGGATGCCGTAAAATGCGGCTCATTCCGACCCATCGCGCACGAGCATTACGCCATGGCGGTAATGTCAAGAACGCGATGACGTAAAAGACCCCAAAACGGCCCCTACCAGCATCGTACGCTGCGCAAGGTGCACTACCGCCACCCATTTTAGCGGTGACCGCAATTAGCGGTGACCGCAAAGAGCAGTGACCGCAATTAGCGGTCCCCGGAAATAAGCAGAAGCGGAAGTAGCCTCATCGCGGCGGAACGGGAAAGAGCACGGCGGCCATCTTTAAAAACACAATCCATTGCCATCCTCCCCAACCATACCAAATCTGACCCTGAGACCCATCCAAACCCATCACACACCCAAATACCTACCTAAAAATGCTCAAAGTCGTGAAGAAGGCATGCGATCGGCAGCACCAAGAACGCTTCTCCCATGAGGAACTAAGCATGCTGGCGGAGACACTCCAGGACAATGCGGCGGTGGTGTTCTCCACCGAAATGACCAGGGCGGCGATTGCAAAAAAGAAAGCTATATGGGCCCTGGTGGCACAGCGGGTCAGCGCGGTGGGGACCGTACCCCGCAACCCACAGCAGTGCAGGAAGCGGTGGGATGACCTGAGGCTCTGCGTCCGAAGCATCATCTCCGCCAATCGCAACCTGGCCCAGGCTACCGGGGGAGGATCTGACTCCCCAATAAAACTCCAACCATGGGAGGAAATATGTGCCAGCACAATAGGCATGGAAAGCATCGAAGGTGTAGGAGGGATGGAAAGAGGAGCGCCGACATCAGGCGATGAAGGTAGATGCCCCAAATCAAGACATGCTATAGTCACTGACGTCCATCAATGTGTAGCACAATGTTGCCCTAGAGTGTAAATGCAACACATCAGCTGGACACTGCCCACAGCCACATGCAACCTCCACCCTGTACACATGTAGCATGCACACCCTAACTGCAGACACCCACATACCTCCATCCGTCATCCACACAGAAAGGAGACAACCTGCATGCCCCTGCCTCAAATGTGCTTCATCTAGTAACCAAAATCTGGTGAATCATTGCCATTCCAATGTCCGCAGACCCATCAATAACGCTATCCCTCCTTTGCCCCACCACAGGCTCCGAATCCAACCACGAGGATGAGGACACCCCTGCCACAAAAGCAGCCAAGAGGGCCAGGACCACCATGCATAGACCCTCCACCTCAGCTGCAGTGAGGAAGACATCGCAGCAGGCAGAATCATCTGCCAGCACACAGGACGGGCCACCGACAGGCACCCCAGCAGGCAGCATGCCAGCACCTGCAGCACCACACGTGCCCACAATCTTGGCCACTGAAGGAACCGTTTCTGCAGGGAACAGCAGCATAGGGGAAACTGCTGCCATAGCAGCATGCTCAGACACTGACACTGATGAGCCCGATGTAGGACGCCCCACTGAGCAGCTTCATTCCCCCTGTCTGTTCCGGGGCAGCCCCCATGAGGATCCCACACAGGGGCATCCAGGAGAAGAGGACTGGCCTCCCACCCCATGCCCTGCAGAAAGTCTGCAGGAGGTGAGCAGCCCCTTCGCGACACCATCTGGAATGGGCATGGCCCAGCAGAGTGAACTTTCCCTTGAGGAGATTGTTTTACGTCAGCAACAACTGTCCACGCTCCTCAATGAGCATGCTGCGGAATGTGGGGGGGCTAGGGCAGCCATAGAACAATCTACGGAGACCCTAAGGGCCGAAATAGAGCGGAGTACAGAGACCCTGAGAGCTGCAATGGAGTCCACCTCAAGGGACATTTGCGGGGAACTTGCCGCCATGCGCCGTGTGCTCACAGAGCTGTCCCACACCCTTCAGGACATGTGTGCCCGTGAGCAGCCAGGGACATCCTCCGCTGCAAGTTCTGCCCAGAGCAGCCCTGTCCGACGATCAGGACGGAACCTGCGCTCCACAGGCAGGGGTGCCCCGGGGGCCGGGAGAGGTGGCATGCAATAGCGTGTGCCCACTGTCACAGGCATCTTTAGCCACTCACAGGGTGTGTGTTGGGGTGTTCAGGGGGGAGCAGGAAGGGGGGAGGGGGTGTGTTGGGGTGTTCAGGGGGAGGGGAGAGGGGGTGTGTTGGGGTGTTCAGGGGGGAGGGGGTGTGTTGGGGTGTTCAGGGAGGAGGGGGACGGGGGCAGGGGGTGTTGCACAACAATTTACAATTGAAATACACATTTTCCTTTTTCCCAAATCAAATGTGTGGACATTTTCATTGCGTATGTGTGCTTTATTGGTGTACAGTCCACAGTGTGCATGTCCCAGAGACACACAGTGCCCCAAGTGCCGTCTCCATGTGATACACACCAGCCGTGTGTGCTAGAAGCATTGGTTGATGATATCTTGACGCATTTCACGCCCCTCCTGTGCATCGCCTCCTCCATGAGGTGCGGCCCCATCTGCACCCTCCTCATCCTCATCGTCAGGTGGTTGCATTTCTGCGTCAGGGGACAGGGGCACATTTTGTCTGACGCACATATTGTGTAGCATGACACATGCCATGACCATCTTTGCCACCTTCTCATGGCGGTACAGGAGTGCACCACCAGACCTGCTGAGGCAGCGAAACCGTGCCTTCAATAGGCCGAAGGCCTGCTCAATGACCACACGGGTACCTGTATGTGCACGGTTGAAGTCCTCCTCGTGCTGGTTCTGTGGGTTCCGGACTGGTGTAAGGAGCCGCCTCTTCAGGGGATAGCCTGCATCACCTGTATGTGGGCGAGAATGTATGTGTCAGTCATGACGTCTAATTCAGAACATGATGTGCCACCATGGCTTGCATCCAAATATTACTTTGAACCACTTCTAAATGCACTAATTGATTCACACTATGCGACCCGTATATGCTCATGGCTCTCATGGCCTGTTTTTCATGCCATCAACCAATGTATGCAGAGGGCTCGAGTGCCTTGTGAGTGCCCATCCACTGTGTTCGTTCATGCCGTTTGTTTTGGTGGCCTGGCACGCGTCCTGTGATGTCAATGCTCACATCATTGCAACATTGCTGTCGGCCTCATCATGACCCCAGTGAGCAATACTGATGTTGATATGGACATTTTGGGCGCCCTGCTGTCTTTGTAATGGTGTGTTGATGTTTCTGTCCGTCATGTGCCTCCTTTGTGCGCAGTTATGGGGGACAGGCCTTTCGGTTGATGGTGTTTGTTGACGTGCATGTAGGTGCATTTCGTTGAAGTCTATGTTGTCTGAATTGGTACAATGCACTTGCAGATGGTTGTGTCATGGTTGGGACACAACCTCATTCACATGGTAGGGCTGCATACATCAGGTATTGGGTTTACTGGTGTTGGGCGTAGTTTGGGTTGCTTTAGGGTATGATCTGGCTCTGTTGTCTCTGCTACTCACAGCCAGGTGGAGTATGCATCATTCCCCCCCCTTTCAGCCAGGTGGAGTATGCATCATTCCCCCCCCTTTCAGCCAGGTGGAGTATGCATCATTCCCCCCCCCCTTTCAGCCAGGTGGAGTATGCATCATTCCCCCCCCCCCCTTTCAGCCAGGTGGAGTATGCATCATTCCCCTCCCCCCTTTCAGCCAGGTGGAGTATGCATCACCCCCCCCCCCCTTCAGCCAGGTGGAGTATGCATCATTCCCCCCCCCCTTTCAGCCAGGTGGAGTATGCATTGGTACGTCATTCACCTACCCACTTCACATTTCCATGGTCATGACATTAGACTCACCGAGTAGCCAGGATCGTGGGCCTGCATGTTGCTCCATGTAGTGTGGTATTGTGGAGTTCCTCAGGACCATTGAATCATGGGTTGATCCGGGGAATCGGGCACAACAATGTGTGATGATCTTGTTGGAGTCACAGACCATTTGCACGTTGATTGAGTGGAATTGTTTCCGGTTGCGGTACGGTACCTCCATGGCACGTGGAACCACCAATTCAACATGGGTGCAGTCGATGGCACCAATGCAACCAGGTATGCCGGCTAGTGCATGGAAACCCACTTTGGTGTTTGCAATCTCCTGGGCAGTCCGTGGTAATGAGATGTGGTCGTCTGTGTGCTTGAGGAGGGCATCGAGCACTTGGATAAGCGTACGTGAGAATAATGGTTGTGAAATGCCATGCAAGTTCCCCGCTGTGTGCTGGTAGGTGCCTGTGGCCAGGAAGTGGAGTACAGACACTACCTTCAGTAGGGGTGGGATGGCGGTTGGTGTTTCTATCATGCTGACGATGTCGTTGTGTGTCATGTCTACTATGGCGGTGATGGTGTCCCGGTCCAAACGGTACAGGGTGTGGATCTGCTCAGTGGTGAGGTTGAATGGACTGGCTCTGATGCGTGGGATTGGGGGCTGCCTGCGTGGTGGCACTGGCTGTGCTTGTGGGGCTTGCTGGCCCTGCCTTGCCCTCCTTCTCCTCCTGCGTCTCCTCTGTGCTGCCTGTTGTTGTTGTTGTTGTTGTTGTAGCACTTGCATTGCTATCAGGTCCTCCAGCCCCAACATTGCTAGTCCTATTGGTATCATTGTGGAGTGTGACTGGGTGTGGGAAGGGGTGGGGTGTGCTCTTTTTGTACTTCCTGAGTCTGTATTGCCTCCACCTGTGCTGTTCCTGTGCACCTGTGGCAGCTGGATTCACTTTACATGGCCATTTACGGTTGGTTCGCGATGGCGTAATTAGCACCATGGCGGTAAGGAACTTAACGGGCTGGGTGATGGCGTTAGGTGCATGTCCGCTTGGGTCGGCATTCGCGTGCCTTTCCGCCATGCCGGTAATTACGGTGTGGGAGGTCGTGTGCGCGCGTTCTTGGAGCAGTTAGCGGCAGCGTTAACTACGATGCCACTAATGGCATTGTAGTTAACGGTCACGGGTCAGAATCGGACCTGGCGGAAAACGATGGCGGTAATCATTTACCGCCATCGTTTTTCACTTAGCGCCAGGGTCGTAATGAGGCCATCTATGTCTCTATGTGGGCAGCTGAGAGTCGATATGCAACGAGCACTGTAACCCCCCCACCCCCCCACCAAAGTTCAGGAAGCTCTCTCTGCTGCTCATGGCAGTCCCCGCCATGTATGTTGAGGAAGCTCGCTTCAGTTTGCTGAACGCTGTGTCTGAAACACGGCAAGACTTGCAGCAGTTTCCTGAAGCTGTGTCTCAGACACAGTGTTCAGGAGACTCAGGCAGTCAGGGGCAGAGAACTTCCTCAACTTCAGGGGTGCGGGGGGTTGGGCCTCATGTCTACATGGAGCAGCACTCTGGCAAGACAGTGTTTGCCGGAGCGGCGCACTGTCTCGTTCTGGTCCAATTCCTCCCCTGCATATATCACATTTAGCGGCTGTTCCATCTTCGGCGTGAACAATCAGATGCTAGCCAGGCTAGCCATTATCTGAGAAGTGAGAGACGGATCAGACAACCTCCTGAATTTGGAAAGGTGTTCCTTCCAATTAATTCAACTCTACTCACTGCTGGAAATCGACAAAATGTACTGGGGGAACCCTTCTCCCCTTTGCACAGGGGGGGTTCACCTCTACTCAGTGTAGAAAATGGACAAAATGTACTGGGAGAGAGGGGGCGGGACTGGGGCCAGATTGTCAGTGGTGTGGGCGAGACTGGGAGGCAGAGCTCAGTGTCGAATGATGTGCGTGCTCTGAATAACTTGCTATCCACACTGCAGGTACATCCTTTCTGGGGGTTCCAGCATCGGACAAGACACCGCATCTCTGCATCTGGGAGCCACAACATCGCCCTTCCCCACAAGCAGCAAAGCCAGCCCTCTGCAAGGCCTACCTTTAAGGCCATTGCCTGTCTGTGCCTGTCTGTCTGGGCCTGTCCAGGCCAGGACAGCCCCACGCCGAACCAGAGTCTGAGCTACGTGTTCCTTACCCCCTCTCACCACTGGTCACACGGTTCCTTCCTGGACTCCTGCCCTCTCATACAACTATTTCCCCTACTAGGTTCCTCCCACCCCTGACACCCCACCGGGAACCACATTCACTCGCTACCTACAACACCCTAGCACCCATGCACGCCACACTTCGCCATCCCATGAAAGACAGACTTCTACCACTCTTTGCAAACCACCGGCCTGCCTCAGTTCTCTCAACCAATCCTACCATGCTCGTCGACCATTACAACAATGTTGGGTGTCATTACGAGTTTGGCAGAAGTACCGTTGTGAACACAAAAGCTGTATTACAAGTTGGGACATGGCAGTAATATCGTAAATGCAGACAGGTGCTACAAATGAAGCCACAGGTACACCCAGTCCATTCAAGAGGGCTACATAAGGCGCGCGCCTTCCCCAAACACTCTTTCCAACACCATGCTGCCACTTGCCATTGCGACCTGGGATATGCAGCAGCTCACACTGTTCCTCGACCTACAGAGGCAGCAAAATCAGCCCAGGGCACTAGGTGCAGGGAGGAGGAGGAGACGCCCTTGAAGACGAGCACCCATACCCTGGGTGAGACCCTCACCCTGGACATTCACAGACATCCAGCTGGTAACCCTGTACCGGCTCCACATGGAGACCATAGGTGAGCTGCTCACCATAATCCAAGGGGAAATTGAGAGCAGGATTAACATCAGGAAAGCTGTGCCCCCGCTGCTTAAGCTAGTGCCTGTCCTGCAATTCCTTGGAACTGGCACCTTTCAGAACTCCATGGCCATGCTGCACAGCAAGTCGCAGCCTACCATTGGACAGGTGCTGGAAGCCCTCCTGCGCCATGTGTTACAGTATATCTCTATGCCCACCACCCCGGCACAGGAGCATGCCATGAAAGCATGGTTGTATGCTGTGGCACACATGCCAAATTTCATTGCAGCCCTGTACTGCACCCACCTGGAATGTGTGCCCCCCCAGGCACATGAAGCAGTGTACCACAACAGGAAGTACTACCACTCACTGAACGTCCAGGTGACCTGTGATCCAGACCTCTACATCACAAACTACTGTGCCCACTTCCCTGGTTCCACCCACAATGGCATGGTCCTACGCAACAGTACATTGCTTGGATACAGGGAGAGGCACAGAGAACAACGGACGTGGATAATGGATGAGTACAAGTGCCATCACATAATGTCAATGTGCTGCACTACAGAAAAGCATAGTGAAAGGGGGGGTAGCATGGGCACAACAGCAAAATGCATGCCCTGACAAGCCATGTACATGCAGGACCTGCCCTCTGACTGCACAAATGACAGCCTACAACTCACAGGACTAGGACATGATGGACAATGCTGTATTAATACGCATATGCACATTGGCACAACAGCCTACCAACACACACACATGAATATAGGTACCACAATGCAACATGATACATCCCCAATCATTTAACCACAAAGTGCAACACAGCACGAAAGAACAGTAGCACTGGCAGTTGCTCAGCCAAGTACTCAGGTGCATTAACGACCATCATGGAAGAGACGCAAACACCAAAAACCTGTTGAGGTACAACTAACCAAACATCGGGGCACATGCATGAGAGCAACGTACCGGCCCAAAAACAGACACCATGGGCCTCATTCCGAGGTTGGAGGTAGCCATGGTGCTACTAGCACCATGGCTACCCCCTTACCGCATACCGGGTCTGGGTTCCCTGAATGGGGAATTACCGTCATTCCAACCTTGGAGGACCCAGTATTTCCCCATTCAGGGAACCCATCCCCATTCCCATTGAAGCCCCCATAGGGCTCAATGGGAATGGGGAGGGAGCTAACAACGGGCCCGTTGTTAGCTCCCTGGTCCTTTAGCGGGTCTCGCTAAGGGCGCCTGGTAAAACCAGCTGCCCTTAGCAGGACCCACTAAAGGACCTCGTAATGCAGCGGTAAGGGGTATTGACACTGGCACCCTTACCGGCGCAGTTAACCCCTTACTCCCACACTCATAATGAGGCCCCATGTCATCTTGCCAAAACTATTATAGACCCTGAAAACGGCATCTACTGCCAGTGAGCTGGGTGTATGGGGTAACAGAACAATGCAAATACTGACAGATTCCACATACACATACTCTGATAGCAAGACATGTGGTGTGATGAGACTCATAATGCATGCACAGAAAGTCCATCAACATGCTGTAGTAAATGGCAACACATCCATAACGCACTGCGGCTGACACCTTTCTCCCTGCAGGTGACTCTGGATAACCCCAGCTGCCATGGCTCATGACACCTATTGGGATCCACAGATGCCACAGGAGGTGGCCGACAATGATGCACACAGCAGGACCAGGCTGTGTATTGAGCGGACCTTCAGCCTTCTGAAGGCATGCTTCCGCTGCCTGTACCGTGCCAGAGGGGCACTCATGTATAGGCCTGAAAAGGCTGGCAAATGTATGTTGGTCTGTGCCATGCTGCACAATATGTGCCTCAATTGGAATGTCCCTCTACCCCATGAAGTGGACATGTCACCCCCTGAGGAGGTGGATATACTGTCTACTGTCTGTGACTGAAGCAGTTGCATGCAGTGGCCGGTATGAGGTCAGAGCTGGACAAATAGTTCATCAGGAAATTAGGGACTATCGTTTCTGAGCACATTTCTTTCCACATCTGTGGTAGTCAAAAGCCTTGGCATCAAGGTCATGGCCTCTGGCTCCAGAGAGTCCCAAATCTCTACAGTTTGCCAGGCTGGGTTCGTTAAATTGAAGACCTTAAAGAAGGGTCTCCCCTTTATTCCTGATGATGCCAGGACTAAGATCGTTACTGCCTCCATTATGGGGGCATTAGACTATTGTAACGGCATCTATCTTGGACAACCAGCGATGTTAATCCAGAAGCTTCAGATCCTGCAAAACGCGGCCGCCACACCGGCTCTCAGTGCTAACAGGCTTTCCCACTCATATGATCTTCTCCAACGCCTTCACTGATTGCCAGTTAAAGCTAGGGTGAGCTTTAAGATCTTATGTACTGTCCACCGGGCTATATACTGTGTTGGAGCACAATTTCCTCAATATAAGGTTTCCCTCTACCAACCTACAACAGTACTCTGCTCTGCCAGCCAATTTCTGCTGTATGCCCCTCGTTTGAGGCTCGCCCGGGCTGGCGGCAGATCGTTTTCTGTGCTAGCCCCGTCATTATGGAATGCTCCTCCGCAGTACATTAGGAGCAACCATGTCCTATTTAGTTTTCGTAAACAACTCAAAACACTTTTGTTTTAGAGTGGGTTTGTTTCCCCTCTTCCTCTCTGCTCCTATCAGCGCCTAGATGCCATCCGGTCCTTGCAGCGCTCTACAAATATTGTTACAATACAACATGCCATGCACCACTGTATGTATTGTCACATTAATGATAAAACACATGTACACAAAAAGGAATGTCCTGGCATTGCTTCACGTGAACTAATGTTTAATGTGAAATTGTGCAGCCACCCAACACACCCTTGATCCTCCCCCATGCCCACAACACCATCCCCAACACACCCTCCCACTACCCACAAAACCATCCACAATACACCCTCCCTGCCCCTCCCCACAACACCATCCCCAACACACCCGTGTGTCTGACAACAAACGTCAGATTACTTTTGTGGCCTCTTCACCTTACAGGTGTCTCTTAGCACCTTTGGGGCTAGCATGCGTGCTAAACGGCACCGAGGGGTGCTGGCCAACAAGCCCTCTGTGGGGGTGTCTGAGCTGGATTCCCCAGACCCTGGCCCCTGGATGTGCTGCATGGGCAGCTGCACGTTGGCCTTCATGGCCTCAGCGAAGGCTGAGATGCCTTCAGTGAGCTCCCGCACCTTCTGACCATAGACAGCCAGGGCGGCAGATGTTGCCGCCGCCAGATGTCGGTCACTCTCCATGGCCCTGACAAATCTGCGGGTGGCACCCTGGACACAATCCCGGATGGCCTGGAGGTGGAGGACCTGTGCATCCGCGAGCTCCTCCATGCACAGCTGACGCTCCTCAATCGCGTCCAGTCTCCTCACGATTGCCTCATCATGTGTGGGTTGTGGATTGGTTTGAGGTCTGTGGAGAGGGCTGGGGTTGAAGCACAATGACCCGTAGGACCTGATGTCCGAGCCACCCAGTGAATCCTGCCCATGATTTTGGCTGCATCGTTCAGGTGTTGAGTTCCTCTCATGGGCCTGTTGGGCGGTAGGATGCACTGTGCCTCCCGCACGCATGCCAGATGCTGGTTCCCCCACCACATCGACGTTGGCCGGATGTTAGGAAGCATTTGCAGGTGTCATGGGCGCAGTCCCGGTGGCTGTGTCCCCATCGCTGGCAATGGGTGCAGTGCGGTGCAGCTGGACCCTGGTGTTGCTTGCCGTCCCCTTCGCCTGCCCTTCCTGTCGCTGGCCGGTGCTGGGGTGGAGGCTGATGTTGTGGACCTGGGGGCCCGGCCTTAGGAGGCTTATGATCCTTCCTCCTCCAACCATATTGCATGAACAATTACATGCTGTCAGTCAACATGCATACTAGTACTTGGCTTGCTAGTCAAACATTCTACATGGTTGAGGGAAAGTGCCTTCGGGTTAAGCATGCTTTATAAATGGAACTATAAATAAAAATAAATACATATAGGATGCTGACTGCTTTGCATAAAAACAAAGTGCATTTTGGGAACATAAGAATGACCACATTTTATCAAACATGTCTTTTCTAGTAATCCAAACGTTCATTCCTTCTTAGCATGCAATGCACACTTGGTATGGTGCTCAGTTCCCCATCAGAATAGTCACTGTGACAGTAAAATGTGTGCAAAGCACGAGACATATACACGGCTGTGGACGATGTCATTGTTTGAGTGTAGTTTATTGAGCAAAGGATGACTTTCAGATGCAGTCTGTGAAGTGGCTCAGCTGCATGCATGGAAGCACTGTATCTCTGCGTGCAGCTGAGTGGTGAAATGCAACGAGTGCAGTAAACCCCCACAAGTTGTGGAGCAAGCTATCTGCTCCTGGCCGCTCTGTCTAAGACAGTGCGAGACTAGCAGCAGTTTCCTGAACAGCGTTTAGGAGACTCCCAGCAGTCGCAGGCAGAGAGCTTCCTCAACTTGAGGGGCTTGGGCCTCCTGTCTACACGGAACGGCATTCCGGCAAGACAGGTTTTGCTGGAGCGCAGCATAATTCCTCCCCTATCAATGCGGATTTGGCTTTCAACAAATTCAACATGCACAAAGCATGCCAACGTACCCTGCGCTATTTGGGCCATGCTGCGACTACCGGGACGTGCAGTCCTGGATTTCTAATGAGAAAGGCTCAACTGCAAGCCACAGAGAGCAAGGAAATAATATGTCTGGTACAGTATTTCGCTGATGACATTGATCATGTTTTCAACACTAGCTTTATTTAAACAACCTGTTTTGTGAAATGGCGCTCGTTGTGCTACTCTTTAAAGGGACTGTCAAATGAAGCGCTGTTTTCTAGTATTCTTACTAAAGGGCCATACCAATGAACTGTTGTTTGTGCTTGTCTAAAAGAAAAGTGTTCAGTGAAGTGACACATCTTAGGCTTATCTTTTAAAGGGAATGTCCAGGGAAGTGCTGTTAATGTATTATTTCTGTAGAAAGCCTGTGAAGTGGGGTGCTGGCCATTGCACTTTGCTTTAAAGGGCCTTTCAAGTCAAGTGGCATTTATTGTACCCTCCTTTCAATAGCCTGTCCAAGAAATTGCCAATCTCCGAATGATTAAAGGACCTGTCAAATGAAGAAGAGTCCTGCAGTTATCAGCAGTGTGACGAGCAAGAAGCAGGAGCAGTCTGTCTACCATTTCCATTTGAGTAAGAATGGGTCAAAAACCCTTTGTAGCATGCAGCGCTGTGGAGTCGCTGCAGAGTCATGCAGTTATCAGCAATGCGAGGAGCAAGAAGCAGGAGCAGCCTGTCTACCATTTCTATTGGAGGTAGAATGGGTCAAAAACCCTTTGTAGCGTGGATCGCCGCAGAGCCGCTGCAGAGTCCTGTAGTTATCAGCAGTTGGCGGCAGGGTGCGGCGCGTGGCCAGGCATGTGCCCAGGAACTTCTGTGAGTATGTCTGCTGTGGCTGGGGAGAGGCTCTCCCTTAACACGCTGTGCTTTTGGTGAGTTTAACTTGACTGTGCTATCGCTATTGCTGCTGCCATGGCTACCTATGATCTAGGCACAGGTTCAGTCCCACTCTCATTACCAAGTTCAGCCCAGCCATTGCCGTGCTTGGCGTTGGCGCCCCCAGGATCCCTCGCGTACAGGGAAGCCAGCCACAAACCCTCAATACTTCCCTCACGGCGGGCTAGTCATGTACTCTCACATCAGAGCCAGAGCTGCTGCATGATTTGGAATTTGTACTAAAGGGGATCAGACCTGCCTTGGGCTTGGGTGTGGAGTGAAAGGAACTCAGGGCGGCAACAGTAAAGATAGACACAAGTGATCACATTTCAAGGGTGTTTATTAAACTGTATGCAGAATATAAGAAACACCTAATTTAAACCTAAATCTAAGATGGGAGCAAGCTTCGACCATCAAATGAAAATAAGGCAGTCCTAGTGGCGTGTTAAACAAAAGGGCCCATACTAAGAAAAACCTATTGCCAATCCTTACAACTAATACAAAAGGGGTGTGGGATAGTTTAGAAGAAAGGAAAGAAGTGTTCACAAATAATTTTAAGCTTGGGGTAAGGTAGGATCTTGGAGCACAGCACACTTGTGAGCTCTTCCAGCATGAGATGAGATGACAGTTCTGTTTCAGCTATCAGGGCCGTCGATGGCCAAGTCTCATTTCTCTTGAAAGTCTCTTGCCTTCGAGGACCTGACATATTCAAATAACAAAAACAAAAGTTCCTTCAACAAAATGAAAGTTTGTTTCCTTGTTTTACTTAGGGTGAGGATTCTTCATCCCTGGGTCGCCTCTTCTGGGCTCTGACGCCTCTTTACTTTCAGCCTCCCTCGTCGGGTTCACTATGGCTTTTCTTAACCACTTTTAGTGTGATGGCTTTCTGTTAAGGAGAATTCTCCAGAATGGCTAATTTCCCTTACCTACTGAGTCCCTCAGCAGCTTTGCTCGATTTCTAGGATTCATTTTTTTCACGTGGTAAGAGTGTGAGCCTTTTTTTCCCCCTCTTACATGTGTTTTGCTGTGTTCGTTTAATATTTTTGTGTTCATAGGCTGTGGAGCTTTACCTACTCCATAGGCATCATCTTTTTACTGTGTGTTACACAGCACCCTCAGTGCAGTGACGCAGGATTTTTCAGACTTCCCACTTCAAACTCCATTTTCTGGGACTGACTACTGTCTCCCAGAACATGTAAAGTTGCCATTGACTTTATTAGTCTTTTTAAATTCACAGACCCAGTACAAACATCTTAAATAGAGTTCTAGAAAGGGTTAATAGTTATCCATTTTTGCCTGTCTCTCAGGGAACATTATTTTGTTCCCCTTTCTTTAAGATTTGGCTGGTGACAGTGGTATCTACGATATTTTTCCTACCGCGGTTTATTTAAATAGCCTTGGTACTGTTTTAGGCTTAGTAGCCTCGAACTTAAATCCGCTGGACCCCATTTACTTTTATTTGGTTCCGGCTGGGTTAATTCGCCATTTCTTTCTGTAAAGGTCTTTCTCGTGTTTTAATCTGCACGCCAAATCAGGATTGGTTTCTTTGTCGCCGTCCTTTGGCGGGCTTCTGCACAGAGGCCCTCCTTAGGCGCCTGAATGTCTGAGGGGGACAGGATGTGAGGGAGGGGTTTGAGACTCCCTGCACAGGGTCTCCTTGGAGACACATGTCGCACTCTGTATGATTGGCTGTGGTGACTGTCCCGCCGGGACAGCCACCCTGCTGTGTGATTGACAGTCAGGCTGTGTGAATGGGGGAAAACTGCATAAAAAGCAGGTCTCTGGGACTAGGAAGGCAGAGTTGCCACTGGATCAAGAGAACCAAAGAGAAGCTGAAAGAAGAGGACCACTACCACGACTAAACCTCCCGGTGAAGCCCTGCTGCGGGTCTGAATCTCCAAACTTCAAGGACAGAGAAGATCTGTCCGGAATCTTCTTCCCTTGAGCTGGTGGGACCAACCAGTTCGCCAAACACCAAGCAAGGCCTCCCTCCCCTGGTGGAATTTGCTGTGCACAGCTGCAGTGAACCGAATAGCCAGGGGGACCGGACCCTGTTTGGATTTTAAGAAGCGCACCTTTTATTCGTTACTTTGCTCTGCTGCTGGTTTCTTCCCTGGGCAGTGCAGGACCCTCCAGTCGTCCTATTTTGTGTCAGTCCGACCGTCACTTCAGGAACAGTGAGCCTGCAGGACCTACCAGGAACTTCTGCCTCAGCTACAGCCTTCTTCTTCATTTAAGGTACTGTTCTAACCAGGTTGTTTGTTCTGTCCGACCGCAGTGAAAGTGTTTGAAATCTTTCGCCAATCTGTGCGCTTGTCCTTCTATACTCTTTTAAGTAACTTTTCTCCCGACAAACTTTGTTTCAAACTCTTGGCAAAGACTTAACCACAAACTACTCCGAACTGTGTGATCCTCTGCAAAGACTCTGAACCATTAACATTGGCCCAGGCCTATTGATTTAAATCCTCATTATAGCAAGCCTTTTCTAGATTGCCCTGCCTACTTGGTGCTGCTTAATTTTGTATAACCTTGTCTTTCCCTCCCTTTTAAATTGCTGGAGTGCCATTTTGCTCACACTTCATTTTGATCTTAACTTGTCCAGAATTTCATCAGGTATTGTGTAGTATATTAAGAGGGTTGTTTTTTCTGCTGCTTTACTTAGTGAATTGTTTTACAACTGATGTGTAAATAAATGTATATAAATAAATAAATAATAAGTGTATATTCTTTTACTCAGAAACCTTTAGTCAGTGTTTGTTTGAACCATAGTAAGATCTGCCTTGCTCGTAATGTGCTCTATTGTTCCACCTTTTATCTTTGTGGGGAAAGTAAAGGGCTGACAGGTGTGTGTGATTCGGGTTAACTGCCTGACTCTGCTTGACCCTGGGGTTGGGACATGTCAGGTAAACAGTTTTATTATTAGTCCGTTGTCTTTTGTGAGGTAAAACAGTGTTCATGTCGAAAAGTGGAGGGGTTAATGTGCCTGGTTGTCCTATGTAGTAGGATGGAGAAAAGGTTTTATACGGAATTACAGTTCTCGTACCAAGGGGGCTGATAAACTTAGAAGGATGAGCTGGGTAGAGTTTCTTTTTTTAAACTTTGGCTTTATTAACATTTTAATATTGTTACAAACTGGGCAAAGCAGAGATACAGAAGATAAAAAAACAATTGGCCCGTTCAACCCCCTCGACCCTGCCCCCCAACCCTCCTCCCCAACTCTGACCCTCCCCCCGTCCCCCTTAATCAAATTAAAACTTCAAACTCGGGAGACATTAATTGTTCTCTTTGTCTCCTGTACTTTGGAGGTGATGTGGTTGGTGACCATTTTTACAGGCTGAATTACTATTGCCGTTCCCCGGGCCATGAGCACTCAGACTGTTTACGTCACATATCCAGTCCCCACCTCCCCTTTCCCCAGGCTTGGGCGCATGTTTGGTATCAGTGGACGTCCCATCCCCAGGACTGCTGCACTCCATACCAGTTTGCCAGGAAAGAACCTGAGTCATTGTTCACCATCGCAGTGAGTTTGACCATCAAGAACATGTTCTTTACCTTTTTCAACCAATCCTCCTAGGAGGGGGTTTCCGGGCTTTTCCACTTCTGTGCCAGGGCCACCCTTCGCGCCCTCAACATTGTTTCTGTCATCCTTGGATATCTATATATTTCCATGTCGTCCGGGGGGAGGCCTAGCAGCATCGACATAGGGTTCAGGGGAAGAGGCTCATCTGAAACCTCCGCAATCCAGGACCAAACCCTCCCCCAGAAAACTTGGACTTTAAGGCAAAGCCACCACATATGTTTCCTGGACCCCACTTGGCCACATCCCCTCGGACATCTCGGTGATACGCCTGAGAACATTTTTGACAGTTTCGCTGGATCCCTGTGCCATCCCTGCAAAATCTTAAAATTATGTTCCATGTCCGAAGTGAATAGGTTCCCGTGGAAGGCAATTTTAAAAATCCTCGATCAAGCATCCTCCCAAATAGTCTCCCCAGCCAGCTCATTCCAGAAGGACCGGAAGCTCCGCCTCTCGGGGAGGTTAATGGTCTTCAAAATTGTATACATGTTTGATACCGCGCCCTTTCTCGAGTTCGCCATGTCCAGGAACTTTTCAAAGGGGGTCAGCTGCCTCTTCAGATTTTGACCCCATGATTGGTCACACAACCCCCTGTTACCCAGGTTAAGGGGGAGTCCCCAGAGGGAGGACATCGGGGACGGCCATGAAGAAAGATAAGCCGTCTGTGGGCCCTTCTTCCAAATTTCCCAAAGAACTCCCAGGGTCGGATGGGTTCTCAGCTTTCCCGGTATAGACTTAGGCGGGGCCCACAGGAGGTCCCTAACATTCAGGGGGTGGGTGTCCATGTCCTCTAAATATGACCAATACGTCCCCATCCCTTCTTTCATATGTTCCAGGAGGACTCTCAACTGAGCAACTTGGAAGTAAACGTCGGAAATCAGGGAACCCAAACCCCCCTCCTCGCCCAGCAGCGTCAGAATCTCCCTCCGTGTCCTCGGGGTTCTCCCTTGCCATATGAATTATTGGACTGCGTGCTGTAGGTCCCTAAAGGTCTGCTCTGGGACTAT
This sequence comes from Ambystoma mexicanum, assembly GCF_040938575.1. NCBI lineage: Eukaryota > Metazoa > Chordata > Amphibia > Caudata > Ambystomatidae > Ambystoma > Ambystoma mexicanum. The sequence goes on along the minus strand of NC_090926.1, from coordinate 1,056,927,578 downwards.
GGTGGGGAGTGCTGGGAATAGGTACAGAAGCCTTGGCAGGACATTCATCTTGACCGCTGTCATCCGGCCATACCATGACAGGATCATTTTGCCCCATCTCCTCAGTTCCGATGTGATCCCTGCCATTATGGGGTCGTAGTTGGTAATAGCCAGTTTAGCCAGGTCCCTGGTAAGCAGGACACCAAGGTATCGTATGGACAATTTACCCACTGCAATCCCTTCAAACCTATCCAGTGGGTCCAACTCAGGATCACGTACCTTCATTGGGAGCAGAACAGATTTCGTTGGGTTAATTTTCAGTCCCGAGAAGCGGCCGAACGTGGCCACCAGGGACAAGAAGGGGGGGAGCGAAGAGGCAGGGGTCACCATATAGGCCAGAATGTCGTCCGCGAACAGGGATAATTTAAATTCCACCTCACCTCTGCTAATCCCCCTGATGGCCGGATGTGCTCTGATTGCTATGGCTAGTGGTTCCATCGTGAGGACGTATATCAAAGGGGAGAGTGGGCAACCCTGCCTGGTCCCCCGCGAGAGAGGAAAAGACTCGGACAACCGCCCGTTCACTTGGACCCTTGCTGTAGGGGCTCTGTAGAGTGCAGACACCCAGCTCCTAATATGTGTCCCGAAGCCCATTTTCTGGAGGAGGAGTTCCATATATCTCCACTCCACCCTATCAAAGGCTTTTTCCGAGTCAAGGGAAAGGACACATGCGTCCAGGTCCGATTCCTGTGCATAATGAAACAGGTCTATCGTTTTGCGAATGTTGTCCGACCCCTGTCTCCCTCTAATGAAACCCACCTGATCTCCATGGACCAGCTTCGGCATTATCCCTTCCATCCGCTTCCCCACAACCTTGGCCAGGATCTTTATGTCTGTATTTAGCAAGGATATAGGGCGATAAGAGGAGCACTCTGCGGGGTCCTTACCCTCCTTAGGCAACACTGCTATTATGGCACCCATCATGGACTCAGAGAGAGTGCCCCCCCTCCAGTACTGAGTTGAAAACCCTCGCCAAGTGCGGGGCTAGGGTGGAGCGGAACCTTTTATAAAAGTACACTGTGAAACCGTCTTCCCCAGGGGAGGTTCCCACCTTCATCCCGCTAATCACCTTGTCTATCTCCTCCTCGGTGACCGGGCCCTCCAACCCCTCCGACATCTCTCTTGTTAAGGCCGGGACTTCAATGGATGTAACGCTCACCTGGCTCCCACGGAGGCGCTGGTCTAGTCTGGGTTGCTGTGGCCTCTTCAAGCGTGAAGCGCAGAACTCGGACCACCGATTGAACAGGACCCCCAAATCTTGCTTGTCTGGCCCGTAGGAATATCCTTCTGCAGATGAGAAAGGGGAATTTACTGTCTGCAGAATAGTGTGCTTGCTTCCCCTTTTCCCCCCTTCGTTCTTCTCTGACTTCCTCCAAAACCCCCGGTTTCAGCTCACCTTATGGTTTGGAAGGATGAACTATCCATCCTGCTTCTGGTGCAGGGGCACGCGTTCGTCCAGTTACTTCACTGGTTTTCAGAATGGCGGTGGCAAAATCCACTTGACTTTTCGGAGCGATACGCCGTAAGTATGAAGATTCACAAGTTCAAGTGTGAGCCTCTTTTAATGTTGTCTTCCTAACCCGTGATCTGTCCTTTATTTCAGGTGCAGAACGAAGGCGATGCGTTGAGGGGTTAAATTGCCGACGGTAAAATCAGGTGAGTTAGTGATGAGGGCGACCCCTCTAAATGTCTTTATAATTCCCCAGTAATGTTTTTTGTCCTTTCCCCATAGGGGCCGGGGTGCGGTACCTGCCAAAGAAGCAGCGCCGACCCGAAATTTGGAATGGTTCACCACGAAAAGCCGGTAAGTATTATGGCTGAAAATTCGGCTTTCCTCCTGTGTTCCCTCTGCTCACCTTTTGTCTCTTCTTCTCTCCCCTAGGTGCAGAGATGTGGCGACCGGTGCTGAAAGCCGCGATGGAGCCGGGAGATGTCTCGAGGACAGGTGAGTGAAGCGCGGCGCTGCAGCGAGCAACGCGATGCTTTTAAATGGAAGTCTCTCTACAAGAATGCTGGCGTGAAGATTCCGGATGCAGGTAAGAAGTTTGAATAAGTTCTTGGTTTTCACCTTTCTCTTCTCTTCTTTCCTTACAGGTGTTCCAGGTTCGAGGCAGGCGTGGCTGGAGTCCAGGTGCAGGAGCAGACACGGTGGGCGTTCAGCTGCTGGGATGCAGAACAACGTGAAGCACGTGTGGCTGTCTGGGCGTGGCTTAAACAGCCTTGGAAGAAGTCCCAGGTAAGTATTCTTCCACAGCCCCACCCAAGTAACAAAATAGTCGCTTCAGAAAAATAGTCCCTCCTAAGCCTCATTTGTCTTGAGTCTTCATGCAGCATGGTCTGCATCAGGTGAGTATGCAGCATGGTCTGCATCAGGTAAGTGCACCAAACACTTTCCTTTCTGAGCCTGGCGTCTATGGCGCCAGGACTGATGTCCAACATGAGCCTGGCGCCAAAGGCGCCAGGACAGAGTCCAAAGAGCCCCTACAAGGGGCCGCTGGGCTTTTACCCAGGGGCATGATGCCTGCTCCCGGGGGTGCTGGGCCTGGCCTGGTGCTCCGGGGGCAGGCATCATGACAATGGACCCCAGGAAGTCCTCTATATGAGAATCGCCCTCGTCATATTCTGACGTGTACAATTTTTCGTAGTATTGGCAGAATGCCTCCCCTATGTGGGGAGCGTCATAGCCCACTGTCCCCTGAGCGTTTCTCATCGCCTTCACCATTCTACTACGCTGGACCCCCCGTAACTTCCATGCTAATATCCTGTCTGCCTTGTCCCCTTTTTCGTAATATTTTTGTTAACCATCTGGAGACTTCTCTCTGTTTTGTGCAGGAGGAGGACCTTCAGTTGAAGCCTATAGCTTTCCAGGGCGGCGACCAGGTCACGCTCAAGAGGCCGCTCCGGAGAGCCACATGGCTGGAGTCGGGCTATCTTTTCCCTCAGGGTCTTTTCCCGGGCCTCCCTTTCTCTTTTTTTCCGGGCGCCTATTTTGATGAGGACACCTCGTAGGGTTGCCTTAAAAGCGTCCCACAATGTGTGTATGCCAACCTCCCCATTATCATTTAGCTCAAAGAACTCTGTTATGGCCTCTAGCACTTCCTGAGCAAGGACCTCTTCTTTCAGTAGGGCCTCGTTGCATTTCCAACGTCCTCTGCGTTCCTTGCTCCAACCCACAGCAATGGTGACTCGGACCAAGTCATGGTCGGACCAGGGGACCGGGTCAACCCTGTGGCCAGAGACAAAAGGGCAGAGGGTCTCGTCCACCAGGATATAATCGATTCTAGAGAAGGAGGTATGTATGGCCGAGTAGTACGTAAATAAGGGGATGTCAGTCCTAGGGGACGCGATTGTATCTACCAGGCCCAGCTCAAAGTTAACCTTCTGGAAATTACGCACCATGGTCTCCTCAGCGGCCTGATGATTGGAGGACCCACACGTTGTCTGTCTGAGGATGGATCCAAAACCATGTTGAAGTCTCCCCCTACTACCACCGTGTCGTGCACAAAAAGTTTCAGCCTGTCCTTTACTTCCTCCCACCACTGAACTTGACCCTCGTTCGGGCCATATACGACTGCGAGAGTTAGGGGGGCGCCCTGTAGGGAACCCTTTACCAGAAGGTAGCGGCCTTCAGGGTCCTTCAGTATGGCCTCCTGCTCAAAGCCTATACCCCTCACTAGTAAGATAGCCACTCCCCTCTTCTTCGACCTGTGTGAAGCACAGAGCATCTCGCCAATTCCTCCTCCCCTCATCCTAGGTTCCTTCCCCCGAGCCCAATGTGTCTCCTGCAAAAAAAGCAGGTCCAGTTTAGCCCTCCTGAATTCTCTGCAAACTAGAGATCTCTTGGCGGGGGTGTTCAGGCCCCGCACGTTCAAGGTGCCCACCCCTAGGGCCGGTAACCCTTCAGCCATAGGCCATGTGATTCTCCCTCTTAGCCACCCACCTCACATCAGAACTCCCGTTTCGCTTCCTTTGTCTCGCATCTTGCTTGCTTAAATTCTCCCTCACTCTCCCTCGAGGGGCCCTAAAACTGACCCCCAACTGCCCTCCCACCCCTCACCCTAAAAGAACAACCCCAACAAACTTGAAATGACCCCCTTCCCGAGCAACCCCAACTGTCTCGTGTCCCCCCACACCCCTCCCCGCGTCCAGCCAAATAGTTCTGCCATCTCTGGCTTTTGGCCGAGCCACCAGCCTGCCCGCGTCGGCCAGGCATTCCGTGTAGTACTCGTCATTGTGAGCCCCCCTTCCCTCCTCGCTGCGTCATCCCCCTCATGACTCCCCCATACTTGCTGTTCGTAGGGATGCTGTTAATGGTAAATCCACTGGCTTTTCACTCCAAATTCCAAAACTTGGCGGGTTCCCCCAGTCCTCAGTCCTCAGAGTCGTTCCGCTCTCCGTCCTTAGCTGGCGACGGAGTGTTCATCTTTCTGAATTTCCTCGCACCCGTTTTCCTTCTCCTGTCTCCCGACGGGCCAGGGCCACTTGAGCTGCCCGACACCGGCCCGGTGGGTCAGCTCCGTCACATAATCCTGGATGGCCCCCCTTATGTCCTCCTCCGTGATCAACATCGTCCGTTGGCCCATATATTCGAAAGTCAGGGAGAAGGGGTATCCCCATCTGTAGTGCACCCCCCTCTCCTTTAATAGCTGCGTCAGGGGGCGGCACATTCTGCGCTTGGCCAGAGTATAGGAGGAAAGATCTTGGAAGATCGTGATGTGGGCGTTATTGTAGGTGATCTCTCAAGCTCTCCTAGCCTCCGCCAGCACCTTTGCCTTCTCTGTGTAATAGTGGAACCGGACCAGAATCGACCCTGCCCTCCCCCCCACCCTGTGCACCCGATCAAACATGAGTTCTGTGGTCATTTCTTTTGCAAACAAGAGGGTGATTATGTCTCTCATCACTAGGGTTAAGTCTCTCTCCGTTTCTCCTTCCGTTTCAGGAACCCCGAAGAATCTAAGGTTATTCCTCCTTTCCCTGTTTTCGAAATCGTCCATCTGCCTGGCCCTTTCTTCGTCCCTCTTCTCCAGGGCCGCCAGCTTCGTGCCTATTTGTACCTCTAGGGTCGCTGATGTCATCTGGTTGGTCTCCACCTGTAGCAACCTGTCTGCGACCTTGTCTACCCTTCGGTCCATCTTTTCAAATTTCTGGGCAATGTCCGACCTCATTTCCCTAATTTCTTGCAGGATCGAGGCAAAGCCCCTTTCCATCGCCATTGCGGACTGCTGCGGGACCTCTGATTAGGCCATCCTCTTGCAAGGGCCGGGCCGCTGTTGCTGCTCCCCGATTCTTTATAGTGGAATACTTGCAGGGTCTCCTGCCAGTTCATCTGATAACCCCCCGAGCCCGCCCAGAATCCGCCGTTGATGAGGAGGCTCCGGGGATCCTGTCCAGGGCTCGCTTGTAGGTCTCTATGTCCAGGGAGAGCCGGATGGAGGGCTAATCTTACTGCGGGGGGACAGCCGCCAGGCGGGCACACGCCCCACCGGCATCTGGTGGGGGCCTCACACCTGGACCCCACTCCTCGAGATCCACTTGTTCGTCCTTGCGCTCCTTGGGGGAGGGAGGGGTGGCCCGGTCAGCGGAGATTCTCTCGCAGGGGGGGGGGGACCGGAGGCGCCGACCCCCTTGTCCCGACCCGCTGCTCGCCGCTCACTCCTGGTTGACTCTAGGCGGGCACACGCCCTGGGAATGGACCCAGGGGCCACAACCTACTTTTACGGGCAATAACCCTCTGCCCCTCTGTCTGTCCGTACAGTTTATGCAGGCCCTGTGTCCTCCTGGGCCTCTCGGGGGATGGGGAGAGGCGCTCCTTCCCAAACAGACTCTGTGACGGGGGCCGTCTGCTCCGCAGGGCCCCCAATGGTCCACGTGATCTTCTTGTGGGGGGAACTCCGGAGCATGGTCAGGGCCGCCCGGGGCAGGGAGGGCCATATCCGTGCCAAGCCCTATCACGGCCGGCGTCCGCCTCCGGGCCAGCGAAGTCGGGCCTGCGAAGTCGCCGTCCCGCGTCCGCCACAAGAACCGAGGGGCAATGATCCCCGGCTCCCCCCGTTCCAAATCTCATGGAGGCGGCTCCAGGACCACGCGGCTGTGCTGACCGCTGGCCTGCGCCCCCAGGACAACTTTCTCCCGCTCGAGTGGGGGGCAGGGAGATCCACGCCCCATTCGGGGGGCCCGCTCCGGCCTCTCCGGTGCTGTTAACTTCCTGCCAGGCCCCCCTCCGACGTGCGTGATGCGCGGGCTGAGGGGGGAGAGGGGCCCGGCTTCCCCCGCATGCTCTCCGGGCTCCGGCAGGCCGCGGCTCCACTAGCGGCGTCACGGTCATGCAGCTCCCCAGGCTTTTTCCCCTGCAGGCCGCGGCGCTCGATCTCAGCCCCACAGGGGTCCCCGAACGTCACTCTTTCGAGTGGGGGAGGCCCTGGGGGGTCACCAGCCGGTCTGGCTGATTCTGTCCGGCTGGGAGGTATCGGGGGGGCTCAATCCCCTTTGCCGACCTGGCTTCGGCGGAGCTCAGCAATCAGGCAGCCATTGCCTGTGCGCCCCCTGATGGCCTCTGAGCTGGGTAGAGTTTGGGTAACAAATGGGATTGACCGGGTTTATTATTGTGAAATGAACAGGGAGGACTGTGGGAAACTGTAGTGGTTTGTTAAAGCAGGTTGGGAGTTCGGGAGATACTGATCAGGGGGATGTTGAGAAGAATGACTGAGAGTACGGAGGCAACAGAAAACAGCGATTCTGGGAGATGTAGTTTCCCAAGGCAGCAGGGTTTGGATTCCTAATAGATTTACCAGATGCGGAGGGATTGCTGGATTTTGGTAAGGGAAATTCATAGGGTGGTAGGGAGGTTGATCTAGAACTCCCTATAAAAACTTCAGGGACTTGGTCCTTCTCGTCTTCTTCCCCTCTGCCATACCGTGTCTCACCTGTAGTATTCCCCCCGAGCACAACCCCGGGTTCCCCCACCCAGGTGATCCTCCTCCACTTGTCCACACCCAGGAACTAGATCCAACAGTGATGGCCATGTCCTGGCCACCTGGATAAGGGATTTCTGGGGTTTACTCGGGAGAACACCCCTAGGTTTCTCACAGGAGTCATTGAAACCTCATGACACTTGCAATTTAAAACCCCTGATTGCAGTGAGGATCGGGAGGGGAGACGGAATTCTTCTCCCGCCGACGCAATTGAGGAACTTGTTACTGGATGCAGTCCCATCGTTTTCCTCGCCTGCTCTAAAGCAAGCCTGCTTTCATCAAGCCCCTCAAGCCTCAACGACAATGCCTACTAATGCCATAGTGGGATCCCCCCACTCAGCCCCCCCTAGGGTTACAATGCAGGACCCAGGGGTTAGGGTATTTCACTTTGGGAGATCCCAATGCTAATTCTTTTCTTTTCAGAATGAAATAAACAGGGGGCCTCTGTCCCTCAGGTCACTCTACTAAATCTGCCATAATCTCTGAAATGACCTTAACGGAGAACGACTCCTTCCTGGCCCTCCTTACTAAAAATAAGGAAATCCTCAAAGAGTTCATTGACCTGGAACTCAGCTCTTTTTTCAACGAGGAGGGCGTTTGGTCCCCTATTTCTCCACCAGAATTGCCACACCGGAAACCACACAAACCACAATATGACCGTCTTTTATCAGATCTTTCGGAACTTGGTCAGGATAAAGTAGGTCTCCTGAATAGGTCTTCCTCTGCCCTTTTAAATCCAGCTAAAACACTACAGGGGAAGCCGGAGGCCTCTTCTCCAGCCTTCATACTCCCCCAACCATCGACCATTGATTCCCCATCAAATGGAAATATTAGCCCCTTAACCAAAAAACATTGGCACCTTGTAATGTGTGTGTGTGGGTGGGTGGGTGCAAATCTGGATTTGAAGGCATTATATGACCAGCAGGAGATGGTCTCTACTGCTGTCCGAGCGAACACTCATATACTGTCTGTGTTAATAGACAAAGTGTCCTTCGTGCAATCCTTTTTAAAAGGCCCTCAGTGGCCCCTGCTGTTTGATTTTGTGAACAGATCTCCCTTCATCCAAATGGTGGAGTTACACGTTCTGCTGGCTATGGCAACAGTCACTCAAATGAGTGCTGCCCCTGACAGAGAAGAGGCAGTCGTTTGCTGCTTGCAGTCATTGGAGGCCGCTGCAGTCAGCTTTTTTGAGGATTCACAGGGGATCATGGTGGAGGCATTAGCTCACATTGATCCAGCCGTCATGCAAACGGCAGAGGCATCCTACCTGAGGTGAGGGGGGACGTGAGCTGTAGTAGCCTTGATGTGGTGGAGACAGAAGCGCACCTTTGGTCCCTCGAGTGCCCTTTGCGATCTTCAGGGCTTTTGGCGCTAGGGCAAAGAAAGCACCCATACACTCTAGTACCAAACAGTCAGAGCCAACGGTGGAGTCTTTAACAAGAGCCGCCGCCACAATGAAATCAAAGAACAGGAAATGTGCCCACAGCAATGTGGGCAGGGGCTCCAGCAGATCTTGGAAGAGGAACCCTATTGCCGGTGGGCTCATCAAACCAAACTTCTGCATCATCTTGCAGCCTCGGATCTACAACTCGTCCCATTACCTGGAAATCTGCCACTTGTGTCGGTGCCTCTGACCGACTCCGGGGAGGATGGCCTTCCCATCAGTTCTATCACTGGGCAATGACGGGGAGGGAGACGGGGAAGTAAACCACTGCAACTACTAGTAGTGCTCTCGTGGGCAGTGACCCCGGGCTTCTTGGGTCCCGTCTGTGGACTCAGTGCCTATGCATGAAGTGACCACTCTGTGCTCCATAGTCTCTGGCGCCTATCTGAACCCACTTAATATCAGTGAGGAAGGATGTCGGAGCTCTCAGGAGCCCTTGTGTGAGCATATGGGTGACAGGAGACCACTCCCCTTTTCAACACTGGAGGAGCGCTGTCTTTGAATCTGCAACTATTCTTGTCCTGGGAGTTGAAGGATTGCATCCAATTGAATCTAAATTGGATGGCTGTACTGGAGCTTACCAAAGTGCCTACTTTATCTCATTTGAGCTCAGCTGACATCAAGCAGGTGGAGTTCTGGAACAACTTGCGACTAGACAAGGGCATCCTCCACTTTGCATCTCGGCTGGTCCTGGGCCTTCTGTATTGCAGCTTATCCGGATATCCAGCAAACCTCTACCCTTCCTACTTTAGCAGCCAATCGTGATACCAACTCCTACATTGAGGCTGTGAGAGTACCACAACCTCAACCCATCTTAACAATAACTCGCCCAAGGGATGGCTCGACTGACAGACACACTACTAGCCACTTAATGGGCAACGTGGAATCTAAGGATGGCACGGACTGGAACCGGATGTAGGCCTGTTTGAATGTGCGTAGCAACTAGCAACTCAAACCAAGTAGGGTTGCTTCTCTTACATTGATTAAATGCCTCTCGTGGAACTCTAGGGGCTATGTCAAGTGGCACAGCGAGTAGAGCGCTCGCTTTGACATCCGTGCCGAGCCTGCTAACGCAGGTTCGAATCCCGGCAGGGCCAAACTCAGCCTTTCATCCTTCCGAGGTCGATAAATGAGCACCACACACCGTGGGTAATAATAAGCAGCGCTCAGATACCTGAGGTTTCGTAGCGCTATATAAGTGCCAATTATTATTATTATTATTATTATTATTATTATTATTATTATTATTATTATTATTATTATGTCAATCTGTTGTCATCAAGGGCTTCATCCATTCTTGAGACCGATCTGTTTTGTGTCCAGGAGTGCTGGCTCCTTGAGCCCCCGAATGTTGGCAGATATCATTGTTTGTTGAAGTCGGCATACAAAGGGTCTAAAGGAAGAACAGCCTCTGGATTACTGTTTGGCATATGGAGCGATATCGGAGTAACAGCAACTGCTTATGCAGACCCGAATGCCTTTGTACAGGCAGAAGAATTGACTTGGGACAAGGATCTGTATGTATGATATGATAGGATAGTTTATTTATATAGCGCCTAAACACGTGTTTCAAAGCGCCTCAAGGCAAGGGTGGGAACAAGGGAAAATACAACTACATTCTTACAGGCCATGAGCAGTAAGGATGTGATATTAACTATCGTATTCGGCCTGACGACATTTCAGATAGTGCAAGAGCTAAAACATAGAAATAGTAAGGGCGGAGGGGAGTGGGAAGGAAATGGAAACAGACAGGCGACATGCCTGACGACATTTCTGGTAGAGCCGGAGAAAAACAAAAGGTGAGAGAGAGGGGTGCAGAAAGGGAGGGGAGGGACAAAACAAGTGACTATCGTACTAGGCCTGACAACATTTCAGATAGTGCTGGAGGGGGTGGTGGGAGGAAAAAAAACAAGTAAGGGGAGGAGGAGGAGATAGACGACATTGCTATCATACTAGGCCCAGGGACAATTCTGATAGAGTAAGTGCATAGAAGAAAGTAAGGGGAGGAGGGGAGAGGATAGGAAAAGGGAGAAGGGGAGAGGAGGAGTAAACAGAGAGTAAGCAGTCAAAAAGAGTGGATAAGCAAGAGGGGAGAGCGAATACAATTGCAGAAGTCAGTAGTAACACATAATAATTCAAGCCAGGATACAAGATGAAGATGGGAACAGCTTGATTCAGGGCCACAATGAGTACAAGATGCAAAGGAAGACCAGCATGAGAGATGAGAAAGGGTGATGCACCGTGAATCAATGAAGTCCATAAAAGTCAAATCCAGTATTAGCCACAAGACAGTGATGGTAAAACCAGAATGTATCAGGACAGACTCCTGCAGAAGTAGGCTGGAGGGGTTGAGGGGGAGCTGGGTAGACGAATCAATCAAAACTGGCAACAACTGTATGTTAGAAGTCGTGGGGGCGCAAGGGAACATCAAAGGGGTACCAGAGGGGGTGGGGATGGCCTCTGGGGATAGAGGGAGTAAACACATGTTGGTGCATGCTTACCTGCTGCCTGAGCAGGGGGTCGGGCCCTGGGTCCTCCTGGTCCGAACAGGTGCAAACAGGAATTGCCCTTTTCTTTGTCTGCCATTCGCTTCGGACACCCGGGGAGAGATGCCATTGATCTAACAGCTAAGAGCAGAAAGGTAGAGGCAGGGCTAAGAAGGTGGGTGGTGCTTGGCCAGGTGACCTAGATCCACTTGCACCTGCTCCCCTGGCTGGAGGGCTCCTTAAGTAGGGAAAAAGAGCGGCAACCAGAAAGGCACTAGGTGGGCGGGGCTTGCTAAGTGGGGAAAAAGAGAGGCAAGCTGGAAGGCACAAGGTAGGCGGGGCTGAGGCCAGGTCACCTAGATCCACTTGCACCTGCTCCCCATCTGCAAAGGAAAAGAGGCTGGAGTGTAGAAATGTCTCCCACTTTTTTCTTTTTTTAAAAAAATGTCTTTATTAAAGTTTTTCACATAACAAATGAACCATACGAAACACGCACAACAAATACCAACCCCCGCTTTTCCTACTCCCTGCCTCCCCCTTGATTCCCCGTAACTTTTTCTCCCTTCTTCCCGCCGCTCCTCTCTTTCCCACCAGTGCCACCAGTCTATCATTTCACTTCTCTTACTGCCCTTAAGTTGGCGCGAACAGTTGTCTGCTGGCACTTGCGCTTCTCTCCCCCGTTCACTGTTTATCGAGACTGCATGTAAGTTTCCTCACAGTGGTCTCAGATCTTGGGGGTTGCCAGTTCATTCAACAGCTGCCCCCAGTCCAGCGCCAGCGTGTTCTCCACATCCGGGTCTATATGTTTATTTAAGTAAGCCATCTCTACGAAACCCTACCTACGCGTATCTTGGAGCCATTGCCTCAGCGATGGGCACTCCGGTTTCTCCAAATGATCACTATTCGCTGTTTAACTAGCCCCAGAAGGAATCTTGCACTTTTGTTTTGCGGTTTGTATCTCTTCGACCCAGGTATGATATGATATGGCATTTATAACCATCCTATATGTTTCAAAGCGCGAAATGTAGTAACTCCACAGACACACCTCGTTTGAACATTCATACCTACTCCCTAGTAGAGCGTTCAGCCATTCCAAGCTAGCGGAATTAGTGGTGACATTTCTCGTTAATCTGATAACCGAATGTTTGCAGAAATTATGTAATACCTCCAATATGATGGACATTTTGCTAAGAGGATGTCATCTGCGTAAAGGGAGATATTATGCTGCATCCCTCCAGCCCATATGCCCACTTCCGGGATGTATGATCTGAAATATGTTACCAGTGGTTCTAATGCTAAAGCAAACAGGATGGGAGAGACTGGGCACCCCTGTCGTGTCCCTCTCCTTAGTGACCACCCCTGTGACACCCAGTTCCAGGTTTTCACCCTGCCAGTGGGATTGTGATATATCAGATGTAGCCACTTCAAGAACCCCTCTCCGAAGTCGTAGGCCTCCAACACCCTGAATCAAATGCCTTGACTGCGTCCAGCGCAGCCAGTGTCATTTCCCTCTGTGAGTCTTTGACAAGGTCCATTATATGGTGTAATCTACTGAGGTTCATACCTGTGTCTCGTGCCCCTACGAATCTGCAATGATCTGGGTGCACGAGAGTGGTAGCTACTCTCGCTAGCCTGGATGCCAGCACTTTCCCTAGGATTTTAGCATCCGCATATATTAGTGAAATAGGCCTGTATGATGTACATTGGGCCGGGTCCTTATCTTTCTTCAGCAGTACTGTTATTAGCGTCTCCCCCATGGACTCCGGTAATTCACCCTTTCGGAGCACAATGTAATACACTCTTTTTAGTTGGGGGACCATAATATCTGCAAACTTCCTGTAAAATTCCACTGAGAGTCCATCGCTCGCGGGGGCTTTGTTAACCTACATCGTCTTTATTGCTCCATGTATTTTGCCTTCTTCTATTGATGCCTCTAGTGTGTCCCTTGTCTAGCTCTTCAACCTGGGTAACTACCAGATCTAGTAGATCTGAGGCTTCGAGCTCTGAATAAGTACCTTCCATCACGTACAATTGTTTATAATAATTTAGGAACGCATCATTTATTTCCCGTTGTGTGACTACCAGGTGTCCCATTGGGTCTCGCATTTGTGTGATAGTTCCCCCTGGGGGTTCTTGCCCTAGTAACCATGCGAGGAGCCTGCCCGTCTTATCGCCTTCCCCCCCATGTATGCGTTCAGTGTAGCTTCTCCTGTCAAGCTGTGCCAGGGAATCCTGAGCCTTCTTGTGTGCTGACATGTTTTCTGCCAGCTGTTTGCCGACCTGCTTCCCCTTTGCAAAATCGGCTTCCAGTTCCTGGATCACCCCCTCTAGTTTTTTAAAGAAATTATTTAGGATTTGCCTAGCCACCACTGTCTGGGACATGCAAACTCCCCTCAGGGTCGCCCTGAATGCCGCCCATTGTGTTCCCACATATAACTTCCCCCAGAGTTTGCGCGTTGGCTACATCCTCCAACGATCCCTGCCTCATCCTCCACAGCGTGGCCTCCCGGGGAGTCCCACTCGTTCCCAGTCTCATCGCCATTGGTGAGTGATCGGAAAGGGCCCTGTCTAAATACTGCAGTTCCGTGAACCAGTGAAAGTGCTCTTTACCTATGAATAGGTAATCCATTCTGTAGTACGAGCCATAAACCCCGAGTGATATGAATATCCCCTATCCGTTCCAATGTGTTTCCCTCCAAAATTCCACCAAATCCAGTTCCCCTAGAATCCGGTGTAATGCTGTCCATGCCTGTGGTTTCGTGGCATTCCCCTTCCCTGTTCTGTCCAGCTCTGGGTCCAGGACACAGTTGAAATCTCCCCCCCAAATATACAGTCCAGTGAGCTGACCTCCTGTCATTTTCACCACTGACGGGAAGTAGTTCCCATCAACTATATTTGGGCTGTACATGTTTATTACACACATTTCCTGACCTTCCCATTGACCCACAATGGCGATTGTCCTCCCTTCTGTGTCCCCCACTGTCCGTTCCACTTGGAGGGGTTCCCTGGTGCTACCCATATAAGTACTCCCCATGCGTATGTCGTGTATGATGAGTCAAATATCTGCTCTCCCCACCTGGACTCCAGTGATTTTAAGCCTGCCCCATGCATGTGGGTTTCCTGTAGCAGTGCCAGTTGTATGGAGTGCCTCTTCAGGTATTGTCCCACCTTCGTTCTCTTTCCACTCAAGATCGCTCCTTTCCGACTGATTTTCACTGTGGCACTGGTTGCCCCTGCCCCTGGTCGTCATTGAAAACTTTGAACCCTCCCCAACTTCAAACAGTCTCTCCCCAACTCTCTCCCCCACCCTGCCTGCCCCCTCCCAACCCCCACCCACAACCTGTGCCAACCAAGATTAGCCTCCATTCCACACCAGTTCTCAGTGTGATTAGGGGTATCTCGATATCCCGAAGCGGGCTAGATTGTGCCCCCTCCAGCCGCATTGCGCTATACCCAATCACTAACATCTGCTGCATGGCATTTCTCCTCTCCCTACTCAATCCATATTTCCAGTACATTTCCTTTCTGATTAGCTCTATCTAATTCTCCACCCTACCGCTGTTATGGTCCCCTGTTTGCTGGTCGCTGTGGCTTCCTGGTGCTCTTGTCGGTGCTCTCCTGTCCAGCCAGTCCCATGCTTCCTGTGGGGAGGTGAACAGGAAGGATTTGCCTCCCTCCATAACTCGTAACTTCGCAGAGGAAGATAGTCATATATCGCAAGTTGAGTTCCCGAAGTCTTCTGCGAGCCGAATCAAAAGACCTCCTCTTTCTCTGGACTTCTTGTGTGAAATCTTCCTCTATGTACCCAGCTCTGTGTGCCACTTGCAATACTGTGTCTCTGTCCCAGTAATTTAGCAGTTTGGCTACGATCGCTCTAGGTTGTCCTCCTGGAGGAAGGGATCTGCCGGCACTCTGTGCGCTCGTTCCACTCTGAACCGCTCCGACAGGCCTTTGGGTCGGCAGCGATTCCAAGATCAGTTTCTCCACGTACAGTTCAGTGCTCTGCCCTTCATGCCCCTCCAGGATCCCCACCAGGCGAAAGTTATTTCGACGGGATAGAGCTTCGAAATCTTCAGTTTTAGCATCCAAGCCTTGAGTCACTCCAACTAGGCCCTGGACTTGGTTCTTGAGGGTGGCCGGATCGTCTTCTACCGTGCTCACCCATTGCTCTACTTCCATCACCCTTTCACTGACTATGCACACGTCTGCTCTTACCAGAGACACATCTGCTCCTACTTCCTGGATCTTGCCCTCCAGAGATAATCTAACATTTTGTATGGCTGCCATCAGTCCTTCCATGGTGACTCCCCCCGTTCTTTTTCTGCTTCAGTCTCTCCGCCACACGGCTTAGTGTATTTCTGTTTAGTGGCAGTATAATGATCCATTTTATCCTGTCCTTTCACCATTATTCCCATTTGAGGAGCCTGAGCGGGTTGAGGTTCCTTTTAGGTTGTCGATCTTGTGCTCTCCCACCTGTTGATTCTCACTGGGTGCTGACCCTGGCTTTTGTCCTGCGCTGTCTCCTTGTCATGGTGTGCGGGAGGAGATTGCTGGTATCCTGGTTGGGGTAATACACTTCTTGTTGGGTTCTGCATGGGTGCCCTCAGATATTCCCGCCGTAGCTTCAGGAGGTAGGATGAGTTCCTCCTTGGGATTGGGCATTGCTGCTGCTGCCTCTCCCCTTGCTATTTGCTTTTTGTGTTCTGTTGTGAGCCGGCCAATGCCCTGTTCCCCACCAGAGGCCCTTCTTCAGTTTTCTCGAGGTGGATGTGTGTTGCAGGAGTGCCCGAGGTGTCTCCTCACCTGCCGTCCCCCTTGGCCCACGTTATCTCGAGGTTTCCCTCCCCCAGACAGTTGATCCGGAACCCGTCTCCAGGAGTCACCAGCCACTTGCAATCCTCGGCTAGCTGCCCCGCTCTGGGGCCACCAGCTTCTATGTAGGGCACTTCCGACCGGGGGGGAGTGGAGAGTACGTCCCTTCACCTTACCAGTGTTATGCAGTAATTTATGGAGCACTCGCCTGTATTAGTTCCTCTCCTGCTGCTGCTGCCACGTAGTCCAGGTTTGCTGGAGGTGCCCCTCTCATCTCTCTGGATTGCGCCTCTGTACTGCTCCGGTGCTGTTCACTGTTGTCTGCATTGGTGCCGACTGTTGCCCCCTCCCTGTGCTGTGGGAGCTGCGCTCTGCTGGATAGTGGTGCTCTGTTAGCTGTCAGTTGGTCGCGTCTTTTTGTTCCCAGGATGCTGCCGTCACCCGGTTCCTGGTAATGCTCCTCCACAGTTGCCTGAGGTGTCGTGCTTGCCTGTCAGCGCTGCAGCGAGTTCTGGTGAGTGACTGGTATGCATCCAAGTCCCTCAGATCAACTATTACACGACCGCCGCCATCTTGTTTATTTAGGGTCCGCGCTGCTCTGTTCGCTAATATTGCGGTCAAGGAGTGGGAACCAGCTCCTCCAATTTCTTTCCGTTTCGTCCCCAGGTTCCCTGGGTGCTCCGATTCATGTTGGGGTGTTCCGTTGGTGTTTTAGTGTTTTCCTTAAGGATATTGGTAGGATGGTATGCGGTCTGGAGCGGGAGATGGGAAACCACAACCACTTTGAACATACTGGGATGAGGAATAGTAAGAACTACCCAGTTGGAGTCCCTCTTACTACTGACACGAAGAAGATTGGACAAAGAGGAAAAAGTCCACCAACATACGTAGTATAGTCAATCAAACTCAATTCCATTCCCAATCATAAAAAGGGACCAAGGACTGTACACAAAGGGAGATCCTCACTGGAGGAACCGAGAGCTGGCAAACGGCTTCCTGCTAATAGCAGGGGACGCTGGCAGAACCTTGCCAAATGCAGGAGGTGTTAAAGCTGGCCTGGTTGGAGAATCCGAGGTATGGGAGCAAGCGGGATCCAGTCCATGTGACCAAAGCAGGAGGCGCAAACTGAGAGAGACCGGACCTGGAAGCACGGCAGGGAGACGCCGAGAGAGCCGGAAGAGGTGCAGAAGCCCACAGCAAGCAGAGATGGTCCCGCAAAGACACCCAAGGCAGACGGTAATGCTCCATAAGGTACCTGGGTTACCTCAACGGGTGTCGGGGATCACAAAGAGCAAACAAGGCAGTCGGGAAATCAGAGGAATCTCTTCTTCCTCATCCCAGTCCCTGGGGAGAAATACAAGGCAACGTATGAGAAACAGTGCCTGGCAGGTTAATGAAGAGAGGCAGATGTACACGTCATTCATAGAGCCCGCCCCATCTCCTCCGTCATACTGGACGAATAACAAGAAGACACTTTGCATGACACCAGATATCCTCCCAATACTGCATTGAATATATGAGAGACGTTATGCACTCAGACAACCGTATCGTATGTACCACCAAACTGAAGTGGTAGATGGAAGTCTGCAGACATGAAGAGAAGACACAATGGTGCACTGAAACGATGTATGAATATTTAAAGAACGAAGATGTGACTGAAGTGACAAAGTCAAACATATATGCGAATACAAAGAATTCATACACACTGAGAAGACAAATAAGAAGAGATGCAGTAGATGTATATATGCAGAAACGCAAGGTAGATGGGACATATCGAAGCTTGCTGCAGTAGAAAATAGAACACGGGTAAAGCAGCCATGAGGAGAAAATGGATGTTGACTCTGTATAATAGTACGCAAAAAGCCTGGAGGAGAGGGTAAGATGTTACATCGCCAGTTTTTTTTTGTGGACTTTTTTGCCAAAAATGTTCAGCCTAAAAAACGAATTAAAAAATATTGGGAAGGAGGAGGTAGGTAAGGGGATATAAGGGGCATACGTGTCAGGGGGTGTGGGGAATAGGGACGGGGGGTTGGGGGTAACTCCAAAAATACAAAAATGTAATTCAATGAGTATTTTCAGCCAAAAATGTTCATCAAAAAACTCAGCTAAAAAACTCTAGCGATATAAGAACATAGAACCAATGCTGCAGAGCTGACGGGCACTGGAAAACAAATTCATGCAAGAACAGAGAATATTTGTTTGGCTAAGGCAAGAGGCAACTGCAAGGCACGAAAGAAGTCAGAGAGGTGTTAGGGAGAATTCTCTGTATAGGCTAATTTCCCAAAACTTGTGAGTCCCCCAGCAGCTTTGCTGGATTTTTGGGGTTTATCTTTTTCTCCTGCTAAGAGTGAGACTCGTTTTCTCCCACTCTTAGGCATGATTTGAGAATGTCCTTTGACTTTGTAATGTGTTTTATGGGCTATGGGGTCTTTTACTCCGTAGGGTTTCATGTGTTTTTGGTAAGTGTGTTACACAGCACCCTCAGTGCAGTAACACAGGGGTGTCATAGTGACCCCCAAACATAGACTCCATACCCTGGGACTGACTACTGTCTCCCAGGGCATGTAAAGTCACCATTGACTTTACTAGTCTTAAATTGTGAACAGAACCAGTACAAACCATCATATTGTGGAAGTACTGGTAGGGGTAATTAGATTGCCTCTGGGTCTGTTTTTCGAGGGGGCACTGTGCAGTCCCCCCTCGTTGAGTTTCTGGCTGGTGGCAGTGGTTACCACGCGAAATATTCCACCGGAATATTTCCTATGGGATTTTCCCATTCATTTTAAATGCACCACTTTTTTGGTGCAATGTTAAAGATACCGCCGGGTTATTTATTTAATATTTATTCCCCGGTTGGGTCTTTTTGCCAGGACTCAGTTTTAAAATGGCGTTTGTGTTCGCCTCTGTAACTCCAACCCAAGTCGAGCCCCTTGTTCCACTTTTGGCGGGATTCTGCACAGAAGCCTCCAAAAGTGGTGCCACTTTGTCTGGGTCTACAGGATGTGTGGGAGGGGGGAATAGGCACCCTGGACTGAGTTGCCTCGGCAACTCAAGTCGCACTCTTGTGTAATTGGCCCAGTGGTGAGCCGCCCGGCTCACCACTTAGCATGTTTGAGTGACAGCTAGGACTGGTGAATGGGGGTTTTCTGCATAAAAGCAGGGCTTTGGGGACTGGAACTTCAGAAGTCGCCACAGGACCTAAAGAATCCGAAGAGGGAGAAGCTGAGCCGACCTGCAACGACGACACCACCGGTGGAGCCCTGCTGAACCGACTCACCACTTCCCAACGACAGAGAAGATCTTTTTCCTGGAGAGTCTTCTTCCTTTGAACTGGTGGGGTTAACCAGTTCGCCCTCTTTTTGCCTTCCTGGATCGTCTCATGGTCGAATCGCCCGTGCCAAGTACCCCGGTGGCTGGATAGCCACGCTTCACCACTACCGCGAATAAAAGGGTAGTACCTTTTACCCGGGAAACTCTGCGGCTGGTTTCTTCCCTGGCAGTCCAACGACCTCCGGCTTTCCTCCACGTCGAGATCTTCTCTTCCCCTGGACGAAGCACCGACTTGCACCCGCTGCCAGGAACAACTGCCCCCGCTGGAGCTTTCTCACCATTTCAGGTACTCTGTCTCGCCTGGTCTCCCTTGCAACAGACTGTTCTAGGTGTCCCGTAAATCCTCGACTCTCTATCCTGGGGTGACCTGGGACCTGTTAACTAACTTTTCTGAACTGTTCCAACTCCTTTTGAACTATCTGCAAAGCCTTTTAAAGTGTACTTTAACTGTGTGATCTTGGGCACATTCCTCGTGGCTCTCTCCAAGAGTGGGCCTGGCCTATGAACTTTCTTGCTCTACAGTAGACTCTGCCTTTCCTGACTTGCTGTGGTTCTTTTAAAAGTGTTGGTATTGTGTGCTTTCCTAATTCTGCCTTTTCCCTCCCTTTTTAAATAATTATTGTAGTGACATCTTGGTTAAGCGCTCACCCCTGTATTGATAATAAGTGGTGTTCTTTTCCTAAGACTTGTCGAATAATTCATCAGGGAGGTGTATACATTTCTAGTGACTGTGTTTGAACTTGCTTGACATATTAGTGCCAGTGTATTTTTACAAGTGTGTTTTTAAATAAATAATTATATACTTTTTTACCCAAGCTCTAGTCAGTGTTTGCTTGTGCTACTGTATTTTTGTACCTAATGTGTATACTCTATATATTGCCTAACTCTTCTTGAGGGAAGTCTGACTGCTCAGCCACAGCTACCAGGTAAATCTGGGTGGTACAGACTGCTACCAATTGGGTTTACTGCCAACACCTGTAATCTTAAGCCTTTTGCGGTGCTCCCTAAGGGAACTGCACAGGTTTCTGCCTAACAAGAGGGTAAGCCATGTAGGTAAGCTATGTATGTGAGACATTCTTCTCTTAAATTAACCAAAGAAGTGAACACTGGAGAGTGCCAAGTATTGTACAATTAAAGACATAGAAAGCATATGCAAGACGGAGCAACGAAGTTGCCAGAGGCCGAACGAGAGTACTAGCACCTAGTTTAATTGAATCAAATAGCACTAAATAGAAGGACAGAATGGAAGAAATCATGGTCTCCTTACACGTGGCGCAAGACCAGAAAACTAGGCCTATTCATAAAGCTCCAGACGAAGATAGGAATGTACCATAACTCCCTTTAAAGTTCCGGAGAAGAGAACAGCCAGAAAGGTCAACTACAAAGAAGAAGCCTTGGGATAGAGTTTAACTGATGAGAGATGGTAGGCTAATTAGCCAAGTGTGCATTTGTCTGACTTTGTTCCCCGCACCTGGGTATCGTTTTGCTTACGTGCTGCTAACGAGCCGAAAGTCCAAGGTTGGAAGAGAGTGCCAACCAATCACGAGGGCCCATGCAATGGTGAACTATACAACGTTGCAGAAGCCAATCTGCTACTGTTATTCTGCTATTATCTGTTTTATATGTAGTTAGAGGTTGTTCCAGGGCTCGAACTGAATGACGGATGTAAGTAGAAGCATCGAAAGTGGCAAATAAAAGGGGAGTGATTATACTGCACGTGTATATATAGTGGGAGAACGAAACGGGATTTGATTAAGGAGAGACACCTAGTTTCCTAGCCCGAAGGAGATAGATGGGACCGCATCAAGCTCCGGAACAGATTTTATTTAAGGGATCCCTGTGGCTAGGCCAAAGAAGAGATTAAATACTTTTTACTAGATAGATCGAGAAAGATGATCGTAGAAATTGTTGTGCACAGTTGTTTAGGGTTTTGAAAATATCACTGTAAAAAATTGAAGTGTTGTGATAATATAGGTTGTGGCTAAAATATATAGAACTATAATAATACATTCAACTGGTTATCAGGCCCTAAAAAACAAGCGATTGGCGCCAATCATTCACAGGAGGGGAGCACTTCAGAAACAATGTAATAAAACACGATTCTTTGATTGTTTACAATAAAAGTAGGATACTTAGACTTGATGAAACCATAAACGAAGAAACAAAACGGATATTATTGTGTAGGCTTTGAAATTGCAAAATATTTTGGGGATATAGGCGGCGATTGATAGTGCTTGCCAAAACTGATTGCTGTGGTATAATTAATTAAAATAACAGTAGAATAAAAGAACCTGTAAGTATTGACAGTTAAAAGCGACTTCTCATCATGGGCGACACACCCCTTTTACACTTATGCAAAACATTACCGATATACACACCTAAGATTATGAAATACCATGTTCAGTGGGTGAAATTCACTGCTGACAAAATGTTCAAGAAGTGGTCTCAAGAAGGTGTCACGACCCTCGCCCAAAACCCCCTCTGGCAAACCCATTGGCCAGGTGGAGTCAGGACTCGGGCCTCTAGAGCCTGGCATCCTCTTCAAAAGCCCTCATGGGGCCAGGCTCATACACCATGAAAAACAATGTGCTTGGGAACTACTTTATTGTATTGTCAGCCAACATGGAGGCATCCACATAGCTTGGTTCCTACGAACCAAGCTATGCGGTCTACTGTTTTGGGTGTGGTAGCCTAGGGACTACTTTACCTGGACTATTCAGGTTATGCAACGTTCCTGCGGCATTCCAATATTTCATGAATGATGTATTAAGGGAGTTAATTGATGTGGGCGCCTTAGTGTACATAGATGACATCTTAGTATACTCAGCCTCGGAACAAGATCATGTCAGGCACGTTCGTTCAGTCCTCACCAAGCTCCGTCAACATCGCTTGTTTACAAAGCTTGAAAAATGCTTTTTTCACGTCACCGATGTAGAATTTCTTGGTTTTATCCTTACTCCAGGAGGCATCAGAATGGACGTGCACAAGGTAGATGCCATTCTGAAATGGCCTTCACCGACGTCTCTGAAAGGGGTACAAAGCATGCTGGGCTTTGCGAACTTCTACCGCCTGTTCATCCCAGACTTCTCTCAGGTTGTGAACCCAATCACAGTACTATTACAAAAAAACAATAAAAAGTTTGCTTGGACCGAAGAAGCAGAAGAAGCCTTTCAGGAACTTAAACAAAGGTTTACCTCCGATCCAATCCTGCGACATCCTCGTTCAGACTTCCCTTATGTCGTTGAAACTGATGCGTCCAGTCTCGCAATGGGGGCTGTCCTTTCACAGAGAGACCCAGAAACCGGCCAGCTACATCCTGTGGCCTTCTGGTCGAAAAAAAATTCTCACCTCCAGAGATTAATTATGCCATCACGGACAAGGAACTCCTGGCTATCAAATCCGCCTTTAAAGCCTGGAGGCCCTACCTTCTGGGGGCCAGACACACCATTACAGTCATCACAGACCACCGACACCTGCAATATCTCAAAACAGCCAAGGCCCAGTCCTTGCACCAATTACGGTGGGCCCTTTTCTTTGCCAAATATGATTATGCAATCACATTTCGACCAGGTTTCAGAAACGGAAAAGCGGATGCCTTATCTCGCATGGGCATAGATGAAACAGTATATACAAATCCAGCCCCAGTACCTATTATACCTGAAGACAAACTCTTGGGTATCACCACAGGCTTAACACAAGCAGAACTACGAAAAGAAATCCAACGGACAATGAATCCTGATGCCTACCTCGCATGGCAAACTCAAGGAGAACAATATACCATCAAAGACCATCTACCCTTTTTTAGGGATCGCCTATATGTACCCAAGAAGGAATTACAACAGCATATTATTTCAAACTATCACGATTCATTGATCGAAGGGCATCCTTGGATCGCCAAAACCCTAACTAAGGTGAAAGAGAACTTTTGGTGGCCTACCTGGCGTAAGGACATCATTCAGTATATTCAGTCCTGCGGTGCCTGCGCACAAAATAAATCACAGAAACAAAAACCATCTGGTCTCCTACAACCATTGGACATTCCTCCAGTTCCATGGCACACTCTTTCCCTTGACTTCATCACTGATCTTCCTCCAAGCCAAGGGTTCAACACCATCCTTGTAGTTGTGGACTTATTCTTGAAGATGGCCCATTTTATTCCTCTCAAAGGCCTCCCAGATGCAGCCACTTTAGCAAAAGTGTTCCTGGAGGGCGTGGTTAAGCTACATGGCTTCCCTTCGGTTCTGGTCTCTGATCGAGGCAGCCAGTTTGTTTCAAACTTCTGGAAAAAATGTTGTGCAATGGCGCAGATCAACGTTCCGCTATCTGCCAGTCACCATCCCTAAACGGACGGCCAAACCGAGAGAACCAATCAGACACTCGAGCAATATTTACGGTGCAGGAATTGGAAAGACCTACTATGGATAGCCGAATATGCATATAACAATTCTTTGCATTCAAGCACGGGACAAATGCCCTTCTATACCCTTTATGGTAGACATCCACGTACCTCTGAACAAGACCTTCCAGCCAGCTTGGAAATGCCAGCGGTAAAGACTCTACGCACAACCATTACACAGGCTTTCAAAAGGGCAAAGGAACACCTTCTTCATGCCAAAGAAAAACAAAAGAGATTTGCCGACCAACACCAGAAAAAGGCCCCTGATTATCAAGTAGGAGACAAAGTTTGGTTAGCCGTTAAATTCGTACCCATCAAGGGAACTGGACCTTTCATCCCAGATTCTTAGGACCCTATACCATTAAGGCAATTATCAACCCAGCAGTCGTGAAATTGGATTTACCACCTAATCTACACATCCACCCGGTATTCCATGTGTCCCTCCTGAAACCAATGCAACCCGGCACACGGATTGGGACACCACCTAAGCCCATACTTGTTGACGGAGAACCAGAATTCGAAGTCAAAGATATCTTGGACTCTAAATACTCTAGGACCAAGCTAAATTATCTCATCGATTGGAAAGGATTTGGACCACAAGATAGATCCTGGGAGCCCAGTGAGAATATCCACGCAACACGTCTAATCAGGAAATTCCATCTGAACTTCCCATCCAAACCTGGGCCAGACAGAAGGAACACCATGGGAGGGTCCTTAGGGGGGAGTGCTGTCACGACCCTCGGTCAAAACCCCCTCTGGCAAACCCATTGGCCAGGTGGAGTCAGGACTCGGGCCTCTAGAGCCTGGCATCCTCTTCAAAAGCCCTCACGGGGCCAGTCCTGGCGCCTATTGCGCCAGGCTCATACACCATGAAAAACAATGTGCTTGGGAACTACTTTATTGTATTGTCAGCCAACATGGAGGCATCCACATAGCTTGGTTCCTAAGAACCAAGCTATGCGGTCTAGTGTTTTGGGTGTGGTAGCCTAGGGACTACTTTACCTGGACTATTTTGTTGGGGCTATTTAAACCACACCCGAGCAAGACAACACGCTTCGCGTTACTTTGCAGCTTGCAACGTTACGCTCACCATGTCCAGCTATTCCCTCAAACCTTGGAGAAGCAGAACCTGCAAGGAGACAAAAAGAACATCATTAGCAGCAGCATTTTACCTGCTTCCTCGAATCTGCACCCCTCCCGAACAGAACGACCTGAAAGAGGAAGATAGAGGCAACATTAAAGAAAGCAGCAGAGACATTTACAAATCCACTGAAGAACACCACGACCTACAAGGAAGGAAAACACAGGTTAGCAAAGGCAAGACTTCGCAGCGCTGCGCATAGCACTTACTTACCGCATCATAGCACTCTTAATGCGCCATCATTTACCAGCGGGGCTCAACTAAGCCAGTTTACCGCGCTGAAGCTCTGCATACCTAAGGGAGAAAAAAGAGACATTTTAAACAAAGAAAGGCATGCAGGATAGCAACAAAACTAAAGAACAGCAATAAGACCTACCTGAACAATATCAAACGGGCCGGCGTCAGTGAAGTAACTGGACCGCACTCACCCATGAAAGACAATGCGCCCTGCAAAGTAGGCAGGACGGAGAGCACGCCTAATTCTACCACAAGGCAGAACCTTCCCCGCAGACCACATCAGGGCAAAGCGGAGAAGCATACCAGCGAGAAACCCAGCTGGGTATCGTCCCTGTGGATACCAGGTGAGCGTAACAGAAGAGTTGTTATCCAGAACAGTATTGATACACATGACAACAAACTTAGATCAGGGAAGAAGCTACATAAAAGGTTAGCTATTTTAGAGCTATGGAAAATTTATCAGAGCGATAAGAAATGAGAAGGAGATAAAGGGATGGCGAAATTGATCACAGCATTAAAAGATGCATTATATCAATTGAAGCATGAGAACGATGAGAAGAAGAGCAAGTGTCACAACAGCCCTCAGGGAGCTGCATGTGATACTGAGAATACAAACATGGGTTGATGAGAATGAGGCAGAAAGCATAGGGAAAATGATTGGGGATTTATATAGGAAAATAAGGGCAAAAAACTATCACAAGACTAAGGGGAGCACCGCAGGATCTCCACCGAAAGAAACAGGAGATAGATTGGATGACGTACTGATGGACAAGCATCAAATGCTGTCCCTAAGCAGACTAAATCTTGATTACGAGGAAAGGGATAACAGACATACCAGCTGGTATAATGATGTCAGACGAAAAAAGGGAAGAAAACGAGAGCGCAAAAAGAAGGCATGTGTGGTTTTTCGATAGATCCAGACATAGGAAGAGAGGTAAAGTGGTCAGACTTAGAGGACCTAAAAACAAAAAAACAGAACCTACACAATATTCTGATCATCCACATGAAGGTCACGTAGTGCAGGGGATATATCCCTTCCTTATGTAAGTTGATTAAGGCCATCACTAGGGCGAAGGGGAACGAGCGAAACTAGTCCCAGCTGGAAGACAAGAAATGTAGGTGGATACAATTTTGGACCAACATTTACACACTTATTAGAGAAATGGTGAGGACGACCAAAATATATACTGTGGCCACAAATGGATAAAGAGCATTTTAAACATAAATTACCTAGCTTGACTCCAGGTGCAGGAAAAGTGATTTATGAGTTAGAAAGAATGACAGCAGGAATGACAATAGCAGTGGGTGATGTAAAAGGCCTACTAGCAGCTATTCTAGGGGAGAGAGCTGATGGCATTTGGAGACGAGCAGGATATACGAGTGTGACAGCACAAAACAAAACACATGATGGACCACCATTTGATAATTGTAGAGGAGACATATGGAGAACGCTTAGAGTACAATATCCTGACACAACAGACATGGGTGCGATTATGACAAGGAAAATGGGTGAGGACGAAGATCTTGTTGCCTTCCTTCATGAGATTCAAGAACGTTGGCGTCTTGAGATGAGGGAACCGTGGGATAAAACGGTAGGATTATTTTATCATATTTTATGTCAGGGCAATGGCAGATGAAACAAACAGGTGGGGATGGAAGCAAAGCCATGGCCAGAAATACAGTTGACTATTGTACATCATTGTCGATTATTACAAGAGAAAAATAAGAAAAAAGCTGAGAATAGAATGCAGGAGGAAGCAAAGTTAGTTCAGAAATAATTGTCGACATTTCTCATAGAAGGAGCAGTATTGAGGAGTGGTGAGGCCGTGGCCACACAAGAGTTTCGGCCAGCGTAGCCAAGGAACGCAGAGTACCCTATAGATCAGAGTGGGAAAAACCTCTGACCACAAGGTAGGGGGAATGGACCTAGAGGACCAGGTGGATTTCAAAACTCTCATGAGGGAGGATAATTTAAGGGAAGACAGCCGCGACAATGCTGGAACTGCGGGAGGACAGGACATATGACCTGAGCATGTAGAAGTAGAGGAGGCATACAATAGAACTGTCAAGCTCCAAGAAGGGGGATGGGCTATTCTCCACAGTATAGGACAGAACCGCAAGAGTATTATGCCCAAGATCACATACAGTATCAGATACGTGCACTGCAAATACAGCAAACACAGCAGATCCCGCTGCAAACACAATCGCTACAAGGGCAACTACAGCAAGCACCTATGCAAACACAGCAAGTACAGACATAGCAACAACAGTACTCTCTGATGCAACAAGCAACAGTGCCACAATAGAAGGCAAATACAGGAGCCCCACAAGCACCCACACCCAGGATAGGGAGTGTGACAGTAGTGGGAGGGAATCCTTTTACGGGTAAAAGGATGAATGTATACCCACAATAGGAGAGCCCACAGAGCAACTTGATGTGTTCAGTACTATTTGTGACAATAGACCCACAAGAGGAACCAAGGGTCAGGGTAGCGATTGAAGGCAAGACATTTTCGTTCCTTGTAGACACCGGAGCAACTCGTTCCTGTGTTCGAGTGGGTAACACCCCAATGTCTGGGATATCCATGAATGTACATGGATTCTCTGGGGCCACAAGTTTGGTTCCTTTTACTGATGAATACCCACTTTCTATAAGGGAACATGACATGTCTATGCCACTATAGTATTCTCGGCAGACACTGGTTAACATATTAGGACGTGAAATGATGAGAAAACCTAAAATGACGATATCTTTCACTGACAAAGGGATAGTGTGCTCCACTCCAGGTATACATTACATATTTGTACGAGAATTCCTATTAGCCTTTACAGGCCAAAAGGCATTACGAGGGGTCCCTTTAGACCCAGAAGTATTTTTGTATGGAGTAAATATTTTGTTGACATAACTTTCTGGATTGATAGGTAAATTGTTGAGAATACCTGATGAATTTGTGATGAATTTGTGTTTAGGCCACAAATACCTATGGATGACGAGGAAGCAGTGGTAAATGAGGAAAGGATGGTTGTTCATGGGACAGACCAAGAGGACAGAGCATGGAGAACAGTAATAGCCCTTGACGAAGGATACAGACTAGCAGACTTGACAGACAAAGAGTTGTTCAGAGATGAGTATTCAGACGATGACTTACCATTTTTCTTAAGTCTCACTTTTTGGATTAAAGTTGAGAATAGAGAAATACCACAGAGAATCGATTGAAGAAAAAGAAACCAGCATTTTTCCAGGAATATTTGGAAAACGTGCCAGAAATCTAATGGATCAGCAGTCCATATGACGTGGATCTATTGAGTGGAGCAAGAGCAGTTAAAATTTAGCTTAAACCAGGATAAATTTGTCCACCAGCAAAGCAATAACCCATGTCCAGAGAAGCAGATGAAGGCATATGTGAAACCATTTCCACTTTAATACAGCAAGGAATATTGGTGCAATCAGAACCCCCATGTAACACGGCTGTGTACCCAGCGAAGTAAGAAACAGGGAGCTTGTGGAATTTATTCAGGACCCACGTCCGCAAACAATATTATCAAAGCTGGGTTTACGCTGGTTCCAAATCCAGCTAAAATATTTTGCAATATCCAAGCTAAAGCAAAATATTTTACAGTTATAGACTTAACAAATGCATTCTTTTCAATTCCCCTTCATGGAGACTCAAAAGATTTGACCTCGTTTTCATATAGAAACCAGCACTGGAAGCATACAAGATTACCTCAGGGGTACTGTACTGTGTATCAATCTTTAATAGGGTTCTTCAGCTGGACATAGGTAATATACAACTCGGTAGCACAATAATTCAGTACCTGATATATTAGTGTGCAATGAGACAGAAGAAAAATTCAGAGAAGATTCAGTTTGACTAATGACAATACTAGAAGAGAAAGGATACAAGGAAGACAAGGATAAACTAAAATAATTTCACCAAGAGGTCACGTACATACAGTTAATCTCTCAAGAAGGGAGAAAAGTGACAACTGAGAGAGCAGAAGCGATCATGAAAAATCCAAAACCTAAGACAGTGAGTGTCACGCCACTTTTTGGGAGACCGGGGTCCGTTGCACCCGCTCCCTCTCCCATCTCCTGGCGGATCTACCCGCGCTTTCGCGCTTGGGCGTTCGCCGGGGGGAGAGGTGCTGGGGCCGGTGCTAGAGGGCTGCGGCGCATGCGCGGGAAACGACTGTCTCGGTTCCGCACATGTGCCGTAGATTGGGCCTCTGCTCTGGGAAGGGCTTGCCTTCCAAGCCTCATTCTGGGTCCGCCGGCGCTCGGAAACGAAACGGCTTGCGTTTCAAGCCTCGCGAGTGCCGGCGGCCCATAAGAGGGGCCGCGAGCAGTTGCAATTCGCGTCTCAACGCGGTTGCTTCGGTCGTGTTGCTCGCTCCAGCCACTTGTGGTTCCTGCTTCCCTGTGCTTGGCCTTGCCTTACACCAACCTGCTCTTTGTTCTCCCTGCCTTGTGGGTTCCCTGTCTGCCTGGTCCCAGTCTCCTACTACCTGCCTGGGCCCTCCTTGCTCCTATCTGTTTTTGAGCTTCTCTGGGTCCAGTTTCCAGTTTTCCCTGCTTTTCCCTGGGGACTCCCGCTTTCTTTCCTGGGCTTCTTCCTGGGTCTTTCTGGGCCAGCTTCTCCTCTTGCTTCCTGGGGGCCCTCGTTCACTGTTTTGGGACATACCTTAGGGATCCCTACTCTTGGTGGTCTCCCCTCCCGATCTGGTTCCCTCTTCCTGTTTGGTCCTGCCTGGTGCCTCATCCTTTGGACATACTGTACCTCGAGCAGATCCGTCATTCCTGACCAGCTACGTGAATCTGCTGGAACTTGTCTTCCCGTGGACTGGGGGCCTTTCCTTGTATTCATCTGAGAAGTATCCCGGACTATCTCGCTTCTTCACTGGATCACGTACCTCTGGAAAAGACTCTTTTGGACTTCACCAGTATCCAGTAACCTTCCATCAGACTGTGGCCTCTCCTGCCTGTGCTTGCACAGTCCCTTCGTCACGTTAATCAGGAGAGTGTCTTCCGTGATGCTGGGAGTTGGTCCATTCACCACCCTGTGTCATTAGGGTGGTGGAGAGGCTGGTTCCCCGAGTCACATGCTCGTCAATTCACTGGATGCAGCCTGGCGGTCCCAACTAGAACCACAGTCAAGAAAACAGGTACTCAGTTCTCACGCACTTCTCTGCTTGACAGATTGAGACGCCTGCCTTCAGACCCAGAGATGGAGGATTCGCAAGAGATGCGGAACGAATTACAAGCACTCAGGGCGGAGATGACCGCCTTACGCCAGGAAAATCAGACTCTACGCCAAATGATAACCCAAGGGGCGATGAGTACCTCGCAGGTTGAAGGATCCTTGGCACATACAACACCAATCAAGTTCGATGGAGATCCACGTCGAGTGGCTGAATTTTGTAACCACTGTAGAATCCATTTTCTTTTCAGGTCGACACACTTCAACAACGATAAAGCCAAGATTGGCTACATCCTGGGGAATCTAACCGGGAATGCTCTGGCCTGGGCGACCCCGTTTGTAGTAACAAACAGTCCGATTCTGAATGACTTTGCAGCCTTTGAAAAAGCATTCCTTGAGGTTTTTCAGACGCCAAACCTGGCCTCCGCTGCGCAGAATCAACTGATGGATTTAAAACAGGGGAGTGTCGACATAATAACATACATCAGTCGCTTCCGCCTATTGGCAACTGATTCCCAATGGCCTGAAATCACACAAAAGACTCTGTTCCGCCGTGGGCTTAGAGAGGAGTACAAGGATGAGCTACTCCACATTCCTGAACCAGAGTCTCTACAACATCTAATTGATCAGGTGCTCCGAATTGATCAGAGACTGGCAGAACGAAAGGCCGAGAGACGTAGGCTCGAGAGAAGCTCTCCCAGAACGACCAGTTTACCAGCCGGATCGTTTGGTTCTACCGAGTCTGGGCCAGAGCCAATGCAATTGGGTGCCATGAGGGGTCCGTTATCTGAGGAAGAGAGGAGACGGAGAAGAACACTTCGGTTATGTCTTTATTGTGGAGCTGCCGGGCATTATCTGGGTACGTGCCCCTTACGACCCCAGAAGAAGAAAGCGGGAAACTAGAGGACCTGTCACTTATTGGGAAGGCAGTGACAGGTCCCATTTCCTCCTCAGACCTTTCCCCGTTTTGCACAGAACTTTATCCCATGAAACCCGCAGTGTTACAGACTTTGAAGATTCAGATCAAGTTGCCTGACAGAACCCTGGAAGTGTCTGGTCTGTTGGATAGCGGGGCTTCCGGCAATTACATTGATGAGACTTTTGCTTTTGTAAACCGGATTCCACTCTTGCCCAGACCCACTGCTCTGCCTGTGGAAGTCATCGACGGAACTCCTTTGTCTTCTGGACCTGTCCGCCAATGTACAGTGGGTCTACATCTTCAGATTGCCGACCATTTTGAAGACCTCGCTTTGGATGTCATCAAGTCTCCTACCTACAAGGTGGTTTTGGGGTTACCCTGGCTGCAACATCATAATCCGGCAATTGACTGGAGGACGCACACTTTGACCTTCTCCTCCGCAGTCTGTGCCCAGAAGTGCGGTTTGTCCGCTCCGATCCGAGCTTCTTCGACTCCTTTGGAATCAATTGGCAAAGGGCTCAGTGTGTGTTCTACCTCCCAAGTTCCACTGCAATATGTTGATTTTGGACAAGTGTTTTCTGAACCAGGCGATATACCTCTACCACCACATCGCTCGTTTGATTGTTCAATCGAGTTGTTACCGGACAGCGTGATTCCCCATGGGAAACTGTACGCCTTGACACGGGACGAGAGACAAGTGCTTCAAGACTACTTGTCGGATTGCCTACAGAAAGGATACATAGTCCCGTCCAAGTCGCCCGCAGGGTTTCCCCTGTTTTTTGTGAAGAAGAAAGAGGGCACTTTGAGACCTTGTGTGGACTATCGACAACTAAACGACATAAATATCAAAGGCCGGTACCCACTTCCATTGATTCGCAGTATCCTGGAAACTCTATACACCGCCCGGATCTTTACCAAACTGGACTTACGTGGAGCCTATCATCTTGTGCGCATCAAAAGTGGAGACGAATGGAAACCGGCGTTTAAGACACCTTTTGGGCATTTCGAGTATAGAGTCATGCCATTCGGTTTATGTAACGCCCCAGCTATCTTTCAACGGTTCATGGACAACATCTTTGGTGATCTTATTGGCTTATCAGTTTGGGTATATCTGGACGATATCCTGATTTTTTCCAGTACCATCGAAGAACATGTAGGACATGTACGCAAGGTCCTTCGCCGTCTGTCTCTCAATCATTTATTCGCCAAGGAGGAAAAATGCTGTTTTTACCAGTCCAGTATTGAATTCCTGGGGTTTGTGATCAATCAGGATGGGGTTGAGATGGATCCCAAGAAGGTTCAAGCAATACAGGAGTGGAAACAACCCCATGACATAAAATCTTTACAACGCTTCGTGGGATTCGCTAATTTCTATAGGCGCTTTATTCCACGGTTTTCTCAAATCTCAGCGGCCCTTAGCAGGCTGACCAGCAGTAAGATCGTTTTCAAGTGGGATTCCCTTGCGTCTCAGGCATTCGACACCTTGAAGTCGGCCTTCATGGCCGCCCCGATTCTGCGTCACCCACAGGATGACTTACCTTATATCGTGGAAGCAGACGCTTCGAATTTTGCAGTTGGGGCGGTTCTCCTGCAAAGTGATCCGGTTACATCTGTTGAACATCCAACGGCCTACTTCTCACGCAAGTTGAATCCCAGCGAAAGAAATTATGCGGTCATCGAAAAAGAGCTTTTGGCTATCAAAACCGCATTTGAGGAATGGAGGCATCACCTACTTGGAGCCCGTTTTTCGGTAGAGGTTTGTACCGATCATTGTAACCTGCAGTACCTGCGCTCCCTCCAATGTCGAACGCCCCGTCAGGCTCGGTGCGCCTTCTTTTTCTCAACATTCGTGTTTCATGTCACCTATGTTCCTGGAGCCTCCAACTTGAAGGCGGATGCCCTCTCCCCATCATTGGAAAGAGTGGAAGAAACGTCCAGTTCGGATAAGCCGCTGATTTCACCTCACCATTTCCTGTTGACGTTGTCACCTCATCTACAGTCAATTGCTGATGCCACCCGGATGGATCCTGAAAGACCGGCTCTTCTTCGGCAAATGTCGGTATCTGAGCATAACGGGCTCCTGTTTTGCCAGAAGATGCTTTACATCCCCAAGGGTACGATTCGAGACGGCATTTTGCATGGGTTTCATGATTCACCACTTGGAGGTCATCGAGGGGTGAAAGCCACACGAGAGCTGATATCCCGACAGTTTTGGTGGCCTGGTTGGGCTACCGACGTCCAGAAATACATCGAGAGTTGTCCCGTCTGTGCCCAATGTAAGGTTTCTAGAAGACGACCTTTGGGACTGCTAGTACCCACAGAATTAGCACCATACCCTTGGCATACCATAGCTATGGATTTTGTGGTTGATCTACCTCCTTCTAATGGGTTTACGTGTATAATGGTCGTGGTGGATAGCTTCACTAAATATGCTCATTTCATCCCGTTTCACAGGATCCCTACAGCTACGCAGATGGCTTCAGCTTTTTTCCATGAGATCTATCGCCTACATGGTCTTCCTGAAAAGATTATCTCGGATCGTGGTTCTCAATTTCTCTCTGCTTTCTGGAACAAGGTGTGTGGTCATCTGGGAATTCGTAAAGCTTTAAGATCTGGCTATCACCCGCAGACCAACGGGCTCACCGAAAGGACTAATCAGACTCTGGAGGAGTATCTCCGTTGTTTTGCTAACGCAACTCAGTCCAACTGGAAGTTGTACTTGGATCTTGCAGAAGTATCCTACAACAATACTGTCCACGCTTCTATTGGAGTTAGTCCGTTCTTCTTCTCAGCGGGTCAACATCCCAAGTTGGTGCCATTTCATCCTGTGCCCACTAGTACAGTTCCATCTGCTGATGTCCTGGTCTCAACCATTCAACGACAACAGGAATTGGCTTGCAGGATCCTGAAGGAAGCCAAGGAGCGGATGAAGGCCCAGGCTGACAGGAAGAGGAGTGTGGAACCAGACTTTCGGGTTGGGGATAGGGTTTGGTTGTCGTCCAAGAACCTGCCACTTCGCAATTTACCGGTCAAATTAGCTCCTCGGTACTTTGGTCCGTTCAAAATCACCAAACGGTTGACTTATGTGGCCTTTCGTCTTCAGCTACCTCCCTCTTGGCACGTACACCCTGTTTTCCATGTCTCCCTATTAAAACCCTATGTGGCCGATCCCTATGGCCGATCCTGCCCTCGCCCAGCCTCTGTCCTTGTGCAAGGGGTGCCTGAATTTGAGGTTCAGGAGATTTGCGATGCCCGCTACCGCAGGGGGGTGCTTCATTTTTTGGTTGATTGGAAGGGGTACCCGGCTTGTGATCGTACTTGGGAACCACGTCGGCATGTGCATGCTCCCCGTTTGGTTCGCGAGTTCTATGATCGATTTCCCTGGAAGCCTGGGGCTCTGGGTCTTTCTGGGAGGGGGCATAGTGTCACGCCACTTTTTGGGAGACCGGGGTCCGTTGCACCCGCTCCCTCTCCCATCTCCTGGCGGAACTACCCGCCCTTTCGCGCTTGGGCGTTCGCCGGGGGGAGAGGTGCTGGGGCCGGTGCTAGAGGGCTGCGGCGCATGCGCGGGAAACCACTGTCTCGGTTCCGCGCATGCGCCGTAGATTGGGCCTCCGCTCTGGGAAGGGCTTGCCTTCCAAGCCTCATTCTGGGTCCGCCGGCGCTCGTAAACGAAACGGCTTGCGTTTCAAGCGTCGCGAGTGCCAGCGGCCCATAAGAGGGGCCGCGAGCAGTTGCAATTCGCGTCTCAACGCGGTTGCTTCGGTCGTGTTGCTCGCACCAGCCACTTGTGGTTCCTGCTTCCCTGTGCTTGGCCTTGCCTTACACCAACCTGCTCTTTGTTCTCCCTGCCTTGTGGGTTCTCTGTCTGCCTGGTCCCAGTCTCCTACTACCTGCCTGGGCCCTCCTTGCTCCTGTCTGTTTTTGAACTTCTCTGGGTCCGGTTTCCAGTTTTCCCTGCTTTTCCCTGGGCAGTCCCGCTTTCTTTCCTGGTCTTCTTCCTGGGTCTTTCTGGGCCAGCTTCTCCTCTTGCTTCCTGGGGGCCCTCGTTCACTGTTTTGGGACATACCTTAGGGATCCCTACTCTTGGTGGTCTCCCCTCCCGATCTGGTTCCCTCTTCCTGTTTGGTCCTGCCTGGTGCCTCATCCTTTGGACCTACTGTACCTCGAGCAGATCCGTCATTCCTGACCAGCTACGTGAATCTGCTGGAACTTGTCTTCCCGTGGACTGGGGGCCTTTCCTTGTATTCATCTGAGAAGTATCCCGGACTATCTCGCTTCTTCACTGGATCACGTACCTCTGGAAAAGACTCTTTTGGACTTCACCAGTATCCAGTAACCTTCCATCAGACTGTGGCCTCTCCTGCCTGTGCTTGCACAGTCCCTTCGTCACGTTAATCAGGAGAGTGTCTTCCGTGATGCTGGGAGTTGGTCCATTCACCACCCTGTGTCATTAGGGTGGTGGAGAGGCTGGTTCCCCGAGTCACATGCTCGTCAATTCACTGGATGCAGCCTGGCGGTCCCAACTAGAACCACAGTCAAGAAAACAGGTACTCAGTTCTCACGCACTTCTCTGCTTGACAGTGAGGGAAATTAAACATCTTTAGGCCTATGTAATTATTGTAGGGCCTGGGTTTTTTATTACAGTACATATATTCAACCACTTTTAAAAGGACTCAAGGAAGCACAGATAGGTATAAGTGAGATAACATGGACAGGTGAGATGGCTGAAAGATTTGAAGAATTAAAAAAGGCGATTTGTAGCGCACCTGTGTTAGGAATTCTAGATTATATATACGAGTTTTACTTATTCTCACATTTAAATGTAGAAGTAATGACAGCAGTCCTCACTCAAAAGACGACAGTAGGGCACGGACATAAACCATTAGCCTACAATAGTGGGATTTTAGACCCAGTAATGAAAGGACATTACCCTTGCGAAAAAGCATTAGCTCCTGCTGCCTTCGTGATTGAAAAAGCTGCATGTATTACAATGGGATGTTCAATGACGCTATTCTTTGAGCATTCCTTATTTGACATTTTGGAGAAACCAAAAAGAGTGTCAGGGTACAAAGTAATTATTTAGAACCCAGCAATTAAAATAATTAGATGTAGAGTAGTGAATCCAGCGACATTCATAGCAGAACCAGAGGGAAGGAAGATTACGTACATGACTGCACAACGTATACTGAGTTATATGACGACATTCCCCATGTTAGAGAAAATACTCTCGGAGGGAGGTAATTCTATTCATTGACGGTTGTTTGAAAAGGTACCAAATGACAGGAGAACGACACACTGGATCAGCAGTATTGAAGTTACAAAGAACAGTGTATTTGAGGTAGTGACAAGTGCAAGATTGCCTTCACATTGTGCAGCACAGGCTGCATAGTTAGAGGCGCTTATTGCT
Source organism: Ambystoma mexicanum (assembly GCF_040938575.1). Classification (NCBI taxonomy): domain Eukaryota; kingdom Metazoa; phylum Chordata; class Amphibia; order Caudata; family Ambystomatidae; genus Ambystoma; species Ambystoma mexicanum. Next base: position 1,056,891,195 of record NC_090926.1, on the reverse strand, counting down.
GCACTTCAGAGATATGAGGTTGAGGAAGTGACAGTGTACTCTGAGTCCACCTTTATGAGGTCAACTGTACACGCAGGGTTGTCACATTGGAAAAGGAGGGGTTTCTTCCGTGCAGACGGCACACCACTGCAACATGTGTCTCTATTGGACAAACTCATTAAGGTGCTAAAGCTCCCATTGGCTATCGCTGTGGTGAAATGTGCAGCCCATACTAAAAGGGCAGATATGATTTCTTGCGGTAACAAAGCCGTAGACATTGAAGTGAAAAGGCAGAATATTTTCTGAAAATGTCTGATTTTGAAGTAGAAGACGTAAAGCAAATGTCAGAATGATGTATGATGGTGAAGGAAGGTTTTAATATGTTATCCATTGTACAGTCAATTGAGCTGCACGGTCGAGCTCCACAGGAAGAGCAGGATTTATGGAAGAGACAGGGGTTTTCTTTATCCGTCACAGAGGCTATATGGAGACAAGATAGTACTGGAAAGTCAGTCATGCCGCTAGCATTATTGAACGTGAAGCTGGAGGAGATTCACTACCCCGCGCACAAAACTAGAGAGTCATGTTTTTATTTATTTATTAATTTATTGGATATTTATAAGGCACTTATATAGCAAGACAGTGTTTCAAAGCGCCACAAGGCACAAGGGGAGGGAACAAGGGAACAATAAACAATGAAATTGACAATGAATAAATAGAAATGGACAGCGGTCCTACGAGGCCTTGTGATATTCGAAGTGTGCAAGTGCAGCGAAAGAAAGGGGAAAAAAGGGGGGAGGTTGGGTTCGGTTAAGTGCTTTTATGGTCCCCTAGGGGAGGAAGTGCCAGAGGTGCCTGTAGGGGGGGGCAACAGGAAAGTGCATGGGTGAAGAAATCCCAGGCGAAGCGGGAGGTCTACCGCCCAACAGGTAAGTGCAGAGCAGAGACAACCACCCCGAAAGGTGGGTTTGGGCTATGTGAGAAACCTGTGGCATTTCTGCCATGCTATTCCCGGCAACCCCGACTCAGGTGGCCAGGGTAGGGCCATTGCTCTTGGATCCCAACCCTGGGGGCGGACAAGCGAGGGAGGATCACCTGGGAAAGGGACCCTTGGAGACTGTGGAAGGAACGCCATTGGGCGAGACATGGTATCCCCCCATTCCAATACATCCCTACTTGGCATCCTCTCAGGCGTCATGGGATTTTATTGCCCAAAACCCATTCACCCACAAGAATACATCTGCCCCCTTCACCCTGACAAAAACCCAAATGGTTTTTCAATGATCCCTAAGAAAAACTACAACTCCCACAATCCCTTCATACACTATAAAAACCAAAAGACCGAGACTAGAAAGTTTGCCTATAATGATATGCAACGGCCCTGTCCCACTAATAAGACCAAGCAGGGTCAGGCGCTCAGTCACCATCACGCCCATTCTGGCTTTAGAAAATATGTGCAGTGTCATTACATGTTCAACCCCCCACCCATTTTTGAACAATACAAATAAGAAGAAGAGGAAAAGGGGAGCTATGAAGATTACCCATAGGAGCCAATGCACCAGGGATTCCTATGGGCAGTCACCATTTTGTCCCGACAATGAGGCCATGCCAGGCCAGGCCTCCCTCCACAACCATTCCCACCCAAAACCTGTTAAGCCTCCCACTCAGTATAAAGGCAGAGCACACAGGCGCACTTTAAGCGATCTGGGGATGTTGAGAAGATCAGGGTGTCCAGAGGAGCCAAGGAGAAGCTGCAGAGACGCTGGTAAGGAACCCGAGAAGGAGGACAGGCTGCGAAGTCAATGGGCCTGTGAGTGCAGGAGAGGCTGTAGTGTGGCAAGAGAGCTGTGCTTCCATGCAGCTAGACCAGGGCCAGCTGTAGATATCTGACAAGACCCAAGCCAAGGCTCATCCCCTATGTAACATTAAAAGCCAGGCATATGAGGGCCAGGTGAGATGACCCTGACCCCAGGAAAACCCCATTGGAAACCCCACAAACTCCTAGAACCTGCAGAATGCCGTTTTGGGGAGCTGGCGAGGTAGGAGCAAAATAAGAAAGCTGGATTGTGAGTCCTGAAGTCGAGAGACATTTTTATTGATTGAACTTTTGTGCAAAGCGAAAGGGTCCGAGCCCGACTAAGGGAGCCTCATGAGAATTGGAGCAGGGTGGAACACGAGAAGGAGCAGACCTTCTGGGTCAAAGGCAACCCCACTGGAGCAGAACGACCAATAAATGGACCAGAGTGCGAAGAGTTGGGGAATCCCTGAAGTTCCCTGCAGGAGAACCTCAGAAAAACTGTTAGCTAGCCAAATCCCAGACAAGAAGACTGCATTGTGTTTCATGGACGCCAGCAACCCTCCTCGGTTAACAACAGAGTGAGGGCAAGCCTGTGGTATTAACTTTGACTCTTGAATTGTAGCCGCAAACTGAATGTACTCTGAAATGGTCAAGATTAACCCCCCCGGCAAAGGCGAAGTGAAAAGGTGAATGCTTGAAGAGAAAGATTTCTTTGACCTTTTTGCTTATGGTACAGAATTACCAAGAGACACTGGGGCAAATAAGACAAAAGGAGAGCGGAAGTGAAAGTCAAAGTGATTCTGCGGAGGTCCATAGTAAAAGCCTTGCACATTCGAAAGTCTTTGAGATTGGTAAAAGGTCCGATTCCAACTGAGGGAGACCTGGAATGTGAAATAAGTGAGGGGAAAGGAACCCCTAATAAATTTGAATAAAGCTTGGGGAAGGGAACCCCTACAAGTGCTGTGATAGCGTGCTCCGAGCCCGGCTGAGGGAGCTCATTGTTGAATCAGGTACCTTTTGCTTTGAGGGGTCCGAGACCGACAGAGGGAGACCTACGTGAACTTTTTGTTGAATTATGATTTATTGAGAGGACCGTGCCCGGCAGAGGGAGACCTAAGTGTACTTTATGCTGTGAGAGGTCCGAACCAGACAGAGGGCGACCTATGTGAACTTTTTATTGAACTGTGAACAAACTTTTGGAACACTGAAATAAGTGACTTTAATGTGGAAGGCCAGACGGGCCTCGATCCACGTGTTGAACTGCCTTTGTTTTGAGATCCTGAGCCAGAGTGTGTCATCCTGTCTATGGGGGTCGCCTTATCCCATGCCATCCAACGTGGGAAGGAGAGCTGACTCAGCCATCTTGATTCTTTATGCTACAACACTGACTTTTCTTTGCATACATATTCCCCTTTAGACACTTTTTGTATAAGAGATAGGGCAGGCATTAGGTTTTGTTAGTATAGGCAATTTTGATTTGACAGAGACGGACTAGGACTTGGTTTTCTTTATTATTTGATGGGAGAGACTACTCTCATCATAGCTATCTGGCAAAGTAGGAGTTTGTCCAAACCTCACAAATCTAATAACGTTTTTGAAATTGTATCTATTGTGTCAGTGTCATACTTGTGATACCATGCATTTTTTACAGCTATGATCACAGAAGATTGTTTTTCACCAAATTTGTTAGAACACATTTATTGTCAACTGCATTGTGTGCCAAAAGTTCACAGCAGGGCACACCTTGCAAACAGTGATATGGCCAATCCCCAGTCCCAATGGCCGTTTCAACATCTACATATAGAATATGTGGATATGTTACAAGAATGCAATGGTTATAGATTAGTGGTAGTAAGTCTCCTTTACAGATGGATTGAGGCAGGTCCATGCATGCACCCCGATGCCACATGTGCTGCCAAGTTTCTCGTACGCAAGGTGTTTCCTAGATGGGGTGTGTCCTGAATCCTGTGGTCTGGTAATGGGCTCCATTTTGTAAATGAGATGTTCAAACAGATCACTCTTCTATTAGGCATGAAGCACAAGGTTTCATCTGCCAATCACCCACATGTGAATGGTATCTGTGAGGGATTAAACAGACTCCTTAAAGAAAGAATAGCCAAGATTAAAATAATGTTGAAGAACCATTGCCTACCCATTGAATTGTTCGCACTGAGGAACCAGCCTGGCTCAGATCACCACCTGACTCCTCATGAGTTGGTGACTGGAAGACGCATGAGAGAGCTCCTTGCTCTTCCCACTCGATAAAGAACTGATGCCCACAGTATAGCGAAAAGATTAGGGGATGAGATGCATGATTATTTAACAAATATGACCACTAGTGGTTCTTTTATTTCTCAACAGGTCAAAAATCAGATGGAACGGTCAAAGAAGATTGATGAAGACAGCCAAACAATTGATCCTATAGACTTGCTAAAGCAACCTCATTTGTATCCAGGGGACTTAGTGCTTGTAAAGAGTTTTGTACGCACTTGGAACAAACCCCCCTTTGAGGGACCGTACCTAGTAGAGGGGGTCACTCCCCCTGCTGTGAACCTCAAAGGAAGAAGAGCTTGGCTGCACTTGAATGACGTACAGCTTTACAAAGGAGAGACCCTCAACCCTCCTGCAACCGCTGACAGTGAAGCAAGAGAAGATGTTCCACCAATTCAGACAAGATCAGCTACCAAGAGCCAAAAAAAACAACAGATGAAATAAAAACAATTTGAAGAATTGCTATTTACCCAAGTTCAAAGGGAATAGAACTAACCTTGCAGTGTTCGCAGACATATTTCAGTTAGGTTAAAAGAGAAAATGTGTTGATCAACAATGAACACAAAGACTGCACATGACACTTTATGTTGCCTGATATGTTACACACATTTCTGCATGCTGTTTTCGTATACATACGTTTATCTTAGTCAGATCTAATGAGACGACACGTTGATGTTGTCACATTTTTAGGAAATCCTAAAAACAGTCCTATCATTTGCAGGATCATCATTTCAATAATATTACAGTTCTTGTTATAAAAGTGTGGTTTATAAAAGTGACACAAATTACACATCGAATCAAAGAAAAGTGGCATTTTCCAGTTCATAAAAGACATATTGCTAGCAAGAAGTTGATACACAAAATGCAATAAGTCGAATGAACTCGTTTGCAGTCTTCTCTGTGCCTATGTTTTGTACAATGTGCAGTTTTTATTTCCTTATTATTATAGCATTTTGACAAATAATATTCTATAGTACAGATGGAGTGTTTAGCAATAAGAAACGTATTTCTATCCCTAACAAAAGCACGAGTGATATTTTCCCGGATATTTCCAAACAAATTATCCGACTTATAAGGGATGGTGGGTACGATCAGGTGGATATAAATGCATATCTTGACAATTCAGCCCATTTAAAGACTAACATGTGGTGCCAGCACATGAAGGAAGTGGGGGGTGGGGGGACATCAGATGAGAGCTGCTATGTGTGTTCTCTCATTCCCAAAGAAAACATTCCCATATGAAGATGCTTACATGAAAACACAGAAATTGGAAAAAGACCCAGGTTGGAGAAGCAGAATGCTCCTATACTCATTCAGTGGTATGACTGGAGAACAGATAAGAACAGTTCAACAAAAGAGACATGGTTGTACACACACATTAGAAACACCAGGATTGCCTGGATGCTCGGAGAGACCTCAGCTATTGGTGTATAGATGAGTAGCCACCAGTAGCATGCAGTGCACACTTATTGATGACAGCACCAGTATGAATGATGAATGCCTAAAAGAATGGGCCAAGTATTTGAAATTGCTAACATGGGTTGAAAATGGAGCAGGACCAGTATCCATACTACCAATGCAGAACGCAACACTCTGTTTCAGAAACAGAGGTCTGATCACAAGTTGGAGAAAAAAAAGGATGTAAGCAAATCATTGATGAACCAGGAATGAATGGAGGAACTGCCGGGCTAATGGATCACTATTGGGCCTGTTGATGCAAAGCATATATGCAGCTACCTAACAATTGGAGATGGTCATGTTCTGTAGTGATCATACATGTTCTTGCATTAGTGATTCAACAAAGTGATCTCGACATCGAAAAATGAATGCACACCAGAGGAAGAAGAGGTCTATTAACCTCGCCTGACAGAAGAGAGAGAACTATTTTTCAGTAAAATCAATAGACGCTTATCACGACATTCCAGATGAGAACAAATTCTTCATCAGGACGTCAGCAATATTCACAGCCATATTCATGCCAGGAATTCAAACTGCAGTAAACGCCAATTGGTTACAAATCACTAGGTGGGAGCTGTTGCAAACCATTAACATGACAACAAAATGATTTAATGCGATAAGAGAAGAATTGAGGGCCATTAGACTCATGACCCACCAGAACAGGTATGTCCTGGATTTAATTACAGCAATGGAAGGAGGCATGTGCGCCAAGATCGGGCCTTTTTTCTGTACATACACACCTGCCCCACAATGGAGAAAATGGAACCCTGACAGAAGCAATAACTGCTGTCAACTCTGCATATGAAGATGGATGGTGGAAGAAGTATACAAGACTAAAGATGAAGATTGGTTTTCATCCATCTCTGTTTTCGTGGGTTCCAACTTGGCTGGCAAATGCCTTCAAGCTACTGGGAGCAATACTAGTGTCTGTATTGCTAGGATTCTGTTTTATAAGAATAATCATAGGTCAGTGCAAGTAGACAGCGAAGAAAGCTATTGGGATGAAGATAATGATCGATGTAAATGCTGTAACTGATGAGCACACACAGACCGAAAACACCACCCGTGAGCACCTTAAAGGAAGTCCCCTGGGACCCCAGGAATGAAGTTTTATTATCCCAAAGATCATAAGAAATATGTAGGACGTTGGGTGGACTGTGAGCCAACACTGGGGAGTGTTGCTGTATGACCTGGAGTGTGGATGAACACATAAACAATTCAGGTGACCTGAGGGGGGTGACAAAGGTATGGATCCCAAAGAAACCATTCTGTGGAGAAAAAGTGAAGATAATCGAGGAGGTGGTCGAGGACTCAACCAGAGGGGAGAATGAAGAAAGGCAGATGAACAAGTTGTCTATATAGTCTGCCCCCTCACCTCTGCCATACTGGACGAATAACAAGAAGACACAGTGCATGACACCAGGTATCATCCCAATATTATATTTCATTGAATATATGAGAGACGTTATGCACTCAGACAACCGTATCTAATGTACCCTCAAAATTAAGTGGTAGAAGTCTGCATACACCACTGAACACTGAAGAGCTGTAAGTGAAGTCTGACAGGTATAAAGTGACGTCATAAAAGAAGACACAATGGCGCACTGAAACGATGTACGAATACTTAAAGAAGGAAGATGTGACTGAAGTGACAAAATGAACATATAAGCAAATACAAACAAATCATACACATTGAGAAGACAAATAAGAAGAGATGCAGTAGATGTATATAAGCAGAAACTGAAGGTAGATGAGACATATAGAAGCTTGCTGCAGTACCAAATAGAACACGGGTAAGGCAGCCATGATAAGAAAATGGACATCGATTCTTTATAATAGAAAGTGAAAAGCCTGGAGGAGAGAGACCAAGGCTGCAGAGCTTACATGCAGTGGAATACAAATTTGTGCAAGAACAAAGAATATTTGTTTGGCTAAGGATCAAGGATACCATAGCAAGAGGCACCTGCAAGGTACGAAAGGAGTCAGAGAGGATAAGCCATGGGCGTAAGACATATTTCTCTTAGATTAAGCAAAGGGGTGAACATTTGAAGGTGCCAAGTATTGTACAATTAAAGACATGGAAAGCATATGCAAGACAGAGAAACCAAGTATCCAGAGGCCGAAGAGAGTAATAGCACCTAGTTTAATTGAATCAAATAGCAGTAAATAGAAGGCAGAATGGATGAAATCATGTTCACCTCACACGTGGTGCAAGACCAGAAAACAAGGCCTATTCATAAAGCTCCAGATGAAGATAGTAATGTACCTTAACTCCCTTTAAAGTTCCGGAGAAGAGAACAGCCAGCAAGGTCAACTACAAAGTAGCCTTGGCTTAGGGCCTAAGTGGTGACAGATGGTAGGCTAATCGACCAAGTGGGCAGTTGTCTGGGTTTCGTTTTGCTTACGTGCCGCTAACGAGGCGAATGTCCAAGTTTGGAAGAGAGTGCCAACCAATCATGAGGGCCTATGGAATGGTGAACTATACATTGTTGCAGAAGCCAATCTGCTGCTGTTATTCTGCTACTATCTGTATTATACATAGTTACAGGTTGTTACGGGCGCAACTGATGTTACTAACACCTAAATGAGCTAAATGAGCTATAGGTACATATGTTCCTTTAACCTATTCATCTGCCCGATAGGTTATTTTATTTGTCACGTAGGATGACGTCAAAGCTGATGTACATTGAGTTATAACGCCTGTGTGTGAGTGAAATGTATTGAAGAGTGTGTGAGCGACAATCTGTTTGTTAGCCAGGTTAACCTACTTTATTGAACTGGTAATAAAGTAGTATTTTGCTATATTCTTTAAGTGTGTCCAGTTATTTGGGCTGAGATCAGTTATTGTGGTAATCCCATCTAGCACTTGGAATGCTCCAGGTGCTACTGCACATTAGTAAACCAGGCCTGTCAAAAAGGGACAGCAAGCCTGAGAAAGGGTTCTGGGACCCATATCAAACTAGGGAAGCCACACAAGAAGAGTACAGGAAGGTCAAGGACCCATTGCAGTCTAAGGGAGCACATAAACAAGATGCTGAGACTCAAAACAAATCGGGGAACCTCATAAAGAGGTTGGGCAACCACAGAAATGAGAGGAAAGACGCATAGCAAATGGGGGAGGCCCCGAAACATCCTAGAAGTATCTGGGACCCAATGAAAAGTGAGCAGGATGAAGTAATTACAAAGGGGCAAGTGCCCATTATTAAACACACTCTCTGGGACAACAATTAAGTCTGGCAGGGGAGTAAACTAGACTTAATGATACATTTTGCGGACTTTGCTTTTGTTGATTTTTTTCTTGTGAGGCACAGCTGCAGAAAGAAAGAACTACAGTCATATCTGGCAGGAGAGTGAACCAGATTTGCTGTGTCATATCTGTTTTGTGAAAGTACAACCATTTAAACAAGAGGACTTGCAGATCAAGTCTGGTATGATCAGGAACCAGACTTGACAAGACATTTGTGAGGTGAAAGAAGAAGAGGGGAAGGGACATCCCTCGCCCCCACTGATACTTGGGAATTGTGTTTTCTTGCCAAGATTTGAACATTAAGAAATGAACATTTTAGTAGGAATCCAGAATAGGAGAATATTTCTTCTGGATCCAGAAGGTCACTGTTTTCCTTAGTTAATTTTGTGTGTAAGGTACGGAAATAGGTTTGTACACAGGACGGTGGACATTTTATGTTTTCAGACTTCCTGACAGAATCCTTAGTCTTTTGGGTGAGGTAGGGAAACCCTGCATAAAAATAGGGCTAGATAGGGTTTCCTTTTCTTTATCTTTAATAAAAGTATTTGCCAACAAATATACCACCTCTGTGACTTCTGCACCATTACAGCTAGCAATAAAATCAGTCCTTGAAACAATTTCGATGTAAGTATTTTGGTCCGAAACAAAGAGGCCTGGAAATTGATAGAGAAAGAATATAAAAAGAGAATCACATTTATTATAATGAGCAAATAAATAGGGCAGATAATGGAACAAGGACACTCTTTGAAATTTTCAAGCAATGGGAAAAGCCCAGCGTTCTGAAGAGACGCTTTGTGCCAGATAAGGCTGATTGTGCAAGAATTCAGTACGCCTTTGAGGATAAAATTACAATTGCGCGTAATTAAATTACTCAGGACTTAAATGATATGATATGGTATTTATAACGCGCCTATACACAAGTGTTTCAATAAAAAGAATTACTTAGCACAGATGGATGTGGAAAAGACAGGGGACCCTACAGTCCATCGTGTGTTGCTTGGGTTCTCGATTATGGAAATGGAAATGTTCCTGAAAGACGTGCAACCTACTACTTTCCCTGGAGACATTTTGCACTCTAAAATCGTCCTGGCAAATGGGAAAATGTTTGCTCCTTTCTTGAGGAGATTTGTAAATGCTTCATGTTTGCATGAATCAATTCTTCCTTGATAAAGGAAGTCGTGATAACACCCCTTGTAAAAATAAACAACCTCAAGCCAATTACAAATACCCAATTTCTCCTTATGATAATGGACACAGTAGCCACAGCACAATTACAACAGCATATGGAAGTCTATGACTTTCTACATATGAAGCAATCAAGGTTCCGACAGAACTATGGAATGGAGAGTGCTCTTCTTGACCACCCTTGAAAGGAGCAGTACTGGGTTGCTGACACTCCTTGATCAAGCAGCGGCCATTGACTTGCTTGATCACAAGAGACTGCTTGATACTTTAGCAGATACTGGCAATTGTTCACATAAGGTGATCAAGTGGATGGATTTGTTTCTCAGGGACATGAATCTCGGGTCTGTTGGGGGGATGCCTCATCAGAATCATCTGGGATCCTCCATTGGGTACCACAAGGTGCCTGCTTGTCTCCGTCGCTGTTTAATCTCTATTTATGAAACCACTGTGTGTCAAAATGACAAAAACTTGGTTTATAGTTCACCAATTATGCTGATGGCATACAATTGATTATGGAACTTAGTGGAGATCTTGGTTTGGACCAGAAAAAATTGAATCAAGTATATGAGGCCATCAAAGACTGGATGACAACAAACTGGCTCTGCTTAAACAGCTCTAAAACGGAAAGATGACGCGGGAGTGGGCCTCCCGAATTTGGAATCATACTACAAAGCAGCTCAGTTGCGAATACTAATCCCTCACCTGAGACAGCAGACAGACTTACAATGGATAGCCCTGGACAATTTCCATCTTCGTCCGTATACTGTTGGTGAATGGCTATGGGTCCCTGGACCCCAACTGCGAACCAGCATCAAGAATCACCCGATACTCGGAACCATTTGGACAATTTGGAAACCGAACAAGGATATGAAAGGGATCACGACCTGGCCCTCTCCACTAGGGCATCTTTGGGTCCCGGGAATACGTGACGACATATCCGAACCATTACGCTACCAGTCTTGGTATGAGGCCGGCCTAGAGCGAGCTGGCCAATTGTGGAGAAATAGGGCCTTCATAACCATACAGGAACTCGAGGACGCACTCAATATAGGTCCACTATCAGTCTTCCAATATCTTAAACTAAAAGGGGTAATGTCCCAAGAGAAATGGAAGGACCAGCTAAAGAGGGACCTCACGCCCTTTGAAAACATTTTGGACACCTGTGCGGGCTCCAGAGGTCTGATAAGCTCCATGTATAACGCCCTGATAACAACCAACATAGCCCCCTCAACCAAACTGAGGAACAAATGGGAAGCGGATCTGTGTAGACCCATGCATGACGAGTTGTGGCTGCGCATGTGTAGACAGACGGCCAAATCATTGATATCATGTCAGTATACGCTCCACGCGCTCAAACTCCTCTACAGGTGGCAGTACGACCCACTCAGACTTGCTAGAATGTACCAAGGGGTCAACCCGCAAAGCTGGAGGGGCTGTTGCCAAGACGCAAATTATTGGCACATGTGATGGGGCTGTAATAAGGTCCAGGCTTATTGGGATGAAGTCCTCAGTTGGATGAAGGATCTAGATGATGAGGAAAGGAAGAAACATCCCCTACTGGTCCTCTTCGGTTTAATTGAGGAAGACAAAATGATTCTAAAAGCCCCCAAGATGATCCTGGGTCTACTGCTGGCCGCAAGTGCCTGCCTGACAATGGCCTGGAAGAGACCATCCCTCCCCACTAAGATGGAGTGGGTGAATGTCGCACGAAACATCTTCAGAATGGAGAGCTTGACTGCTGCTCTACACGGGCATGGTGCCTCTGTGGAAATCAAATGGGCTTACTTCCGTGCATAGTACATCACATGAGAGCTTGTGTGCGTAATGCCTTAGTTTGATCCCAACAACTTACCTGATGCCTGTACAAATGACATGTTGTTTTCATCTTTCTCGAACACTTGTGCCTATTGTTGCCATTCGAACGCTGTAAAGAACTATAACATGAGTCAGGAGAACTGTTCCTGTTCTCATCCTGGACACAATCAAAGGGGAGGGCGGGGGGTTGGTTTTTGTGATGTTTTTTTTGTCATCAGTATATTCCTTGTCATACTCCTATGTTGTTTCTTTCTTGTTACATGTTCTTCTTTTGCGTTCATGCTTGCATAAAAGCAGTGTCATTGTTTTACCTGTAAAACCAATAAAATTGAAATAAAAAAAAAACAGCTCTAAATCCGAGCTGATGGTGTACGAGTCTAAACAATCCAGGTCAAATTTGAGCCAGGCGTGTAATGGCTTGGAAATTAAAGGTGCTCGATTCTCAGTAGTTGGCAAGGTAAAAACTCTGGTGGTCTATATAGAAGCTTCCCTGAATGCGGATGTGCACGTGAATCCTTCGGTTAAAAATTCTCATTATTACCTGAAAGTCCTGCGGAAGATTAGCCCATTTGTTTCTCAAAGAAACTGGGAAACGTTGGTTAGAGCTATCATATTACCAAGACTTCTATATTGTCGCTCACTTACATTCATCAGCAGTCATCACTCATGTTAGTTCATGAGTGTATAGAAGCTGGACCTCAACAAAATGCAGTACTAATTCCTTTATCATAAGATGTCCTGACTTAACTCAGATGAAAAACATGTATTGTACAAAAACACATAAACACATTATTTTGCAGGGTGAAGGAACAAGGAGGGGGTGGTGACTTTTGTGTTTGACTTGGAAAACTGTGCATGACACATTTTGAAATTACTATACTACTTTTAAACTATCATAAATGTAACATCATACTCACCTCCAAAAAGTGACCTCTTATCAAAAAGGAATTCTAATTACCAATTGTATAAATGTGTCCATGATATATATATCCTTTCATACACAAGGCAACACACATCAACAATACAACATTCTGCGATTATATTTAGATTTTTCAACCAAACCAATTCGATAAAAAAATACCTCTTTGCCCTCGTTCACACTTTCACCTCTCTACTCCTTGTTTTGAGGTTTGGCTCTCATGTTGTGATCTTCAACGTCTCTACACCTTGTTTTGAAGTTTGTCTCTCAGGTTATCTTCCACCTCTCTACTCAATGTATTGAGGTTTGTCACTCATGTTGTGATCTTCCACCTCTCTACTCCTTTTTTGAGGGTTGTCTCTCAGGTTGTGATCTTCCACCTCTCTACTCCTTGTTTTGAGGTTTGTCCCTCAGGTTGTGATCTTCCACCTCTCTACTCCTTGTTTTGAGATTTGTCTCTCAGGTTGTGATCCTCCACCTCTCTACTCCTTTTTTGAGGGTTGTCTCTCAGGTTGTGATCTTCCACTTCTCTACTCCTTGTTTTGAGGTTTGTCCCTCAGGTTGTGATCTTCCACCTCTCTACTCCTTGATTTGAGATTTGTCTCTCAGGTTGTGATCTCCCATCGCTCTACTTCTTGTTTTGAGATGTGACCGTCAGGTTGTGTTCTTCCACCTCTCTACTCCTTGTTTTGAGGTTTGTCTCTCAGGTTGTGATCTTCCACCTCTCTACTCCTGGTTTTGAGATGTGTTTCTCAGGTTGTGATCTTCCACCTCTCTACTCCTTGTTTTGAGGTTTGTCGCTCAGGTTGTGATCTTCCACCTCTCTACTCCTTGTTTTGAGGTTTGTCTCTAAGGTTGTGATCTTCCAACTGTCTACTCCATGTTTTGAGGTTTGGCTCTCAAGTTGTGATTTTCCACCTCTCCACTTCTTGTTTTGAGGTTGTCATTCTCAAGTTGGTTTCTCAATTCAATTTTAAAGTCTTTCACAATTCTCAGTCCTTCTCAGGTTCTGATAATTTCAGGTTTGTCAGCACTTTTTCCAGGTTCTAAAACGGCATATGGCTAGTTTGGTCAGTACAGCTAAATATATACACAATAGAAATATAAGTAATTGTGGAACTGCTGTAAAAATACAGTTTGCTTCAGTTTATCTGTGTTACGGTCAGATAGTGTTTTCAAACCAAACTTGCAAAAAGACCTGGCAAAACCTTTTGTATTTATGTATTAATTTTTCCACCAGCAACAGGTGGGAATATATGTGCTCAAGTGCCTGAGTTGTGTAGACTGGTCTTAAATCATGATTTGGCCACTTGACCAACATGTGTGCTCCTCAGCAAATCATTTTAATCTCACTATGCCTTATCTGCTACTCCAAAAAAGCCTCACTCACGATATTGCTGAGTATGTAATATTAACAGTGGCAATTCATACACTGAACATCAGTTTATTTGTCTATTGGCTTGCTGTTGGCAACATGTTTTAGGGTAACTAACTTCCTATGATCCCTCGTATATTAAAGACTGTTTTTGTAACATAATTTTTGGCGATGCTACTACATATGCAAATAAGGGGGCTTCAAACATCTTTTGCCTCCCAGACCCCCATAAATCCCAGGGCTTGTCCTTGTGACCCACATTCATAGCCACGCCACTGTGATCAACCTCCCACCCCACTCCCTGCCTCATTTTGACCCCCACCCACTGCATCAATGTGACTGCCACTCACCGTGCACTCGCTCCGTGTGTGGTTTCACCCTCTCATCACTTCCCCCTCTCCGAGGAAGCAGGCTGGCCTAGGTGCATCCTGTCACATGGCCCGCTAAGGCTCCCACGCCGACCAGTGAAACACCTTATCTCCGAAGACACACTGAGAAGGGGGATGGGACGGTGACCACACATCGCCCCGGAACAGAAACTAGTCTACGGCCCCATAACAGCTCTGTCCACGGATGTGTTCTGTGTGTCCCCCGGAGTGCCTGCTGTGGGTCTGAGCCGTTCAAAGTCATTCAGGTTCGTGGGAGAGGAGTGTATCTGGTGTGGGTGAGGGTGGCCACTGTGGGTGGGGTGAGCGCACACTTCCTGGCCTTGTTTCTGAGCCTGCGCCGTGACGCAGCTGCTTGCGGCAGCATCTCTCCTGTCTAAATCTCGTCCAGACTTTATTGCCGAGGCTTTGGGAACATGTGAAGCGCTATGCACAAATCCGCCTGCCACCCTTCACTCACACGGTCTAAAAAGGTTCACATAGACTGACTGTTTTTTCAGAAATACGTGTCAAATTCTTCAATAATGTTTTCCTCTCGTACTGGAGCAAGCTGGTTGACTGCATTAGAGCAGTGGTTGAGAGAACCGGTATGTCTGTCCCACGGACCTTCTCGGTGGGTACCCCACACAGGAACTCGAGGATCCCTTTGGATCTCATACCCAGCGGCCTGCAACCTGTGTCTCTCCAGATGTTTTGGACTCCAACGCCCATCACAGCCAATGGGAGGGATCATGGGAGTCATAGTGATAAACATCCTGAGAGCCACAGGTTGCAGACTGTCCTGTGATAAGGTGTTTTACTTATTGCTTCCAAGAGGAAGCCAGCCCATACCCGCTCCCTCGGGACAGGTGTGGCTGAGCAGGGTGGGATAATCTTCAATAATGAAAAGCTTGACTTACGCCAGGAAGAGGGGGAGATCATCATATTTTGAAAGATCGTGTGTTAAGTGTTAGGAGCTGCCTGTGTGTGTTCATGTGTGCGCAATGCAGTGTTGCAGGCAGTGTGTGTGCGTGTATATGTGTTGGTCTGCTCACAAAAAAGAAGCTCCCCCATTAAGTTAAAACATGGGCACAATTGTTTTTTAAGCCAAACCTCACTTGCAGGCTCTCTGTCTCTCTCCACTCTACTATACACTCTATTGCCAATAGTTTCCCATCACATGGGGCCTTGTGTCACGCATGTTATCTTGTTTGATATTTGTATATCACCTACTGCCATTTTTATGGCTTTAAAACTCTGTGGTGGAAAGCCCTTTGGAAGCCTGCAGTCTGTGCATACATGAACATAATAAGAGTATTACATTGCATGAAATAGTAATTATAATTAGATGACTAATCAATTTCTAGCCCGTGTGACAGGTTTAAAATATTATAAAAATAATGCAGGGTTTTTTGTTATGGTGTAGAAATGACTGCTTTGTTAGTGCCCATGTGACAGCTGGACCGAATATTTTGTGGGACTCTTGTATATTCTGTGGGTTGCAGTGCAAGAGGGGGAATAGGTATCATAAGTAGTCTATCAACCCCTAGGGTAACTGTCTACAGTTGACGGCTCTGCTATACTTAAAGTGCAGAACACATGCACACCGAATAACAAGCAGTGACATGCAACTTACATGCATAATTGTCAGATATGTCAAACATACATTCAACGCATGTCCTCTTGTCTGTACCATCAGGTTATTGCAGTACACATGTTTTATGTTGGATACAAATATGATGGTGGTAGTACCACCCCCCTCCCCCGTCCTCCATGACATCACCAATCGCCAAGACTCCCGGGTGCTCTAGAGAAAAAACAGCTCCAAACCTCCCACCCCCACTTGAGACCCTCAATATCCATTTTTCTGCTTGGGGGAGTTCTGTGCATCTGCCCCTGGGCTAGTGGGAATTCTAGTGTAGTATGATGGGCGTTGGAGGCCAAAACATCTCGAGAGCCAAAGGTTGCAGAGATCTACAATAGTCTAACGTACCAAACTGTCAGGGTGGGCAAACATACTCCTTGTGTTTTGGAGAGTTCACTGGCAATGCCTTTCAGAACCTTGTGCAGTCAAATGAAACACTACCCCTAGTGCCCACTTTGTGCAGGCTATTTTGATAGCACCCTAGCAACAGTTCTGTTGCGAGAAGCACATTGGCTGAAGACTCACCATCACCTTACGGTCCCCTTCAACACTTATCTAGGGTCAGCATGGGCAGTGGTAGTGGCCTGCAGACTTTGTCCTTTTGGACATCCGTGGGAAGTTGTGGGGGAAAGGATGCCAACAGATAAGGGCACGTTGTTGTGGCCCTCCTTCTATGGTCAAACGCAACAGATGACGCTACATCAGGTCATGGTGAGGGGTGGTATGCAGTGATGCCCCTGCGCTCAGCACAGCGTTGTGATATCAGTGCATGAGACCCCCACCAGGCCTTTTGGTTTCCGTGGCAGCGGACACTGAGTTTCTTTCCCATGTCTCTTAGAACCAAGCATGACTCAGCGTTGTCTGTAATAATTGAGGTACCCAGTAGGGTGTAGACGGTAGCACTTGAGGCATCCGGTGACATCCAATTTGCCAGAGTGGGGCTAAGCTGTTATTTGCCTGCTAAGTATGGCAAGACCCTTTGAGGAAGCCTGGACACTGAGGAGCTTGGAATACAACAGTTGCAAGTTCAGGTGGGCTGACATGGGACTTGGTTGCTACCTAGTACAGGGCCTTTGCCATACCCCTCTGATAACCTTCCCAAGTGCATTTTGCCCAGAATTTACCCTCTAATTTAATAATAACAGGCCTAATCCCAAGACAAGTTTCCGCGTCTTTATTCTCTATCATTCCCCACATTTCTGTATGTGCTTATGGACCAATCGTTATTATGAGATAGGCAGGTGGGGGCGGGCAGGGGACCTTTCCAGCTCATCCACAATGGTTTTTCCCTTGAGCGCACTGTATTAACAGGAAATTGGAGGCATGTTTGCATGGCGCTCTACTTGCCATGCTTTCAGGTTCAACCTCAGAAGAGCAGTGCCAGAGTTGGGAGTACTTTGGCCTTCCACTGGTGAGCGATGGGGTTTTAGCGTCGCCTGGCCCTGCTAGATGACAGTATCTCAATTCCATGGTGAGGCTCCAGAATCTGTTCTCATTGCCAAGAGTACTACGTGCCCTCGTTGCATTGTACCAATTTTGCCTGTGAATAAGAGATGGTTTTTGTTAGGGAGCTCCTTGATATCGTAAGGATGAATGTCTGATGGACCTGCCGGGATTCACACGTGTCCCTGATGCCACGCAGAGTCCTGTTGTCGATGTTTTAGGCCACTGAGTTACACGGCTGGCTTGTGAGGACCCTGCCTTTGACAGGCATACATTATCGTTCTTGGTCGGGAGGTACTAGGTTGTAAAGCTTTCTGTTTGGCACAAGAACTAAGTTTTCCACTTCTGAGTCCGGAGCTTTGTTGTTTATGGGTTTTCCTGTTTCTTCTCGTCTGCAGTGTTTTTTTTAGTAGCCTTCATAACATATGTGCATTTATAAAGCACACTTTCGCCCTCCAGTGCTGGTAGCATGTTTATTGTTACCCAGGAGGAGGAATGGGATCAGTGTACCTGCCAGCATCCGAACCTCTGACCATGAGGTCCAACACAGATCCCTCGAATGGATCCATGTGTCCACTGAGCCACAGACCCTGCTTGAATAGGCACTCCCACAGGCACTCATCAGACCCCATCATCTACTAAAATGTATAATATGTGAACCGAATGTAAATAACCTGTATCTGTAACAGTGCCTCGATGCCCCAGGGTTGTTTGTGCTCTTTATACAATAAATAAATACACTCCAGCTCTAGCTTGCCTATTGGAAATCAAGAAGAGAGCATTCGAAGGTTTATGACACCTCCTCCACTTGCGGTTGCTCCTTAAGTAAACTCTTAGAATTTCCATACAGCTACAACGCGCATTGAGGACATACAAATGGGGAAATGGTGCTATATGAATGACAGTTACAATACAATACTAGTTTAGATTTTAGCTAATTCCCAAAGTGCTGCTGTGATTTGAAGATAGCGGGAAGAGTGCTTCAGTCCACTGCCTGCGTTATGACCTGGCGTGTGGGAGGATTTCATCATCCAACGCTTCCTCTCTACCTAAATAAGAGTTAAAAGCCACCCTGACTGTCTATGTTTAGGCAAGAACTAGACATAGGAAATGAGTCAGCTTCCGGCCTAGAGGCCTTGCTCAAGCCACAATTAAAAAGCAACTTACCAGTGCACGTAGATCTCACGCAGAGTTGGACCCCAGCAATGAAAAGGACAAGGGGATCCTACTGCCCTATGCTTTTCTTATATACGGTATTAGTGTTTATGCGTGTTTTATTGGATTAATTGAACATTTGAGATGTCATTTCTCACAGACTAGGAGGCAATACAGATCACAGAAGCAGTTCCTGTGAAGGGTGCCTTTACAAAAGACGGTGGCTGTCTTAATTAATGAACGGCCAGGTGATGAAGTGGAGTTAAGTAGAGGCATAGTGCTGGGTTGGCGACAAGGCTAGACATAAAGAAGGTGTATATTTAGGCCTAAGCAAGTGAATAGAAAATAAATAAATTTTTATGAAAGTGATTGTGGCAATGTCTGGAGAGGTTGACTGCAGTAAGTTGGTAGGCGTTAGTGGAGTCCAACATTGCTGGGTAGCAAGTCTACTTTAAGTATTGTCGTGAATATTTCTATTGGAGGGCTAGCCGTAAAATGGGGGGCAAGTCCAGTGGCGGGGGCAATTAGAGAGGAGTGGTATTAGAAGAAGACACTGGCAAAGGCGGGGGCTGGAAAGGGTAAAGAGAGAGGAAGAATGCTGCAATCAAGAGCTAGAGTTGAGAGGGATGCATTTGGTTTTGTGGGGGACAAGTCCATGGATAGATTTGTAGACCCTAAGAACCCTAAAGAGAAAATGATTTTGCATAGAGAACCATCCAAAATGAATGCAGCGTGTACATGTGAGCAAGGATCTGGGAAGGTTGAAGAGGGCATGGGTAGAAAAATTGAGAACTTTGTTTAGAGAAGGAAAGAAGTGGAGAAGGAGACTGAGTGGTCGGCTCAAAGAATAGTCCAGTTTGCTGAACACAAGGGTAGAGATCAAGGTTTTGGCCATGTGTACGGTGAGATGGAGGAGGATTTTTCTTATGTTAAACAGACCTGGAAGTAGTGGCATTAGTCATGAGGAATTGCCCAAGACTTAAGTCGCTTTCAACATGGTCGCCAAGGTTGGGAGCTTTGAGCGATGGAGTGAGCAGGTCCACAGGGAAGGAGATGGGAGAATGGGTTTAGCACTGGGGGCAGGGAGAACGAAGACGTCCATCTTGGAGGAAATGAGAATTGGGCAGAGTTAGGACAACCAGTGACTGATTGTTCTGTGACAGCTGGTAAGGTTTCTAGAGATAATAGGGCTAAAGGTGGGAAAAGAGAAGGAGATTTTGGTATTACCAGCAAAGAGTTAATAGTCAAAGGATGAGATGATTTTTTGTAGGCAGGAGATGCACAGAGAAAAGAGGGTGAGCCTAGGACTGATCCTTGAGGCACCCCCTCTGTAGTGGGATTGCGAAAGAGCTTTCTTCAGTTCTAGGAGATGGAGGTGGAGTGGTCGTAGAGATGAGAGGAGAGCCAGTAAATGATTGTGTCTTTAAAAACCAAGGGAGGTGAGAGTTTGATGGTTGGAGGAATGAACCCAGTATGAAAGGGTACAGAAAGGTCAAGTAGTATGAGATTAGAGGTGAGGTGAGGTGAGAGTGGTGAGCAGTAGTTAGAGACTTGGCTGGGTGTGCAAGAGCAGTTTTGGTGGAGGGTTTGCTCCAGAAGCCTGATTTAAGGGTATCAGAGAGTGAGCCTCGAGGTATTGACCAATGTAATTGAAGGTATATTTATTTATTTGAATTTATAAAGCACACAACAGCCCCCCTCAAAGATAGCTCTCTCAAAGATGTTTGAGTGGTGGGGAGGAGAGAGACTGTTATGTAGACGGGGGGATGTTTTATGGTCAGCCATGGCCTTCTTAATTATGGGGATGACAACAGCTGTTTTTTGCAGGCAGGGTTTAACCTTTTGGAGAGTGATCGATTGAAGATGGATGTTATGTTATGTCTTAACTTATCAAATTTCTAAAGCGCACATTCGCCGAAGAAATCTTGGTGCTAATGAAGCAGCAAGAGCTGGCAGTGCCACCAGACAGCTAAATTAAAAGAGTGGATGAGAAAGATCAGGAGATGATAAGTGTGAGGTCTTTGATAGTTTGTGGTGAATAAAACGCTCCATGAGAGCACAAGAAGAGTGGTCAGAGGAGAGGTGGGTGTGGTGGGAAGTGTGGGAAGTGAGGAAAGGGCGAGGTTGACATAAAGTGGAGAGGAGAGGGATTGGAGAGCTAAGGAGGAAGACTGGGTGTCATGCATTTTTGTTACACAAGAGTGTGGGAGCCCCTCTACTGAGAACGAACATGAATCAAATACCCTGTTGTATCGAATTTCTTCCACTCAGGAGGGTCTACAACCACATTTTAGCTCACTGCACCCTTCACAGAGGAGAAATATCCATTTGCATATCAGTCTTTGTCCAACCCACAAGGGCAGTCCAGCACCTAAATGCTAGCCAAAATTCCTCTAAACTAGAGTACCATTAGCAACCCCAGACACGTGTTTCGGCCTAGTCTGGCCTCATCAGTGAGGTGAAGCTGAGCCTCTCTGAGACACAGTGAACAAGGGGTCCAGGTCTGGATTACCGTGGCTTACTTAGGGTGAAACCACACATTTTAGAAAAGTTCCAAAAGAGCGTGGGAGCCCCTCTACTGAGAACGAACATGGGTAAAATACCATGTTCTATGGAATTTCTTCCACTCAGGAAGGTCTACAACCACATTTTAGCTCATTGCACCCTTCACAGAGGAGAAATATCAATTTGCATCAATTTGCATATCAGTTTTTGTCCCACCCACAATGGCAGTATAGCACCAAAATGCTAGGCAAATCTACTCTGAACACAAGTACCATCAGCAACCCCAGACATGTGTTTTGGCCTAGGCAAGCCTCATCAGTGAGGTGAAGCTGAGCCTCTCTAAGTCACAGTAAGCAATGGGGTCTACGTCTGGGCTACCCTGGGTTACTTAGGGTGAAACCCCAAGTTTTACAGATTTACAAATGAGTGTGGGAGCCCCTCACTGAGAACGAACAATGGTCAAATACCATGCTCTATGGAATTACTTCCACTCAGGACGGTCTACAACCACAGTTTATCTCACTATGCTAGTTGCATCATCTATGATGTCATCCTACGTGGCATATTACAAAAACCTATCGAGGGATGGGATTGGATTAGGGGAACATGTCTACATATAGAACGAGTATTAGTCTCTGATAGGTGGTCCCGTGTCTGTAGGACACTCCCTGAGCTACTTCTAAATACGTATAATACTGATTACAGCAAAGAATATGGCAGCAGAATAATACTTGCTACATTGTATGTAAAAGTGCATGGCAGGATTTTGTGATTGGTTGGCAACCCAAATCCAAACTTGGACAACCGTCTCGCTAGCAGCACGTACATAGAAACGAAACCCATCTGCCAGTGTCCTCTGTTTGAAGATTGGCCTTGTTAGTCTGCAATGTCCTGGAACATTCAAGGGAGTGTAAGCAGACCATTATCTTAGTTTACAGTCCAATGAATAGCCCTTGTTTGTAATCTCTTCATCACGTGTTAAGAGACCACGATTGTGTCCATTTCGACAGTGTATTTAACACCATTTGATTCGATTATACTGGTTGTAGTTGCTTCTCTTGGCCTTTAGAGACTTGCTCACTCTATTCCATAGAAACTTCATACGCTTTTAATTGTCCAATACTTGGCATCTGTAAATGTTCTTGTTCCTCCTCAGCTTGAGAAATATGTCCTTCGCACATGGTCTGCTTGTTAGACTCGCCTCATATTTTGCCTTCATCTCTCAAAATAGCATCCCAGGCCAATGTACTCCTTTATTTTGCAAGGGAAAAACAGCCTTTTTATCGTCTTTTTACTTCCGGATCCTGGGCTTATATGCTGAGGTAGCTGTGTTGATTGACATAAGACGTTGCCTAACGTGTTCTAATGGATTCATGCACGGGTTCTCAATTGTGGCTCTTTGTCATTCCAGTGGGATGGTGCTAAGGGGACAGAGAATAGGGACAAGGTGTCCACTGCTCCTCTACATTCCCCCCTCTGGTCGAGTTCTAGACCAAACTCTTCGTCTCATCTTCAGCAGTTCCTGCTTCATCTTCTTCTATGATTTCATCATATTTTCTTTTCTTTGGGAACCATAACTTTGTCACCCCCTCAGGTGACCAGCATTTTTTTATAGGTTCATCTACACTCCAGGTCTTCAGACAACAATCTCCTGCTAGTGCACAGAATATCCATCATCCCACATATTTTTTCCAATCTTTAGGATAATAGAACTTCCTGGAGGTACAAAGGTACTTTTCTTTATGTTCTCACAAATACTGTCTTCACTTTGCACTTGTTAACCAGTTATAGTATCCATGTCAATCATTATCTTCATTCCAATAGCTTTCTTGGCTTTCTTTCTACATTGTCCCACACAGACCTTATGAGACAGAATCCTAGCAACCCGAACACTAGTATTTCTCCAAGCATCTTCAAAGCATTTACCAGCCAAGTTGGAATCCATGTGAACAGAGATGTAAACCAATCATCCTCTTCAATTTCGTCTACCTCCTCCACCATCTTTGTGAGCAAAGTTGACAGCATGGCTATTGCTTCTGTCAGGGTTCCATTTTCTCCATCATGAGAAGGTAGAAATGTATAGCAAGAAGGCCTGACCTTGGCGCACACGCCTTCTTCAATGCTATAATTAAGTCCAGGACATATCGGTTTTGGAGAGTCATCAGCCTGATGGCTCTTATTTCTTCTCTAATTGCATTGAATCCTTTTATTGTTGCATTGATTGTCTGCCACAGCTCCCATCTGGTAATCTGCAGCCACTTGCCACTTACTGCAGCTTGAAGTCCTGGCAGGAATATAGGTGTCATTATCATTGCCGTCTTGCCGAAAAATGTATGTTCATCTGGGATAGTGTCATAAAACTCCATTGATTTTGCTAAGAAGTAATTGCTTCTCTTCGGTCCGCTGAGTTCGGGTGATCTCTTCTTCCTTAAGTGTTCATCCATTTTTGGAAATTCGTCAATATGGAGGTCACTTCGGGGAATCACCAGTGCTGGTACATGTAGCAATACCATAGAGTATATTCCTCCCCAATTACTAGGCAACTGCATGTAGGCCTTGGAGCCACAAGCCCAATATTGATCCATTAATATGTCCGTTGCTCCATTCATTCCTGGAACTTCAATTATCAGTCCACATCCTTTATTTTTCCCAACCAGGATCATGCCATCGTTCCTGAAGCATGTTGTTGCATTTCTCAGTGGCATTGTAGAAACTGGTCCTGCTTCATTATCGACCCATGTGAGTAACTTTGAATACTTGGACCATGATGCCAGACATTTGACACTCACTATCTGTACCATACTGGTTGAGTCCTTCTTCAATAGATGTGCTGCGCAAGCCAATAATCCTTCTTCCCATCCAGTGCTAGTGAAAACACGTCCATATATCACCAACTGAGGTCTTTCTCCATACCTTGGCTCTCCTGGTTTTTCAGTGATGTCTGAGCAAATAAACCTCTTCAACTGGACAACATTTATTCGTTCTCCTTTCTGGAATGGATACATGAGTTTCTTGCTTGTCCATCCTAATCCATTTTCCATCCTTCTTGTTTTCACATTGGTATCGTCATATGTGAATGCCACTTTTGTTCGCCATCGTATGATAGCCCATTTTCTTTCAAATTCTCCTCTGGGTGTGCATGCTGCTAGATGGCTGAGTCACTCTACTGCATGTGGAGTAATTTCTCTTGCAATAAATGTTCTTGCCGCATTCATGGCATACAGTATTTAGGAACAAACATAACAACTTTCGTCTGCCATTCTTTCACCCACCTCTTTTATGTGCTGGTACCATAAGTTATTTTTTAAATGAACCAAATTTTCAAGATATATAGTTATATCTTCATGGCTTTCTTTAGTATTTCTTTTACATCAACAAATTCTTCTAGCTATATTATATAACACAATATCCGTGCTTATAGTGGGGACAATGATAAGTGTTTCATTGATACACTTCATATCAGTGACATTGATACCCTCCATGTTAGTGCCATTATCTGCAATACTTCGAAATGCCATAATTAGGAGCAAAACACAAATCATAATACCAGCTGATATCACCATCAATGTAACAGTTGAAACCCTATCGATTATTTATATGGTAATGAATGTCTGAAATGTTGAAGGTTCTCCATTTTATGAATATGCAAATGTATTACCACCTTTTTTAATCAATTCTATATCAGAAATTGGAGTATTGTTTCAATTATCACTCGCCAAACAATCCAACTCTTCTTTTGGTTCTCCAGGAATGTAACAATGTTTATTCCACTTCGAATCAAAGCTGGATACATTTTAGAAATGTATGGAAAAAGAATAACTAAGAATGTATATATCAATGTAATGAAAGGAATCATGAACAAAGATCAGAAATAATGTCTTCTTTTATTTTAGCTCAAACTCTTCTCTCATTCTTCCTTTAAGCTTGTCTAGGGAAAGTGTTCTAAAGTCACTGTTGATCAATCAGTTCATAAGACAACCCTAATCCTAAAAAAGTTTCACTTTCTTTATCTGTGTTCTTGGTCATAGATCGCATTGTCATTCGTTGCCATGCTTCTATTGCTTTACTGGGGGCACTTGCTTCACTGTGGATACTTTCTTCACTAGGGATACATGCTTCACTGGGGGTAGATGCAGGAGAGATCAGTGCTTCATGCTCATAGGGCTTGATATCATGCAGATGGATCTAAGCCTGTCGGTCTTTAAGCTTCACTGCAGTGGGGCTTACTTCCTCCACCTCAGAAGGTCAATTGAATCGAGGGGTATTCCAGGTTCAAACACATTTTTTTCACTAACTCCTGGTCCCCTGGGTAAAGTACTTGAGGTTTTAAGGAGCTTTCCAAACTATTAGGCAAATGGTCCGTTTTGTTCACATTTGATTCCTCCTATTGATTTTTGATCTGTTGATAAATAAAAGAAATACTTTGAGTCATCGTTTTTAAATAATCATGCATCTCGTCTCCTAATGCCTTCGCTACACTGTGGGTATCTGTATTTGCCCTTGTTGGGGGGGTGGGTAAGAGGAGTTCTCATACGGCATCCAGTCACCAACTCATGGGGCGTTAAATGGTGATCTGAACCAGGTTGATTGTGTAATGCATACAACCCAAGGGGTAGACAATGCAGCCATACCTTCTTTAATGTAATTTTAAGCTTTGCTATTCTCTCCTTCTGAAGGCCATTTAATTTCTGACATATTCTGTTGGTTTGCAGGTGATAGGCCGAAGCAAACTTATGCTTGATGCCTAAGAGTGAGACTATATTTTCAAAAAGTTCATTCACAAAATGCGGTCCATTGTCGGATCGCAAAACTTTGCACATACTCCATTGTGGAAGTACTTCGGAGACTAAAAACGTTGCAGCACATGCAGCATCAGGATGCATGCACAGACCTGCTTCAGTCCATCTAGAAAAGGGACATAATACAACTAACATGCATCGATAAACATTACATGTTTGCAACATATCCACATAATCTATATGCAGATGTTGGAAGGGGCCATTAAGTCTAGGGATTGCTCCTCTCGCCATTCGCAGGGTGTGGCCTGCTGTACATTTCTGGCACAATACAGTTTACAATGAACTGTGCTTCATGTTCACTGAGGTTCGGTACAAACCAGTCTTCTGCAATTGTAGCAGCTAGACTCTCTCGAGTCACATGCCCTGGATAATGGAGCTGCTCCAATGCTACTCTCAACAATGCTGGAGGCATAACTGGCTTTCCTGTACTCTCCTGCCTCCAAATTGCCTCAGTGGGGGATAAAGAACACCCCCGCTTTTTCCATAGCTCCTTTTCTTCTTGCAATGCTCGTTCTTGTATCTCAATTAACTGTACAATGGACGTCATATTAAACCCTTCATTAATCAACATGCATCGCCCTGCCGCTTTCTTTATATCTTTTGTCTCATTTTCAAATATGGTTGAATTCCGGCAAGAGATTACATCTGTTCTTTTTTAATGCGCTGCACACTTTACGATGGCTATGGTTTCTGGAAAGCTTAAGGTTTCAATTAGCTTGTCTAATAGCCCTGCATATCGGAGGAAGCCCTTCCTTTTCCAACGTGACAAGCCTGCTTGTACGGTTGAAGTCACATAAGCGGAGTCAGAGTACACCATCACTTCCTCACCCTCAAAACTTTGTAGTGCATTAATAAGCATAGCTAATTCTGCAGCTTGCATACAATAGGTTGGCGGCAATCTTCTACTTATCAATACTTCAAATGTACCCCCTTTGGTCAGCTTTACTACTGCTGATCCCGAATGTCTCACCTCCGTTTTTCTGGTCAATTCTAGATGAACCATCAATGAAAACCACCTCCCCCTTTCTAGAGCATTTTGTCCAACATGGGTGATATTGTTTTAACATTCAGTGTAACACAGTTATGCACATCGGTCCGACTGGCTCAGCTATAAACGTTGCTGGATTCGCTGTGCTACACCTCACAATTTTGTTCCCAGCATTTGAGATAATTACCTCGTAACTGTTAGGTAGGAATTGGTGCAGTCACACTGTGTTAGACTACAGAAGACGTATCTGATTGGTATTAGGTAACCAATCCATAAATACAAGTAGCCAAGTAACGGTTACACACAAGGTTTCAGTTATAAATAGTTATTTATTTATTTAACATCAGTTTTAATAAGCATACTTCAAAAAAGGTAAAAGATTGTAACAATACAAATAAACTTTGAAATTAATTTTCAGAATCAAACAAGCCAGTGAATAGCCTTTGGATATGCTTCATACACTTCTCCTACACACAGAGGTGACTTCAATCAGAAGGATAACATTTGCATTTATATATTACACTAACATACTTTACAGAGCCTCATTACGACCAAGGCGGTAAGTTACCACCTGGGTCGTACCTTTACCGCCATGGCGGATTTACCGCCCCATTCCAAGGTGAGTGGGGCGGTATATCCCCATTTCCCATTTACCCATCCCCATTCCCATTTTTGCCCCATAGGGCATAATGGGAGTGGGGAAGAAGATAATTACGCCACCGTAAATTACGGTGCCGTAATTATCTCCAAGGTCCCTTAGCGCCATGGATTTTAACGCCTGCAAAAAGCAGGCGTTAAACTCACCATGGCGCTAAGGGACCTTGTAATCAGGCGTTAAGGGTCGGCGCCGTTTACGGCGCCGTAAACCCCTTAACGCCTGGGTTGGAATGAGGCCATCAGAGTTGCAGAAAGGAAAGGTTATGGGAAGCAAAAAGGTTAGAACAGATTCTCTGAATATGTGAGGACAACTGAATCCTCCAATGAAGTCTAGATAAGCCTTTCGCAGCAGTAACAGTATTTAACAAGCTACGACCTATGGGGGGAGAAGCAATACCAAAGTCAATTGATTTAGAAGAGTGCCTTTAGGGAGCCAGGACAGTCAAAATCATTTGGACAAAGTCTACGGATCTGATGTGCTTCTTGGATAAAGGTCTTGCACAAAGTTAGAGCGTTCAGGAAAATTATTTGTAGGGACACAAGCTGTTAAGCCTGTGTAAAGGGAGTTGTAAAACAACTCAGACAGTAAGTAGGTGCAAATCTCAAGTGAGACCGCACAATACAATGCAAGAAGGTAAGTAACCCCAAGCCAAAACAGTGCCTCAGTCATGGGGACAAGAGGGCGGACATATGAAGGGCTCCTGCGGCAGTACTCGTGAAGGTCAGCAGCTATGCACTCTTTTTGTTTCAGCAGCACTTCACGGTTTCAGTGCTTGGTAAACAGCACTGATGCAGAACGCTGGACACCGGTTGGTCTTTCCGTGCTCCCTCGGTCCTGCACTCTGGTGAGGTGACTCTGGATTGGGATATTCTGCTTCTGGAGGGTCCTTAGGAGGCTCCTGAAGCTTTTGGCCAGATTCGTTCTGCAGCAGATGTTGCACTCGACTATGGACACTCGACCCCTGGCATTGAGCTTCTGCAGTGATGGAGAGGTACAGCAAGTCGGGGACGGCACCAAGTGGAGTTCGTCTCAGGGTTAGGTAGTCCCACTAACCGAAGGGTCGAAGTCGTTCCTGAGGAGTTTCTCTGTCAAGGTGAAAAAGGAGGTCAGCACATCAGCAGGGCTTCACCGGGCAATACAAGTTCCAGGAGGTTGCAGCAGGCTTCGTTCACGGTTTCTTCTTCAGATGTTTCTTCCAGTGGTCGGCTCTGCCTGTAGTCCCAAAACCCTTGCCTTTTAAGCAGGTTTCTCCCATTCATGCACAGCCTAGGTTGTCACTCACACAGCAGGGTGGCTGTCCTAAAAGGCTAGCCAGCCAGCCAAACAGGACTAGTTTCATTCAGGCACTCCTAGACACAAAGGACATGGGAGTTTCGGGACCCTCCCTTCCATCCTGTCCTTCCAGACACACTGGAGCCAGGGACAGGCTTCAGGGCTGAAGCCCCCCAAAGGCAAAACAAACAAAGGGTTCAAACCTGTCTAAACGCACAGAGTAAACACCAAGAAAGACCTCACAAACAGAAAATGGCGAAATAAGGAGACTGGGGCAATTTATTTTTGTATTTATTTATTCCCATATTTATGTTCAAAGAAAACATTTTAGCGAAACAGTCCGAATATCTTTTATCGACCATAGCTAGATCTTTCCCAAATGCAGTTCTTTCCCAAATGCAGTTCATTACTTTGGTTATTTTATTTCTTTCTCCATGTCTTTACTTTAAATTTAAAAAGATTTAAAAAACTTAAATTGAAACATTAAAACATTAATCATTAGATCTTTTCCAGTAAAGGCTCTAATACATTCCAGTAGTATTGGCCATCACAATTAGAAGAGGCATTTGGGTTCCTCCTATTAGAAGTCGCCACCAATCATCTGCCGATAACGTTTGGAACTTCTCTAAAAAACAGCCACTAAAGTACTCCGTTTGTTTCCTGGTAACAAACGATCACCCAGTAAATAGATGGGAGACAGTTTCTTTCATTTCTGTTTTTTTGCAAAATCTACATCCAGAATTACTTTTTTCTTCCTGGGATCGTACCACAAAGATTCATTAGTTCTACATAAATTAAATTTGATCCTCATAAAGACTGTCTGAATCTTGGGGTTTGGACTTTTCCGCAGGTACGATTAAATCACACCTTGTTTCCTTGATACCATTATGCTAATTGCATGTGTAGTTTCGGAGATCTTATGTCATCCATCATTTGAATCCAGTCTGCTTCAAACTGTTTTTTTTTCCACCATACTCAGATTAGTTAGAAGATCTTCTATCGAGGAACATATTTCTTTGAGGAGGGTAGTGCATTGTTTGCCCCAGGTATTCAAATATTAGAATTGATCTGAAGCTGCTTACAAATCCCATCTATCATATAAGGTGGGTTAGGACAGCTACATTTATGGATCAGATTTAAGAGTTTCCAGCCAGCTGACGAATTGAGCGAGCGCAATCCCAGTTCTTTCCTCACCATCTGTATGGGGATTGATTGCGGGAGCCCGAGCACTTTCTTCCAAAAAGCACCTTCCATACGCACACAGAGAATGGCTGGTAGATCAGCAAAGGATTCGGCACCATAAACTAGCACCGGCACAACTTTTGCGATGTAGAAGTCAATGACTGGCTTCAAGGTAAATTTGCCATATTTTTTCTTCAATATACAGCATATCAGCCTTTTGATGTTGCTGCACAAAAGACACTGAATCTTTTAGGCTGCTCCTGATCCAAATCCCCAGGTATTTAAAGTAGTTTACCTGGTCTATTTCCAGATGTTTCAGAAATCATCGCTGTGTTTTTGTTTTTCCTTACCATGCAGCCTTTTTCCACCACATGATCTTTGTTTTGCTGGTATTTATCGCCATGTTATTTGCCACTGCATATTCATGCAGCCGATTTATTTGTCTTTGGATCCTTATTGCAGTGTGTGCAGTGTGGTCAATCAGGACCAAATCACCCGCATATAGGAGATGGGTTATGCTCATAGCTCCAAACTAGGGTGGATAACCTCTACAGGCTTTCATTAATCCCTCCAGATCAGCGATGTAGAAGTTGTAGAGTGCGGGCACCAAGGAACATCCCTGCTTAACTCCTCTATACGTAGGAATTTCTTCAATTAGATCGCCTTTCATTGATAGATGAATAGGTATAAACGTGTCTGTATATAGACCTTGCATTTGTTCCAGCAGGTCTGGCGGGCACTATTTCCCTGCCAATTTATCCCATAGAAGCTATCTATTTAGACTGTCAAAGGCCTTGGTAAAATCTACAAATGCCAGATGGAGTTTGTGTTATTCTGTATGGCTTTGTTCTTCGTAGATTCATCTAAAAGGCAGGCGGCACTGTACCAAGGCCCTTGACAAAGCCTTCTTGGAAATGATCATTCAGCCCTTTTTTCTGAGTCCAACTGGTCAGCCTCTTGAGAAGCAAAGTGAATATAATTTCCCTAGCACATCCAGCAACGCTATAGGTCTATAATTGGCTGGGTCCGAGTAGCTACCAAATCTTTAAACATTGGTAAAATCTTTGCTGTTTTCCAGGAATGTTGAATGGATTTGGACAGGAGCACATTTTTGAGCACCAGATTCAGAATCAAAGCCCATTGATCAGGATTTTCTCTGACTACGATGTTGAATAGGCCATCAGGGCCAGGTGCCCTTGAAGAACTCAGACCTTTAATTAAGGTCACCAGATCATCATGGTCATAAAACAGGGTCCAAACAGGCGATGTTTTGACCATTGTATCTGTTTTCCACCAGGAAATGCCTATAGGGAGCCGAAAAACGTAGACCGCACTGCTTCTGATATACAATTTGTCTGGAGTGATGTTTGGTTCTGCTTCAATGACCGTATCAGGGACCAGGTTTCTGCTGAAGATTTGCTACTCAAGGAGCGCAGCATAAGTTCTGCGTCATTCTGATATAAGATACATCTGTAGCTAATATACCACTATAGAAAATACACAGCAAAACCTAACTACCTCTCTCTAAGCCCGCCATGTCTGCCGACCGTATTTTATTAATAGATTAGCACATCGTTCTAAAAAAACATGAATGCCAATTGTATCTCTGGCCATGGTTTTGCTTCCCACCTGTTTCTTTAATTGCCGTTGTACCGGCTATGGCAGTCCATGTATAAAATGTGTTAAAACAACGCTACCGTTTTATCCCACGGTCCGTGCATCTCCGAACTCCATCTATCCTGAATATCCTGAATAAAAGCAATGGGGTCTTCATCCTCCCTCATCTTCCTAGTCATTATCACCCCAACATCCTATGTATCTGGATATTGTACTCTAAGCGCTCACCATATATCTGCTCTACAATTATTAAATGGCGCTCCATTGTGCACTGTCTTTTTCACAGTTACTTTTGGAAACCCTGCTCTTTTCTAAATGTCACCAGCTCTCTCTCCCAGGATAGCCGATAGTAGGCCTTTTATATCACCTATCGCCATCGTCTTTCCTGACATCCTTTTCTCTAATTCTTTGATCCATTTTCCCACACCGGAAGGTAAACTCGGTAGTGTGAACTTTAAATGTTCCGTATCCATCTGGGTCCATGGTATACACTGAGCCCCTCCTTTCTCTAATAGTGGAAATTGTGAAAACCCCTGTCCTTGGTGAGGCCTACCCACACTGCTTGTTTTCTTACTGGTAATGCCATTAGTCTGCTCAGATATGGCAGGGATACATCCCCTGTACTATGCGATCGTACCTATGGTCGTTAAATATTTTCTATTGCTCTGATGTTCTTCCTATAGGGTCCTCTAAATCTGACCATTTTACCCATTTGTCTATATGTGATTCTCTTGAAAATCCATATGCACCCTCTTTTCTCGTCCTCTCATTTTGTTTCCTTTCTTCGTCTGACATTATTACACCCCAACTCATCCTTCCAGGTCATCAAGATCTAACCTACTTAAAAATAATGTTCTATGATCACCTGTTCTGACGTCATCTAAGCTTCCTCCTGTTTCTTTAAATGAGGCTCCTTGTTCACCCTCTGGAGTTCTATATACTTCTTTATCCCACATTTGTCTATATCATTTCCCCATTCTTGTCCCTATGGTCTAATAATCCTCTCAACCCTCTACGGGACATTTGTGACCCTCTCTCCTCTTCGGTTCGCTCTTGTGTTTCTATGGGTATCATGCTTCTATGGCATAGATATTTAATCTCATCATCTTTAAATCCTCTACTTCTATTCATTTCTTCCACCCTTCTCTTTATTTCCATTCATTCCTCTTCCTCTTGCCTTTGTTGCAACCTATGTATTTTCAATCTTTGGGTTTCTGCTTCTTCTCGTTTCTTTTCTTCTAGCCTCTCTTTTTCTCTTTTTGCCTCATGCTTTCTTCGCTCTTCCCTTTGCTTACATTCCTTTTCTCTTTCTTGTTTTTATAGGCTCTCTTCTTCCTTCTCTTTTTTATCTCGTTCTTCAGTTTTCTCTCTTTATGGTACTCCATCAGTACCTTTGTCATCTAGTTTAAGTAATATTTGTCCTCCCATCCATTTGTGCTGTCCTATTGTTGTAACTTTAGCTGTATTTGTCAGTCTCTTTTCTTTCTCTGCCTCTTCCTCTATCTCTATCTGTTTATTCTGTCTATCCTTTTTCTCATCCCCCTGTTTACTTTCAATGCGTGTCTGTATATATTTGTGTTCTCTGCTTTTACTTTCTTCTCAGTCTCTTCGCTGCTATAGGCAGGGGGTTTGTATTGTGGATTAGCATATCCCGCTGCTGCTTTCAATTCCTTCCTTCTCTTTATCCTCTACGTCTTGTTTCTCAGGAGGGAAAAGAGGAGCTGACGCCATTACGTTTTTCACTTTATGCTGCTTAAGCATCCACTCCCTTCTGGGTCTTCTTTCTCATTCTGGTACATTTTCCAAAGCTCTAGTACTGCCAATCTTTTCTCTTGCTTCTTTCCCTTATGTGTGGCATGTAAATATGTCGCCAAATTACGAAATACCGTATTTGACAATGAACCCCCTGGAGGCCAGGGCATAAATGTCTTATTAGTCGTGCCCTTAATCTATTTGGAATCGTACTGCCTAATTTTGCCTATATATTGTGGTAATGTTCTGCATAAATGTGTGAGAGGTGTTTCTTCCATGATGACAAGTCAATTCAGACTGCCAATACTTACCCAATTTTTTACCTTCCTTCCAAGTTTATGATATATATCTTTGTAATATATTTGAGCAGCGCACCATCAATCGCTGCTCGTATTCCAGAAAATCTGAATATTTTCCCTAGCGTTATTTATTATTTGTTGAAAAAATCTATTGACACTGTTATTCTTGCTCCTTCGTTTACACTTTCCGTTAATAATTTGTCATATTGTTCTTTGTATGTTAGTATCTTTAAGCTGTCTTCTTAATTTATATTTTGGTTTCGTCTTATTCTGGCTATTTCTATTGACGTCAATCCTTTGTCAAAAAATGTAAGGAAATAAATTGTTTTTTCATTTATTTATTTGTGCTATTATTTCTTATTTCTTGACGCTCGTTTTTAAACACGTTATTGTTTATACAAATTTATTATACCCCTTAAATATGTTCAATATATGTATATTTTCCCCTTATGTACATTTTCCTTTACTATCTTAGTAAATGTAGCTCCTCTCTTTTTGTTACTCCCTCTATGAGTTTGACACATGCTCTTCTAATTGGCTCTGCCTTTGGGAATTCTTAATACTCCGATATGGAGCTATAGCGTGTGCCCTTTCTGCCCCTCTCGGGCCCGTAAATTTGAGGTATTCTGATCTCTTTTCCTTTTATAATCCCCAAAATCCTGTTAGTTACATTTTATGTGTCTTATATATACAACATAACACAATCACAGTCCCTCCCCCTCTATATTTTTACTAGCTGCAATGGTCTACTTACATCCATCACTCAGCTCGAGTCCCTCTGCATCGACTCTCCCACAATCGCCTTTTGTCCATGGGGCACCTGCGGGGACTGGACAGGAATTTTATCAAAGGGGGTCCTGCCGACCTTATGTTGATCACGTGATTCTTTGTGCCTCGCTCTGCGCAGGAAACTCTGCGATTGTCTGGCTTGTTGCAGGAGCCGTCGATCGTCTGGGCATCTGGGGCTAAGTTCTGGGTCGATTAGACCTGAAGCATCTGCACTGCTACCAAATGTGCTCTATCACCTTGAGGCGTCTTAGTGCTAGATGAAATTACCAATAAAATGTATGAGACAAAATAACCGGACATACTCAAAGAAGATGGTTTTATCTCAATGAAGGAAAAAAGGGGAAACGACATTCATCAAATTGATTCATGCAGGATCACACTGTCTTCTTGATTATACTTAGTTTATATAATGCTAGATGGTGATCTATGACATCATCCTACGTGGCATATTACAAAAACCTATCGAGGGGTGGGATTGGATTAAGGGAACATATAGAATGCATGAGTATTAGTCTCTCATTTATTTATTTCTTTTAATTTATAAAGCGCTCAGCGGCCCTAAGGCATCGTGGCGCTGTTACAGAAGATTCACTTGGCTACAGATTACATAGGAAGAAAGCTGAGAAAAACGAGACATTACATGGTTCAATGCAGTAATACATTAGGTATGTTCCATGGTTACAGAGAAACTCCCTCAAGTACAATCTAGTTGAAAAGCTTTGTTTTCAATGCTTTTCTGAACACAGTGAAGGAGGTTTCATTTCTGAGCTTGAGTGGTAGTGCATTCCAGTTTTTGGTGCTAACACAGAGAAGCTGGCACCACCGGCTTTGGCTCTTTTGAACGCCGGGACTGAAAGCTGGTGGAGTATTGGGCTAGTTTAGGTCTGTTAGCGGGCACCTGGTGAATTCGTTCTGACAGATATGGGGGTGCCGACTGAGAGAGGCATCTGTGGTTGATGGTGAGGGTCTTGAACAGTATGCACTCTTTGACTGTGAGCCAGTGGGCATCACATCTGGCCTGAGAGATGTGCTCCCTCCTAGGAATGCTTAGAGCTGCTCTGAGTGCATTTTTTGTGTTGCTTGCAGTTTGTTTAAGTTTTTGGGTGAGGTACCTAGGAACAGGACATTGCAGTAATCCAACTTGGCACCTACGGTGGCTCTCGCTACGTTAAGGCAGTTTTTGGCCGAGAAGTAGGGTTTTTCTTTAATGATTTTGGTTGTGAGAGCTGCTGAAGATGAAATAGCGCTGACCTGATGTTTAATTGATAGGGTAGAGTCAAAGTACACACCCAAGGTTTTAACTGCAGCAGAGCGTGATTACAGTATTCTTAATACTGAAAATGCTGTATTGGCTGTCTAGTCTGTTCAGAATTTCCTTGGCGCCTACCAATAGGATTTCTGTTTTGTTCCCATTGAGACATAAACCGCTAGCCGCCATCCAGGCCTGGATGAGTGCATAAGCCTCCTTAAGAGTGTTAAGATCTTGCTCGTAGGAGTCGGAGAGAGGAAGGAGAATTTGTGTGTCATCAGCATAGTTTGTAAAAGCAATGCAGTGTTCATCTAAATCATTAAAGAGAAGTAGTGTGAAGAAATTGTAGGGGCTGGGGGAGGCGCATGAGCCTTGGGGGACTCCACAGTCAATGGGGGATGGAGTTGCCGAGGCCTGGTCAGAAAAGTCCCTCATGGCTCGACCTTCCAAGAAGGACGTGATCCAGGCTGTGGCTTCCTGGGACAAAATGAGCAGCGTCCGTGAGGTGTCTACATAGGATCTTGTGGTCGACAAGGTCGAACGCGACCGACAGATCCAGGAGAAGGAGAAGCACAGGCTTGCCATTGTCCATTGTTTCCAGTAACTGATTTATTAGGGCTAGCAAGGTCGACTGTACCATGACGTGGACGGAAGCCATATTGCCTTTTTCCCAAAATGTTGTGTGATACGAAGTAGGACTGGATCTGCAGATATGCCGCTTTATCTAAATATTTTAACAAGAAAGGCACACTGGTGATTGGCCTATAGTTGATAGGGGAGTCCGGGTCGAGGGTTGTTTTTCTTAGCAGCGGACAAACCCATGATTCCTTGAGGGAAGGAGGATCGATGCCTGAAGCAAATGAGCAAATGAGGCGTTGATGAAGGCTGTGAGAAACAGAGCTAGAGACTCTGCACAGTCTTTGATAAGGCTGGCTGGGCAGATGTCACCCATGCATAGAGATGGCTTGATATGTCTCATGATGAGTAGGACTTCTGATTCGGTTATATCTTTGAAAGCAAAGGGCTTTAGGTTTTTATTCAACAAAGTGTCTCCTAGTACTAGCCCAGTGCCTGCAGGCATGATGTCGGGAGCAGTGATCTTAAGCAGGGCATTTAAGTGGACCTTAATTTTTTTCAGGAGAGTGCTTATTTTGTCTCGCATGGCATGTTGTAGGGCTTTCCTCCAAGGTGGAGGCCTGGGGCAAGCGCCTCTTTTCCCCTCCCATAAAGACGTCTCTGCTGAGAGCGGCTCTCCTACTTCACACAGACTATTTTACCACACATTTACAATCTCACTGTCCCTGACCAGGACTGTCTTACATCACACACAATATCCGACCTGGCCCTGACTATTTCACCCTCATAGTGACAATCCTTCTGCCTCGACCATCCCACTTGATCTTGACTGTCTTACTGCACACAAACTATCCCGCCTGTCACTGATTGTCCAGTGACTCTTATCCACCTCACACTAACTATCCCCCATGGCACTGACTATTCCCTGACAGTAACTATCTCACCTGAACATGATAAGCCCTTCTTGCCCTGTGTGCCACCACTATGCCAACTATGCTGCCTTATCCTGCTTTGTCACCTGATACTACTTACCCCACTTCCACCTGACATTTACTAACCTGCCTACTCAATGTCTGCTAACCTAACTGCAATCAATATCTTACCACATACTGACTATGCCACTTGAACATGCTTATGGCTACTGCATATATCAGCTCGAAATTGGCTTTTTCTGCTGACTAGGACTATCAAGCCGGAAGCTGACAATCACACTTACACCTGTCACTTCCATGGAACTCTGTCAATCCCACACATGCCTTCTGTGGCCACCTATACATTTTGATTTCTCTGTCATGTATGGTCCTACGTCACAGCGATTCTTCTACTGATTATGCAAGCATTCTGTCCACCCTTTATGAAGAAACATCAACAGCACCTCCCACTGCAATACAGCCACACTTGCTGCTTGTAGGGACTATTTTGGAGGTATCTTAGGCGGCTACCTAGCACCGGCCTGCTCCAGAATCTGCAAGGGCCTATGCTAACTGCTTAATGGCACAATGACTATTCCCCTCACACTGGCTCTCTCCCAGACGTATACTATGCTCCTCTCACTGTCAACGCCACCTGTCCCATATGATCTCACCTTTCCCAAATGAACCCCTCTACTCCTGATGATATCACATGCCCTTAGAATCCCATCTGCCCCTGAAGATCTCACCTGTCCCCGACCATCCCACATACTCTGTATGATATCTCTGGCCCCAAACATCACACCTACTCCTAATGATCTCACTTGCCCCAGACCATATCACTGACTTCTGATGATCTCACCTGCCACAGACCAACTCACCTAGTCTTGATGATATCACTTACCCCTGACCCACATATTTGCTCCTGATGATATCACCACCCCGTCCATCCCACATATTTCTAATAATCTCTACTGCTCTCACCATTCCATCTATTACTGCCACCAACATTCCCACCTATGTATCGAATTTATGAAGCACATACCTACCTGGGAAGCAATTGAGCGCTGTACATACGGGACACGTGTTGGGAGGGGGAGGAGTTACAAGTAAGGGAGCAGGGATGGTTGGGGTATCATAGGGGGAAGTCGGCATTTCAGAGGAAGTAAATTAGGGTTCAGTGGAGGGATTGGTGAGATGTTCTTTGAAGAGAAGGTTTTCAGGTCCTCCCTAAAGTGAAGGAGGGCAGGGCTAGTCTTATCTGCATTGGTATCTTGTTCCAGACACAGGGTGAATGGCAGGAAAAGGCTGGCTTCATGTTTTTCCCACCTGCAGTTCTCTGTTTACAGCTATGTTGTAGTTTCTAGTGGTACACGGGCCTACAGAGATGGTGAGTTTCTCAGCCAGGTAGAGTGGTGTTGTGATTGTGACTGATTTGAAGGTGCAGAAGGCTGTCTAGAACATGATGCATGCTTGGAGGGGAGTGCAGGCCCTTGAGGATTGGGGTGACATTTTCGAATTTTGTTAGTCCTGTGACGAGGCATGCTGCAGCGTGATAGAGGACTTTCACAAGGGCGAAGGTGGCCTCGGGTACCCCTGCGAGTAGAGCGATGTTACCATCCAGATGGGAGATGACCAGTGCTTGGACACCTGTTCTAGAAATGATAGCATCCACAAGGATGCGACATGTCCTCCTGGGGTCACGGGCGGAGAAACATCTAATCAAGAACCTTGGTAAGACTCGTACAGGACTGGTTACACCGGGGGAAATGGAGCATGTCCCAGGTGTTGACAGGAGGGTCGCTAGAAATAAATGTACCTATCGCTCTTTGAAGGTCTCCAGTGTTGTTCCTCCCCCACTTCAATTTGGCAATGAAGTTAACGCAACCCTGTCATTACAAGTAAACCAGGCCCCTGCCGGCTCCAGCACCACCATCTCTGGCAGTCTCTAGGGAATGGAGCGCATTCTCCTTTGGCACTCCTTGGGAGTGGAGGAGGGGGCCACAGCCATCTGCATGAGATCTCCTCAGGTGGAGTCAAACATCCAGATGAAAGACTGATGAACCAAAATAAGACCGGAAGAAGATGGATCACTGGACCCCAACACAAAGAGGCCATGCAAGTAGTATTTTCGCCATTCAACAGCATTTTTAACATAAAAACAGACAAAAAAGGAGAAAAGAGTCAAAGAGAAACACATCGCAACAAAAGGAGGCCACAGACGTATCAATCATTGCTCATCATGTCAAAGGTAATGGCGCACCAACCAGAATGATTCTTTGCCACACCCGGGAAACCATCCATTCCAGGAGAGGATAGAAAGAGTACTCAGAAAGTGGAAAACCTCTGGGAAAGTTGCATCAACACACTGGCACTACTCCTTTCAAGAAGAAATCTCTCCTATTACATGCACTAGGCCATGAGGGCCAAAGTATATACAATGGCCGCAGGGGCAGCTGAACAGAATGAATATAACACTGCACTAGGACGACTTGATGAATACTGTGCCCCAAAAGTTAATGTAGCTATAAACTGGAATGGCTTCCCGGAAGCAGATGGAATGAGAATCAATAGACGACTACATAGCGGCAATCTGGTGTGCCCCCCACTCTCCTCCCCGACAACCGTGACTAAATCATCATGAACACCAACAACTCAGTCACTCAGGAAGGCTTGCTGCTGTACTGCCTGGCCCACGTAACAAGAGACCATGTCCTTTGCAAAGAAGGGGGAGCCCACCATGGTATGCACAAAAACCATAACGGAAAAGAGGAACCAGAACTAACTAAACTGTGAGAGCTATAAAACAGGAAAAGGAAGTAGGAAGGGGGGCATACAATGGAAATCGCAAGACAAGAAAGCCTCACTCTCAAAGATGGAAAAACAAG
The DNA here is from genome assembly GCF_040938575.1 of Ambystoma mexicanum. Taxonomy (NCBI): domain Eukaryota; kingdom Metazoa; phylum Chordata; class Amphibia; order Caudata; family Ambystomatidae; genus Ambystoma; species Ambystoma mexicanum. The sequence goes on along the minus strand of NC_090926.1, from coordinate 1,056,851,055 downwards.
AGAGGAGTGTAGAACAGAGAACCACACGACGAAAACCCCAAGCCCCACCCACAGACAAGAATTACATGAAACACTTCAGGCGTGGGCTTTAAGGACACGTCTCCAGTTCAAGATTTTGCCTAGCCTCAGGGAAATAACTGCATATGCTGTGGCTACTTTACAGCCACGTCACGTGCAAAAGGGTGAGCTACCGCTAGGATTCCGATCATTCAGAACCAGAAGTCATGAGCGTCAACAACAAGAGCCAAGTATATCCCAAATGCTGGGTGACCATTGAGGGTGTTACGGTCGACGTTTTCACAGATTTCTCGCCCCCCCCATCCCATGCCATGATATTACAGGAGATGTGGGGGTCTCTGAACATGCGATGCCTGAAATGCAATATGCGCAAGTCAGAGACGTGAAGCATCCAAAGGGGTTTGAAGATTCTAGAAGAAGGCTAATGGGTGTCCCCCAAGTCCATGCCAAATTCAATGGCCAGGCGGCTGTGATCAAATTGTATGTGGCAGAAAAGGGCACTAATGTACTGGGCCAGAAAGACCAAAGCAGCATAAAAATACTCTGAAATGGTATTGCCCGGAGGTGAGAGGCGGGGTGTTAGGCAGAATTGCAGGCAGTACCCTCTGGGAACACAACACACATTAGGGCTACAGGTGTAAGCAAAAACCAATCTTTGGTATAAGTCTGTACCACACACTTTTTGGTAGCGAGCTGAGTAGCCAGGCTTATCCCAAGAGGGAATGTGAGCAGTAAAGGAAGTTACACAGAAGTGTCACAATCACAGTGGTTCAAGTAGACACTTACACTCAAGGTTTCTTGGTAAAAATACTTTTTTTTTTAAAATATTTTTATTTTATTTTAAAATCAAACAATCACACTACAACTGTTTCAAAGCATAGAAAGCATCATATTCCAGCACATTTTCATCAAAACTCCCCAACTCGCCCCTCCCCCCTCAAACTAGAGCCGATTCTCACATGTCGTTTACGGGAGCATCATTGGGTAGCACAATACTTAGGCAGTCATCATCCGGGTCCTCTGTTTCATTGTCACCCTGGTGAGGGTTTGCCAACGAGGCCACCAGTTGCCGCCAGGCCAGCAAGGGCCCTACTTCCTCCTCGCCCCCCCTGGTGACTGCTTCAAACCAGACTACGGATTCAGCTTCCGCCCACCTTAAGAGGTCCGTCCACCATGACCAGGCCGATTCCACATCCAGCACCACCCCCCCACCTGCCAGTTTCGTCTTGACCTCGTCCCAAAATCTATGCACCTCCGGGCAAGCCCAAAACATGTGTAGCAGTCCCGCATTCACCTCCCCACACCTGGGGCATTGCTGCGTAGTTGGTCCCCCAAACAATCTTCCCGGGGGTTAAATAAGCCCTGTGGGTAACGTACAATTGAAGCTGTTGGAATCTCGCGTTTCGGGACACCTTTTTGTGGTACCTCTGGACCCGTTCCCACTGCCCATCCGTCATGGGTCCTCCCACCTCCTCCTCCCAATCTTGTCTCAATCGGAGCAACTCCTTCCCTGCCCTTACTCGCAGGACCTCATATATCCTCGATATTTCGTGCCCGCCCTCTGATACATCATACATGGTTTCCAGGGAGGCGTCTGGGTCTTCCGCTAGCACTGTCTCAGGCCATCTTTCTCTAGTCTTTTTCACATGCCTAGTGTAGGTTATATATTGGCTACCATGTACTCCCGTCTCTTCCTGCAACCTCTGAAAGTCCACTGCCTCCCCTTCCTGCCATATGTCCCCGAGGGTGGCTAAGCCTACCTGTTCCCAGTATCTGCGGACCGATTCAAGTAGTTGAGAGTCACTCCCGCACAGCGCCTCCAAAGGGGCCTGCTGGGAGTACCAGAAACGGGACGTTTACGAAGAAGTGCAAAAGTCTAGGCAGGACCACCATCTTGAGCAAGGCCGCCCTCCCCATCATGGTCAGGGGCAATTTGGACCAAAATACCATGCTGTTCTTGATCCCCTCCATCGCCTTTTCCGTGTTGTGCTTGTGTTCTGCCTCGACCTTGTGGTAAATGTTTATTCCCAAATACCTAAATGTCACGGGCTGCCATGGTATTGGCAGATCAGGCAGCCTCTGCACCGGGACATTCCTATATCTGCCCAAAGGGAACAGACTGGACTTTCCAGGGTTCACCGATATGCCCGAGAGGATAGCGTACCGTTCTATTACCTCTAGCGCGTACTGTAGGTTTTCCTCTGGGTAACGCAAATAAAGGAGCATATCATCCGCATATAATGATATCAGATGCTCTCCACTGGCAGTGCTTATACCCACCTCCCCATATTGTTGTCACAGGCATATTGCCAGCGGCTCTAATGCCAGTATATATAGCATGGGTGACCAGGGGCATCCTTGTCTGGTCCCCCTGCAAAGTTGCCAAGAATCTGAGACTGTGGACCCTGTCTTGACCCTCGCCTTCGGGGTGCTATAAAACAGCTGGACCCATCTGAGGTATCCAGGTCCCATTCCGTACCCCTTCAGGACCGCTTTCAGCCAGGGCCATCGTACCGAGTCGAAGGCCTTGCCCGCGTCTAACGACACTATAGCCAGCTCGCCCGTGTCTTCCTCAGTTTGGTCTATGACATGGTGTAGCCTCCTGTGGTTATCGGTGATGTTCCTACCTGGAACATATCCCGTCTGATCTGGATGTATCAGTTTCTTAATCACCCTCTTCAGTATATTAGCCAGCACCGCCGTGAGTATATTGCTGTTCTGGTTAAGCATGGACAGCAGTCTGTAAGACCCGCACTCCACGGCTGGCTTGCCTGATTTCAGGAGTGGGATGATTACAGCCTCACGGAGGGACAATGGGAGTTCTCCCTGCTCATAGGCCTCGTTGAAAGTGGCAAGCAGTGGCTGAAGCAACTCTTGCTGGTATGTTTTGTAGAACTCGCTGGGCAGCCCATCCGAACCCGGCGCCTTGCAAGTGGGCAAGTTCCGAATCACCACCTCCAGCTCATCCGAGGTGACGGGTGCGTCTAACTCAGTGCGTTCTAGATCATCCAAGGTGGGCAGCTCAATGTCCCCCAATGTGTCCAGTATGTCTTGACACATATCCTCCCCCGTGTCCTCAGACAAGTGTCTGTAAAACTTAAGGAATTCCTCATTTACCTCTTTCTGGGTGTTGCATATGCATCCTCTCTCGTCCTGAATCTCACTAATCACCGAGCGGGGGGTCTCACTCTTATACAGCCAGGCCAGCAGTCTGCCTGGCTTGTCGCCCCCTGCGTGTAACCTCTCCGTATATTTCCTGTAGTTGAGCCTGCACAGTCTATCCCAGAGTGCGCTGCAGGACAACTGTAGCTCCTCTACTTTGGTTCTATTATCATGAGCGGTGCTCTCGCAACGCGTGAGATCCTCTAGCTCCCTTTCCACCTCCTGGAGTTCCCTTTCGACCCCCCCCTGTAGCCACTTAGCTTGGGAAATAGTTACCCCACGCACCACCACCTTAAACGCTTCCCAAAGTGTGCCCACAGAGCTTACGCTTCCCGTATTTATATCAAAGTACTCTTCGATGGCATCCCTCAGGCCCTCCCGAAACCCCTCGTCCTGCAGAGCTTCGGTCCTAAGTCTCCATGTAGGGATCCGCAGTCGTGGGGGCTGGTGTCGCCATTCTACCACCAAGGGCGAGTGGTCCAATAGTACTCGGGCCTTGTATTCCGCCCCTTCTATGTCTCTCACCATCTCGGCTGTTACAAACATGTAATCTAACCTTGTGTGCAAATCATGTGGCGCTGCGTAGTGTGAGTACTGTCTATCCGTGGGATGCAGCCTTCGCCACGCATCTTCTAGGCCAAGGTCTTTCAGTAAGGTACTCAGCGCTTTAACCGCCGGTGCCGTTTTTCCTGCCCTGTCCTTGGACCTGTCCATTCTGGGATCTACGGTACAGTAAAAGTCCCCCCCCCACACTACCGTACTGCCTGCCAGGGAGCCAAGTTTACCGTAGTGAGTCCTAAAGTAAGCCGCTTTATCATTATTGGGGGCGTACAAATTTATGATGTGTACTTCTCTGTTTTCCAAGAGACCCGTTACCACCACCATTCTACCCTTCGGGTCCACCGTAGAATCAAGCACCCGAAACGGCACATGGGGCGCCACCCAAGTAATAACCCCTCTAGCATACGCCGAGTACGCCGCCCCCACAACAGTGCCCTTCCATTTCCTCCTGACAACCTCCAGCCTTTCCCTAGTGAGGTGGGTCTCTTGCAGCAGGGCTATGTCTACGCGCAACCTCTTTAAATACAACATCACTTTGTTACGTTTAAGGTAGCTGTTGAGGCCCCGTACATTCCAGGTCACAATTCTGAGATTACCCGATGCCATCCGGTCGGTCTATCTCCATCCCATCCCTTCCCATAATGCTCCCTACATAGGGTCATTCCCTGGCTCTTTCCCTTCTATTCACGAACAGTGCCCTCCTCCCCCTTCCCCAACTTCACACCACTGCACACAACTACCCCCCCCCCCCCCCCTCCCCGCCAACCCCCAACAATAGCCCAGCTCCATCCCTGGATTTCAGGCCTACCCACGTCTGGACCCGTCTCGTGTCTGAGAATGAGGACCCTGCGGGGTGTCACCACTCTAACAGTGACCAACTAAATATACCACTATTGGGTGCAGAGGTTGCTCCCCAGGAGCTCCCAGTCGTCTATTTAGGAGAAGTGAATTCAACGGGACCCGCCGGCGGATACCGTGACTTCCCCCCCACAAGCACAATATCATACTATATTCCAGTCCCAATGTCATAACTATGGCCTCACGGGCGCCTCTGCAACGTGCTACTTATCTTCAGCCGCTTCTGTCTGGGCATCCGATTCCTGAGGTCGACCTTGCATAACCAACCATTCCATCGCTTCAGTCGGCGTCTCAAAGAAGAGGGATCTGTTCTTATGAAACACCTTTAACCTGGCGGGGTAGAGCAACATGTAGCGGTGGCCTGCTTCTCTAAGCCTCCTCTTCACCGTTCCAAAGTTCATTCGACTCCGTTGTACGAGCAGCGTATAATCCGGATACGCCGTTATATTCGCTGACCCCCTTTCTATCGTGCCTCCTTTCCGGAAAAATTCGAGAATCTTCTTGCGGTCACGATAGTTCAGGATCTTCGCGATCAACGGCCGCGGGGGGGGCTCCTGGGGCCGGTCTCCTGGTCAGGGCCCTATGCGCCCTTTCGACCGCGAACCCCTGGGTCAGCTCCCCACCTGTAATCTCCTGCAAGAGCATAGTTTCAACGAAATCCGTGGGGTTCGATCCTTCCATTCCCTCCGGAACCCCCACTATGCGAATGTTGTTGCGCCTGGTGCTCCCCTCTGCCTGCTCTGCTATGTCCTCCAAATTGCCCACTCGTTGCACGAGGGCATGAAGCTCCTTGGCGTGAGTATTGCACGCCTCCGTGGTCGGGGCCAACTCCTTCTCCAATTCCCCAGTGCGCTCTGCGATCGTTTGCACGTCCTGGCGCAACAGGTTCACTTCTTCTCAGACCGCTCCGATCTTAAGGTTTAGGCCCTCTTGCAGCTCTTTCATGGCCAGGCCCAGCTTCGTCTCCCAAGCCACCTTAAAGTCGGCAATTGCCGCCAGGACCTCCTGGATAGTACCCGGTGGGTCCATCGCCGCCGCAGGGGTGTCTTTGCTCTTGCCCCCTTCCGTGCCCGAGGGCTACCTAGCATAGGCCTCCATCGTGGGCTGTTTGATCTGGGGTCGCACCACCTTGGAGGACATCCTGCTGCGTTGGTTGGGCCCGCGCGCCCACATCTGTATCTTCGGCGCTGCAGAGTACCTCACGGGGTTCACTAGCCGGCCCCTTCCCAGCGAGGTTCTGCTGAACCCGGGTTCACTTTGCTAGCCCGCCACGATCCAGGGCGTCCTCCGTGGGGGCTCGCCCTTATGTTCTTGCCTTCAGCCAGAGGCGCATGCAACACGTCTATCTGGTTGGGCTCGCCCACGTTCCGACCAACTTTGTCTTCCTCAGCTCCACGGACCATTTATGGCCCTTTGTCCGCAGGCGGCCATCTTGGGTGCTGCCCTTCCATTGCACGACCACCACCTTCCTCGAAGTCTAATTCCGTGGATATGCAGTCTCGCTAGTGGGGAGGGCACTCACCATGTGCCCCCCACTTTCATGCGCCCTTGGATGCACCGCAGGCTCGAAAGTCCGCCAATAACCATCACTTCTTCCCAGGATCAAGATCGGATCATCGGGAGCTCCTCCAAGGAACGTCCTCTCATGTAGCCATCAAGCCACGCCCCCCTTCTTGGTAAAAATACTTAAACATTTATTTACACAGTCATTTAGAAAACATTCACTAGTAGAAATCAACTCAATATCAAACACCAATACACTACAGTACCAAACTCTGAGTTATAGGGACAGTTTGTGCTCCCCTGAAAAAGAAGCCAAATGGCACTTCAATTACTTTCAATAGGAGTAGAAAGAAATATATGAGATATGAAAACACTTCCTTTAGGCAATGCAAAGGTTCAGTGTACCAGGAGGGTCAGTTTAATTCATTAGGCCAGGCCAAAGTCAATAGTCTAGTGTTCTTGGATAGGACAGCACAGTTCTGGTAACAAACAGAGAAGTCTTTGTAAAAGTTCTTAGAAGTAGTTTAGATGAAAAAAAATGATATGTTGGGTCACAAGCTGATTAGGCCTGTAAGTTGGGAAAGTTTCACAAACTTTCACCGCGAGAGTTAGGATCTCTCAACCGGATGGCACAGTACCTTAATGTGAAGCAAAAAGCTACAGCTGAAGACTTTGGTTCCTGACAGTTTCTGCAGATCTCGCTGTTCCTGAGCCTCAGTCATGGGGACAAGAGGGAGGACGTCGGGGGACTCCTGCACTGTGCGGGATCGTCGTCAAAGAAAACAAAATGGAGTCACTTTGGTTCAGGAGCTGTTGTTTCAAGACACAAACAGGCTTCCCTTTCACTGGCTAAACCTTAACCAGCATTGAGAATGGTATCAAGGTGTCTTCTGAGCTGATTGGTCCCACCAACTCAAAGGAAGAAGCAGTCCTTGAAGGAGCTTCTCTGTCGAATGGAGTTCTGGCAATTCGGATTTGCAGCAGGGCTTCACCGGAAAAACCAACGATCCAGTGGTTGCGTAGCCATCCTCTTCCAGCTCGTCTTCAGTTCTTTTGTTTCAGTGGTCGACTCTGCTTTCCAGTCCTGGAGACACGCCTTTTAATCAGTTTTCTCCCATTCATTCCAGCCTAGCTGTCACTCACCCAACAGGGTGGCTGTCCTTGCCAGACAGTCAGCCAGGTAATCACGCCAGAGTGCATTTGGGTCTCCTAGGAGACCAAGCACAGGGAGTTTCGGACACCTCCCTCACTTCCTGCCCACCCCAGACACTCAGACGCCAGGGGCGGACTTCAGTCCTGAAGCCTGCCAAAGGCTCAAGAACAAAGGGACCAAACGTGGTTTGGCACGCAGATTTAAACACCAGAAGGACCTTTCCACAAAGAAACGGCAAAAAAAGATGACCGGAGTCTGATTTTACAGAGGGGTCATGGGCGCTATATTGAAAAACATGGTGGTCCCGATTTTTAGCTACCGGTGTTGTCGGTTGGGAAAAATCATGGTAGTTCGTTATAAAACCACTGCCACCAGCCATTTCAATGTAAAAGGGTAGATTTTGACAGCTACAAGAGTGTTTAGACATAGGGGATACTAAGTAGCCCTCCAGCACTCTATAGGAAGATAGTTTGTGCTGGATCTATGAATTTAAAAAGACTAGTAAAGTCAATTTAACTTTACATTCTCTGGGGAACAGTAGTTCATCCTAGAGAAAGCATTTAAACCTTGGGAAGTACAAAGGTGCTGTGTGACACAACAATGAAAAGATGATGCCTATGGGGTTATCTAAAACTCCATAGTCAAAGAACAGAAGAGGAAAACACACATCAAAATACATAAGTGGGCAAAAAGGCTCACACTCTCTCGAGGTTAAAAAATCAAGTCCTCAAAATCCAGCAAAGTTGGGTCTGTAAGGTGAAGGGAATAAGCACATTTATGAGAATCCTTCCTAACACTCTTCCCCCCCAGACTAAGGGACAGGAGGATTTAATCCACCCATGGATGAATCTCCTTACTCCAGTCGGTCAAACATTCTGGACAGACCATCAGCATTTTGGTGATTACGCCCTGACCTGTGTTCAATGGTAAAATCAAACCCTTGTAGGCTAATTGACCATCTCAACAGTTTTGGGTTCTCCCCTTTCATCTGCATTAACCATCTCAAGGTTTGGTGGTTAGTCTAAATCACAAAAGTAGATCCACAAAAGTATGGTCTAAACTTCTTCAGTGACCACACATTCTCTTTCAATGGTTGCCCACCTTGTTTCTGCTTCCTTCAGCTTCCTGCTGATGAAGCAGATGGGGTGCTGCCTACCTTTCTCATCCAGCTGACTCAGAACTGTACCTATACCTGTATTGGAGGCATCTGTCTGCACAATGAAGGTTTGGATATAGTCAGGAGCTCTTAGGACTGGAGCTTAACAAAGGACTTTCTTAAGTTCTTCAAATGCCTTAGTGCACTCCTCATTCCATCTGACCCTTTTAGGAAATTTAAGTGAGGAGACTACATTTAAGGGAGAAGCTATGGACCCATAGTTCTCAATGAAGTTCCTATAAAAACCATTGAGACCTAAGAAGGCTCTCACTTGGGTGTGAGTAGTAGGGGATGCCCATTCTTGTACAGCTTATACCTCGCTAGGCAATGGCCTTATTTCACCTCCTCCTACCTCATGTCGAAGGTAGACCACTTTACACTGACCAATTTGACATTTACTTGCCTTTATGGTCAGATGGGTCTGCCCAAGAGCCTGAAAAACATGTCCTAAGTGATCAACATGTTCTTTCCAAGTAGGGCTGAACACTACAATGTCATCCAAGTATGCCATGCAGAAGTCCTCCATCTCATTCAGAACTTGATTAATCATCCTTTGGAATGTTGTAGGTGTATTCTTTAGTACAAAAGGCATTACCTTAAACTGGCAGAGGCCTACTGGGGTTGAAAATGCAGTTTTCCCCTTGGCATGGTCTGTCAGAGCTATTTGCCAATAGCCTGACGTTAGGTCAAATGTACTCAGGTACTGGGCTGACCCAAGTTTATCTACCAGTTCATCTGTCCTAGGTAAAGGCTGGGCATCAGTCTTGGTGACTGCATTAAGAGCTCTATAGTCCACACAGAATCTCAACTCCTAGGATCCTGCCTTTGGTACTAGTACAACTGGACTAGACCATGGACTGATGGATGGCTCTATTACCCCCGAGATCAAGCATCTTGTTGACCTCTTCCTTTATGTGGGTTCTTACATGGTCTGATATTCTGTAACTTCTGCTTTTAACAGGTAGAATATCATGCTGGGCCCAAGGGATCAAGCCTGGTGATAGTGAAAACAGGGAGGCAAATGTCATGATGCCTACCCCCGGAGCACCAGGACAGGCCCAGCACCCCCGGGAGCAGGCATCATGCCCTCGGGTAAAAGCCCAGCGGCCCCTAATAGGGGCTCTTGGGACTTTGTCCTGGCGCCTTTGGCGCCAGGCTCCTGTTGGACATCAGTCCTGGCGCCATATGCGCCAGGCTCATAAAAGAGGGTGTTTGGTGCACTTACCTGACGCAGACCATGATGCATGAAGCCTCAAGCCAAATGAGGCTTAGGAGGGACTATTTTATCAAAGGAACTATTTTACTTGGGTGGGGACCGTGGAAGAATACTTACCTGGAACTTCTTCCAAGGCTATTTAAACCACGCCCGGACTGCTACACGTGCTTCGCGTTGCTCTGCATCTAGCAGCTGAACGCTCACCGTGCCTGCTCCTGCATCTTGCCTCCAGCCACGCCCGCCTCGATCTTGGGATACCTGAAAGGAAGGAAGGGAAGAGAAAAGGTGAAAACCAAGAACTTAATCTAACTTCCTACCTGTGTCCGGAACCATCACGCCAGCGATCCTGAAGATAGACATTCTTTAAAAGCATCGCGCTACTTGTTGCAGCGCCGCGCATCACTCACCTGCCTTGTGGGCTCTTCACTATCCACCGCGACCTTCTGGGCATTCCGCCACATCTCTGCACCTGCAGGGGAGAAGAAGAGACAAAAGGTGAGCAGGAGGAACAAATGAGGAAAGCCTGATTTTCCGTCACAAGACTTACCTGGCCATATTTGACGGAACCACTCCTCATTTCGGGTCGGCGCCACTTCTTGGCCTGGTTCCGCACCCCGGCCCCTAAGGGGAAAAAAGAAAGACATTACTAGAGGGATTCAAAGACATTTAAAGGGATCATTTTATCACAAACTCACCTGAGTTTATCTCCGGCAATATCCCTCGAAGCATCACTTCCACTCTGCACCTGAAAATAAGGACAGATCGCAGGTTAAGAAAAGCAAACAAAGAGAAGACTCTACTCTGGAACTTTTTAAACTGCATACTTACGGCATTTCGCCTTCCGAAACCAGTGAAGTAACTGGTCAAATACACGCCCCTGCACCAGAAGCAGGATGGAGAGCTCATCCATTCAAACATTAAGGTGAGCCTTGATTGGGGATTTCGGAGGTGGTCAGAGAAGAGCAAAGGGGAGGTGGGAAGCAATCACAATACTCTGCAAACAGTTAATCCCCTTTCTCCACCTACAGAAAGATTTTTCTACGGGCCAGACAAGCCAGATTTGGGGGTCCAGTTCAGTCGGTGTTTCGAATCCTGCGCATCACGCTTGAAGAGGTCACAGCAATCCAGACCAGGTCAGCGCCTTCGTGGGAGCCAGGTGAGCGTTACAGCAAACTGATCTAACAGAAACTTGCACTCCTCCTGTTGTTCCAGTGTCCGGTTAGAAGAGAGATTAACACCTTCTATTTCTGGTCTGGTGACATAATCTTTTAGACGGTTGGTGTGAAAGACCCTGGGGGCCTCCTTAGGTTTGCCTAAGTCCACCAGATAGTTGACCTCTCCAAGTTTTCCCACAACCTTGAAGGGTCCTATCCACTTGTCCTGTAAGGCCCCCTGCCTTGTACGAACCATAACTAAAACTTGCTGGTCTTGAGTAAACTCAACCATGTTGGCCTTCTGGTCATGCCAATGCTTCCCCAGAGCCTGACCTGCTTTTAAGTTATCTGATGCTTCTGTCATCATGTGTGTCATTCTTCTCCGGAGACCTAACACATAGTCAGTTACTCCCACTGGCTTGCGAGTAGGAGCACTCTCCAACCCCTCCTTAATTAGGGCCAATGGACCTCTAACTGGATGGCAATAGAGAATTTCAAAGGGACTAAATCCAACTCCCTCCTGAGGGACTTCTCTATAAGCAAATAGAAGGAATGGCAGTAGAAGGTCCCACTTTCACCTAGGGGGTTCCTCTAAAGCACCTATCATTTTCTTCATAGTATGGTTACACCTCTGTACCAACTCATTCGTCTGGGGATGGTAGGCAGTTGAGAACTTGTAAGTCACTCCACAGTTTTTCCACATGGCCTGCATGTTGTGGGACATAAAGTTTGATCCCCTGTCAGAGATGACTTCCTTAGGAAAACCTACCCTGGTAAAAATACCAAGTAGGGCCTTAGCTACAGCCTGAGCTGTTACAGTCCTCATAGGTATGGCTTCAGGATACCCGGTAGCATGGTCTACTACAACCAATATAAATTGGTTGCCTGAAGAGGTTGGAGGATCTAAGGGACCAACAATGTCGATTCCAACCCTCTCAAAAGGGACTCCCACCACTGGGAGAGGCACCAATGGTACCAAATTCTTGGCTCCACTCTTGCCAGATGTCTGACAAGTGTGACAGCTCTTACAGAATTTATCTACATCAGACCCCAACCTAGGCCAGTAGAAATAGAGAGAAAGCCTTTTCTTGGTCTTCTTGAAGCTCAAGTGACCAGCCAAAGGGATCTCGTGAGCTAACTGTAGGAACTGTTGTCTGCTCTCTAGGGGCACTACACGTCTTCTGTAGTCCCCTGGAATAGACTCAGTTGGTTCACTGTAGAAGAGGCCATCTTCCCAGTAAAATCTGTGCTTCCCTGGCTCTTGCCGGTCCAGCTGGGAAGCTGCCTGTTGGCAAAAAACTTCAAGAGTAGGACACTCCCTATGACCTCTGCTAAAATCTTCCCTACAGGGGCCGCCACCTTCTGTCAGCAAAGACTGCAGCTCAGGATGGTCTTTAGGATCTAGATCTCCAACAGGGGCAAGGTCTTCTTCCAGCTCTGATCCTCAAAAGCTGAGTCAAACTTTCCTGGTTGGGCCTCACACTCAGCCTCAGCTGGGGAAGTAGCCACAGGTGTGACTTTGGACAGTCCTCTCGGGATGTCCTTGTTGGAAGCTCAGGAGTGCTGTCTGGTTTCTTCTTTGAGACCTTGGGTTTCCCCTGTGCCTCTTTCTTTTTTGAAATTGCAGTCAGTGGGCCTCATTCCGAGTATGGCGCTAACCAATGGCGCTATTAACGCCTTGGTTGACGCCGTACCCGGACCGGCAGCGCCTTGGTGGATGGCGGAATCACCGCCCCATTCCAAGGTTGGCGGGGCGGTAATTCCCCATTCACCAAGGCTCTTCCCCATTCCCAAATGAGCCCCCATAGGGCTCAATGGGAATGGGGAAGATGCAAATAACGGTGACCGTTCATTACGGTCACCGTTATTGGCTTGGAGGCCTCTTTGCGCCCTCGACTTTAACACCTGCTCAAAGCAGGCGTTAAGGGCGAGGGCGCAGAGGGAACTCGGAGTATGGCGGTAAGGGATTACCGCCACCGGTCTCGTTACCGGTGGCCGCTATCCCTTAGCGCCATACTTGGAATGAGGCCCAGTAACTCCTGTGGGCTGGGTGTTATAGTTTCTTCTACAACATCCTCTGGAGAGACATCTAATGTACTCTCCCTGGTCCTATTTGTCTGCTCCTGTTTCCTTTTACTGGGAGTCCTGGGGGTGCTTGATACAACTCCAAGAGTTTTTAAGTCATTCCCCACTAGAACTCTCCCAGGCACATCACTCTGCACGCTAGCAGGTATCTTGACAGTCATGTTGTTGCACTGGATGAGAGCTGGTAATCGTGGAAGCATTTCAACAGGGCCTCCAGCAAGCTTAGTGAGGCTTTTGGGTGCCTTTGCAACATCCTCAGCCTTGGAAAAAGGTTCATCCACTACAGTAATGTTGGCCCCAGTGTCTCTAATGGCAGGGGTCTCCTGACCATTTACAAGTACACTGTCTTTGTAATATTCCTTTGTATTGTCTGGGATGGAATTGTAGACATCTAAATTCTGTTGTTCCCACAGACCCAGGGATACTAAAGAAACACTGGCAGAGACTCCAATAGGGGTCTTCAGCCAGTAGGTGAAAGTTTCCACTTGCCATTTGTACTTCTTCCTCTGGGGAGAAGGCTAAGGAGACAGTGTGGGTCCCTGAAGTTTTACCCTTGCATCGGGGATCCCCTTTCACATGGTCAGTAGACCCACAAACATAACATTTTCCAAATGTCTTGACAAATGAGGGTTTCAGCTGACCTCCCTCTGGTTTGGCACCAGAGGGTTTACTAGCCTGATTCGGTTTCCCTTGTGGCTTATCCTTCTTATGTTTGGGGCCCCTTTTGGATTGGAGGTATTAGAATTCTCTTTTGCATCTGTCTTGTGCTGCTTCCTCTCATCCTTCTTCTGAGTTGACCCAGAATCCTTGTGAGTAGCCCTGTTGGCAACCCACAAGTCAGCACCGTTTGCTAACTTCTTTGGATCAAGTTCCTTAGAGTCAGCCAAATGCTGTCTCAGCTCAGGAGAGCAGGCATCAAAAATAGATTCCAACAAAAATAGATTTCTCATTCCTTCAAAGGAGTTAACCCTGTAACCCTTTACCCAACCATCTAGGTTTTTCAAACATTCACACACCCAGGTAGCCCAAGGGGTAACATCATGCTTTTTGAGGGTCCTAAACCTCTTAAGGTACTAGTAAGGAGTTTTTCCAAATCTAGCTATCAAAGCTAGTTTATCATTTTCATACTCCCCCACCTCCATTGCAGCATCAATTGCAACCTGGGGGAGCCTAGACAAAAGCCAAGGAATCAACTGATTCACTGTGAAACCCTGAATCCCATAGTTATACTCAAAAGCAGCCAACAATCCAAAATATCAAGTCTTACCTCATACATACTCAAAGCTTCTTTAGGCATGTGCGGCCTCTTAGGACTGGAAGACCTAGAAGACTCTGGGAGAGAACCATTTTCTTCATTTCAAGTGCACGATTCAATTCCATTTCTCTGAGCTTGAGTTCTTGATGTTTGTTTTCAGTTAGCATTTGGAGCCTTTTGAATTCTAACTCAAGTCTCATCTTTTCAAGAGAGACACATTCTGGACTCCGTACTGGACCTGGTAGGGTCCCTGAGGCTAAAGGTTGAGGCCCAAGAGCAGGTAGAGGGGCAGTGGGGCTCACATCCTGAGACTCCTCTGCCTCATCTGCCTCTTCAATAACATTAGAGTTAGACTCTGCATCATTACTTTCCTCATCAACAGTATCCACATTTGTTGAGGCATTGGGGGTTACAGCCCAATTTCTCAATCTTTGGTGTTCCAACAATTTTTCAATCAATTCATTTTTCTTTCCCTTAACAGCCAGATTCCTAACTTTATACATCTCTTTCAGTCGAGATAAGAATGACTAGGGCCTCCTGTTTGTAGTTATCCATAGTAGGCATTATAAACCAATTGATTCTCTATTGGAGCTTAGCCTTGTGAAGGTTATTGTGAACAAAGGTAAGAGTAGCACACTCGATTTAACAACTATACTTTATCCTCACCGCTGTACACCAGTGTTAGGCAGAATTGCAGGCAGTACCCTCTGTGAACACCACCCACAATTAGGACTACTGGTGTAAGCAAAAACCAACCTTTGGTATAAGTCTGTACCACACAGTTTTTGGTAGCGAGCTGAGCAGCCAGCCTTATCCCAAGAGGGAGTGTGAACAGTAAAGGAAGTTACACAGAAGTATCACAATCACAGTGGTTCAAGCAGACACTTACACTCAAGGTTTCTTGGTAAAAATACTTATACATTTATTTACACAGTTATTTAGAAAACATTCACTAGTAGAAATCAACTCAGTATCAAACACCAATACACTACAGTAAGAAACTCTGAGTTGTAGGGACAGTTTGTGCTCCCCTGAAAATGGAGCCAAATGGCAATACAATTACTTTCAATATGAGTAGAAAGACATAGGTTTGTACAATGGATTAGAAAACACTTATTTTAGGCAATGCAAAGGTTCAGTGTACCAGGAGGGTCAGTTCAATTCAATAGGCCAGGCCAAAGTCAATAGTCTAGTGTTCTCGGATAGGACAGAACAGTTCTGGTAACAAACGGAGAAGTCTTTGTAAAAGTTCTTAGAAGTAGTTTAGATGAAAAAGAATGATATGCTGGGTCACAAGCTGATTCGGCCTGTAAGTTGGGAAAGTTTCACAAACTTTCACTGCGAGAGTTAGGATCTCTCAACCGGATGGCAAAAAAGATGCAGCTGAAGACGTTGGTTCCTGGCAGTTCCTGCAGATCTCGCTGTTCTTGAGCCTCAGTCGTGGGAACAAGAGGGAGGATGTCGGGGGACTCCTGCACTGCGCGGGATCGTCGTCGGAGCAAGCAAAATTGAGTCACTTTGGTTTTGTAGCCGTTGCTTCAAGACAAAAACTGGTTTCCCTCTCCCAGGCTAAACCTTAACCAGCATTGAGAATGGTATCCAGGTGTCTTCTGAGCTGATTGGTCCCACCAACTCAAAGGAAGTAGCCGTCCTTGAAGGAGCTTGTCTGTCGAATGGAGTTCTGGCAATTCGGATTTGCAGCAGGGCTTCACCGGGCAAACAAACGGTCCAGTGTTTGCAGCAGCTGTCCTCTTCCAGCTCGTCTTCGGTTCTTTTGTTCCAGTGGTCGACTCTGCCTTCCAGGCCTGGAGACACGCCTTTTAAACAGTTTTCTCCCATTCATTCCAGCCTAGCTGTTACTCACCCATCAGGATGGCTGTCCTTGCCGGAAAGTCAGCCAGCCAATCATGCAAGAGTGCATTTGGGTCTCCTAGGAGACCAAGCACAGGGAGTTTCGTGCAGCTCCCTCACTTCCTGCCCACCCCAGACACTCAGACGCCAAAGGCTCACGAACAAAGGGACAAACCTGGTTTGGCAGGCAGAGTTAAACACTAAAAGGACATTTCCACAAAGAAACGGCAAAAAAAGATGCCTGGAGTCTGTTTTTACAAAGGGGTCATGGGCGCCATATTGAAAAACATGGCGGCCCCGATTTTTAGCTACTGGTGTTCGCGGTCGAGAAAGATCATGGTAGTTCATTATAAAACCACTGCCACCAGCCATTTCAATGGTAATGGGTTGCTTTTGACAGCTACAAAAGTGTTTACCCATAGGGATATTAAGTAGCCCCTCCAGCACGCTATAGGAAGATAGTTTGTGCTGGGTCTATGAATTTAAAAAGACTAGTAAAGTCATTTTAATTTACGTTCTCTGGGGAACAATAGTTCATCCCAGAGAAGGTATTTAAACCTTGGGAAGTCCAAAGGACAACCCTGTGCCACTGCACTAAAGGTGCTGTGTGACACAACAATGAAAAGAGGATGCCTATTGAGTTATCTAAAACTCCATAATCAAAGAACAGAAGAGTAAAACACACATCAAAATACAAGAGACAGTGGGAAAAAAGGCTCATACTCTCTCCAAGTAAAAAAAGTCAAGTCCTCAAAATCCAGCAAAGTTGCTGGGGGCCTCTAAGGTGAAGGGAATAAGCACATTTATGAGAATTCTCCCTAACACGGGGGATGGGGACAAATGCTGCAAAAGCACCACCCCTATTACACACAAGGCAAGAAATGTTTCTTTCACCATTAAGGGTGAACTAGAAGCAAAACTGAAATGCTTAGTTATGGAGAATATAATTTAACCTATCGAAGTCGCTGAGTGACTTGCCCCCATAGTCGTGGCCTGCAAACTGAGTGGTAAGATCAGGATATGCATTGTCCTTAGAGATATCAATAAACAGTCACTGCAGACACACTGCCGATCATCTTGGAGATGCTCAAATACATTAGAGGAGCTATCACATTCACCACCTTGAATCTCTCAACAACTTATTATCAAATCTTCTACTGGAAAAGAGAAAATTCATGCACCCATGCAGTGCCTTCAGATTCAGCAGAATGTCATTCCAATTACTCATGGCTGCTGCCATTTTCAAATGCATCATGACACATTTGTGGTGGGGGATCTCCAGCGTGCTCATTTATTAAGATGATATATTGATTTATGACAGTGGAAGAGAAGACCACAATAGGAAACTCTGAGATGTACTGTGGATGTTGCAAGACAAGGGACAGACCATGCAAATAAGCAAGTGCAGATTCATAGCCAAAGTAGACTCTCTGGGCCACACAATAAGAAGAGACAACCACAGACCCAAGGAAGGACTATTGAAGGCCATCAAGGAGGCGCTGATCCCTGCAGCCCCGCTACTCTGCTTGCAGTCCTCCGTTCCCTGTCTACAGCCCCTTGCTCTCTACCACCAATTCTCTTGTCCCTTGCCTGTAGTTCCTTGTTCTGTGCCCATAGACCTTTTTTTGGCTTTAACTTCCTAGATTCCAGTCCTGTGTTACCTTTCTATCTGTCTGCAGTCCTGCCCTTGTTTTCTGAGTCCAGAGTTTCAGTCCCGAGTATTCTTAGTCTTAGTCTATAGTTCAGTCCACTGTTCCTTGATTCGGTACAGGTTCTGTACAGTACACTGGAACAGGAGCAGGTTCTGGAAAAGAGGCTGGCAGCAAACTCAAAGCAAGAGCCCTGTGCTCCTGCAGGCAGCTGCTTAAATACTGACCTTCCCTGTGCTGAAGCAGGCTCGTTAGCAGAACCTGGAGCACCACACCTGAAGGTAATCTGCCACCTCGCTCTCTGGATCTGGGAAAGTGAAAGCAGCACTGTGGTCTATGGCTTCTGGGGATTGTAGTTCTATGACTGCTGCATACTGAGACACATGGGCATGTGGGGCTTTATAAAAATTTAAATAAATTAATAGGAATAGCGAGGTCATGAAAACTGCAAAAGGTGCATTATGAGAGATGTAGTTTGTGAAATTAAATAAGGAAGTACCAAAGTCTTGCAAACGGAAAGTATAGGCAACATATGAATAGGTATTGCCTCTGGTAGGATTATGGTGATGAATGAGTATCAAATAGTCCACAATGGAGGGCAGTTGGTGTTCCAGTGGCACAGTCATGGCAGAATCAACATAATAGGTCCATATGAGAGGTCGTGTAATAGAAAACTGTTTTTTATCACAATGATCAATAATTTCTCAAAGTAGCCTGAGGCGACCATGGTTGAGGCGGTCACTGGTCCTCTAGTAGTAGACTTCCTACAAGAGTCAGGGGTCATCCTTTTTCTTTTTCTCGTATTTCCTTTCTTTTCACATTATAGTCTTTCTTTTCCTTTCTCCCTAACCCCTTTCTCTTCACATCCGCATAGAAAATGGTATGGTGTTTTGTTTAGTATCCACACAGATACAACATGTCCTTCTGAGGTCACGCTCGAAAACGCATATGATCTATAACATTGGGTGTTCTTGTGCAGGGATGGTTACTATGGGAGAAGATAGTTCATATCCCAGGTTGTGATCAGATGACCATTACAAAAAAAATACCTTTCACTCCATGAAGGCCTACAGTGACGTTCCTCTTCCATTTCAGGTACCATGCTGCTTAAGTCTTTGTGATGTGTGCTTGTACTGGTTGAGAGTTGCGGCGTGAAGCAGTTGACTCATAATGGTCTCACATGCATCCGCCCATGTTACCTAAACCTGATGCTCACCTACCCCGTCCATCCCATCTGCTCCTTATGACCCAACCTGTCCCAAACCATCCGTCCTACCCTACTGATCTCACCTTCCCTTGACCATCCCACCCATTGCTGATGATCTCCTTGGCCTATGACTAGATAGATATAGACTAGATATAGACGGAATATAACATCTATCTTGATGATATCCCATTTTCCTGACCATCCCTCTAATGCTGATGGCCTTACCTGCTCAGACCATTTCACCTCCGCCCGATGATCTCATCTGCTACTTACCACCCCATTCTTGCTCCCAAATATCTCATCCACTCCAGACCAATTCACGCACTCCTGACACTCCCATCTGCCCCATACCTTCTCACCTACTCCTGCCGATCTACCCTGCCTAAGAACATCCTCCTACTCTTGATGATCTCATCTGCCACCTATCACCCCTCTTGCTCCCATAACATCTCACTTACTCCTGTCACTCTCATCTGCTGACACCTTCCCACCTACTCCTGCTGATCATATCTGCCCCTTACCATCTCACTTACACCTGATGCTCTCACATGCCTCCTATCATCCCACCTAGTGATGATACTGCCTACCTATGACCAGACCATCTTATTACCTACCTATAACCAGACCATCTGATTACCCACCTATGACCAGACCATCTGATTATCTACCTATGACCAGACCATCTATTACTGATATCAACTGCCTGCAACCATCCTACTAGGTATTGTTGATCCCACCTTTCTACTAATCCGTCCACAGAGTCTTGGTTCCTGTGACCAGCTCCGTTGAGCCACTGGACTTTGAAATGGCATCTGTGGCTGAGAGGAGAAGACAGGTCCTATTCAGTGCCCTTACATCTGGTGACAGCGACAGTATCCCAGACCCTGATGGCTTTCTGTCTTTGGGGGCCCCTGAGAGGAGCAGTGATACTTTGACTCCTCTGAAAGAGCTGCTCCTTTGCATGCAAGAGAAGCGCCGCTTGAGGTAAGAGAGAAAGCATGATTGAGTAGGAGGGTAATAGATTGCAGGTGTGTGTGTGCTGTGTGAGTATGGGGTGCTAATCTTGGTGCCTACTCCCTACTAGGGTGTATGCAAGCCCCGCCACATTCACTTCAGCTGCACTTTTTAGGACTAGAAGACAAGAGAGACTGACCCTGAGGTGAATTAGGTACATTTCTTTTTGTCAAAATGTTTTATTCAACAAAGCAATATCAACAAAGTGATACATCATCATTAAACGTCCAACAGCAGGTTCATTACAGAAATTAAGAAAGGAATCCAAAACTTGGCCAATCTTTAAAATGCATTTTTCTTTTAAGAAGACACAAACTGAAAGCACCACAAAGGGGGATACATGGAAAAGCTGTTGAGGGGGTAAAATGGGAGTGGGGATACCGTCTGGAACAGACAACAAAAGGAACACCAGCACAACCGAGCTCACTGATACAGATAGTGGTCTCCTCGATCAGTCCAAAGTCTTCATTATAACAGTGAAATGTTGGCCATTAGCACCCGGGGCAGAGGACGCAACCAATCAGGTTGATTGGATCGCAAGCTGAATCTTCTGATCTAAGTCCGCGTTGCACGCAACCTGATGGCTGCTTTCCCCACCCACCATATTCTCCACCCCCTCCCTTGACTTCTTATTTTCAGTTCCTCTCACACCCAGTCCCACTTACCTGATTACTGCAGTGATGGCGGCGCCTGCCGCTGCTGCTGCTGCTTCCGTTCCGTTGTCCCTGCTGGCCGCCATGGAAATGGAAGAGGGACTCCATACGGTGCCTGGCCTTCATGATTCATGACGTCCATCTTTAATGAGTATTTTGTTTCAATGAACAGGACGCTGTGGGGCGGCTATTGATTTAAACAAAATACTTTGCTCTCAGCACGCATTCCACGGAGTAGAATGGGGGGTAACGGCCCAGGGCCCGAGTTAATAAACCTGAGCGTATATTATAACAATGGAATGTTGAATTTAACTACTGTTACAAGGTTTGATGTTTCTCTCTCAGCATTATGCATCAATCAGTGTCTCTCTTATACAGCATTCCACTTTGCAAATGCTCACTCCAAGGTTCTGAGCACCTTCTCCAATTGTTTTATTTTGTTTCTAACCTGATTTAAACCATTTGTGTGTTATTGCCATATTAATGATGGCCTTAGTGCCCCGCAGGAAGTGCTGTAACAAGTGATATCGTCCCTTACCCTTGCTATGATCCCAAAGGTTTTCATCGGGCCCATAACCTGGGTGTGTGCCAATACCACTGGTTACAGCCCTCCCCCAGTGTTGTAATGTCTCAGTATAATCATGCACATACAGGTTAGTAACAGGCCCCAATCAAGAGGATTTTTAAATAGGCAGGTGCCTCTGAAAGTCAAGTAGGGCTATGGCAGAGTAAGGAACACTGTCTAACTCTTCTAGCCTCTCAAGTGACCCCCATTGCCCTGTGACCAATCCGCCTCTATAAGTAGACTAAAGTTAAGAGGACACACCCATGGTTAAATGGAATATCAGCTATTTTGCAAAATAGCTGGTAATTAGGGCCGGTCATAGGATTTTCAGAGCTCTGTGGCAAAACACAGGCAGGGACCGCTAATTTGCGTATATGTATTGATATCATTGAACTTAACATCACAGGAAGTGATATCAACATTTTATATCCAAGGGCATCATGGGACGTTACATAACAAGAAGCTGCCAGAAGCAAGCCAAAGGACACATATCTTTGTGATGTCCAATATATGAATAGTCATTGTGATTGCTATGGATCTACACTACTTACTATTTAAGCGTTGTTGCATTTTTAAAAATAGTTTCACTATGAACATGATTGTTAATATGTAAGTTTGAAGCTCTATAAAATACTATTTGTGTGCTAATAAACATACACCCTTTAAATAAAGTAGGTGATATAAAAAGCAAGGTTTATTTTGTCAATCTCTTGAGAAATGGCACACATTTGAGTAGCTTACTGGAGGTGTTTGGGGCTCTGACCTGTACATTCTAGCATTGCTGTTTCTATCACACTTTCTTGTGGGACAAATTGACTCCCCAACCCCATACTCGTGGCACTTCAATGCTACTTTATTTTCAAAAGGACATTTAAATGATGTTCCAAGGCCTTGCAGGGGACTGTAGGGAGCTCCTCGGAGCTTCACTCTTAAGGGCAACAAACTAGTTATGCAGGGTGAACTGTTGCCTTCCAGGGTCTAGCGTGCTAATAGGTTCCACACTGCCCAAGCCCTGGGCCGACCCTGCTGATCATAGCATCATATGATGTAAATCACTGCTTTTCAAAGTCAACCAAGATTGATGAGGACATAGAACCAGCATCTCGCACACCCCAACATATTCCAGTTCAGACCATCCCACCTGCATTAGAAAGATATCCCATGCTCATTAAGTGAGCATATCTGAACATCCATTCATCTGAATACAGTGGTAATTCAACTCTATTCTTTAAAAATGTGGCTTAAGCTTTCGGGCTGCAGGCCTGTAATATCCCCCTAGAGTGTGCACCACCTGCACGTGCGCACTCCTGGCCCCGGCCGCCTGTATATGATGCTGCATTAATGGAAGGCGCTTCCATGCACATTACCTTAAATCAGGGTTTTCCAACTCCAGGCCTCGAGGGCCGGAATCCTGACTGGTTTTCAGGATATCCCTCATTAATATTCATGAGGAGAAATGTGCATAGATTTAGAATTATTCTATGCAAATTTCCTTCCTGAATATTAATGAGAGGGGTCCTGAAAATCCGGACCACGAGGCCTGGAGTTGGACAAGCCTGCCTTAAGTAATGAAAGCCTATTACACACCACACTGCTAGTAAGTCTTTGATTTCCTGGAGCTGAGCTCTTATGATCCTGTTGTGGGGCATCTGACATCTTGGAGCCCCACATTAAATCACACTGAGCCAGTAAGTTGCATCACTGGGATCGTGCCCCATGACAGTGTACGTCCTCTTTTTATTCTCCCCTGTGATGAAAGCCGTACCCTGTCACCACGGACGTCGTACGCCACAACATCCCTATCAACATTTAACAAACAACCAAAGAAAACATTGAACAGTTAACTCTAAACATGTTGATAGTCATGATGCTCTCGGGGACCGTTCGCTGGGTTTCAGTCCATCACATAATCCTTGAAGCGTCCAGGATACCGAGACCTGGCCGTTGTGTCCTGATCGGGATCAGACTCGTCGTGATTTACTCCACCTCTATTGTCAACGTCTGAGTCCAGCTGAAGTGGCACACCCAGGTACGTGCGCCACATCCAACTTAGAGTGAGGTGAATCCTCTAGGAGCTCTCCCTTGAACATATTGAACCAGCTCCTGTTCCGCATTAACGACTCATGGCCTCTCTCAGCAGGTGACATAGAGCCTTATTTTTGGGTAACGATCCATGGGCTGCTCTCATCATCTACTTTGTCCTCCAGCTCTGGGAAACACACCTTTGTCTTGCTGGTCCTTTGATGCACTACATGCACCAGGTCCATCACTTGCCTTTGCCACTGAAGAGGAATGACCAGTTGGGAGACGCACAGCAGAACACCTTTGAGGCCGACAGAGAGAAATGACTAATCTTCTTGTGTTCTATGCTGTGTGATGGCCAGAAGTGTCCTCCACTGTCCCGTACATAGCTGGGTAAGGATATTCTGGAGCCCTTCGTCATATCATGTGGCATTGACAATCTCGGACAAGGACATGACTTTGGGATGACAGATCTCGTGACCATTCCGACGAAGCCTTCCACATCCTGGTCTACTTCTCTTGTATGATCATGTGGTCGCAGAGGGTGGTGTAACAGATAATTTGCACCAGCCCTGAATAGGAGAGTCACCCTGTATTCCTGGCACTGCAGCAGCTAGTGTGAGAGCTGGAGGGGAGTTTGTGGTTCAGATCCTTGCATGATAGGGACCAGTGGCTTGTGATGCATGAATACAGTCACTGGGTAACCAGAGATGATGACGTGGAAGCGCTGGCACCCCCATAGGACTGCCAGGGCCTCCCTCTCGATTTGCAAATATATCTCCACCATGGGGGAGAGGGCCTTGCTTGCATATACAATAGGACGTCTGACACCTTGGGGATCGACCTGCACAAGTATCGCATTTAGCCCGACTGGGCTGGCATCCACCACTGACTCTGTCTCTCTGGTCATCCACCACTGACTCTGGATGGGTATACTTTTGCCATGCAGGTGTCTGCAACAAGGGAATCTTTTGTGCTGCTGAAAGCACCCTGCTCCGCTTGACCCCATCATAGTTAACAGTTGTTGTGGAGTCTCCGACAACTTCAGAGCCCTGCAAAAAATTACACAGAGTCAATAAGTTGATTCACTGGAATCCCGCCCCATAGCAGGGCATGACCCCTTACCCCTTTTTTATTCTCCCACGTGACATAGAGTGTACGGTGTCACCAGGGACATCCTATGTTACCACAGATCCAAACATAAAGCACCCCAATGGCGATGAGAGGAAGCTACGGCCACGTCCCAGCTGTACTTGTCTTTTGAGTCCACGCTGTTCGCTGATGCTCGTCAAAGCTCAAATCATGCAAGGAGTGTCTCGCCTCCTCTGGCCTTTCTGCAATGTGTAGGTCCTCCGCCTATACCATGGGCACCATTGTAGGATTCCTTCCGCACTTATATTAAAGGCACAGAATGTACACAGTTTGCCTCGGCTCACCGTTGAGCACTAGTGAATGCTCAGAAGGCCGGTGCCTGTTCACCATTGCACCGATGTGGCCCAACCAGACGGTTGCTGATGTATTCAAGGAGGCATTTGGCCATTTGGATAAACGTTTTAGCAAACGCATACACATAGTGTTACCATGCAAATGTTTTATGACTGATTACAAGCCCTGTTGGAATCCATTGAATACTTCCTCACAGCACTCACATCAGCCGCAGAGGTTTTTGGGCTACTGACTGATCAAATTATTCGAGGTCAACTAGTTCTTCACTATTACAATGAATGGGTTGCCAGGAGTGCGAGAGGTATTATGGATGCACAGGAAATGTTTGCTTGATGATGTTCTCACGACTCCCAAAACCATATTGCTAGTTGTGCATGAAACAAGCCACACCCTGAAATGTGTGCTCGCCAGAGTCCAGCGAATGATAATTATGTGCAAAATGAAATTTGAGCCTCCTCTTTTCTCATGAAACCTATGTCAGTCACTTGTGCATGCACTGCTTCTAATGTGATACTACAACACCATATGATTATTCACATTCAGTGCCCAGCAAAAAACCTTCATTGCTCAAAATGCTCAAAGTTTGTCCACCCAGCTAGAGTAGGCAAATCTGCGTTCTACAGAACTGTGGCCTTAGAGTAATCAAGATGACATTGATGATATTGACGAATGTACTGAGAGCATGGACCAAGTGGTACTGAGCTTGGAACCAGACACCACCACTGTTAGAAAGAAGAAGCCATTTGGCTGATTTAGGACCTGACTGTATAATAAACCTCAGCTTGGCTTCAAAGTTAATTGATCCCCAGTGGAAATGACAGACGTCTTCCTCCAGACATATCCCCATGGGCATATAGGAGTTTCAAAATAACCACAAAATAACCACAACATGGTTTCAGTGCAGGGACATTTGCTTCAAAGATTGCAAAGCCCCGGTAAAAGTATGTGTGGTGTGGTAGGTCAGAAGAAGGAGGCGAACAAAGAGGTGGTATTTCTAGCTGTGATTATATTCAAATAATAAACAAAAGGCCTATCTACCCCTAACAAGTATGGGGTTTACCTACCTAACATAAATCTAACTAGGGTGCTCGTTGTTAGTGAGGTAGTCCAAATCAAAATAGTCTGTCCTCCATCCAAAGACTACCCTACGCTGACCCTACCACTAAGGGTTCTATTAAACCAACAAAACAAAAATTGTGTTCCATGAGAATGACTCCCTTCTCCTGGACAGGCCTCCTTAGCCTTAATAATCTTGAGATAGTTCCTTGTGATGAAGTTAATCCGTTCCTTTAATTTCTCAAGGAGATTCTTCCACCTTCTCTCAGGTATCCCCTATCTTGACTTATTTACAGTTCCTTGTTTCCCCACTCAAGGGTCTTGGCCTCTACACCTCTGATTTTCTTTTGCATCAATATCTCTCTCACTTATACGTGTTTCACAGTCTCTCATTCCACGTAGACCAGTGTCCCCGGTCCCTTTTTCCACCTTTTTTATACATTTTTCACAGTCTCTCATTACACAGAGACCAGTGTATTTGGTCCCTTTTACAATTTTGTTATTTTCTAGGCACTTCCACTTATGGGAACCAACATGTAGGCACTTCTGCTCCTCTTTGCTAATGTCGTCTTTTGACTTTCTTCACTATCTTTACTGTTTTTGTAATCACTGGGACGAGTGTGAAGAGTCCCTCAGTATTCTTTATATACTCTGCTGCGTTCACACTTACTAGGACGAGTATGATGAGTCCTGTGGTATTTGTTATATGCTCTGCTGGCTGCTTTCATGGTTCCTGGGATGGTTATGATGAGTCCATTGATATTCGTTATCTATTCTGCTGCTTTCACAGTTACTGGGACGAGTATGATGAGTTCCTTTGTATTCGTTATACTCTTTGCTTTCACGGTTCCTGGGATGGTTATGATGAGTCCATTGATATTCGTTATCTATTCTGCTGCTTTCACAGTTACTGGGACGAGTATGATGAGTTCCTTTGTATTTGTTATACTCTTTGCTGCTTTAACAGTTACTGAGACGAGTATGATGAGTCTCTCAGTATTCGTAATACTCTTTTCTACTGTTACAGTTACTGGGACGAGTATGATGAATCTCTCAGTATTCGTGATACTCTCTGCTGTTGAGCATCTGCCTGTGGCCCTTCCAGGATCTCCAGCCGTTCCCGTTATTTCTAGCTTATTAGGTTGGCATCACTGGTTCTTCCTGTGGGGTCGGGATCACGCTGTCTCAATAAATACTTCCAGTGCCTTCCTTTCCTTCTCTGCTTTGCTTTTCGTGAGTCTGTAGATTATTCTGCTGGATGGTCTGAGCATTGTTGTCAGACCACAAGGTCCACCTCCTTGAGGTCATGCCACCACCTGGCAATGTTTCCACACACACAAGGCGGCTCCCTGCTGGCTCCTTAACCATGTTCCTCCTTCGTTCTGCACATCCTCTTGACCAAGGATCTCCTGGAATGCCCTGGCTTCTCTCTCCGAGGTTCGAACTTCCCGGGTTCACCTTCTCGGTGAACACGACTATCTAAGGCAAGTCCTTCTTCTTTTTTATCCATCTGAGCTGGGTCCTCCCCAGTGGAGGATCCTTGTCCTTCTTCTCTTTCCCTGAAGTATTCTTTTTACTCCATAATTCACACTCTTCACAGTGGTCTCTACTTGCCATGGAGGAGTGATTCATGCCCATTCACCAAATTTTAGCACTAGTACTTAAAGGTTATGTGTGCTCTCTCCTTTCTCTTCTTCTCTCATTAATGGTGGCACCCAGTGCAGGGCCCTTGTGGCCCCCTTCTAATCCTCTAAGGACATCATTAATATTTAGCTGAATGGCACCATCCTGGTCCAAAGCTCTCAGGTCAACCTTCTCCTCTTTGATAGACGCTTCCTGTGCCTCATCAATTTCCTTTCTTCTCCTGCTGTCCCTTCTCTCCCTTCTTTGGCTTAGTTGCCTCCCCCCCTCTGCCTCCTCCTTGGCTACCTTGCCCTCTCCTCCTTCCTCTTTTACCACCCCTCGGACTCCTTCTTCCCCTCGCACGACGTACCTCAGATTTGTACCCATCCCCAGAAGTCTTTCAAAGTTGGCAACCTTCTCCATATTGCCACTCTCAACACTTGCTCAGCTGTCAAACACTCCTCTGACATCTGTCGCCTCCTGGAAGAACTTGATCTCGATGTCATGGTTCACAGCCAGCTCTGTCACGAGTTTTGACACTCTCCTCTCTGGTGGCTACAAGATCCTCTATGCGGCCAGATCCAACCATTCCAGAGTGGGTGCAGCCTTAATCTTCCTGGAGTAAATTCCTACCTCTGTCATTCCTATGCAGGCCTACTCCTCTTTCGAATGCCTTGTCTGCAGGCTCTCTCTCTCTCCTGGCCACTCTCTTACCCTGGCTACTATCTATCGGCCACCTGGTCTGATCACCTCCTTCACCTCTGAGTGGGCGGACCTCTCCTCCTCCCTCCTGGCCTCAACCACTCAACTCCTCCATCTTGGAGACTTTAACATCCACCTGGATGCTTCTTGTCCCTCCTCTGGACTCTTTCGCGACCTCTGCGACTCTCTCTCTCTCTCTCTCTCTCTCTCTCTCTCTCTCTTTCTATTCTTCCCTCTGGCCCGACTCACTCTGCACACTCTGGATGTTCTGATCTCCTCAGACCTCCCCCGCTCTATCGCCCTCATCACTCTATTGCCCTGGAGTGATCACTTTCTCCTTTCCTCCCATCTCTCCCTTTCTATCACACATGAAGCGTGTGTCAGTTGAGACTTTCGCCGCCACTTTCGCTCCCCCTCCTCCTCCTCTGACTGACTCACATCCTGACACAGCCCTTTCCATGCTCCACTCGTCTATCCCTGATACTCTTGATGTTCTTGCCCCTATCATGAGGATCCACTTGAAGCTCAAAGCCAAGTGTAACTCCTGGTATGACTCTGACCACATCACCCTTAAACGCAAGTGCAGGGTGGCTTTGAGGAAATGGTTAGCTTCTTGCGCATCCTCTGACAGACTGGCCTGCTGCCTGCTCCAAAGGAAATACCGGTCCGCACTAAGAGAAGAGCCCGCATCCAAGCCCGTGGCTCGTGGCATCTAACAACTCGGCCGAACTCTTTAAAATCTGCAAGGAGCTTGTCAATTCTGCTGAAGTCTCTACCTCTCCTGTCCCCTCCCGGACCTGGCTACTCATTTCATCTCTAAAACCCAAGACATCCTGTCCACCCTCTCATCCTCTCCTCCTTCTCCTCCCTCTACTCTCTCCTCTACCTCTGCCCCCCCTGTGGCCACATATTCTCCCTCTTTCTCTTCATTTCCTCTGTTCTCCCCTGACAAGGTTTCTAGACAAGTCCGATCTATGAAAGTCTCGTCAAAACAGGTTCTTCCCTGTTCTTCCAAAACCATCAAGGACCACATTGACCCCCTCGTTCCTGCCCTGGCTGACTTCTGCAACCACTCCTTCGCGACTGGAGCCTTCCCTTCCCCCCTGAAGCACTCTCTTGTGCACCCTCTTCTCAAGAAACCCTCAGCCGACCCCTCCTGCCCGGCTATCGCCCAATCTCCATCACTCTTTTCTTGGGCAAACTCCTGGAAAAGCTGGCCATCTCTCAGCTTAATCTTCACACTGAATAGAATATGTTGGTTGTCTCCATGACCATCAGTCTGGCTTCAGAGCAGCCAGAAGCACAGAAACCGTTCTCCCGAACATCTGTGAACACCTGCTCTCTGATCTTAATTCTAATATCCCCTCTGTCCTCATCTTACACAACCTCTCTTCTGCCTTTGACATGGTCAACCATGCCATCCTGATCAATCGTCTCTGTGATGATCTGGGTTCACCGATCAGGCTTTGGCCTGGCTGACCTCATTCCTCTCTGACCTACTATTCCAAGTCCAACTTGGGTCCTTCCTTTCCTCTATCTAACTCTCTACCTGTGGTGTTCCCCAGGTGTCTAACCTCTCTTCCTGGCTGTTCAACCAATACCTGGCACCTCTTGCCTACCGCATTGCCGCTCTTTGCTTCAACTTTCAGTGCTATGTGGATGACACTCAGCTCGTTTTCAAGCTCCCTTCTGTCACCTCTTCTCCTTCTCTCATCTCTGACTGTCTGTCTGCTATCCAGGAGTGGTGTGCTGCCAACAATCTCTGCCAGTAAGAAGGAGATTCTCCTCATCAACACACCAGCACGCTCCTTTCCTGTCACTCTCTGGCTGGCTTCCCTTGGCCCTCTTCCTGCTCCCACCTGTGAGGCTAAGAACCTTGAGGTCATCTTCAACACCACACTCTACTTTTCTCCTCACATCTCTGATGTCTCTAAGAAGTCAAACTACCAACTGCACGTCCTCAGAGGTATTTTTCCTTTCCTCTCCTTTCCCCAGAAGCTCACTATCTTTAGAGCTTTGGTTCTCTCTAAGTTGGACTACTACTGCAACAGCCTCTTTCTAAATCTGCCTGCTTCTCCTCTCCGCCCTCTGCAACTCATCCAGAACAGGACTGCGAGACTTGTCCTTGGCCTCAAGTCCAGGGATCGTATCTATCCAGCACTGAAATCTCTGCATTGGCTCCCTCTCAGTGGCTGCAAGGATTAAGTTCAAGACCCTCTGCATTGTCCACAAGGTCTTCTGGGGCCTGGGTCCTCAATACCTCCAACTTTCTCTTTGTAAATACCTTCCTACTCAAGCTCTTTGCTCCTCCACCTCGAACTCCCTCAGGGTCTGTCGCTTCTTTAAGTAACGAGTTGGTGGTAGATCTCTTTCTTCGGTTGGGCCCCCCCCGAACAGCCTGCCTGTCTCTCTGAAACTTGAGGAGCACCCTCTCCGGTTCCGGAAGCACCTCAAGACCTTCCTCTTTGCTTCTTCCTTCTCTCATCCTCTCCCCTGCTGATTTCCTGTCTGATACTGTACTGGTCACCTGGCTACCCTCTGATTTCGGGCCCAGGTCCCTACCCACCCAGTTGCACCCCTGCACTGCCTCCCGGCAACCCTTGCACTTGGGTCTGTATCTGTAACCCTACAGTCCCCCTACCTGCACTTTTTGGACACCTGCTGTCTGCACGTACCCTTGCACCTGCCGGCCGCACTTCTTGTTATTGTTTTGATCCCAAGTACAGCACTGCCCCCTCCCCTGGCACTTTTTCCCTCCTTCTCCCCTGCACTTGCGTGATCTCAATGTCACTTGGCCTAGTAAGATCGTTGTGTCTGTCCTCCCTGTGTTCTCCTTTCCTTGCCTCGTCGCGTCTTGCAACACTTGTGGTTAGGCGCTTTACAAAGGCCAAATCATATCATATGCATACAAATGTGTCAAAGCTTATTTTTTGCAAGAAATTGCCACTTCAAGTCACTGTCGAAGTACTCGCAGAGATCTTTTGTCGTGAGTGACTAAAAATGCTAGTCTCCGACAATGGTGTTTAGTTCACATCACAAGCCATGACTATGTTTCTACAGTCACATAGGTATATCACACACTCAAGCTGCATCTTAAAGGTATCGGCTAACTAGAAGGGGTGAACAATTTTTATAAAGAAATGCTACAACTAGCTAGACATTTGCAACAGATTGCCATCAAGTGGTTCAATTTGCGGTAGCTGTGCACAGAGTGAAGATAAATTCTACCACTGGAGTAGCTCACCTCTCAATCAAATGACGCAGAATAGCCTATACTGTTCTCCTGCATCAACGAGTGGTTTTCCCCGAAGAATCAAGTCTAACGGCAGCAGACATTTAAAGCAAAGTACTGGAAGAATAAGTAAAGAGACCGAGGTATTACAACTATAGGAAGGTGAAGGCAGGAGTAATTTTTTTGGTTGGGAACCCAGTAAAAGTGAGGTTACCACTAAAGTGCAAAGCTTCTGTATCCATATTCAGCTAAGCCTTTACCATCTAAAAACTCTTACCCAAATCAGTCATGGTTGAAGGAAAGTGAAAGTCTTGGTCCCACCCAAAAAGGGTCAGTGCAGCCCGAACTGATTGATCACATCCCTTCTGCACAAGACCACAAGCAACCTCCGACATGTTCCAGCATCATTCAGCCTCATGAGCGAGCCGCAGGTTGGGTCTCTAGGCTCTGCTGGCTCGGGGCCCACATCTAGGATTACCCATCTCACTTGGGAATGACTAAAGCAAAACAAAAGAGATGATGGCTGGAGGGGTTAAATTCAATCTTAACCTCTGACACAAGTTTGGGCACCTCTCCAAACCATCATTCTTCAGCCTGCCAAGCCATTACAAAAGGGGAAAGGCCATATACAAATCAGGCTTGGTCCACCCTAAAAGGCACAGTTCTGTTGCTTTGACAGTAAAAATGTGAGGCCACAATAAGAACGCATGTCCAAATTAGCTGTAAAACTCATAGTATTGGCATTACCATTGATGCCCATTAAAATATGCCATGCACCAATGTAGTCCAGCCACGTATTAACACTTATCATGTTTGCGTTACCATGGATATAGTTACTATGGAAAATCAGGCACCACCTGTAATATATGAAGACAAATATGAAAATGCATCCTATTTAATTAATTAGATTATTTCTTATATTTGAACCATGACAGTAAGCCGCTGTCGCAGGCAGTAGCTAAACAAACCCTTATGAACCAGTGGTGAAATCCCCTAGTAGTGTATGTTCCCTTGTGAATATATCGCTGCTAGATTGTTCTTCTGTTATATCATTCAAATAAATATGTAAGCATCCACATATATACAGCACAATTCAAGTAATTTTTAAAAGGTGTTCATTTTTAATCAGGAGACAAAACTAGGAGAAACAGAAGTCCAATGCATTTCAAACTATTAAAAGTCTTTCATCAATGTTCAAATCTGCAATGACACATAAAAAGACAAAGAACAAAAAGAAACCCAAAATAAGATGTGAGCATAAATGCTTGTTCTCACAATCTGACATGCAGGACAAAAAGAAAGTGACATGCAGGACAAAAAGAAAGAAAAACTACTTTACCTGCCTCTTTCCTAGTCATTCAGCTCCCCTGTGTTGATCTGTTTACAGACATGAACATGTTATAAGAGACAGTCCCCACTGGGCCCTGTCGATAATATATAGCAGTGACCTAGTTGCTAGACGCTGTTTTGACTCAGCAATAAAGAATACCCCCCCACGCTGAGCACAATAACATGTTAATATCAATAAGAAACAAACATTGTTACATTGTTTATGCTCAACACATTCAACTTCAAACTGTCACTCTGTGTCCTGCATCAATCACAGACAAGTAATTCACAGGTGGTAACAAAGTGCTATAGTTTATCTAGTCATGTTATTTCAGTCACTAGAGAATGAGTTCCTAAGTATAATATCTCTCTGTTAAAGTTGTCTATGCGGAGAACAATAAGGTAGTTCATAAACTCTGATAACAAATGGAAAATAAAATGTCTAATCATAGCTACATACGTATGCATGGAAATAAAGCAATGTGTTCAAAAAGAATCATTCAGTAAAAGAGTGACAAATACTTTCTTGGTGCCAACGAGTATTGTCTCTCAGGCTCCTCGTCAGCTAATGGTTCTGCGTCTATAGCCTGGTGTATTGAAGTATATTTTCGTGTCAAAATTACAGCCTGAATATAGTGAAGTCATAGGCCATGTCCACGTATAATTATCCTAAAAGTGCGTATTGTTTCTTCGCCAAACAAGATAGGGATGTTCTTCAAGCAAGTAATAAAAGATCAGGGCTAATAAGTTGTGAATGTCCTTGTTTGAAAACACCATTCATTTGTTCATAAAGATGTACCAAATAACAGAGGAATCTGCTTGTTTATGTCGTGTAACAATTAATTAATAACAGGTTGATTCTTTGGCTCTCTTAAAAATATACGAACATCACTTTGCCTACCAACAATCAGGAAATAAAAGAACATTCGCAGTAGTTTTTGAGTGTCCTCATCAGACAGGTTATCTGTACGTTCACAAAGATGTGCCAGGTAGTGAACGAGTCTGTTTGCAAATTTCATGTGTCAGCAATTTATTGTAAGTCGATTCCTGGGATCCCTCAGAAATACACAAGTGCTAGTGTGTCGGCCAACAAGATAGGGATATTTGCGAATCAAAAGGTAAAGGATCAACCCAAGTAGTTTGTGACCATCTTCGTCAGGCAGAACCATCAGTATGTTCGAAGAAATGTTCTGGTAATTGTCTGATCTGGTCTAAAATTGCTGCCAAAAGTCGTTTAATCGCTAGACCATTCTTACGATCCTGGATGAAAGTACAAACATCAATACGACAGCCAACAAGAGCGGGGTAAGCTCTGAGTATAAAAATGAAGACAGCAAGAAGTGGTCTATGTAGGTCAACATCAGTGAGTACCATATGATCCTATAAAAAGAAACTCTGTTTGAGAGGAGTCAGGGAACTTCTCTCTCTTCCAGTCTTCGAATATAAAATCAAGGTCTGGCATTTATCTGTTTTTTCTTTTGCAGTCCAAAGTCAAATGTCAACACACTTCTTTGGCTCAAGAACAGTAATTTATTTTCACTCCTTGATGTAGCAAATACAAAGAGTGTTTTCCAGGAAAGCCACAGTCCAAAGCACTCTTTATCTATCTTTTAGTCTCTGCGTCCTTTTTCCTTGTCATCGTTGTAGTCTGCACATGCTGAACTGCTTCTTCTTGACTTTCTTTCGAATGGGGTGGGTATGCGGGGTCTCTCCGGCGTAGACTTTGACGTCACCTTGATGAATCCACGCTCTTCTTCCCACAACTTTAACAGCTGATGGTGTAGTGTACACCACAATAAAAGGGCTGCCAAATTTAGCCTTGTTACACTTCCTTGTGAAATTCTGAATAAATATTTAATCTCCTGGAAAGACCTGTGGTACAGAAAGTTCTTGCACTCGGGTTGCTGAATGGTATTAATCTGTATTCTGAACCCGAGACCCCGTCCCTTTGACTTGGTCTGAAATGACAGAGATACTCGTGGTCATACATGTTAAGTAATGACATAGCTCAGTTCCTAACAATTCTGCAGTTGTCTGGGCATCACTCCTAGTCTTCAATGAAGGAGTTAGAGGCGTTCTCATTCGCCTCTAACGGATGTAGCCAATCCTGCGTGCACGGTCGACATCACGTAGCCGGAGTCACTGTACATCTTTATTTCCTGGTCTGCATGTTTCTGGAGCGCGACAACAAGCGCTACCAATTTTGCAGCTTGTGCTGAGAAATGAGATGGTAGTCTTGCACTTGTCATAACTTCAAACTCCCCATTAGGCGTATGCTTTACTACAGCAGCACCTGTATACCTTAATCCATCAGTGTGATCGATTCTTGACAAACCCTCAATAAAAAATATTCCCCCTGCATTTTATTTGACTCTCGGGATATCATCATAGAATTCCACATAATTCGAACAATCATTTACTCATCCTCTGCTAATGGTTCAGCAACAAATATGGCAGGGTTCACCGTTTTACATCTGACTGTTTTGATCGTTGGATTTGATATTACCACTTCATATGCAGAAGTTCTTTGAGACGACAAAGTACCTTAGGGTTTCTCTAAGACAGCAAACAAAGCATGCTTAACAAATAACATCATTGAGCAGCCAATCACTATGCTGGCAGACTTCTCAATAGCAAAAGCGGTAGCTGCCAATGACTGTTCGCAAGGGAAGTGACCCTTCATTACTGGATCCAAAATCTCACTATAATATGCCTGGGGCATGTACCCCAACGTGGTTCTCTGCCTAAGTACTGCTGTCATGACTGCTCCATTCCTCTGAATAATTGGGAATTCCTAAAACTGGAGCCGTACAAATTGCTTTTTTCAACTCATCAAATCCTTCCTCCATTTCCTCAGCCAATGCAATCTTTCCCTGACTTTGTTGTGCCTTTTTCAGGGTTTGCAACAATGGTCTTGTATATGAACTATAATCAAATACCCATGCTGTAACATAATTGTACAATTTTAAAAACGGTGTCATCTGCTTTATCGTGTGTGGTTTTGCGATTTTCAAAATCACCTCAGCCCTTTCAGGTGTGACTTTCTTTCTTTCATGCGAAATTAGCTGCCCTATATACGACACTTCCTTTTGACAATACTGCAATTTCTCTTTGTCCACCCTATATCCTTTCTCTGCAAGAATGATCATTAGCTGAATCGAGTCCTGTCTACACTCTTCTTCTGATGTGCTGCAAACTAATATGTCATCTACGTATTGCAACACAACACTTGGCAAATCTATATTGCTTAAGTCCATCTGCAGGACTCTATTGAAAATTGATGGAGACTCACAATAGCCTTGGGGAAAACGTGTACATTTCAATTTAGTCTGATGAAACGTAAATGGCATAAGATCTTGGGAGTCCTTATGTAACAGGATTGAGAAAAACACATTTTTCAAGTCAATCACTGTGAAATACTGTGCCTCTCCTGGGATATTACATAGAATCGTCGCTGGATCCGGAACTAGAGGAAACTCTGCCTCTACAATCTGGTTAATTGGGCGCATGTCCTGAATTAAACGCCACAACCCCCCCTTAGATTTTTTGATAGAATACACTGCCATATTCCATGGTGACTCTGACGTCACTAAAATACCTTGATCCATCATAGCTGAAATAGTCTTAAAAATCCCCTCATCTGCTTCTCGGGACATGGGGTACTGCCTTACCCGAGAAAGAATTGCTCCTGGTTTCAGCTTAATCTTAACCTCTCCTACCCCCTTCAATAGTCCTACGTCATAAGAACCTGTAGTCCATAAAGAAGTTGGCACCTTCTCCATGTCCTCATCAAAATATGTAGGACATTGTTGCATGATCACCATTCGCTGTGGGATCTCTCTCCTTTCTGTTCTAATCCAATACGTGATGCTCATCCCAAACACTACTTTGTCATCTGACGGGTCGTTCTTAAACATAACTTCTACAGTGACTTCAGTCAATCTAAACCCTTCCTCAATAGCAATCACTGTTCTCCATGGTCTGCCCTCGTCATTGAATCCTTCGGGCATGGCCAACTCTCCTCGTACTATGGCTGCCTGTAATTCCAAGGGGAATATCTGTCCCCCCACTTCGTTCATTGGTAGCTGTGGTCTAAACAAAAATTCATCAGGTATTCTCATTACCTTTCTCGCAAATCCAGGTAGCCATGTTAACAAAATGCACACTCCATAATGAAAAACCTCTGGTTCTAATAGGTTTCCCTCACAAGGCTATTTGCCCTGTGAATGCCATAATAAACTTGCGTACATTCGAATAATGTATACCTGGCGTTGAGCACACTATACCCTCATCAGTGAAGGAGATCGTCGTATTCAATTTTGCCATTAAATCCCGAGCCAGTATATTAACTGACGTTTGTTTTGAATACAATAATGGAACAGACATGTCACATTCCTCTATCGAAACTGGCAATTTTTCAGTAAAAAGGAACTCTGCTTGTAGCTCCTGAGAATCCTTGAGCAATCATGGCACTACCCGTTACAATATGATATGATAGGTTATTTATAACGCACTTAATACCCAGAGGTTTCTAAGCACTGACCCGGGCATCGAATCTGTGAGGCTCTGTGTCAGATTGCTTCCAAGGCGAGCACGTTGCCGCTAAGCTATGCTCCCGAGACCCGATAATAAAAATGTTCCCTCTCATATAAACGGACTTCCCTCCTTTCCTCGCAATTGGGAAATCTCAAATTGATCCTCTTTCCCTTTATTTTTCAATTTGCTGTTTGTCTTCATTTCGTGATATGCTTTCGCAATTCTATCTCCTATAGTTTCCTCTTCGAAATCCTCCTCTAGATTTACTCTGGAGGGCCCTGGCATCGGCTCTTGTGGTGGGAAGAACTCCTCTATGTCATCCCATGCTACTACTGGATTCAGGTTCATTAACTCTTTCTCAATGCGATCAATGTCGTGTGCTCTCTGTCTCCTTTTTCGTTCAATCTCCTCATCAAATGCTCTTCGATTCTTCGCCTCTTCTGTAACTCTTTCTTCCTCCTGTCTCTTCATCTCTCTTCTCTTATTTGCCATGCGTATTTCATCGTCTTTTCGTCTTTGCCTTCTCTTCTCTCGTAACTTCTCTTCCTCTTCTTCGTTTCTATTCTTTTATAGCTTATCCCGTTCTTCGATCGCTTGCTGCCTGTTATCATACTTCCTTTGCTCGTCTACCCCGTCTTCCTTTCTTAGCTGTTCTTCCTGATTCAGCTGTTCTCGTCTTTGTCTACTCTTTTGTTTAAACTCTTCTTCTTTCAATCGTTTCTCTAGTTCCCAGTCTTTTTTATCTTGCTCGTCCTGATCTTCCTTTTGCTGTCCCTCCCCAATGCTCGCTCCATCGAGTTTGAGAAATATCAGACCTCACATCCACTCATTTTGTATGAGCCCTATCTCGTCAGTTTTGTCACATTTTTTTCCAGAGCTTTCGCTGGACATTCGTCACTGCCATAAGCAGGCGGTTCATACGTTGGATTACTATATCCTGCCACTCCCTTAAGCTCTCTGAGTGGATACATTCCATCTTTTATACTTTCGTTGTCTACTCCAGGCATAGTAGGAGGAGCAGAAGGCTCATCACCCCCAATTTGCATTGGTTAAGCATCCACTCTTCAGGAGGTGGGTCTTCCCTTTCCTCCTGATACATCTTCCAAAGCTCTAAACTAGCTAGCCTTTTCTCCAGCTTTTTTCCTGTGTACGCTGCGTGCAAGCATGTGGTCATGTGTTGCAAAACCGCTTTTGACAGCGATCCCCCTTCGGGCCACGGCATGAACGTCTTATTCGCCTTACCTTTAACCCATTCTGCACTATACTGTTTGAGATTGGGTGCAGGTTTTGGCAACTGCTTGTATAAGTGGAGTAATATCCTCCATTGTGACAAGGCTCACTCGCCTGTCAATACTTACCGTACTTTACACAAATAACACTCTAAGCAGACAATCAATTTGATATGAGTGTGCACCAATCGTCGCAGCTCCAAACCTTTATATTTTGTTTCACTTCAATCTTTCTACTTAATCATACTCTCGATAATTCTCTCTTATCTCTTGAACACAATTCTATTCTCTTGTCGCTCTTCAACACTTCACTTTTTTTACTCACATATACAAAACATACAGACAAGACTGGCCGGCCCACATATATCTCCTTGCTGACGCTCCTCGCGGCTTCTTATTTCCCCTAATATACTCCTGATGGGGAGTGTAAAATATCTTTCTTAACAGACCTGTCTGTGTGTCTCCTATATATCTACTTAGATTTTGAGATATTTTCTTCTGTCATTCCTGAACGCAGGTCTCTGGGCTAACCTATGGAATGCTTTTCGTCTATATATTGCTTTTCCATACTCCTTATTACTATCCTAATACCCAACCAACCCTCCATTATTCTTTCCCATTGTTAGTTTCCCCATGCATACAGTTTGCCACATTCTTGAATCTACTCACCATTCGTTTTTCAACTTCCGACTCTCTGGATCGTCTCCTCATCAACCAGCCGATTCAGCCTTCGGTCCTCTCAGCTTCCCGTAAAAATCGGGAGGGGATTCCGCTTTAAAGCGAGGGACCTGTCCCATCTGTACTAGCAAGGTTTTATTGTTAAACTAACGGCCCCTATCCACAGGGAGCTTCACGTTTTTACGGCTAAATCGCGGAGGACGTCTGATATTTCCGGGACCCCAAAGCTTACTAGGTCGATGGGTCTTTAACCATCACCTCTGCTACCAAGTGAACTCTTATACCCAGGAGCCCTTTAAGACAAGGTAGCAATACTCAGAGGTGGATGGGGATGCAGACGTTACTCAAAGATCAATAATCAAAATGACTCAGGGCGATGGCAAAGTGTGTTTCTGTTTTATTATCAATTATCTAAAACAGGGAGTACAACGGGCATCATCCGACGCTGCACAGCTCGATCTCGAAACATTTCATAAAAAACAGCTGTTTTATAACAAAAATGTCTAATTGCTGATGTCACACTACGTGGAAAACTACAAAACCTATGAGTAATGGTGATTGGCTCTCCGTGAACATCTAGATATACGTTCTATATAGCCGGCAATCATAATTGGGTATCTAAGTCAGGTGGGCATCTAAGCCCATCCCAAATAACTGATCATTATCATTGTCAGTAATTACACGATGATCAATTGGTTCTACAAACTTTAGGGCTCTTCATTACATGACCCTCTATGATTGTTTTGGCACTCTTGTACCCTTCTGGAATATTCCTCACGCTAGCAGCACGCAGGCTACCATTCCAGGTGCATGGAGGCTCGGCGTGATCATGCCTCTCCACCAATTAGCCCACCATCTATCAACACCCCTACAGTCCGTCAGACAATTAAGCTTTGAACTTGGCCTTGTAGATGTTGCCTTCGTCTGAGAATTAAAGGGAGTGTAGCTTCTCTATGTCCTCCTAGTTTTGGAACAGCCTGACCCAAGCTATTTCGATCTCACCCATGTGACTTGGAGACAACTCTTTTGAACTCTTTGCAGCATTTAATCCTATTAAATGATGAACTTTTGATGCCTTCAGTGTTTTTTCATACTGCTTCAAACAAGAGCGTGTTCTTTTCTCATATTCGTTGTAGCCTTTTGAGAGGCATCCATTTCACTGTGGCCTTATTTACTTGGTCCTGGGCAAGCCCAACCTTTCTCGAAACTCGCCTTGCCATCAAAAGTGTCCAACTGCGCCACACATTTTGAAAGTCCTTTTTCTTATTCACGGGGTTCAAGAGCCTGCTAAAGTGCGTTGTGGAACACCCAGGTTCTATACATTCCTATGCATATACATTAGTGCATCGCCGCTATCTAATTCACTACGTAGCCTGCCTTATGATTTCTTTTCCCTACTTACGTTTCTGCAACTGTACACATGTAAACTGATTTACATAATCTTTACCGTTTCTGTGAGCATCTTCATCTCGAGTCTGAAAGTTGCTCATCTGTTTATTTTTCAAATGTGATTTTATTGTTTTTTCAACAGAGAAGAAATAACATTACATTTATAATTTGAACAAACTGGTATTACCAATAATTTTGTATCACGTTCAGTAATGTGCTCTTACATTGGTAGAAGCCACCCTAATATTCTCATTTCCCTGCCCCCTTCCCACCCTCCAACCACCCTGGGTATTCAACGGCATGCCTTGAACAAATATTTTCGTATGGCTTCTGAGATCCTGTAGGGCCAACCTTCTGTTATCACATGGCGTGTCACAATGATCTTTTTATTCTCCAGCATGGGGTCTGGCATGGATTCACATGCTCATGAATATTCCCCGTCGTCAGGCTGGGAATCCTCGGTAAAGAAAACATCAGTATCAGTTTTGTTTCTGATCTGTCTTTCTTAGTAGTAACCAATCACTGGTCTCTGGGTCATACTGCACCCAGCCAATGACTGCCCTCTCTCTAAGCCCCGCCCCTGGCAGCCATCCTCAGATTTTTACCGCACGCTCAAGTGTTGGGAGTCCTCGTGCTATAGCTCTCAAGCTTTTACTGCGTTTTGCGCTTTTTCAAAGAGATTTATCTCATTTTTCGGTTTTGTCGAGCCTTAAGCTCCACCGTTTCTACTTCCGATCAACGGGGACCCGTTTTGGATTTATCTACGCCCCTCAAGGGTGAAGTTTTTGTCGAGTTACGCTTCTTGGAGGATTCCAGAAGTTTCTGAGGCCTACCTCGTGGACG
Organism: Ambystoma mexicanum; assembly: GCF_040938575.1. Lineage (NCBI taxonomy): Eukaryota > Metazoa > Chordata > Amphibia > Caudata > Ambystomatidae > Ambystoma > Ambystoma mexicanum. The sequence goes on along the minus strand of NC_090926.1, from coordinate 1,056,809,910 downwards.
AGAAGAACATGGCCCAGGAGAAGGGAAGCTCGACTCCCGGCAAGCTGTTCAGGATCTGCCCGGGATGCAACCTACAAAATGTGTTCAAGGAGGACGAGCATTCGAAATGCCTTTACTGCCTCCACGAGGACAAAACGCACGTGGAGAAGGACTGTGCATTTTGCTTTAACTTGTCGGATCGGACGATGAGGGATCGCCGGACCCGTCTCTCCAACTGGCTGGAAGGCAAGAGCCCAGTAGGTGAGAAGAAGAAGAAGAAGTCAGAGCGGTCTTCGAAGTCCTGTGAGGGCACCCGGGTGACGGGGGCCCAACAGAAGGCAAAGCACCGCGAGTCCGCGGGCCTTGGGAGCGCCCAACGGTCAGGCTCCTCGGCTGCCAGGCAGGGCGCACCTTCACCGACTCCATCAACCGTGAACCAACGCTCTGGCTCGGGGAAGAGAAAATCCGAGAACCCGGCTAAGCTTCTGGAGAGGCCCCGGTCGATCTCGGGGGAACCGGCCGAGGGGGAGCGAGGCGGTGTCCCTCCCCCTAAGGTGAAGGCCTCAAGCGCGCCCAAGGTGGTGAAGGCCTTGATTCACCCGGCTAAGGCCTCTATCGAGGGAGTCGCTGCAGCCCTAGCAAAGCCTGTGGAGGCTATCCCAGTGGAGGCGACCTCGGGGCCCAGAGTTTCCATGCCTCCGCAGAGGGAATCCTCTATTAAGCCCATCGAGAAGACCCCTGTGAAGACCCCGGTGGAAAAAGAGGGGGGGCGGTAGCCGTCATGGACACGGACACAACCTCCGAGGAGGAACTGGCCGAGAATTTGGAAGAGGCCCAGCCCCACGGGAGGAATCCCGAGGAGGGGGACAGCCTTTGTCCCCTTCCCCGATCCCGAGGGAATACACAGGAACAGACATGGCCACGACAGGGACGGATGACGATGGCAGTGACAACGGGACTGGCCTCCCATCTCCGATTCCTCGGGCGTCCCCGCCCGACGAGATTGGCTCCTTCCACGCCATGATTGCCAGGGCATCTGAGCTTTTTCAGCTCTGCCCTGAGGAGAAGAAGAAGGAAGGCTTCCTCTACCAACGGCCAAGAGGAAGACGGTCCTCACGGTGCCGTTGCTGGATGACATCTGGGACGAGGGACTTGCCCTCCTCAAGAACCTGTCCACGACACCTGCCAAGATGGACCGGTACGAGAAGAAGTACCGGGTCCCCGACGCCGCCCCGTTGTGCCTTAGGGCGCAGCCGACCCCGTATTCGGTCGTCTCAGCAGTGGCCAAGAAGAAAACGGGGGGGCATCGGCTTCATCCTCAACTTCCCTTCCGGATGGCGAGGGAAGGAAGCTGGACGCTGTGGGACGTCGAGTCATCTCATCGGCGGCGACGACGATTAAGGCGGCCAACGCCCTAGCGATTGTGTCCCGCTACGACAGGGAATTGTGGTACAAGATCACCCCCCCCTGTTGGACTTCCTCCCGGACGACAAGAGGGCAGAGGCCCTGGCGATCCAACAGGAGGGTGAGGTGGCGTTGGACCACGCCATAACTGTGGCCACGGACATTGCCGACACCGGTTTCTGCCAGTTGTGCAACGGCGTTTGCCTTCGACGGCGGGGGTGGCTCAAGGCGACGGGTTTCCGCCAGGACGTGCAAGCCAAGGTTTTGGACATGCCCTTTGACGGGAACAATCTGTTTGGAAAGACTATGGATGAGTCGCTGCAGGCCATCAAGACCGACACAGAGACGGCTCGGGCCTTGGGAGTTCTGCAGCAACGGCAGCCACCCTTTCGGAACTCCGGAGGCAAGCAAGTCACCTCCAAAGGATTCGGCGGCGGCTCCTCGACCTACCGTCAGGCGGCCCGCTCCTCATCGCAAGAAGGCTACAGGGGATGAGGCAAGTCAGGTGGATCTCACCGTCGTCGCCAGGGAGGCCAAGGCGGCAAGGCTGCTTCAAAGCAAGACTGAACCGGCCGTCGTGTTGGGCCCCCACCGAAGCACCCCGGTGGGAGGCCGGCTGACAAAGTTTGTCAGCGTGTGGGAGTCCATCTCCACCGACCGTTGGGTGCTGGATGCCCTGGCCCACGGGCACACTCTGGAATTTCTAAAGAAGTGCCCCTGAATTCCGCCCGTGGCCAGAAAGGAAAACCACATCCCTCAACTGCTGTTAGAGGTAAGGGCGATGCTCAAGAAAGGAGCCATCGAGCTCGTCCCAAAGAGGCTCCGGGGCTCCGGAGTATACTCAAGATACTTCCTCGTCTAAACAAATACATCAAGTCACAGAAGTTCCGGATGGTCACCCTCCAGCACGTGCTGGGCCAGCTGGAGGAAGGCGACTTCCTATCGTCGTTGGATCTGGAGGATGCGTACTTTCACATCCCCATCCTGAAAGGACACCGAAAGTTTCTCAGGTTCGTAGTCCAAGGGCGGCACTACCAGTTCCAGGCCCTCCCATTCGGATTGAAGTCAGCGCCCAGGGTGTTCACCAAGTGCCCAGCACCAGTGGCGGCGCAGCTGCGCTGGCAGGGGATCCACGTCTACCCCTACCTGGACGACTGCCTCATCCGAGCAGGGACAAGGGAACTTGCCGTCAAACACACAGCAAAAACCGTCCGGCTGCTCACGGACCTGGGATTCTACATCAACTTCCCCAAATCCCACCTGGTTCCGTCGCAGGTCGCGCTGTTTCTGGGAGCCAAGCTCGATACAGTAGCGCAGTTGGCCTCGCCGTCGGAGGAAAGAACGCAGGCCATCCTGAGCAAGGTACAGCGTCTGCTGGCCGCGGACGTGGCCAGAGTGAGGTCCATCAAGTCCCTTCTCGAGATGATGTCCTCTTGCATCTATCTAGTGCGCCTGTGCAGGCTTTGGATGCGTCCTCTGCAGGAGTTCCTCGACGTCCGTTGGACGCAAGCGACGGGCAGCTTCAAGGACAAGATCTCGCTCAACAAAGTATTCCGCCAAGCAATTCGATGGTGGGGCACCCGCGTGCATCTCGCCACGGGCACAGACCCCAGCATACCAGGTGACGGTGAGGACGGATGCCTCCCTGGAGGGGTGGGGAGTGCACACCGTAGATCTTCACGTGAGAGGCCTGTGGCTCCCGGAGGAGAAGCCGCTCCACATCAACATACTGGAGCTCTGAGTAGTGTTCTGGGCCCTCAAATCATTCTTCCCGTCCCTCAAGGGCAAGGTGGTGAGGATCTTCACCGACAACACCACCACGATGTTCTACATGCGGAAGCAGGGAGGACCAGATACCCAGCCCTGTCCAAGGAAGCCCAGGATCTGTGGCACTGGGCCATTGCCCAGGGGATGTTTCTGGTGCCTTTTCATCTAGCAGGGATAAAAAACACCATCGCCGGCTCACTCAGCAGGGAGCTGCGCTCGTGCCACGAGTGGGAACTACGCCAGGATCAAGTGGATCAACTCTTCCGGCGATGGAGCAAACCCCAAATCGAGATGTTCGCGACAGCGCAAACTCCAAGTGCCAGAGGTTTGTCAGCAGGTTCCCCCAGCCGAGGAGCATGGGCGATGCTTTCTCGTTCCCCTGGGATGGCCTGTTTCTGTATGCGTTCCCACCGTTGCCGTTGCTGCTCAGGCTCATCAACCAACCCAAGAGGTCCCGGTGTAGGATGATCCTCGTCGCACCAAGGTCGCCGAGACAGATATGGTTCCCGGACCTTCTGGACTTGTCAGCGTCCCCATCAGTCAAATTGTCGACGGACGCAGACCTCCTCTTCAGAGAAGGAGGCGCCATTCCTCATCATGACTCGGAGTTGCTGAACTTGCAGGCCTGGCTCCTGCAGCACTATGGTTTGGAGGGTACGATATCCCGGCTGACTGCAGAGAGGTTCTTGCAAAGGCCAGGGCGTCCTCAACTCTCAAGTGCTACGGACACAAGTGGAAGAGGTTCTCTGTCTGGTGACGTGCACAGAAGATTAACACTCTATGGATTACAGCTCCTCAAGTGCTACCGTACTTACTGTTGCTGACCAAAGCTGGACTAGTTCACGCTTTCATCAAGATACATCTGTCAGCGATTTCCCGATACACCAGAACTGCAGGACGGTCGTCCCTGTGGTCTCATCGCCTGGTGAAGGAGTTTATGAAAGGACTGTTCCGATCGTTCCCGCCGGTGAAGGCTCCAGCCCCGGCGTGGGAGCTCAACGTGGTGCTGACCAGGCTCATGGGCCCACCATTCGAGCCCTTGCATTCGGCTCCGTTGAAGTTCCTGTCGTGGAAGACGGCGTTCCTTGTGGCCATCACCTCTGCACGATGCATGGGAGAGATTCAGGCCCTTTCCTGCAAGCCTCCATACTTGACTTTCCACGAGACGAGGGTGGTGCTGAGGACGCACTCCTCCTTCATGCCCAAGGTGCCGTCGGACTTCCATCTCAACGAGCCCTTGGTGTTACCAGTCTTTTTCCCGTCGCCTTTGTCGCCGGCCGAGAGGACTTTGCACTCGCTGCATGTAGCTAGAGCGCTGAAGTTCTACGTGGACCGAACGAAGAGTTTTCGGAAGACATCACAGCTGTTTGTGAACTTTGGACCTGTGAACCAAGGGAAGACTCTCTCGAAGGCTTCCATTTCCAGATGGCTCTCCGGCTGCATCATGCACTGTCATCGGTTGGCAAACCGACCGTTGCTCGGCCGTCCGAGAGCCCATTCGACCAGAGCGAATGCTGCTACCACGGCGTTCTTGTCTGGTGTGCCCCTGCTGGACATCTGCAGGGCTGCTACGTGGAGGTCGACGCACACCTTCATGAGATTCTACTGCGTCGACTGGGATTCCAGGGAGGAGTCCAGAGTCAGCCAGGCAGTGCTGCGCAACCTGTTCGCTTAAGGTGAGCCTGGAGAGGAGGTAAGAGATGCTTAATGTTGAGCCTTGCCACCTCCCGTGGTTGTGTATGTGTGTACTGCTATGTATTCTTATATTCATGAGGATGTGAATCCATGCCAGACCCCATGCTGGAGAAGGAACAAGTTACTTACCTGTAACTGTTGTTCTCCAGCATGGGTCTGGCATGGATTCACATGCGAACCCTCCCTCCTTCCCCTCTGCAGCTCTTCACTTGGTCATACTGACACTTTTTGTGCTACCAAATCTGAGGATGGCTGCCAGGGGCGGGGCTTAGGGAGAGGGCAGTCATTGGCTGGGGGCAGTATGACCCAGAGACCAGTGTTTGGTTACTACTAAGAAAGACAGATCAGAAACGAAACTGATACTGATTTTTTCTTTACCGAGGATTCCCAGCCTGACGACGGGGAATATTCATGAGCATGTGAATCCATGCCAGACCCATGCTGGAGAACAAGTTATAGGTAAGTAACCTGTTCCTTATGTTCTCGTGGGCTTGGCATTCTATCTGTGGCCAGGAGTTGTTAATTGTGAGGTTAAATGAACATGAATGAGGGTATATCAATGGGCTACGGCACCTTTATGGTGAAGGGTCTGTAGAATCCAAAACAAATGTATTTGCAAAGTCATTCCACTGTGTTTCATGCTATGCAGACCTTCCGTGGAGTGGGGCTGTAATTCTTTCCATTGTCCATATGTTGGTAGCCACTCCTATCCACTCTTTCTTGGATGGGGGACAGTTGCCCTTCCATCTAATTACCAGACATGCGCGTGTGGCTAGAAGTAGCGGGCCGCAAGTCCTCCAAGTTTCATCACTCCATCCTCATTCTCCTCTAGCCCAAACAGAATGAGGAGTGGTGACAGTTTGTATTGTGCGGCTATGGATACTTGTGAGGGTGTTCTGCAGATTTTGGCCCAAGTGTTCTTGTCAAATCGTCTACCAAAGTCCCTCTCCCATCTTTGTTTAAGGCTTGCGGTTGAGTCTGGACCGGTATTAAGTAACACTCAATACATGAGTGTTATCAGACCTTTGTTCTCAGTGAGAGTGTCAAGGAGATTTTCGAATGGTGTCAGCTCTCTCTGTATCTTTGTGCGCCAAACCACACTGGTCATTACCCCTTTGAGACATATGAATAGGAATAATGAAATTGGGAGGATCTGGAGTGCTTCTTCTAATTCGCGGACTGTCAGGTAAATCCCTCCCCTTGCAGAGTTGCCCTACCCGCTTAAGACCGGCGTCAAACAATGTTTGGTACATCGAGTGTTCGGGTATGTCCTCTCTGATTCCCATATGTGGCTCAAGGGAGATGGCCATGTGGTGACCCCTGCCATGCCTCTTCCTTCTTTCCATATGTCCCAAATTGTGCCTAATATGGGGTGTTCCTTGAGTCTTCTCAAGAGTTTGGACCGGAGTACCCATAGCCACTCAGCTGACGTGGCTGGAGTCAAGTTGTTGTTATCTAGCTGGACCCATTGTAGATCTTTCCTGTTTCTCAGATGCAGAGTCAGCACTCTGGCTCCACCTTTGTTTTTCAGAAGGATGAGGTCCTTGTATGATATTCTCTGTTTCTTTTCTTCCCATAGAAAACGTAACATAGCACTTTTTACTTCCTTGAAGAATGTGTCAGGGACTTTCAAGGGGAGAACCTGGAAGGGGTATAAGAAGCAGGGGGAGGCATACATTTTGATGGTGTTCAGCCGCCCCATCCAAGAAATTGTGACCGGTTGCTATCTTTTGAGGTCAGCATGAAACGCTGCAAGAAGCTGAGGGAAGTTGGCTTCGTACATCTCATTTATATGTCGAGTCAGATTGATTCCCAAATAACGTAGCCTAGAACCTCTGAGCACTAAACCCAATCTCATTAGTTCTTCGGTGGCTTCTGGAGTGGGGTTGTGCAGGGGGAATAGGATTGATTTGGACCGATTTATTTTAAATCCCGATAGTGCAGCGTATGTTTCGATTTGTTGTATGGCTCTGGGTACTGACGTCAGAGGATTCTGGGTGTGGAGCAATATGTCATCGGCATAAAGGGCTAACTTATATTCTCTATCCTGTACCTTCAGGCCTTCGACCGAGTCGTCAGCTCGAAGTTTGTGAGCCAGTGGTTCTACCGAAAGTGCAAAGAGTATTGCGGAGAGAGGGCATCCTTGTCTTGTGCCTATATCAAGGGTGAACCATCTAGAGTAACGGGCGTTAACACTGACTGATGCCTGTGGGGAAGTGTATACAGCTTTTATCCCTCTCCTAAATGTTGGGCCAAGTCCAATTTTACATTACACTGCTTGCAAAAAGTTCCATTCCACTCTGTTGAACGCTTTTTCTGCGTCTATGGACAGCAGGGAGGATGAGTTTGTTATTTTCCTTGATTCATGTATCAGGTGTAGGGTCTTACGGGTGGTCTCCGCACCTTGACGGCCTAGGATATATCCAACCTGGTCGGGGTGGATCAATACTGGCATGTGCGTCTCAAGTCTTGCTGCCAAAACACGTGTGTACATTTTTGCATCTATGTTGAGTAGTCAGATGGGCCGGTAGGACGCACAATGCTTGGGGTCTTTACCTTCTTTGGGGATAACGGTGATGATTGCCTGCGAGAACAACTCTGGGGCAATTCCTGATTGGAGAATTTGGTTAAACAGTTCTACCATGAAGGGGAGGAAGGGGCCCAGGAAGGTCTTATAAAATCCTGTAGTGTACCCATCATTGCCGGGGGCCTTTCCCAGTGGTAGTCATTTTATAGCGGCCTCAATTTTTTCGGACGTTATCAGGGATTCTAAGGATTCAGTATTGTCTAAGGAGATTTTGGACATATTTATCCCGTCTATGTAACGGTTAATTTCTCCCCCCCCCCGCTTGGCTTCTGATTTGTACAGGTACTCATAGAAGTCGGCAAAGGTCTCAGAAATACTTCTAGAATCCGTAGTCAAGGGGGTGTGCTCTCTTTCTATGGCTGTGACCCAATGTTCAGTGCGTTGCTTTCGCAGCCTAGCAGCTAGGAGTGCGTCAGCCTTGTCCACTTTTTCATAGTGTTTTTGTTTTCGAAATTGGAGTTTTCGAGTTACCAGGCCCTCTTCTAAACGGCAGAGTTCCTCCCTCTTTTGAACAGCCTCGGCTATCCTATCGCTTCTTTCTTCCTCATTGGATTGTGCCCGGGAGTCTAAGTGTGCTATCTCCTTTCGGAGTCTGTTTTCTATGAGTGTCCTCTCTCTTTTTCGCAGCACCCTCTTTAATCAATAGGCCTCTCCATGTTACCTTCCCAGCCTCCCAGACCACGATCTCAGAGACCTCTCCCGTGTCATTCAGTTCAAAGTATTCAGTAATCTCTTTCTTCACCTGTTCAAGGAATATTGGGTCTTTCCATAAAGAGTCGTTGCATCGCCATTTCGAATTTTTATACAGGAGAGCAAGTAAGTCGATATCAGTGGTAACCATATCATGGTCGGACCAGGAGATCAATGAGATCTCTGAGGTTGTTACTGTTTCTCGTAGACCGGTGGTGAGGTATATGTAGTCTATTCTCGTTTATGTGGCATGCAGTGCCGAGCAAAATCTGTACCCCGACTGGTGTGAGTGTAGGAGGCGCCATATGTCATGTAATCCGTATAGGGACATCATTTCTACCACATCTGTGCGCCCTCCACTAGGTAGTTCAAGGGCTGCTGGATTGCCGGCTTGCCTATCGAGTGAGGGGTTCACCCACTTATTGAAATCTTCTCCTACGATGACCTCGCCCTTGGTCTCCAGCATTACCTTGGGAATCATGTGTCTAAGAAAGCAAAATTGTCCCGTGTTTGGGGCATAAAGGGATGCGAGGGTGAGGGTAGTGTTATTTATTTTCCCACCAGGACAATGGCTCTTCCCCCAACATCTGACTAGGTCTTTGTGACTTCAAATCAGAGGTCTTTCTTGATCAATATACCTTCTCACGCTTTTCTTAAGGGGCCGGACCCCCAGTATTCACATCCTGATTTAGTGTACAATATCTTTCGCTCTTCCCCGCGTGTGTATCTGGTCTCCTGTAAGAAGAGCACCTCTGGGTTTGTTCTTTTGAATTCACAGGAGACCAGAGATCCTTCGGTGGGGGAGTTGAGGCCCTTCACATTCAGAGTGCCAGCTTTCATGTGTCTATCTTTAGTTACTAAGTTACCCGTCATTGTGAACATCGTTGTTCATCAAGGATACTTCCAGAGGCCCTAAACTATGGATTTTATGGATTTTAGTTTTCAAAAGGGTATTGCTACATTAACATGCGTACATACGAGCCTTGATCAATTCCCACCCACACCTCCCTCCCCTCCCCCCTTCCCATCTGTGCGGCATCCGATCCAGTTGGGTTTACTTCACCCAATCAGCGTTGGACCACCAGTAAGGACTGTGCCTTGTTGGTCCAACAATTATACTTTTCTGGTAAACAATGAGCCCCTGTCGACCCCCCAGACCCCCATTATCTCAGTCCACCTCAAACGTTATTCCCTTCTTTTCTTACTTCATTGCGTTATTGTCGGCTTTGAACATTGTCACTTTCTTTCGAACGTCGCGTGGAGAATCTTTAGTCTCAGGTGAGGTCACCAGGTGACTCCATGGGTCGAAATTTCTTAGGCGTCCTCAGTGTCTCGTAAAGAGGTCAATGTTCCATATCTGAAGAGGCATTCATCTGCCTAAATTTCCGGGATCCTGGAATTTTCTGCCGCTTTGGGCCTTTGGTCCTCCATTCCCTGTCTCTGTTCCCATTGTCATCAGAGGCTGAGGGTCCTCCCTGTTAGGCAAGTAAGTCCGTGATGCAGCTGTTAATGTCCGGGATCCTGGAATTTTCTGTCGCTTTGGGCCTTTGTTCCTCCATTCCCTGTCTCTGTTCCCAGTGTCATCAGAGGCTGAGGGTCCTCCCTGTTAGGCAAGTAAGTCCGTGATGCAGCTGTTAATGTCCGGGATCCTGGAATTTTCTGTCGCTTTGGGCCTTTGTTCCTCCATTCCCTGTCTCTGTTCCCAGTGTCATCAGAGGCTGAGGGTCCTCCCTGTTAGGCAAGTAAGTCTGTGATACAGCTGTTAATGTCTCTTTCAGTTTTCAATTTTATCGTAGACTCCTCCCATTCAAAAGTCAATGAAAAGGGTTAACCCCATCGGTATCTGATCGCCTTTTCCTTCAGGAATTTAGTCAGTGGGGCACATCTTCTTTTCATGGCTAGAGCGAGGGAGGAGAGGTCTTGATGAATTGAGATATTGGCTGTGTTTATGCGTATCTGAGTGGTATTCCTGGCTTTTTCCAATATACAGGCTTTGTCTGCATAGTTATGGAATCGGGCTAATATCGTCTTGGGTCCTCCCTTTGCTCCTCCGGCACGATGGATCCGATCAAGTTTAGGTTTGTCTACAGATTCATCAGCAAACAGTAGTTTCAGATTAGTGTGTAGGGTTCTCTTTAGGTCTGGTTACGTTTCTCCTTCTGTTTCTGGAACACCGAAAACCCGGATGTTGTGCGTCATCGACCTTCAAGCGGAATTCTTCTTCTTGCATCTCAATATCCGCAAGTCTGGTGTCCATTTGTGTTTCAAGCGTCGATAAGGAGGTCTGATTGTGCTCTATCTCCTCAAGTCTCTCCTCCATTTTGTCGATTTGTTGTGTTATTTTCTCGATCTTCCCACTTATGTCTGCATGCATACTTTTCATTAAGAAAATGTTGTTGGGTTAAGAAGATGTTGTACAAATTAGCCAACATCTAGTCAAAAGGTATTAGGTTGTTCTGAACCTCATGTGTGTCTACATGAGGACTAATTGAATTAGGGCATTAGGTGTCACAAGAGGGTAACCTCAAAATAGGGACAGTCTCTTTTTTGCAATTGGAGTGTTTTGTCACAACACTGTTTTTTTATGTAAGGCAGAAGTAATTGGTTTCTGTATTATATGTGGGTGCAGTATAGGATTTTATTCATGTTTTTTAGAGGCAAAAGATTAATTAGTATTGATTGATCTGCACTTTAAACTTGTTAAAATGTTAAATGAAATATATTGTATGTTTTTATTAGATCGATGCTATGCACCGAGTTTTATGAAATGTTGATTTAATAAAATATTAAAAGTTTATGAATTAAATGTTTGTGTATTAGTCTGCCTTGTAGAGTGGTGACCATCATTCCTGGGGAGAAACAACATACTAGTTACGAGATTCTGGAGTTTTGAAACTGTCGTGAGCCGTGCTAAAGGGGTGAATTTCGGGGCTAGTTAAATTTTCCCCTGTGTCTTTTCTATGTTATTTGGTGTTGCGTCATTAACCTTCAAGCGGAATTCTTCTTCTCGCATCTCAATGTCCGCAAGTCTGGTGTCCATTTGTGTTTCAAGTGTCGATAAGGAGGTCTGATTGTGCTCTACCTCCTCAAGTCTCTCCTCCATTTTGTCGATCTGTTGTGTTATTTTCTCGATCTTCCCACTTATGTCTGCACGCATACTTTTCATCTCGGAAAGCAAGTCTGCTACATCAGAGTTGGTTGCGGCCGCCTCAGGCCCAGAGGACGCCATCCCTGCGGTGGGAGGGGGGGCGTTGGGTGTACGCTGTGGTGAGAACTTGTAATTCGCAAGTTTTTCCTTAGTGTTCATAGGCTCGGCGTATGGGGTGTGCAAGACTAACGTGCAAGGGTGGTATTCAGATTGATTCCAGGACTATGGGCGCTTGATTGCCAGAAGATCGTTGAAGCGTGGAGGGCACTGGGATCTTAAGGCGAGTCGCCAATCTATTTAATTAATAAATTGTTAGTTCGGGGAGAGTAGAGGAAGGTAGCAGTAGATTGGGGTGGTTCACTTGCCTTTTGTGAGATGTTCTCTGGTCGGTAACTGGGAGTTGCCAAAGAAAGCAATCATATGTCGGGTATAGTCGCTTCGCCTCCTCCCTTATTTGTCCTTCTCCTTTAGCGAGGGAGTGGGGTTCCATGTATGCCTTCCACACCGGAGTCAAAGGGTATGCTCACAACGGCGGGTTTGGTCCAGGGGGTAATACCAATGTGGTAGGCAGCTAGGCATGCGCTGCTTTCGTATTATCGTCAATGGGGTGAGTAAGATCAATGAGTGGCGTCAGTGACCCCAGAGGGATTGAATCTCAGTTGGTCTCCTTTCCCACTTCAAGGATGTTTCAATAGGCGTGTCATTGTCTGGAGCGTTGTGGGGATACGATTACACAACTGCTTGGGCCGTGGTGCTGAATACATCCTATGTCGTGTGCAGATGTATGCTATGGCGTTGCTTTTAGTTATGGCAGCCTCTGTGGGGTTGTCAGCCTGCGGTATCTTATGGCTTTGTGAGGCTTTCCATTTGGCTCTGTTCCACTATGGGCTTTTGAGGTCTCTTCGCCCACGTGGCTCTGCTGGGTCACTCAATGTGCGTCCAAGTTGGCAGAGGGGTCTATGAGGCGGATGGCGCCGTATTTACTAATCAAGTTCGGCGGTGAGTGGTGGTAGGGGGCCTCGACTCACAGGGTTGGTTCGGTCGCCGTGCTGGAGCTCCTTTTCATGCGTGTTGGGTTGCGCCCGCAGTCCAGCATCCCCTTCAATGATCTACGCTCTCCGAGGTACCGCCAAGTCCGTATGCGGTGTGTGCTGTTCCGGAGCAGGGGCTGTAAAGTCACATAAGAGGGGTCCTCCCTCCGATGGTGGGGGAAGCTGTCCTTGACTGCACCGTTATTCTGCAGGCGTGTGAGGGGCTGGTTTCACTTTTGCCCCAAGTGCGCTCCTACTCAGGCTGGGAAGGGGTTCCCGGGCTGCCCAGTGTGCTTTAGTCTCCGTTGCTCGGGTGCCCTTGGTGTGTGCATCGATGTTATTCCGCTCCGCTTCTAAGTGGTATTGTGCCACTATTGAAGGTCTTCTTTGTATTTAATTAGCGTTTTCTCTGTGGCGATCTGTGGCGATCTGATTCAAGTGTTGTTGTGCGGCGTGGGGCCGATTACCAGCTTGGTTTTGGTTTCGTTCAGCTGCAGCCTTAACGTTGTGGACTTCTCACGACGAATGCTGTGGCCTCTCCTGTCCGATTTTCGTCAGGATTTTCCCACGTGTCGGGGGGACCTTCGGACACCTTTGGGTCGTTTGTTTCCTTGTGGGGGGGGTCAAAATGCGGGGCACATGCCACTTTCCGGACCTTGAGGCAGGAGCTCACACGGAGAAAGGACTCATCCATGGGCCCCCTCGTGGCCGAACTGTTGCTCATCTTTACCATCTTCTCTTCAGTTCTTAGACAATGCTTATGTTTCTTTTCCTCATTCATCTTCTGTATGTGTAAGCTCTAACTTCGTATGTCGTCATCAGGCTCCTGTTCTTGCTCAAATGCACATTTCTTCTGGTACCTCATCCAAAAGAACCCTATGTCTTTGTGCATTATGTAGGGTTTTCTCAATGGATACTTTGTCTTGAAGGTTCTCTGCGGTACTGGTATTCTTACTGGTATTGCACATGTCGTCATCTCTGGTTCCCAACATATAGGCAACATGGGGGCGGAGCTTTGAGTGAGGATGTCTGACTTCACCTCTACAATTCAGAGGGATGGTTACAGTTCTGATGAAAAAGATACATTTTCTGCCAACTCGTTCATCCCATGAGGAGGGAGTGAGTCCAATAAACCTATCCACAATATCGCTTTCTGTTTTAATGCACCCTCAGTGTCCATGTATATCTTCTTGGTGTCCACGACCTCCAGGATTTGGAAACTCATCTGCGTGATGCTGTGTCTTGGACTCATGGAAATGCCTTCCACTGGTGAACATGTATTTGAAGTTCATACGTTGGACAGGTGATCATTCCATCTCGGTTTTGCTTTCATGCTTGTATACCCAACGTAGTATATCCAACATGGCATTTGATGCTATATATTACATTTTCCGAGTCACAAAATGTTTAAGAAAATGTTTCTTACCCATTTGTAGGTGAAACACCAAATTTCCTTTGGTTACATTGTTGCAATTTGTGAAGTTCAAACAGAGAAACGTTCCTGTACCGTGTTTATCATAAGGATCTCTCAGTCGTTTCATATCAATTTGCACTAGTAGGTTCCTGAAATTATTACTGCGTTGGTAAGCGAATGCTGGGCATTCTTTTAAAAGATTACTGAGTTTGATGATGTCCTAGTTCTACAAAATAGACCTTTTTACACGCCTTTGTCAGTAGGCTTTCTCTGATATTGGTGTTGGCTCTATTTCTAACTCCCTCTAACTGCTTTGCCATTGATGTCCAGTATAAAATGCCATGTCACTTTAAGACTATATGACTAGACTAGTTGCACCAAAGTAGGCGAATCTAGCTGCAAAATAACACTTACCATGTTTTCTTTATCACTGATGCCCAATAGAAAATGTGCTGCAACACTGATAATATTGCTTTACCCTTGATGCCCAGCAAATAATGCCATGGCACAGCATGAATACAGCAAGAAACCATGTCCAGACTGGTTCCAACAATATAGTCCACTCTAGCATTGAAATAACAATTATCATTGATGCTCAGTACAAAATGCCATGCCTCAGTAAGAATACATGGTCACACTGGCTGCACCAAAACAGGCCAGTATAGTCACGAAATAACACTTACCATGTGTGCTTTAACATTGATGCCCAGTCTAAAATACGATGTCACAGCAGATGTCACAGCATTAATATATGGCCAGAATGGCTGTGCCAAAGTAGGCCAGTGTAGCCACGTAATAACACTTAGAGTTTCGGCTTATGAAAACACATTCTGTATCATATCCACAACATAAAAGAGCAGTATGCTTCAAGGCGCAATGCCTGTCCTGATATTATGAAAAGGGGAGGGCATGAGACTGCATTCCCTACCTTGATGGAAGTTTTGACAGATTCTCAGACATGCTTTCCCCCTTTCACAGAGACGAAAGGCAATGGGAGTGCAGTAGAATCTGGAGCTGGGGGTCATGGGCCCAGAAACAGCGTCGATCATGGAGGAAGGCGCTGGACATTGCACAGCACCTGGCATCAGGATGTCGCTTGTGGAAGAAGCCCCTCTGCGAGATTGAAGGTGGGCAATGTAGGTCAGTGGGTGCAGCGATTAATTGAAGGAGAGTGAGGGATTTCTCTTAAGTTGCTAATTCTGCATTTTGAACATGTACACAAAGTTCTCTGCAGTGAGAGTGAAACACATGGAGGTAATCGGTTGCAAATGGTGCAGCAGAATTAGGGCCCCCCCAACTGTGAGCACTGAAAGCGGCTCCTCTGTTTCCTGGCTCCAATCATGCTTTATCTGTGTCTTACATTGTTACTCTTGTGGCTATTAAGTGTCCCAAATAGCAGGACACTTTGAAGACCTTGGCCTTTTAAAGTGTTGCTTAGACCCACAGTTGTGGGCCAGCAGTACAGAAGGAAATGCATGTAGTAAAGGCTTTGTTCTCAGACAGAGCTGATAGTAGCAATTAACTGCAGAGGGAGTGAGGGCTAGGCACAGACAGATCAGGTAAAATATGAAACTACTTGGGGGAGAGCGAGAGATACATGGTTGTTCTCTACATCCCTTGTCCCCTGTCTCCATTTCCTGGCGAATTTGGCCCTCCTTCCAAGTGACACCTCCTCTTGATAGCAATCGCCCAAACATCTGTCCTTGGTGCCTTCCTCTTCACACTCTACACCGCCATCCTGGGCAAACCCGTCACCTTAGGCATCTCACATAAAGCCTGTGCTGATGATATGTACACCCTCTTCCCCTCTCACCTCTGGACTGCACTTCTTACTTATCCAGCTGCTCCCTGCTATCCATCATTGGCTGGCACTGCGATGCCTGATGTTCAACTCCTGGAATGGTTTTCTTCCCTGCCACAAATACTGCACCAGTTTTTCCCTTCTCCTATATTCTTTCCTGGACGCCTCTCCCTTTCCCTTGGCTCGCAACCTGGGGCTCCTTTTTGGCAGAAATCTCACATTACAAAATGTTATCCCCTTCACTGCTTCCATGGCCAGTTTCAACCTCCTCAACTTAAGTCACCCATCGCCTTTCACTCCAATAAAGCACCAACCTCTCCTCTAGTCCTCAGAAAAATGGGAAAATGGTTGAGTCTCCTCATGTGGCACCCTTCTACTATGTACTCTACTCAACTAAGTACTACACCTTGGTAATCTCATCCTCTGCAACCTCCCACTCTCCTTGTCCACCTTGACTCACTGCCTTCATGTGGGATGTCCAACTATGCAGAATGCTTCCCCATCCTAACTCCTTTGTGTATTGAAATTCAACCATGCACTACCTCCTAGCTAGCGGAATCAGCAATACTGCTGATTACAATTCAGCAGTATTGCTCACAGTGATGAACTCATCATGTAATTGAATTGTCTACCAGTAGCACCTGTTGATTAGCACTGAGATAAGATCCAGTTCATTGTGAACTGCACACTTCATAACTGGTGTATATTATTGAATGAGGAGGCAGAAGGTGCCAGGAGGGTTGAACGCAGCAGATCAGTGTCTTAGATGTGTGTTGATTTGTCTTCTACTTGTCACAGATAGTTTTTCTTCTTCTCCCAATCCAGGTCGATTTGGCTCTGGGATCCACTCATTCTTCACGTTCCTGCGATTTCTTGTCTTCCTGAACTTGGTGGCCTTCGCACTGACCATGGCATGTGTCCTGCTGCCCACAATCCTCTTCACCAATCCCACAGAGGAGACAGGGGACGAAGGTGGGCTAGCCCGAGCGATTAGAATGAGCAGCAACAACTCTCTCAACACAAATCCTCAGAAAGGACCCAAAAGCTTTTTATTTTTTTCACAATTCAGTAGAACATCTGAAAAAACTATCGATTAACCACATAAGTGAACTCAGGTGTCTTTTGAAGCAGATTTATATTTGCAAATTCGTTATTGCTTCTATTTTAATTGCACTTTTTTATCATTCCACTATGTAGTGAAAAAGAAAAGTGTAATACGCAGGAGGTATCACTTTTACGATTTAATTTCACATGTGGAAAAATGTGAATGGCTCCTGCAGATAACGATTGCGGGATCAGGATCAATAACCCATCATGGTGAATGAGCAGCAGAGCCCCCCCCCCCCGAGGGAGGTCTCAGCCTGAGAAAGCCTGCCACCGCCCTGACTGAGCACACTGCACTGCCCATGATGGGTTGGAGGGTCACCGTGCACCCTTTGCCTTCCTGGTCAGTTTTTGATCTCTTTACCCATAACGCCAGCTGTTCATCTGAACAATGCATATCTTGTAACTGCAGAAACCCCCTCCCCTTGGCATCCTTGTTTTCTGGTACCAATTCGCTCACCTTGAAGGCCCTAAAAATGCCTGGGTAAAAGCTGCTTTAAACAATGCTACTTCAAAACGCCCATGGCACACTATCTCCAAGCATGCTACTATCTTTTGAAGCTTGACTATGTCTATGGGCCTTCTTTCATCACTCTTAGGTGTTCCTTGCTTGGCCCAACCCTTCATGGCCATCACAATGTAGTGCTCCTTTGTGGGGTCACCTTTCCCTTCTAACTTGTAATAATGAGCGACGGCCGCCAAGTGGTAAGCCATCCATGACCTGGTTTTCCCTTCGTGCCAGCCCCAACCCACAAAGGCCCTCACCGGTAGCTCCTGCTGACTTTCCGTCCATACCACCTGTTTGAATGCCAAGTTCCGCTCCCAGCATGCCTTGTATCTACTTCCCGTGCCCGGAGCTAGTGCCGTCTGAATCAAGGAACTCAGATTGCCCCAATCATGTCCCACCACTGTGTTTCGAACGGGGCCATCACCTTGTCTGCTCCCGGACATCTCCCTCAGAATTTTTCCCACTGAAAACGAGAGAGAGCATCAGCAGCCGTATTTTGAACCCCGGGTATGTGTCTTGCTCGTACTTCAATGTTGAGTTCTAGCATGCATTTGTTGAGCTCCCTTAACAACCGCAACACCCTTGTGTTGCTGGCAGAACCTTGATTTATGATCTGGACTACCGCTAGGTTGTCTGACCAAAGCATGACTTTGCTGTCCTTTAGTTGATTCCCCCAGAGTTTATAAGCAACCACAATAGGAAAGAGCTCCAACAGCGTGATGTCCCTGGTGACCCCTTGCTGATGCCACTCCTCAGGCCACGCCATGCCGCACCATTTGGTGTCCGAGATTGCCCCAAACCCCAGTGCCCCGAATGAATCTGTGAACAACCTGGACCTGTCCTTGGTGCTCCAATCCCCTCTCCACATCAGTACCCCATTGAACTTGTCCAGGAATGTGTCCCACATGGCCAGATCCTCCCGTACTTCTGCCCCCAACCGGACATGCTGGTTTGCATGCTGCAACCGCACGGTTTTCAGTTCGACACTCCGTGCAAACACTTTACCCACTGGGATGACTTTACCTGTGAAATTGAGGTTACCTGCAAGCGCCTGGAGTTCCCTCAAAGTTGCCTTGTTCCTACCCCTTAAACCTTTGATGGCTTCCTTCAGTTTTCCTACCTCCTCCTGGGGTAGCCTGCACTCTCCCTTCACTGTGTCAATTTCAATCCCCAAGAAGGTCAGACAGGTCACTGGTCCTACTGTTTTCTCCCCCGCTAGCGGGACCCCCATTAGCTTCATCAACCTCTGAAATGTCTCCATGAGGGCCTCACACTCTTCAGACCCCTTCTTACCGATAAACAGAAAGTCATCCAGGTAGTGTACCACCGCCCCCTCCTGACACTCCTGTTTTACCGCAAACTCTAGAAAAGTGCTAAAAGCCTCAAAATAAGAGATGGTGCACCCCATAGGTAAACATTTATCATAGTAATACAGATCCTGCACCTTGAACCCAAACAAATGTTGGCTTTCTCTGTGAATGGGCAACAACCGGAATGCAGACTCGATGTCCGCCTTCCCCATCAGGGCTCCCCTCCCGGCAGCCCTTACCATTTCCACTGCATCTTCAAAGGATGAGTACTGCACCCTGCATAGCTCTTCACTAATCCCATCATTGACTGACTCCCCCTCAGGAAAGGAGAGGTGGTGAATCAGCCGATACTGCCCTTCCTCTTTTTTGGGGACCAGCCCTAATGGGGATATAACCAGATTTGACAATGGTGGATTTTTGAATGGGCCTGCCACCCTGCCCAACTTGACCTCCTTGGCCACTTTCAGTGCCACAACCTCCGGCATAGCCAGTGCCGACCGCAGGTTGACAACCTCCGTACCCTTCCTTACCTCTGCGCATGGGATTTTAAACCCCCACATGAAACCCTCCCATAACAGTCTAGCATCCTTACAGTTGTGATAAGTATTCAACTGCGGAGTCTTTGCCTGTAGTTTGACTGGGGTTGGCAGCCCCATTTTAATCACACTATTACACATCTGCTGTTGACTTGACCTTGACATACTGCTCTTAACCTCATTGACCTTATCCTTTGGTTTGGGGCTGCTTTTACGTTTCCCTTCACTGGTTTAGGAGTTATGATCCCTGGCCTTTCCCCCCTCGGGGGTGCTTGAAACGGCATGTTTTGCCAAAGGGGCAACCCCCGTCTGCATTGACCCTCCAGCAGTCTGCTTGCTCCCCCTGGTAGCTGGCTCTGTTGTTCCAGGCGGAGTACCCGCGAAAGGACAAACTCCCCCGCCTGGTGTACCCTCCCACCCCTACACACGTGAGGCTTCTCCCCTGGGGATTTCTCTCCCCCGTCTCCTGCTGGTATCAGTTTATCCAAAAAACCACCCACGTCCATTTCATCCCAAGACAAAGCTGGCCACACTTGCATTTTCAAACGAAAAACCCGATCATATTGCAACCAACCTCCCCCCCCATGCTTCAAATATAGGTCATGGATGTACTGTTCATAGGCAGTCATTGACAAAGCATCTTGCGGGAATTTCTCAATCATTATGGATGTGTATACCTTGAATGATTTTAGCCAGTTATGTATAGATGCCTCTGTCTTGGGTTGCTCAGTGTCCCTCTTTTCCTTCTCTTTCTCAGACAACTCCTTTACCCCATTTCCCAGAGGTTCCATTCCCACAAAATCCAAAATCTCAGTAAATTCTTTCCTCCATACCCTCTCTTTAATGGCCCCTGGTATGTCCCATGATAAGGAGTTCACTGCCACCCTGACTGGACCAAACCCTGGCATTGCTCTCCCGTACCGAGTCATCATGGGTCCCCACATCCCCTCCTGCCCGACAATGGCATTAGGACCTGGGAGCATACCTGGTCCAGCAACCCCTTGCCCCCACCAAGGTGGTGTTTGAGCGGTCCCTGCCGTTGTTACTCCCTCCTGGGTTGCTGGACTGGGCCCGCCTATGGGGTTTGCATTGGTCCCTGTAGTAGCCTGTTGCCCCTGTGCGAACTGCGCTGGGTTGACCTGACCTATGGAGTTTACATTGCCCAATGTATTGGCCACTTGACCCTGTGCCTGTTGCTCCGCCCCTCCTGGAAATGCTGAGTTGAGCCATGCACCCGACCACTGGCTTATTTCCACTGGCACTCATTGTTGGTATGATTCCCCGCATGGTACCCCCCCTGGTCCCAGAGCCACCCCTCTCTGTTGTATTACGGCTGCCCCGTTCCCCACTTGATTAAAAGCATTAACATTCCCACTCAGTACCTGCCTGTTACCCCCATTTCCCCATGCTTGCATACATTGCATTATCATACCTTTTTTTTTTTTTTTTATTTTATTGGTTTAAATTAAACCTTTAAAATGTTTGCTTAAAGTGACACAAAACCATACATTACACAGTGACATAGTCAACTACCTCCTTCAACATCTCCCTCCCTCATTGCCACACAGGTACATGACCATTATCCTTTTTTATGTCTTTATACGCATGTGCAACCTTAGGCCAGCCGTCTCAGGCTAGTTCATTTTTAGCATTTAATCTCTCCTCAATGACGGCAAGGAAGGAGGTCATAGGTAGGATTAGTTTCATGTCTGAGCCATATATACCATACCAGCCTCCCAAGTGGATTGATCGTATGTCCTTCAATATTGTGCAGAAAAGCAGTAGGTGTTTTATAGATTCTGGCTCCTTTCCACATAACCTACACGTCGTAGATAAATCCACGTTTCCCGCCCAATGACTGGTTCTATCCTTTGTTTTCATTGCATTAAGGCGGAATAGCATGAATGATCTTCTTGCTTTCGTGGACGGAAAGCGACTCAAGTATGGTTGAAGGATTCCGTAGCCTCTTGCTTCCCCCGGAGAGTTTTTCATCGCATGGGCTTCGTTGCGCTCATAGCATGTGTTTATCCAGTCAAGGCGCCATATTGATACCTTGGCAGCTGTTGGATTTGTGAGGAGGGTTTCCAAGTTGATATTATATACCTTTAGCAGGTCTTCGCATCGTCTTACCCATTGCGCGAGCAAGTCTGGACCTTTGGATGAAGCGTTGTGTAAGATCTCAAATTGGAGTATTCCCTCCTCTGCTCTTGATTTCCGATACAAGCTAAGTTGGTTCCAACTTATCCTTGCATGTAATGAAATTAGGGCTAGTTCGTATCTTAGACATGCCATTGAAATGCCTGGAGGCAGGCTTAAGGACTTTGTCCAAAACATGTGTTCAAGCGAGGCCCAGTGGGTTGACGAGCAGCCAAAGGCGTTTTCTGCACCGTAGGACAAAATCGGAACCGCCTTTTGTTCGTAGAAGTTCCGTAAAGGTTGTATAGAAAAGTTCCCATATTTCCTATGTAGCATCAGGCCTTGACATGCCAACTGGGCACATTTCCGTTTTGAATCTGCCACCCAGGGTTCATCACATACGCTTGAATTTAGAAGCATTCCGAGGTATTTAACGCTTTTTGAGATTTTCAATTTTTCTTGGTTCAGCGACCACACCTGTCTTGGGCTTTTTTGTAGCCGGTTTGTTTTTAGATTCTCAAAGATAAGTATTTCCGTCTTTGTGGTATTAATCTTTAGGTTGTTCTGATGCACATATTTTTGGACGGCTTCTAGTTTACGCTGGAGTCGAATTGGCGTTAGATCTAAAATAACCAAATCATCAGCATATAGTAACCAACTTATCTTTGATGCGTTAAGTTTCGGAGGAAAGGATCTGACAGACTGAATGGTGTCCCCAATGTCAGAAATAAAGAGACTAAAGATTGCTGCTGCCAGAGGACATCCCTGCTTCACACCCTTGTATGTTTTTATTTGTGTTGAGAGCGACCCCGATTGATCTAACCGGACAAAGATTGACGTGTCATTGTGTAGTTCTTTTATTGCCGCCAGTAATCCCTCAGGACATCCCCACAATTCTAGCTTCTGCCACAATAGGTCACGGTCGATCCTGTCGAAAGCCATGGAGAAGTCAACAAAAGCTAGGAACACTCTCGTATTCGTTCTAAGGGCCTCCATTTTCAAAAGATTTAGAATCAATAAGTTCAAGGAACATCCAACAGATTTTACAAAACCAGCCTGTCTTACATCAACTCTATTTGCAGTCTTTGCCCATGTAATCAATTTTTTTTGGAGCAGCGATGCAAAGATTTTTCCCAGTACATCAAGTAAGGCCACCGGACGGTAATTTGCAGGTGCTAATCGGTTGCCTTTCTTGAAGATGGGTATTATTATCCCTGATTTCCACGATGCAGGGATTTGTTTTTGGTCGTTGATTCGTCTGAATAGCTCAACGCATATCGCTGTCCATAAGTCAGGAAACTGTTTAATCATCGCGTTTGACAGACCATCTGGTCCAGGGGCCCGAGAATTTTTTGCTCTCATTATTATCTCGCGAATTTCCTCATCTGAAAATTGTAGGTCACATGAT
Organism: Ambystoma mexicanum; assembly: GCF_040938575.1. Lineage (NCBI taxonomy): Eukaryota > Metazoa > Chordata > Amphibia > Caudata > Ambystomatidae > Ambystoma > Ambystoma mexicanum. The sequence goes on along the minus strand of NC_090926.1, from coordinate 1,056,787,392 downwards.
GTTATATTAGACATTGACTTAGAGGGTGGCAAATCTTTATGATACAGAGCTGTAAAGTAGTTTACCCATTCTTTTTCAGGCACTGGGCATGTCTGCAGAGCAGCTTGCGGGGCTTCAAGGCCATTGAGTATGCGCCAGAAGTCTCTACTATTTTTGTTTACAAGAGTCTTCATCATTGTTTCTGCATCGTTTTGAATTAATATGGCTCGATGACTTTTAATCCAGTTTTTGTAGGATTGCCTTGCAGATTTGTTTTTCGCCACAATTTCTCCAACTGGGCCTTGATTATTTTTACGAATTTCGGCTCGCATTGCACGTTTTCGTTGTTTTATAAGTAAGTCAAAACTATGCTTATTCTGGAATGACCCATTTTTCATACCAATATGTTTTGTTTTAAATTGCCACAGAATTGGAACGTAGTCAATGACCTTCTCTGTTGCTGTAAATTGATTATAGATCGCGAGGACCTCCTTGTCGACTAATTTTAACCGAAGTCTGTTTGGTTCTACTAAGACCTTTGATCTCCATTTTTCCCTCGGTTTATCTCTCCAATCTTGAAATATAATTTCGAGCATTTCATGGTCGCTGTGGGTCATTGGACATATTTTCATTGACTTTATTTTCTCATGCATATTATTAGACACGAAAATATAGTCAATGGTGGAACTTTGGCCATCGCGCTGCCACGTTGGTTTCGGAGGAATATCACCTGGTGTACAGCCATTTAACATTGTGAGGCTTCTTACTTCCATTTCATCAGTCCATGTTTTTGCTAAATTAGATTTTAGAGAGTTCTGAGGTTTGAAGAAATCAATATTCAGGTCCCCGCAAACTATTATGTCAGAGCCGCAGCCGGATTCTAATAAATTGTCAAGAATTTTCGTGACTTGGTCAATAAACTCATAGGATCCAGTGCGCTGATGGTTCCAATAGAGATTAATGATATGTATCACGTCGTTCTTCTTATCGGCGGCCGCAGACTTGCTTATCTCAGAGGCCTGGATGTACGGCGTATGATTATAAGATCTTACCAGCCGGTAACCAGACGAACGATTTATCATTGTCAAAAGGCCGGCTATCGGGCGACCTTTTTCAGGCTTAATGGCAGGATTCAACGCGCATTCAAAATTTGCTATTGTAGGTGATTCGCACATCCAGGTCTCTTGAAGACAAATCAAATGTAGTTTACTAGCCCAGTCATTGACCATCAAATGACCAAATCCGCGTGTGTTCCAAGAAATAAACGTAAGATCTTGTTGCGATTCACACTTTGAACATTAGCTGTTTGCCTTCCTATTCAGTGCGCTCGCCATCCAGGTCCAATCTTCATTTAAGATAGGTCGCCGTGGCTTGTTTGAACGTGCCAAACCTGGGGTCTCAATTAGATTCTCATTATTTATTGTAATTTTAATTCTCTCCATTGGAATGGTTGAATCCTGTGTTCCAACTCTAAAATCTTGCGACTGGGAGCTGGATTGGATGTTTTTATAATCCATTTCGATCTTTGCCCGTTGTAAATGTTGTTTTGTGGGCGAATATACACTCTTTCTCTTGTCCCACTCTGGTCCGTAGCCGTTAATGTCACGCTGAGCGAATTCCCCTTTGTGGTCTTTATTTTCATCCTTGTTTCCTCTTCTCTCGCAGTCCGCCATTTTATAGGCGTCGAAGCCTAATGAATGCAGTTCTTCGTTTGCCTCTAGAATTAAATTTGCGATTAAGATTGAGTTTAAATGTAAAATTACTCTGTCTGTTCGAAGGTCATCTGGAAATTCGATTATTTTTATGTCTTTTGAATCAAGCGACCGAAGTTGTGGGACATGATGTAATAGCCTTAGCACATTTGAGCGATTCAAAATTAGATTTTCATATCCATGTAGGCGCTCCAACATTAATTTAATCAGGGCCGTAGAGTCAGTTGTTCGTGTACTAGACCTCTGCTGTCTCATGTTCGAATTTTGTCGCAGTGGTTCTAATGGCTGGGGGTCCACCTTCCGGTGTTTCGACGGTTTGAGAGTAGGAATCAGTGCCGGTGTCGCTTCCTTTCTTTCTTCCAGTGGAGTCATGTGTGCAAAACTCAGACTTAGCTCATTGGGGCTCATTGATTTTGCGTGGTTCCTCCTCCTTTGTCTGTCTCTTTTTTCTTGAAGTGTGACAAACTCCGGACTCCTTGGTTCTTTCTTGTCATTTTTAATCTCAACGATGGGAGGTAATATCACGCACATTCGGCCCTTAGATTCGCTAAGTGTCTTATCTAGGAGAACCTGGGGTTTTGGTTCTACACTCACTTTCTGTATATCATTATCTGGAGTGGGCTTCTCTGTGCTAACCACTACTCTTGGGCTAGCTAAAGGTTCCTCAGGGATAATACCAGAACTCGCTTCGTCCGTAGCATTTTCCTCATAGACCGATAGTTCCAGTAATTCGGCCTGTAGTGTCTCATCCTCATCGTTTTGTACGCTCACTTTCTTCTTTGCCTTTGCATCATCTTCAACATGATACTCACTCTCTTGGTCCTTTGTCTTTGTCGCCTCTTGGTCAGGATACACCGACTTGCCTTCTTTAATTGAATCAGCTAGTTTTAGGCTTGAGGTAATCGCTTTATCAACTAAGTGGAGCATATTTATGTTTCGCAAGAACTTTCGTGCACCTTTTTGTTGCGTTTTTTTCCGAGCCGGCATGTTCTTTTGTTTTTTTGTATTTGGCGCATTTTTCGTTATACCCCCTACATGACCTGGGCTTGCGTCTGTCTTTGAGTTTCCAAAAATAGGGAACAAGCCCGATTGCTTTGATATCACAGACTGATCACTTTGCGGGTCAACAACCAAATCTATTGCATTCTGGCTCAAAGCGGAACAAGAGGCAATTTGGACGTCCCCCAATGCTGGGTTCATCGCATTTTGTGTCTGTCTAAACGCAGAATTGAACGAGAGGTCGAGTGGATTTGTATAGCTCTCCACGTTCTTGTTCGTCTTGTTAGTAGTATTTCGCAAATCCTCTTCCAACATTGTCTGATCGACCTCCGTCCTGTCCACTTCGTTCATTGTGACGTTCGTCACGATCTGCGACGTTTCCGTTGTCGTCTTGAGGTGTAGAGAGGATTTGTGTAGAAACTCCAGTTGCGGGTGGAGGGAGGCATTCGATGGCGGTTTTGGAGTATTTGCTTCATCGCAGGGGCTCACTACTTTAGGGATCCAACCTGCGTCTTTCTCTTGACAGGAAGCCCCCAACGTCTCCCCTTTGTGGACAACGTGAGATTTACAAAATAAAGACAAAGCTTCCCTCGCTACCTCAGCAAATAACTTCTTGTCAATCCTGTCATTTTGTTTAGATACGTTCATGTCTTGTATGCCTGAGAGCAACTGCTGGTTCATCTCATTTTGATTAAGGCTACCCAAGCCCTGCATTGCCTCTAATTGAACCAGTTTTGAGTTCATCAATGCTAACAGGGTTGACATATCCTTTACATTGTCATTTAGTGATTCATATAGTTTTGTGAACGGTGTAAGAGAAATTGCCATGGCAGCGGTTAGTGTCGTTAATAAATCGTTTAGAGGGACATGGCCACATGTCACTCGATTCCTGATTTCGTTTCTCTCAAGTGGTTTTGCTATGTTGGTACTATAGCGTCTCCCCTCTCTTCTTATTTTAGGAAAGGGGCGTTCACCAATCGAAGAATCTGAAGTTTCCGCCTCTTCTGATGAAACATCTGAAGGCGAGTTAGCCTGCTAATCACATGTGTTATTTCCCGTTTTCTCTGTTCTACATGATCCTGTTTAGAGGCCCTATTCTGTGAGCTGGGCACATGTCTCTCCTGCGTCTGAATACACCTCATAGGGGATACTGCCTCTTGTGCTTTATAGTTATTCGGTCTATCTGCTCCCCAAATGCCTTGATTAAGAGCTGTGTCGTGCATACATAGCTTTTTGGTTGACACAACAGTTGTGGAAACATTTCTTGGTGTCAAAGATGGCTGTTTATCACAATTCCTAGTTTTATTTAAGTTTATTAAATTTTGCAGCACGGTAGAAACCAATTCCAACGAATTTCTTTTATCACATGGGGGATTATCGTTTAACCCAGTCGTGCTACTCTCAATGGGCTCCTTCTGAGCGCTACCATACATTTTCAAACCTATCGATGTTTCGTCTTTGTATAGGTCATCTACACTGACCTTATTATGATCAGGACTGGTAGGTAGATCCGGGCAAGTAAATGAGACGTTGATGTTTTCTATTGAATTGGCATTAGGTAAGTCGAGCATCATTATAGAGTCACTTACTTCTTTCATCTGCATCGAGCGCTCCCAGGGCGACTCTGCAGGCATGGTATCAGCGGCGTGATCGTCTTTAGGGAGAGCACCCGCTTTAGCACTCCCGCCCTCTTCCAGCCTCACCAGGGTGTCGATATCGACACAGCACGGACTGTGCGAAGTGTCCGTCTCTCCGCACCGCCTCCAGACGGCCGCGTCATCAGCGAGTGTCGGGCGTGCCTCCCCCTCAGTCAGCAACGCCGCGTCATCTCCCCGCGCGGGCTCCAACGCCGCAGACTCTCCCAAACGGCCATGTCTTACCATACTCGGTAAGTGAGACTCCGTCGCATCTGTATATGTGTGTTCGGGTAGTTCTTCCTCATTTAGTATTTTGTCACGCACTACCAATGCGTTGGTCTCCGTCTCCATTAGAGGGGCGAACTCGGAGACCTTAAGACTGCCAGTGGTAGCGCGAGATACTTCTGAGCTTATAGTAGGAACTGCATAGTTCAACTCTCCATTGTTCGGGGGCTGCGACTCTGCCTCTTGGCATGTATGATTAAACACGCCATCGAAGGCTTCTGTTGTTAGGTCCACATAAGCTGGCGCATCTTGTTCAGTAGACTCTACTAGATCGGTTACAGAGCTACATGAAAAGTATTGACTTTGTTGTTTTTTCCTCGACCGTTTAGCATTTAACTCTTGTGATTCATCCGTGGATGCGGCCCTTTTTAATTGGGCTCTTGTTCTCGAGATTGTGAGTCTCGCTGTGAGGTTTAACGGATCCATAACTTGTAGCGTTGAGTCCCTGTTCACCTGTCGCCGCACGCCAAACAGCAAACAGTAGAAACCACAGCCCTTTGCACACAGGGCTTAGCGCCACAAGGGCGGGAGAGGCGGCCTTAAGTGCCAAGTGGACTGGGTCAGGTGACTCAGCCAGCCAGGTGGTTAAAGGCACAGGCACACGCACCTCTCTTCCTTATCCTCCTTCCTCCTTCCTCCACTCCACAGCAAACAGTAGAAACCACAGCCCTTTGCACACAGGGCTTAGCGCCACAAGGGCGGGAGAGGCGGCCTTAAGTGCCAAGTGGACTGGGTCAGGTGACTCAGCCAGCCAGGTGGTTAAAGGCACAGGCACACGCACCTCTCTTCCTTATCCTCCTTCCTCCACGCCACAGCAAACAGTAGAAACCACAGCCCTTTGCACACAGGGCTTAGCGCCACAAGGGCGGGAGAGGCGGCCTTAAGTGCCAAGTGGACTGGGTCAGGTGAGCCAGCCAGCCAGGTGGTTAAAGGCACAGGCACACGCACCTCTCTTCCTTATCCTCCTTCCTCCTTCCTCCACGCCACAGCAAACAGTAGAAACCACAGCCCTTTGCACATCATACCTTTTACTGCCTCCAAGGACGCTGGCCTGTCTTCCCTTGCAGCCACCGGCCTGGTTGCAGGCGTGCTGGGTGGACCCTGGTTCCTTGGTGGCTCCACAGGTGCAGGTGCCGATACGGCTACAAACCTCCTGTGTCCTTCCCTTGTTCTTTACCCCAGCAGTCCTGGGTTTCTTGCCATTTGCAGCTTGTTCTTTGTTTGCCTTGGCTTTTTGTGTCATGGTCCTCTTTCTTTTTCCGGCAGGCTCCTCTTCCTCTTCGACCCATTCTTCCTCTTCCTGCTGCTCCTCGTTGTCTGGGTATAGTAGAGGGGAGGCCGGCCCTTGACTTGGTCCTGCTTGCTACTCATCCCCTGGTTGTGGTATCATTGCCTCCATCCAGTTGGGGCCGTGTTTTGCTGCTGCCAGCTTGGCCATGGCCATAAATGCCTCCAAGTCCATTCTTGCTAGCCACCCCCTATTGTACCTGCTGCTTCACGTGGTTTCCTTCCTCTTCTCTGTGTTCCAGCCCCTTCTGCTGCCGAGCTGTTCCCCTTGCTCTTTGCACACTCGACGTTGTCTGCTCGGTGCTTCTTGCTGGTGCCAGCTGGCTTGGTTCAAGCCCCTTGCTGAGCCGAGGTCTGCCTCTTTAGAACGGGTCGCGCTCAGCGAACCCTGTCCGTTTCTGCTGGGCTGACGAGGTCTGGCCCTTTAGCACGGGTCACACTCAGCGAACCCTGTTCGTTTCCGCCTGATGGGGGAGGCAGGCTCCCGCTTCCTGACCAGCTGTCCTGGAATGAGTGACTATGGGGGCAGCTGTCCTTGTTGTTAGCGGGTGGCTATAAGGGAATGAGGCGGGCATGCCTGGCCTGCAGAGCGGGTGTTATTGCCCCCAGGTGGTGCTCCGCTCCCTGATCCGAGGGTCCCTTGCCCGCCAAGAGCTCACGTTTCCGTTGGAGCCTGGTCCTCCCTGCGCCTCCGTCACACTGCACACAGCCTCTACAAACCTCCGGTCCCGCGGCGAGTGCTCGTACTGCTGGGCTCCGCCTTCACCGTCCCTTTCTCCCTGTGTAGCCGGATGCCGGTTCCTTGGAAACTGGACCCTCGCTGCCACGCCACTGCTTTCACTGCTTCGTTGCTGAAGCCGCCGCCGCTGCTCCTCCCCGATCCGGCTTCCTCTTCCTGGTGTCGGGCAGCTCACACGAAGCTCGAGCGCCAAAGACCCGGATGCGAAGTCCAGCTGAAGCCGACGTCTCGCTGCAGGTAAAGTCTCACCAGGCGAAGTCCCACAAGGCGAAGTCCCACAACAAAGTCCAAAACGGCGGCGAAGTCCACAAAAACGAAGTCCTCTTCCTGGATGGCGGGCGGGCATCCCACTGCCAAGGCTGGATGCTGCCTTCAGTGAGAAGCCTGCCCGTTATAAAGGGGTAGCCCCTCCCCTTTCCAATGTTGCCTTTCGCGGACTTTCCTGAGCTTTTGCCGCGCTTCCTTGCGGCCGCCTCCCCTTCATCCCAAAGAGGGGGAGGACAGGAGGAGGACACCGCCCGGGTTTTCGGGGTGCCTCCTCCATTTTGTGGTTTTGTCGTCGTCACTGTCATTTACAATGGATCCAATGTTGGCGCTAAACCATGTGCTGTTTGAGGCAGCATAGAGAAGCATCAGGGACACAGTGGGTCTATTTTTGGCCCAGTGCACTGCAAATGAAAGACGTAAAAAAGACTTGCGTAAGGCTTTTACCTCTTCCATTTGCGGTGCACCCTATTTTCATTAATTTGTATGGCAGAGCCGTGGGGCAGAACGCAACTTGCGTTTCCGCTGTCTTCCTCTTCCACATAGAAATGCCCCAGCATTTGCGGTGGCATGCTTCACGCTGGCGCAAATGCTGGGGATCCCTATGGAGCCCGCCTGCTTTGTGCAGCAGCATAAAGCAGGCAGACTCCATAGGGACCCAGTGTGTAACTTTGCTGAAAATGTTGGGGGGGACATGACATCTGAAGAAAAGGTGCCATGAAAGTTGGGGGGGGGGACAAACACCACCGTGCCCCCCTAAAATTACGCCCATGTAGGCATCCATTGTACACTGTGCCTCCCATGGCAGGCAGCGTTTACAATTAAACGCTGCCTGGAATTCAGGCAAGGTAGGCAGCATTTACTCATGTGCACAGTGGAGTGCAAACCTGCACTTTGCAACTCTTCCGTGCAAATGACCAAAATGTTGCAGTCTGGAGAACCCTATGTGTATGTCTACATGTAAAGGCTCCCTGCTGCGAAATAACGCCTTGGAGCAAAATGAGCTCCAGTGTGTCTGTGCAATGCCCCCAATCTCCCCCAAAACAGAAGGAAAAACCTGCGGATCGTTAATGAAGTTAAGGTCGGCGTAACAAACATATATATATATATATATATATATATATATATATATATATATATATATATAATATATATATATATATATATATATATATATATATATATATATATATATATATATATGAGCCTATCCTTGTAGCAACATTTTTGGATGGAGGGACACTTTATTTTCCAAATCCCAGGATAAGTAAAAAGTGCCAGTAATGATTACTGCCATTGTCACCACCACACAGGACATGTCAGGCAGAATTGGGCAGCGGAGAGGAATTTACATGTGCCCCCTTTTGTGTTCCGCTTGGCAAATGGTCAGTGTAAAGCAATGGCTTCTCCTAGAATCCACGTGAAGTCATACCATCTTTATAGTCACACTACGCAGTTCAAAACAACTAGCACTGACTGGCGGCTCTGCACTGGCCACGACTTCTCTTGTTCCACAACTTCTCCCGTTGCCTTGTCTCCTTCTCTTACTTCCATGGTCTGAATGCCCCAAAAACTGTGACCGTCCAGTATGTGTTTCCCATCGTCCCTTGTCTGTGTCCCCTACCCTTATCTCTTGGGGCGCCACTGAGCATTCTGTGCCACGCGGCTGACGTCTTACAAAGCGGCAGTAAAGAAATAATTAAATAAAGATACTAGACACCGACCAAGCCTCACACAGTACACCACAATCCCATACATAGCTTCTGCTACTCGCACACTGCTAAAAAAATTATAGACAGCCGTTGGACTGTCTCTTAAAGTTCTATTTTCTCTGTTGTTTTCTGTGCATTGTTACGTAAGCAATGCACGCCTTGTATCAGACCTAACACCAATAACATGACATATGATTTGACTAGATCTTTTCTTAGATGTACATTTATAGTCATGAAGGCCACGTCATGCATATATTGGAAAACTTAGAGCCACAGTTATTTTCCAAAATTGTGATATCTGCTGCTGCTGGTGGCAGGCAGCTGCGCACGTGACACTGGATCGTGTACAAATATATTATAGAAAGTGCGTTCCAAGATAAAGCCCTAGTGGACCCCCTTGGCAAAGAAAGCTGTAGGTTCTCCCGTCTTGCTTTATCTAACTGCTGGCACGTTGTCTGTGAACATTTCTTGTCAAGAGACCATTTTGGATGCTAACCACGTGAGGATGATCCAAGCCTAGGTTTCTATCTGCCTATAGAATCAAGGCAGTCCCATTATCAATAATTGTATTCAGTCGTCGAAGTGGGCGCGAGCAGGGCTCCTCTAATGTTTTTTAAAAAAAAGTTTGACTGTTCCTATAGTTATTATGGCTTGGTTTTAAAATAAAAGTGTAGAAAGAAGTTGAAACTTGCACTTCAGTGCACTGCACTGAACATTCCACGTATGCTTGTTTGGGGTTTGGATTGCACGTTGGAGGGAGGGTGGCAATGGGGTTTGTGGGCAGGTGGGGGCCAGGCCAGCAGGGAACATAGTTCCACTACTTCTTTTCGTACACTTCGACCACTGATTGTGTTAGAGGCATGGCATGGCGTGGAGCTCTACTGCCTGAATCGCCTGGCCTCAAAAGCAGTAATAACATAGTTTTCTCTCCACTGCCTTCCTCAGTCTTCCTGGGGATGCCTTTGCACTTGTAAATCACTGGCAATTGATCAGATCTTTGTGCTTATCCCCATACCACTCACCTTTCTCTTGCCCGTTCATCTCCAGCTCTGTCTTGATTTCCATTGCTTGGCTCCTGTATGCCAGTATTTCCTCCACAGATGTATCTATTTATGGGATTTACAAAGGGCAAAGGGAGCTGGAAAATAGCAGTCCTGTACATAAAAGTTGCAAACGGGGATACAAATCGCATGCAGAAGTAGTAGACGAGCTGGGATGGATAGGGGGAGCATGGGATGAGAGGAGTTCCAGAGGGGGGAGAATTAGGTTTGAGTGGAGTGAGCGTGATTGGCGAGTAGTGTATTTAGGTCCTTGCTTAAGTGTTGGATGGAGAGAGCCAGTCTTATCTGCTTTGGTATCTTGTCCAGAGCAGAGTGCATTGCAGGAAAAGGCCTGTTCCTGTTTACTCTCTCTTGCGGTTCTTTGTTTCCAGTCTGGCCATGTCATAGCATATAGTAGTGTGCTGTTTTGTTTCCAGTCTAGCGATGTCATGGCATATAGTGATGTGCTGTCCTCCCAGGATGGAGTTTCTTGGATTGGTAGAGAGGTCTTTTGGTTGTGACTTTGTAGGAGATGCAGACTGTCTTGAACATGTAGGGTGCTTGAAGGGGTAGCCAATGTAGCACAGTTTGGATGGTACTGATGTGGTAAACAATGTCTCAGTACTGTGATGTGGCTTGCAGCAGCGTGCTGGACAACCTTCAGGGGCCAAGGTGGCATATGGGACACGAGCAGGTAGACATTGCCACTGACCAGGTGGTAGATGGCCCCTGCTTGAACAATTATTCAGAAACTCTGGGTAGGGATGACAGGCTTGACTCTGCCGAGGAGCACACGCTGGTACCATGCTGCTTGGATCTTCTTGGCTATGTATGTTTTGAATGAGAGGTCACAGTCAATGGTAAAGCAGAGAGCTTTTGCACTGGGTGAGAGTTAAGGCTTCATGTCAGTCAGCCATTTATCGACCTGGGCATGCCTGATAGGGTTTCCATGGAGAATCAGCTTGGTCATTGTTGTGTTGTGCTTCAGGCAAGCACTTGACATCGTGCTTGAATGAGAAATAGGCAGGGCACGGAATGATGAATGCCTTTGATGCAATTGTGCTTTAGGTAGACCTGCGTGTATCTGCGTATTGGTGTATCTAGATGTTGGTGGTGTTGAGGAGTTCCACCAAAGTTTCCATTTGGCACTAGTGAGGATGTTGAAGAGGGTCTCGGGTCAACAGTACTGAAGGTGGCAAGATGTGTAGAATGTCATTGATAACTTGGACGGTGGCAGTCTCTTTGGTGCATTGTGGTCAGACACAGGATTGTTAGACCTGCCGGAGATAGTGCTGAATGGCCATTTCGTGCAACTTGGTATAGACAGTCTTCTCATTCATTTTTCAGTGGAAGGGTAGATTTATTTAAGTGTATGTTGGTGATTTGCATCACGCTTAATGACAGACTCCTGCTGTTCCTAAGTGCAGTACAGAGAAAAGACTCTTGTTCCAAAGGCAATCGAGTTTCCCCATAGCTGTTATCCTCCAAACCATACGCATACTGGGGCCGATAGTTGGCCGGATCTTGGGGGTCGAGTGTGGATTTGCCTATCTGTACCGTTTGCAATGCCATTGTGAATGTCCCCTGTGTGAGGGAAGCATTGATGATGTTGAGAAGTGGTGTGAGTTCTTCATTTGTGTTGACTTTCACAAGGGAGTTGGGGAGGTTGTCATCTTTGTAGGCAGAGGGTTTGATAGCTGTTTAAATGTTTGGCAGGTATTTTGTGGTAATTGTCCTGAATTTGGTACATCATTTTATGTTATGGGCTTGTCAGGGTGGGAAATCTGTGCAGTGTTTGGAGCTGTCAATGTGTTGCCTTATCTTTCTTCTCTGTGAAGAAGTTGTTGACCTACTTGGTCATGTGGTTTTATAATTATGTGTTTCCTTTGCTTCGCATAGATAGGGCATGGCAAGGATTTTGTCAACCTAGGTGAAGTGACATTTTTCGACCCCTCTCTCGGAATTAGGGTTTAAATATTGCATGTACAATCAGTTTGGTACTACTGATGATGACATAGGCATCTGCACAGTATTGCTTTGACACAGATCTGGCTCTGCAGGTTAGTGTTCAGGTTTGTACTGTTCCATTGCTTTTGCTATGCAAAGTTCCCACTGTCGCTCCAATGCTTGGTGTGGCTAATTGTGGATGGACACCTTTGAAGCGGAACTCCCTTAAACCTTTATCACTCCCCCAAATGTGATCACCTCCAATCACTTGACCTGAGATGACCCTCCAAAAGCATCTGGCATCATCCTCATTTGAGACCGAACAGCTAAAGGGGTATATCTTCTGCTCTGGACCCTGTTTCTACATAACTGGATGGCTTCCGCTCTGGGTCCCTTGTATGTTTGCTGCATCTCTATGACCACCCCATATCTACAACTATAGGCTACCATACTACCTACTTGCCTATGAGCAGATTGTGTCACCATTATTGCCTTACTGAGTGAAATTGTTCTTCTCCCAACAGGTGCCCTCATCATTGGTGAGGACCCCCAGTGTGTGAACAGGAGTGCAGAAGAACAATGGAGCAGCAGAGGTTTACTCATGTACTTCGTGCACTTTTTCACAGGACAGGTAAGATCATGAAAACGCAGCTCTGGAGGGTGCGGGTAAGAGCTGCCACCACAAGGGATGTCTCACATTAGGATCACAGTCAACATGGCTCATTACATTTAGTACGTGAACTAACTTTTGCTTCCCAAAGGTTTTTGGTCCTATCGTAAAACATGCACAAGATCCATCCTTACGGAACACTCTTTCCTTATTTAAGTTTATTAAGTTTTCTAGAGGTATGAACAATTAACTTTTTCATCCAGAGTTTGACCTGACCTTTACAGTATCATTCCACTGTCTCTTTACCCCTCTCTAAGGAACCACTTGCTTCATAACCTCCCCCATGCCCTACCTCCCCTTAAGTGCCAAGGAGGAGTATGCTCATCCTTAGTGCATAGACTTGCTTAATAGCCTGGCACTTAAGGGGAAGGCATCCTAAAACAGGTATCTTCTGGCGTCTGAGTTTTACAAAACTAGTAAATAATAATGAAAATGAATGCCAGCTGTCAAAATATCTCAGTGGGATTAGTTCCCACTGCAAGGATCTCTGCATGACCTAACCCTCTTTTTACGAGCCACTCTCCCTTTTCTGATATGCAATCTGTTTTATGCATCCACACCAGGGATTCCTGCAGACCTCATACCTCTTCTACGGACACTATAAACAGAGGGGGATATCCAGTTCCCAATTCAACATCAGTCTGTCCTACCTTCTTAGTGTCCTGGCGTACTTCCTGTTCTGCTTTGCCTGGATCACAAGACAGTAAGTTCACAAGAATGGATCTGGTGTGGTCATTGGTGATATTTCTGGTGTGATTTCCCTGATCTCCTGGCTGATCTCTTTCACAGCAGGGCGGGGATTTGATTTGGTTCCGGAAGGCACAGGTGTGAGTAGGCCAGGTATACAACTATGAAGGTCTGAGTTCATTTACCAGACCATCCACCTTATGGCGATTTTGCGATTTGCAAAAAAATCGCAAAATTTGCCATTTCCCGCAATTGCCGCTATAAATCATTAAATGAGCGCAAAAAAGACACGTTAGCTTAGTGTGTCTTTTTTCGCGCTCATTTAATGATTTAGAGCGAACACAGCTGGCTGCTGATTGCAGCAGCTTGAGGGTTAACACCTCGGCTCTGCGTTGCAGGCCCAGGATTGGGGGAGGGTCACGCAGGCCTGGGAGATGCACAGCATTTGGCTGTGACCCCAGGCACCTCCAAGGCTCATTGAGTGCCCGAGCTGACAGTTGGTGAAGCTAGCCAGGTAAGCACTGGCCTGTCCACTCATCTGCCCCCAACTCAGAGCACCCAAAGAGGCCACTGGACTGTTTTCATTCCCGGCGCTCGACAGGAAAGTAAATTACTTTCTTGTCGAGCGCCGGAAAAGAAAGCATAAACTTAATGCTTCCTGACGCTCGTCTACAATTGGTATCATGCAGCCCAGCCTCAAGGCTGGGCTGCATGATACCAATTGAAGACTCTCGTAGCTGTATTAATTTCAAATTGCTTTACAATTGGTATCATGGGCTGCATGATACCAATTGTAAAGCAATTTGAAAACAAATACAGCTACGAGCGTTTGTATCATGCAGCCCAGCCTTGAATCAAGGCTGGGCTGCATGATGCCAATTGAAGACTCTCGTAGCTGTATTCCTTTCAAATTGCTTTACAATAATTGTAAAGCAATTTGAAACGAATACAGCTACGAGCGTTTGTATCATGCAGCCCAGCCTTGAATCAAGGCTGGGCTGTATGACACCAATTACGCACAAAATTGGGTGTTAAAATTTATGAAAGGCAAATGCCATTCGTCCTGTGCAATTTTGGTGGTTATGCAAAGCCAATTTAATGATATATGCATATTTCACCTTGATATGCTAATTTCTGATGACATCACATGCCATTGCATTTGTTAATGAGTTCCCTCCCCCACTTTAATTTGTAGGACTTGACCCCTGGTAGTGTTGTGATGTTTCATTTCTGTTTGTGGGTGTGTTTAGTCACCATGTGTGGGTGGCATAACCAAGGAATTATGACCACCCAAGAGAGTTCATTGTTTGGCTAGGTATTATGGGCTTGCAGTTACTGCCACTGCATTGCCCCTGTGTCTTGGCCTCATGGATTCCTTCCATGGAGAAGTGTAGAGTTGTTCCCCCTCTCTCCTGGGGTCATAGGACAAGCGAAAAGCAAACCTATGGGCTTCAACCAGGGTTACACTTTTGAATTCAAGCCTATCTGTTTATTTGCTTTCCACTTGTCTGCTGGAAGTAGTGGCACAGCACGATTTCCTTGGAGCTCATCAGGCTGTATCCCCTTTCCCCCACCACAATCCAAAATGTTAGGCTGTGGTGACTCGACCTGGCTGTCCTACAGAGCGCAGCCAGACAGAACACATTTTGTTCCTCACTAACAAAAGCCTTGCAATTACTTGGTTTTAGGCTAAAAAAGATGTTAAACTATATATTTTTCAACGTTAGAAAATGCAGCAAAAAACGCAGTTGGGTGCCGCAATTTTTTTCTTTTTTGTGCCGCAATATTTTCCATTTCATGCCGCAATTTTCTGGAGGGTCTGATTTACTACCCATCAGCCATAGCTATTGGGGCAGATGAAGTGTGGTGGTAGAGCTGGAGGGAATAGTGGCTGTGCCCTCTCCCACAGAGTTATGATGCACTTCACTCCGGAACTACACAGGGATGTTGGGTGACACCCAACTGACTGCTGTATGATAGTAGCACCTCGTGCACCCTTCTCAAAGAACCACCGGATACTATGGACTCTTACGGATTCCCCTCAAGCCCCTCAGAGTTTTAATTTTGGAAGTGGAGAAAAAGCCTCACATCCAGCTATACCACCTAACCAACACGTACTCATACACAGTTCAAGATGCAAAACAATACATTACACACATTGAGATAAATGGATGTTTAGTCAAAGAATAAACTCTACATCTTGAGGCAGATTTAAAGGCCTGTGTGGGGATTAATGTGGGGGCAGAAATGTGGGTGGTAGAGATATGCTGTTTAAGGTGTAGGTGGGTGTGTGTGTGTGTGTTTGTGAGCCATTATCTGGGCAAGTAGGGAGGACAAGGTCTATTTTAGAAGTAGTGCGAGAGGAGTTAAGATGGGCAGAATCTGAAGCAGTACAGTATAAGGATGTGTGATGGGTAAATCTAAATGTACAGTGTCTGATGTAATTCCAGTACATTTCACACTTTGGCAACCCATATACTCACATATTGCATAATCTCAGTACATTCAGTTTGAACAATTCCAATATATTTCCAGTTTAATAACCCAGCATATTCACATATTGCACAACGCCAGTACATGTACTTTCTGAAGAATCCTAATATACTTCCCGATTGACTTTCCCAGTATACCCCCAGTTTTATACTCCCAGATTTTATAATGCCATTTTTTTCCCAGTTTGATATCCTAATATAGACTCAGTTGTACACACCGATCATACACCGAGTTTTTAAATTCCAGTATACCTCAATTCGTAAAATCCAATTTTAACAGTCCCATTATACTTCCAATATGATTACCCCAAACTATTCCAAGATTAAGTAACCTAGTCTGTTCCCGGATTATACAATCCCATTACAATATGGGGTCATTGTTATGATGGTGCCGATCGATAAATGTGGCTGGAAACAGTGTGTACGACACTTTTACTGATCTTCCTCATTTTGCTGCCTTTTGCTAGGGACAGTTGCGGAATAGTGTGGACATACTGTGTCCAACCCCATTTTCCACATCACTTGATCAATGCGGGTGCCTTACTGGCAGCATGGATTTTCATGCTGCCGGTAATGCTATGGATTCCTATGGAATCCGCCTAAAATGACCACCTGTTAAAAGTAGGGCGATTCCATAGGAATTCATTTTTAATGCCTCCTGCAATTGCTATTACGAGGGTAATTTCTTTTACTTCACACATAGAGGGCAGTTTTGCACAACAGTACAGAATTAGGGGATCCCCTGCATACAATTTACTCTTTAATCCAATATGACTCACTCTGCATTTGATAACCGTAATCTATTCCCAGTTTGTCTAACTACAGCGCATTCATTTGACTCTCCCAATATACTTCAGCACTGACAATCCCAATATGGCAAAATCAATATGTTCCCTGTTTTCAGAATACTGGTATATTGCCTGTTTAACAATCCCAGTATACATCTAGTTTGATAATATGAGCATACACCCAAGTTGGAAAATCCCAGCATACTCCCAGTTACACAGTTCAAGTATATTCTGTCACGATGTGTCATGGTTTATTACGCGGTCAAACTCAACTCAGGGAGTGACTTTCCCCCAATGAATGTGGCGCACAACAAATCACTATGATTTTATTTGGTTCACTTTGGTATGGCCTCCAACCCGTCTCGCACACAACCCCAACAAATACCC
Source organism: Ambystoma mexicanum (assembly GCF_040938575.1). NCBI lineage: Eukaryota > Metazoa > Chordata > Amphibia > Caudata > Ambystomatidae > Ambystoma > Ambystoma mexicanum. Next base: position 1,056,770,767 of record NC_090926.1, on the reverse strand, counting down.
GGTGCCACAATGGACTGGGAACCAGGCCGGTGTGTATTAAGAATATATTAATTAATTAATTAAAATAAAATTTTGACAAACAGATTACACGCGCCACCAATGCTGTGGCAACACAAGAACAAAATGTCTTCCGTAAAGCACCAACACAGAGATATGCAGTCACAATGTATTCCTTTTAAATCACCCACCAATACAGGAAAAGAACAATTCAAGACACACAGTGATTTCTGATTTACAACACAATGTTATGATACCTTTCCACTCAGAAAACTCTCACCCTCCAAACATCAATTAGGCTTTGAATGGAAGGCAGTGGCAGGGAGTGGGAACACAATGGGAAAATCGGATTTTGAGTGTTAAGCACAACTGCAATGGGAGTGATAGAAATACAAATGGGAAATTCGTTTTTTGGGTTAGGATCACTGATGCAATGTGAGAAAGAAAGGAAAATGGGGAAATTCTTTTTGCTACATACAAAAAGAAAAGGCACGGTTTGGGGGATTTGGTCAGGGCACGATGGATACAAAGGGGCAATTTCGTTTTGCACCATGCACATGCAAAAGCACTACCAGGCTTCCCACTTCTGATTTAAAATGAAAGGGATCAATGCAGAATTTTGTTTTTTACACCCTGGGCACATATGTGCAACAGAGCTTTGGGGTTAATTCTTTTGACAAACCTTAATGTCTATACTGGCTCACAACACACTGGGAAGAGTTTGTTCGTTTCGAATGCCAACAAACACCACCCGTGATTTCTATAGGGGAATTAATTGATGTACTTTGATTAAATAATAACTGAAACAATGCTGGAAAAATATAGGGCCTACACAATCTATGGCGTTGGGGTGGTCTTACAGGAGAGGCCTGGAACTAGGTATCAGGGAGCATCAGGGCACCGCTGGGACAGCAAGGGGGGTCAGTCAAGGATCTCCTCTCTTTCCACCAAGGGGATCCAGTCAGCTTCTATGTCTCCTGGCTCCTGTCTCCAATGCAAGCTTTAGGCCTTTCTTCTGGGATGTTGTTCGTAGATTTTACCAGCAGGCCGCCTCTTGGAATTATTGGAAGAAGTCCAGCTCTGATGCAAACTGGCCTATTTATAGGGCAAATGACATCACAAATTTGTCATGATTCTCGCAAAAGGGATTGGTTGATTATCACTACCCACCTCCCACCTGCGTGCTGATAGGACAAGGGGATGGGGAGTGATCGGGAAGAGCTCTGGGAGGAGACAGCTTCGTCATCCCACTTTGACAGCTGACTTAGTCTGGTTTAAAACACAGAAAATCTCTCACCATGGCAAGAACCCAAAATGTTCAAATCTTTACATGCATGAATACATTTTTGACAACTATATTTTAGGGTGAATCAAATAAGACTAGTCTGAACTCCGCACACCCTTCCTATGCAGAGATACAGTTTTTCTTAATTTACTCAAGAGCCATATCGGTGAAAAATAGGACACTTGAGAATCTGCATATTAATTATTACCGGCACGCGCATATCAACTTTCACATCTCTCGGAATCAAGGGAAGGCCCACATCACAATTTCATTAATAACGTTAGTTATGTTTATACCACCAAAATCGTTTGAGCATGGTTACAAGGGGGTGACTGACACCTTTAATACAAGTCTGGAATGACCATTGTGACATGTACGCTGCTACCCATGTTATGCGATAAAATGTATTTCTCCCATTTTAATCAATTGCAGTTTCACAAGTCTCTTCCATTCCTGTCTTCCACCTTTTTTAAGTTTAATTTCTCTTTTTAGGCATGTGACTAGCAGAGCCTGGTCTGTGTTTAGGTTAGTTTCCCTTCAAAGCATGTGATGTCCTGATAACAGCACCTAATGGACACTTTATGGGCTTTGTGACTTCAAGGTCAATCCTGCTGCAAGACAGACCTGACTTTATCTGGTCTTCAGCGCATTTTCGATCTAAGAAGTATATTCTTTATTGTATTTTTAAGGAAGGGTTCTGATTGATGGTGACAACCAGGCCTGTCTTCAGGACAGCAGAGGGAGATCCTAGAGCTTAGTTTAAAATTGGGAGAAATCACCAGCAGCACATAGCCTTTAAACTGACACATAATGTTAATTTTACACAGCATCTATAAGGCTTTCACAGTTTCCACATACATGAGTGACACTTTTAAATTGTCCTTCGTATGATGCTGTTTTCTGAAAACACCTTATATACCTTTTGAAATTCTGGTGAGAATTTCTCTTAGCAGACTGTCAATTTGGAGGGACAAATGCAAATGACATTCTTTTATTTAATTTACATGCAATGCTCTGTTTCATTTTAGCTGCTTAGGGCACAATCTGGTATTCCATTGAAGATACTGTGCGCACTGCTGTCTCACATGTCATTCTTTTCCTCCCTGAAATGCATTGCGCAAATCTTTGCACTTTTTAGAGTCAGGCCCACTTTCCTTCCTTAGATTTAGGTTCAATCGGCCTTCATGCCTGACATAATTTATGTGCTGGCCTTACATTTCGGTGAGCATTAATAAATGACTCAGGCCTCTTTATTTCTGGCCTTCAGGGGCTAGATTTCACCCCACTGATGGCTCAAGGAATTCTCAGAGGCAGTTTAAGGGTTTTTATTGAATGAGTCTCTACTCCCCAGGTTAGTATATACAGACTATTGACCCCTACTGTCTAGGTTACGGTAGATGTAAGTACATAAAAGCCTTATCTGTCTAGCCTCCCTCAGGGGTTTCCTAGTCTGTTCCTACTCTATCCAATGGTTTGTTGACTAAAAGGGAAAATGGGTGAGCCTTGCAGAAACGCTGCCGGATTCTGTCTTATTCCTATCACTCCCACTTACTTCTCTCCCTCTCCCTCCCGCTCTCTTATGGTTCCCTCTTACTACTCTCCTTCTTCCAACTCCTCCCACCTCATCTCTTTCTACTATCTGCGCTTTCTTTCTTTGTCCTCGATGTTGCTCACTCCCTTTATGCCATGACTGGCACTTTAAATCTACTGCTCCATCCTCCACACTACTACTCCCTCCCCTGCACTAAAACTCCCTCCTACACAGGACTACTCCCGCCTGCACACCACTTTACCCATGTTGGCAGCACAATCAAATCCACAATGCCTGCTTTAATGTAACACTCCCACACAAAGAACTTTTGTGATGGGAGTACAAATGCACAAGTACAAATCCCTCCTCTGCGCCACTACTCCCTCCTCCATAATACTACTACAACTCCACCCCACTCTCAACTCCACTTTCACTTCACATTCCCGCCATACACTCCCGTTCCTATTAACACTCTCTAGTCTCTCATGCACACAGTACCACTTGCACACACTACCCAATACCTCACCTTCTCCAGAAAATGCCTCCATAATCCACCCCTCCGTCCTTCCTTCTGCTGGTCTCTTGGTCTGCCACTTCCTCCTCCTCTGACCTTACCAGGACAAGCCACAATTTCATGCTTCCTGCTTGTTATCCCCCACCCCTTGTCCCTGTACTGGTCAGTTATCTGGCGCTGCCAATTGGGCCCTGCCTTCCCCACGCGAAAGGGATACAAATTACAGAAACCTTTAAAAGCAAGTTAAGGACCACCGCTTTTCTCCGCGCAGGGCTGCCATACTGTGACAGTGGCAATCCACACTGCAAAGAGATGGAGTTCGTGTTAGGGGACTGTCTCTCAGTCAGTGCCCCTTGAGGTAAGTTCATTTTGCCTAATTTGTAGTTTTGTTTTAAGTCCCTGGTAGTGTAGGGAGGCTGCAGTGCTTTCGTGACTGTGCGTGATAAGGCTGGGGTTCATTGTGCGGCATCTACAACAACTGCATAAGATCTCTGGCTCATTGTTTGGGTGTTCTCTCTCTTGTGGGGGCCAGTGGTGGCTAGGCACTACTGGGGGATGGCACCCCCTCACCTGAGCGGTAGGCAACACCGCCCACCCGTGTGCTTTACTTGCACGGGGAACTGTGCTGGCTACCTCTGAGCAGTGGTACGTCCCCCGCTACGGTTTTCTTTTGTTTATATGCAGAGTAGTGAAGGCACTCACTCCCCACATCACCAACGAAAACTCAGAATAAAGGACACATCCCAGTAGGGAATGAGACTAAGAGATTGGTTTGGAGATTGAGCGAAGGTTTATATAAAATTCAGCATCCAGAGAACTCTGCTGCCTTTAGAGTGCTGTGGCAAACAATACAGAAACAATGGGCCTCATTACAAGAATTTCACTAAAAACAGAGTCATTACCGGCATGGAGGTAATAGCGCGTCCGTGCACCCTTGACGCCGCTAATATCGGCTGATTATGAGTGCACGAGCGAACCCCCATGCCGGTAATGGCTGCACCGCCATGCCAGTAAAGACCCTCCAACCCCCCGATAGCACCATCACGAGACCCGCCGATACGTCTCTGCCAAGGAGCAACCCCTTAATACCGACCCGGTAATAACATCATGCTAATACCGGGCTCGTAATACCGGACCCAGAAGTAACGTCATCGCGTTGGAACGGGAAATGCGCCGTTGGCCATCTCTAAAAACACAATCCATTGCTATCCTCTCATTCCAGCAGTGCTACACCATCCAGCATGTCCAAGGCTACCCGCAAAACTACCCCTCGCCTGTGCAAGAAGCGCTTCTCCGATGAAGAGCTAAACATGCTGGCTGATATTCTTGCAGCCCATGCAGATGAAGTTTTTGCAAACAACCTCAAAAGGGAAGCACAAATGAGAAAAAAAGAAATATGGGAGGAGGTTGCGCGCAAGGTGTCAGCGGTTGGCACCACCACCCGCACAGTCATAGACTGTAAAAAACGCTGGGATGACCTACGTCTCTGGGTCCGTAATATCCTGGCATCCCATCGCAGGGTGGCCATGGCCACAGGTAGGGGTGCCCACTCACCAGTTAAATTAATGCGCTGGAAAGAGACCGGCAGCACCACCACATACAAATGGAGTCCAAATGGAGTCCATAGAGGGCTTTGGCGAAATGAAGATGGGTGCGGCCACATCAGGAGATGGAGGTGAGTGACCACGTAAACCCCATTAGGCCAAACCATGATGTAGTACAACAGATGTGGAAGTGAGCCAAGCCAATGCATGTCCCATCATACAAACATATACAGATCCATGTCCAGATGGAGGCCCAAACCATGGCACAATGAAATGCATGCTGCGTGCCAATCCCATTACCAACAGACACCCAACATACAGGGACAAATCACATGTCACACATCACACAAACCGCCATACAACTGTATGCCACCTGGTACACATCAGTACCAAATGGAGAGGCCATGGCTTATGCCAATATGCCCCCCCCTTGAAAGTACCCTGTGTAACACACCTATAAGAATGCAATGCATGAGAAATCAAATACTGTACCGCACCAACTCATCTTGCATATAACACTATCACTGATGCCCTGCATCTCTTGTTCCCCCACAGGTGCTGATGCAGAAGGTGAAGGGCAGGACCCTGCACCAAGGGCATCAACATCCAGGGGCAGACCACAGGGCACTGGGCCTTCCATCTCCGGGACAGCACCGCGGGTCAGAGTGCAACCCAGGACACCTGTACAGGCCAGGCCGGCTCAGGGGGAGACAACAGCAGCGGACGAGACGGCAGAAAATCAGTTGGCAACAATTGCTGAAGGCGTGCCTGATGGCACGCAGTCCGCTGCCACCAGTTCTATGGTTGAGGCAGCAGCCACAGCCCCCCTCATTGATGAGGCTGTGCAAGCGGAGGAATTCGAGGACATTGACGGCAACATCCATGTCGAATGTCCCCGCACACCAAGCCCCCTGTCACCCCCCACCACTCCACACAAGGCACAACGTCCAGCTCCATGCAGGAATCAGCTGTTCAACTGTGGAGTCCGCAACTGTCAAGCACCTCAGAGGCCAGCCCTGCAATGGCCCACCCAGCCGCAGCACCCTCCACCTCCACAGCCCCCACTGACATGGAGGCACGCCTGTCAAGGGTAGAGGCCCGCCAGGACTCGATGATCAAGCTGGTGTGCCAGTATGTGGCCGAGGGCGAGGAAACATGCTGTGAGATCCGGGAGGCGAATGCCGGAACCATTGTGGCCATCAATTCCAGTGCCATAATGATACGTGACAGTTTGGGGGCCGTCACACTGGTCCTAAACAGGATGCTGGAACACATGCAGCACCAACAACCTGGGTCGGTGGTGCAAAACCCATCCGCATCCATCCCATCATCCACACCTGCAAGCTCCGCTCCCTCAAGCCCTGTGCGGATGACGAGGCGCAGTGCAAGGCACACAGAAATGCTGCCCCCAACACAAAAAAAGTCTGGAAATAGCCGGTCCAACCATATCGTGTGTGGGATGACAATGGGTGAGGGGGGAGGTGGTGTTGAGGGGATTAAGGGGGTGTTCATTGGGAGATTTGGGTTCTTGGGGGGGGGTTTGGGTGGTTTGGGGTGTATGGGTTGTTTGGGTGTTTTGGTGGGAGGGGGGAGGACGTGTGAGTGGTGGAGGGAGAAAGCACTATGTTGTTATTTTTCTTAATACACCCGTTGTGTTCAAAATCATTTCATGCCTGGACATTGCTCATTTCGTGTGTGTTCATTCTGTATTGGCATACAGCACGGCCATCTTGTGCATCACTTACTGCCAGGGGTGCTGCTTCTCCTCCATCATCATCCTCCTCATCCTCACCCGGTGCATGCATGTCAATGTCAGCTGGCAGTGGTAAGTTCCTCCGGATGCACATGTTGTGCAGCATGACACAGACCATGGTGATCTTTGCCACCTTCTGAGGGCCATAAAGGAGTGCTCCATCAGACCTGCTTAGGCAGCGGAACCGTGCCTTCAACAGGCCAAAGGTCTGCTCAATCACACCACGTGTACGGGTATGAACCCGATTGTACTCCTCTTCGTGCCTGTTATGCGGTTTCCGCACAGGGGTAAGTAGCCACGGCTTCAAGGGATAGCCTCCATCACCTCCATGGGAGCACAAAGAGGTATGTGTTAGTCAGTCTGAGCTGACACCTTTGAGATTAATGGCCATGGCTGCAGCTATTTGGTGTTGACATGCACATGTCCCTGGATGTATGCACACGGGTTCATTTGATGCATTGTGCACTGTACAATGGTCTACTAGTGTGGATTGCATTGTACAGATGATGCAGGGTGTTCACTTGCATGCTGATGTGGATGTACTGTGGATGTGGAACGATGTGTTGCCACCCATTATTGCAGTGTATGCTACTCTTTACCTAATCACACTAGCGGCATTGGCACAGTTGTAATCATGATTACTCATGCATCACTTGACATACCCATGGTGGCCTGCTTGTGCGTCTGGCATGTTGTCATTGATGTGCGGCATTGGTCTTATGTATGGCATCGATGTGTCATGTTCCGGTTGGGATGTTCAGGACAACAGTGTTTAGCTCTAAGTGCATTGTCCACTCACTGCCCAATCCCACCCAGGTGGAGTATGCACCCCCCCAATCCCACCCACGTGGAGTATGCATTCCCCCCACCTCACAAGCCCAATGCACTGCCATAGCCCAGTCAGGCAACTAACCAAGCAGCCAGGCACGTCGTCCAGCATGTCGCTCCATGTAGCGGGGTAGCGTGGACTTCCGCAACACCATGGCATCATGTGTGGATCCGGGATATCGGGCACAACAATGTGTGATGATCTTGCTGGAGTCACATACCATCTGCAGATTGATGGAGTGGTATTGCTTGCGATTGCGGTACACCGCCTCTATGGCATGAGGGACCACCAGTTCAACATGGGTGCAGTCGAGGGCACCGACGCAGTTGGGCATGCCTGCCAGTGCGTGGAAGCCTACTTAAGTGTCGGCAAGCTCTTGGGCAGTCCATGGTAGGGATATGTGGGTGCTAGTGTGCTTCAGGAGGGCATCCAGCACTTGGGTCAGCATGCGTGAAAAGAGAGGTTGTGATATTCCATGCAGCTGGCCCACTGTGTGCTGGTAGGTGCCTGTGGCAAGGAAGTGGAGCACAGTCACTACCTTCAGTAGAGGGGGGATGGCAGTGCGGATTTCTATCAGGCTGACAATGTGAGTGATGGGGTCCCGTTCCAACCAGTACAGGGTGTGGATCTGCTCAGGTATTAGATTGAATGAACTGGCTCTGATGTGAGGGATTGGTGGCTGCCTACCTGGTACCACTGGCTGCACTGGTGGGATTTGCTGGGCCTGTCTCAACCTCCTTCTCCTCCTGCGTCTCCTCTGTGCTGCCTGTTGTTGATGTTGTTGTTGTTGTAGCAGTAGAGGCATGTCCTCCAGCCCCAGGATTGCAATAGCTAGTGGGATCATTTTGGAGTAGGAAGGGGTGTGGTGTGTGGGTGTGCTCCTTTTGTATGAGACATGCTCCATTGACTCCACCTGTGGTGATTGTGTGCACCTGTGGCAGTTGGCTTCACTGCAGGTTGCTATTTGTGGGTGGTCCGCGATGCTTGTATTGCCACCATCGTGCAGACCCTAATTACCACCTTCGGGATGCCGGTAAGTGCAAGCCCACATAACTTGTGATGTCCCCCTGTTAGCGGCATGACAGTATTTCTGCCGCAAAGGGGTGCGTGTATGCGCGCATGCCGGTAGGAAGGGGCACGGTATGGGCGGTGGCAGCTATCGGCTTGCAATGGCCCGGACCCGTTAACAATGCCGGTAATACCATTCCACCTTTCTTTTGTCATTACCTCCATACTCGGAATGAGGCCCAATATGTTTTAAAGGGTTACAGGGTCATCAGTGACGATTTCTATACAGTCTACAAGTTACATTTTCATTAGTCAGGGAAGGGGTGCGAGTATTTCGCTTTACGGCTGGCTCCATGAGTTTGGCTGATGTCTTGGCGGGAGGTTGGACATCACGTGATTCAGCTGAGCCGGTCCGTGCGAGGTGAAGTTTGGGTCAGGTCCGGAGATGCGGCTGGTTCTGGCCAAACTAATCTACACACTTATCCTAGATATGCAGTAAATAATGATCATCACTATACCTTCAAAGTATGTATTAGAGGCCTATAAATTGTACACATATGTTTGCACTATCCCACTTTGGGTCACTAGCGAGGTGAAGGGTGTGGGGGTCTTGCCCCTGAGGTAACCTGCGGGGGGCGGGATTGATAGCTGTCAGGTCTGGCACATCAGAGTGCGAAGGGGGTAGAGTGACACATGTTAGTTTAGGACAGAATATACTGTGACAGGAGTCTGGTTTTGTTGGGGGCACTCTAGGGTGGTCAGCAAGGGAGTGTCACACTTCTGGTACATCAAAAGAATAGCTTTGGAGGGGAACAAGGTTGAAAAAGCAATAATTTTCCAACAGCGTGGGTGAGAGGTGCAGGAGCGGGTTTGTTGAGATGGATGAACTACAAGTCATGGTTCGGCCCGGTCACACACAGGACAGTGATCTCAGAGGAAGAATGAAATGAATACATTGTTTTGCTTGCAACATCTTGTCTCAGAGCATCCATGAGAAAAGGACTTGGGAGGCACAGGCGCGGGAGGAAGAAGATGGGGGCTGTCAGTGCTCACTGTGTGCGCGGCGCTGCTGAGGGGAGAGGAGACTTTGCAATAATAGAATGCAGCCTAGTCTAAAGATGGAGTCGAGGGTACACAACATGGAGTCCAACTGTGTCTTGCAATAGCCCCACCTCTGCTTATGCCAGGGCCTTGTCCCCTATGGCCGCAGAAGGGCAAGGAAGGCGTCCCCCCACTAGTGCAAGAGTAAGTGGTTCCTTTCACGTAAAATGTATGGGAGGGCTCAACCGAGCCCCTCCTTCCTTACAGTAGTGCCACTCTGTATATACTTTCTTAATGTGGCATGGCATTTTTTTGCTTGCCATCAAGGGTACGGTAAACATAAGCATTGTTACATGGCTAGACTGGCCTGCATTGGTAGTGCCAGTCTACATTTACTTTCTTACTGTAGCATGGCATTTATTTTACTGAGCATCAAGGGTAAAACTGACCTGATAAGTGTTGATATGTGGCTAGAGTAGTTTACGTTGGTGGTACCAGTCTGGCGATATATTCTTAGTGTGTAATGGTATTTTTGTAATGGGCATCAAGGGTAAAAGCAAACATAAGTGTGATTACGTGGCTATGTCAGTATAGCCTGTCTGGATATACTTTCTGTTGCATAGCATTTTTTACTGGCTGAGATGCTTTATATTGCAATACTTGTATATATCGGTGCTGCCTGCATGAACATATAAAGAGACAACAAGCATGAAAAGGCATTGGAAAATGCTCCTGTGCACTGTTGGTGACTTGCATCTATTGTTTTTTTCATGTACTAACATGAAACACCAGTGGGAAACGGTGTGGCTTTTTACACAATGCTTCACAAGAAGTACTGTGGGACTGTAAAATCCACCATTTTAACCTATTATTTTAAAAACATTTTCTGGGGGGTGGGGTGCCCCAGAGCCCTCCTTGTTTGATTCAGTCTCCCTAGCTGTGCTCTGTCACTCCCACATATTCGGCACAAACATTTATACCCCACAGTTCAAAAATGTACCAGCCGCCACTGCTCGCCAGTGCGTAGGAAACTCTGGTCCTCTTTCCGCTGTTTTGTTTTTCTCCTAGCTGGGCTCTGGATTGCATGGGAAGCTGATGGGCTGATGTCCAACGGGCATGCTATTCTCGTAATTGCGCTTTCCATTACATTTCTGCAGAAGAGAGAACAAAAGTGTCCAGCCCGTTTGTTCATTTGTATGGGGGGATGCAAATCAGCAATGCTTGTATATATAGACTGGCACTTGGAGATGGGACATGAAATGCGGCTCTCTCAGCTGCCATTGTCCCCCTCTGGGGTTGGACTGGTTCCAGATTCCTCCCCTTGTAGGCCTCCCACACCAGGCTCAGAGGGGTTCTCATCCTCTCTTGACAAGGTCAGGTTACTGACCTTGTCACAATTCCCAGTTTGCTCTACCCATGTATACTTTTAGTGTATACACTCCAGTCATACCACACATTGTACAGTTCCAGTATACTCCCTGTTTGACAACCTAATTATATTTCTAGTTTAACAACCAGTGTACTCTGCTTTAAGCAACTCCCAAATACTCCAGTTGTCAAAATCCTAGTTCATTTTCAGTCTGCACAATGCCTGTATAGTCCCTAATCGGAAAAGTAAAATGTAAGTTAACAATTCCAATTAACAAGAACCTGAACTAGATCAAAACAACTTGAGATGCTTGTTCAATTACAACAGTGTAAAATCCCAAATATAAACTTGCAGAAAGCATTTCAATGACTGGCTTTGGGAGGAACTACCCTATTATTCACAGTGCGAGTCACCTGAGACAGGAAGGCCCAGCACCAGCCTTGGCATATCAATTGCTGCTTGAGCCTAATGCTGGGAAGCTTGGGAACTGTATATTGTAGTAGCTTTGCTTTTAGCATCACCAGATCAAGAATTATAAAGCGCCTTACAACAAAGTGCTGGACAAAACAATTAACAGTACAATAACAGAAAGTATACAATCAGGGTGGACGATCAGATCAGAAGATGGTCTTTGAGGTTGGTTTTGAACAGACATAGAGAGGAGATAGAGGGTACTGAAAGGGGCAAAGTATTGCAAATGTTTGGAGCAAGCATGGATAAAGATCAGAAGCAAGAGAGTGCCCATGGAGGACGGGAAACTGATGGAAGAAATTGAGATTGAGACTGAGATCGGAGAGAGCGAGCGGGAGAGTAAAAAGAGACACGAGAAGCCAGATAAGCCAGATAAGGAGGGGCAAGGTGGTTCAAACATTTAAAAACTAGACAGAGAAAATGAGACAGTCGACGGAATTCAAAGGGGATCCAAGGTAGAGAGAGCAATGTAGAAAGAAGTAGTTTAGAATCATGAGTGGTAAGAAATGGACGGGCTTTGCGTATATTGTGCTGCTGATGCCGACATGACAAAATAGACGATATTTGGAAAGTAAATGAGAGAGAAGAGTCGAAAAGATGGCCCAGATGGCGCAAACAGGCTGATTTGTGCTGGTTCATGCAGGGAGACGGCAGCAGGGTCCTCTACACTGCGTTTCTGCCCTGTGCAGGCTATCATCGAGACAAGCCCCGCCCACAAACCCGGAAACGTTGACAAATAGGCACTGCAGCGCGCAGCAGCGTGCGTGCACTGAGAAGTGCCCGGAAGTGCCTGTTTCGCCTGGTGAGAGCCTGCTGTGCCCGCCGTGTTTGTGATCACCGTGTTTCTGTGGATTTTCAAGTGGACTTTCATGGACTGATTTAAGCTTTTTTCTATTGCTAGAGTGAGTCATTTAGTACCTGAATACCTGAATATGCATATATACTTTTCAAGTATACATTAAGTCCCCTAAATATTCATATATATGTCTTCTAGAGACAAGCCCCGCCCACAAACCCGGAAACGTTGACAAATAGGCACTGCCGCGCGCACCAGCGCGCGCGCACATTGAAGTGCCCGGAAGTGCCTGTTTTGCCTGTTTGTCCTGGGGGTCCGGGGCTCGGGGCCACGAAATGTTGTTTGTGTAATTACGAGTATCGAGTGAGAGAGGTGAGAGAGGTTGTAATTGGTCCTCGTCATAGAGGTAGAACGAGAGGTATCGCGATTGAAATATCAATTTGTATCTCGGGCTCTGTCGAAGGGCTTGTTCACTTCGCCGCATAGTAGCAGGCGGCAAAAAAAAAAACGTCCTGTGTCCTCTCTGGTGAGAGGGTGTTCCTGTACGGGGAGTATGGTGGGAACCCTAAGGAGTGGCACAATATCAACACAGTGTGGGGCCCATAAAAAAGTGGAGAAGCAAAACACAAGAGGCAAATTGAGGAGGCAAAATACAATCATTGCAAGTGAGTCTTTTGTATTTAAACAGACAATAAATCCCTTAGTGATAAGTCCCCTCCCCACTAAAATGAATGATGAAGATACTATGGGTGCCCTGGGGGTGGTTGAGATGGACAAATGGGAACTAAGTGGTATAGATTTTCCGCCGCTAACAAATGTAGTTAGTGATCGGATAATGGCACAAATGGAATCATTCAAGAAGACAGACCTCCTTGAACAGACAGAGCAGAAAAGTTTCTTAAGCATGCAAGAAATACCGTTGGTACTAAATATGGATGATTCCCTGCTCTCCACACTTCAGCCGGACAGGTCCCTCCTGGCCCCAGCAGTAAGTGCTGAATTAGACAGAAGGGTCAGGCTGTCTACTGGCCCTTCCACTCCTGCGAGGGCTAGGGGAGGTGGACTTGAAAATGTACACCTACACAAATCCACTATTTGAATAATGGACGAGTACGAGATCTTAAAAAAACATGACCATTATGAGAACAAAATGGGTGAAACAATGGCCATTTTTATAGGTGGGGAAATGGGCGATGGCAAGTCAACTCCAAACAAATGCTCTAGCCCGACCAACTCTGTTCCCCCTAGGAGTCATGAGACTGAGGAACTGATGTATACCCAGCCCAGCAAAGGACTAGAAGGGGGTGAAATCATGTCAGAAATTGAGTCTTTTTCGGTCCCAACCAGGATACTCAACCTCCTGGATAAGGGGCACGAAAGGACCCATGGCGAGATACAGGAGTTAAGCTACATGATGGTAGAGTATACAGAAAAAATTAGTAGGCTGGAGGGATTTGTACATGCCTTAAATATGAGTAAAAAAGAAACGTCTACAGACCCCCCTAAGAGTAATAAAATAATGCTTAATAAAGGCTCCCAAACAGAAAAAGAACCTTGCGAGAATGAATGTAATGGGAAAATAATTTGGGAAGATGCTAATAAATTGAAAAGAATGATACTAATTAACCAAGATAAAATTAAAAATGTGGAGCAACAAGGCGAGAGGCTGCGGGGGAAAACAGAAATTAATACAGCAATGACCACAGAGCAGAAAGTAGGAAAAATGCTGGATAGTCCATCAGCACTACTGAAGGTGATGGAGGATGAGGATGCCCAAATGCAAGTACAAAATCAGGAAAATGGAGGTGATCAGAAGCAGGAAGAAGAGACACCGTATGTGTATGTCGTTTCACGCAGAGAAAAGAAAATGAGAGCAAGGGCCCTGAAGAGAAGAGCCAAGAGTGAGAAGGGAAGTACTGCAATGGAGTCTAAACAAATCGAAAAATCAACCTTCTCCTAAAATGAAAAATACCTCCTCTAACATTAAAGATATATGTAGCCTATCAGTAGAGGGAGGCCAACTAGACTTAACCCAGTTAAATGAAGAAAGCAAAATAGCTTTGGAGGTGAAGGAAATACGGGATAAACAAGATTCTTTCAGAAAGAATGAAATGGACACTACTTTGGGTACCCAATCGGAGAATAAGAGTAAGAAATATGGAGAAGCCACTAATATACTATCAGAAGCTATGAATCATAAAGGGAAAATGAGCAAAGCTAATTCCAAAAATAAAGGGTCCAAGGCAAATAAAAAAAATGATAATAAAAAAATACAAAAGAAACAGAACGGAAGTAAAGTCGAAATTATTAAGGAGGAAAGGAGCATTCAGCAATTTTTTGGTGTAAAAAATAAGCAAAAGCCTATAGCAGACAGAGTCCCCGATAAGGTGGAAAAAGCAGAAGAAGTCAAAATACCCAGTAAAGCAGTAGATAGCCAAAAAGATCTTATTAGCTCTAAACAGTCTGAGGAGACGAAATCAGCGGGAGAGCACGGTAGTGAAGATACAAATAATAGTGAGCTGCAAATGACACCTAGTGACGATATTAAAAAATTGGTACAAGAGGCTCTTATCAAAATTCTGCAGATCCCCTCTACGTTGGGATCTACTCCTTCATCTGGACCATCGTCATTTGCTCATAAAGGTTGTGAGGGCCAACAGCAGAGATTTGTTTCGCAAGGAGTTGTGGAAGAAAATAAAAATCAGGAGGAGCAGGGACACAGGGCCTAAATGAATGAAGCTGGTCCTGATACACGAGAGATCGTACAGAAACAAGGGACGGTTCTGATAAACACACAGGAAGGTGGGAGGGACCGGGGAGTGGAATGTAAGGACGGGGGGCCAATAGTAAATAAATCTAGAAATGAGCCTAAGGATTTTGAAGACCGGATTAGGGAGATAGCCGAAATGTGGAACATAAAGCAGGGCCATGAACAAGGCAGGGAGTACAATTGTGATAAGGAAGGGAAAAGGGACAACGAGAGAGGGAAGAATAGGGAGGGGGAAACTAGTAGAAACTCAAGGATAGAGGAGCAAGAGCAAACTCTATATAGTGCTTGGCCAGAACATCAAAGAGAATGGAGAGAGCCGAAATTCGTGGATGACCCTAGCGTCATATTAAATTTCATGCTCACAATTGGAGGTCCCTCCTCATTACACAGAGGACGGATACTCTCCCTGTTCAATGAGATACCCCGGCTCTCCCTAATTACATCAAGTGATATTAAGCTCATTGATTACATACACCCTACACAATACGATTGTGTTAGGATTGTGTTCTACTCAAGAGCCACATATGAACTGGCACTTACGGAAGGAGTGGCACTTCAACGATTTGGGTACGACATAGTAGACTTCAGTCAGGGCTCAGGGAAAAAACAGGGAAGAGAAATGGGAGGATATCCCAGTGAGACGCAAGGGGGGAAAAATCGAGAAGAAGAAAGAAGCTCAACAGTAGAGACTCATTTAAATGAGATGGCTGAGTTAAGGCGGCTTGCGCTGACTCTGCAAGAATCAATCTCCAAAATTCAAGGAATTAAAGATTCGACCTAGAGTATGGCAAAACTCAGCTTCCTATCATGGAATTCTAGGGGATCGCGAGCCTTGCTATACTCTTATGATACATGTTCGGTGCTCTCTACCTATTCTGTCCTATGTATACAAGAAACGTGGGCGTTATCCCAATAGTATTAGATAGTTTTACTGTATTTCAGGAACTAGCACAGAAAAAGCTAAAGGGGAGACCTTCAGGGGGTCTCTAAATTGCTTTGAAGAACAATATTGACTTTAAAACCTTAAAATGTTTAATATAAGTAAAGGATGTATAGCAACCCTTGTTAAAATACGTTGCAGGAAGCAACCCATACTCCTCTTAATTTTAAATATATACTGGCAACCTGAAGGTGATCTAAAGGCATTTATCGATGCCATAGACACTGTAATACAAGAATGTCAGGATATGAATGAGGAATTACACATAATCATGTGTGGGGATTATAATTCTGAAATATGCTTGGACGAAGGTAGAAATGAGTACACGTCTGATCGTAAAATTGGTGAAAGAATTGACTCGCGGAAATGTCAACAGGGGGACATATGGACCGTCTTCCTGGGAGGTTGGGGCCTGCAAGGAGTAAATGACTTAATGGAAGAGTCAATGGACAAAAAAACACGGTCTAATGGTAAATGGGCATCCACTATAGATTATGGGCCTCATTACACGGACGGCGGTGGACCAAGGTGCTATTAGCACCTTGGTCCATGCTGGTAAAATACCGGCACCGCCTTGGAGGAAAGGAGAATTACCGCCCTATTCCAAGGTTGGTGGGGTGGTAATTCCCCCTTCCCCCATTGCCCTTCCCCATTCCCATTTTTGCCCCATAGGGCATAATGGGAATGGGGAAGGTTCTAATTACGGCACCGCAAATTGCGGTACCGTAATTAGCTCCCTGGTCCCTTTGCGGGTTGGTTTTTAACGCCTGCAAAAAGCATGCGTTAAAGTCTCCAACCCGCAAAGGGACCTTGTAGTAAGGCGGTAAGGGTTAACGGTCACCGGTACCATTAACGGTGACCGTTAACCCTCACCACCATCTGTGCAATGAGGCCCTTTATCTTTGTTAGTACCAACATTTTTAATCTTGCCCAGGATTTTGCTTTGATTGGTACAAAGGAGAGTGATCATAAAATGTTACTAATGACATTGTGGGTAGACACGTATGAGGGGGTGATAAATACTATAACCTAAGAGTGGAAACGAATACCAATTTGAACAGAATCTCCTGGCATAAAACGAACATCGAGAAAGTAAATGTACTATTCCAGGCAGATTTTGAAAATGATATGTATGCCCAAAAAAAAAATGTACTGTCACGACTCCTTTGGATATTACATCAAATCCGTAATCAGAGATAAAGCGGGAATCAAATATAAGGTAAAAAGTACGGGAGGGCACAAGCACGCATACTCTGTCGAAATGAGAACACTTAAGCAGGGAAGAAATCGTGAAGTCTCTGGTTTTCGTAGGCATTGTGCAAGCCCTCCTACAATGGAGGAAGTCCAGGAACTTCACAAAATAAAAAATAAATGGAAATCGAAGTTAAGGTGTATGCGCGCAAAGCTCCTTCAGGGAGATGCAGAGGCTATGCAAAGAGCTTTGTACGATGTAAATACCCGCAGATTCTGGGCACTGGTTAACAATGGGGGGCAAGCCCAAACAAAAGTTCTGACAACTTGTGTTAATGCAGAGAAGTGGGAAGGACACTTAAGTAGCCTCTATCCTCCACCAACTGTGGTATGGGTCCCGTTACCAGAGACTGAAGATGCCACATGGAATATTCCCTTTTGTGTTAAAGATATTGAATATATTATTGTGAAAAGCTCTCCATCCAGGGCCCCCGGGCCAAACTTGCTCTGCAACAGGGTTATGAAAGAGAAAGCCAATTTATGGGCCAAAATGCTATTTTTCTTTTTTAAAGACATCATAAAGAAACATCTAATTCCAAATAGCTGGATTATGTCTTACGTAGTCCCAATTTACAAGAAAGGGGACAGGGCTTTACCAACTAGCTATAGGCCAATAGCCCTTTTGGATGTTGATTCTAAAATATTTGCAGGCCTAGTTTTAGAGCGTATTCGGAACTGGATGGATCTTTGTAATATTCTGTCGCCCTTTCAGTTTGGCTTTAGAAGGAATTTAGGTACTGATGCAGGAGGTCTTTTAATAAATATTATGCAAAGAGCGGCATGGACCCCCGGAAATCTCCCTATCTACTTGGCGTCAATTGACTTAACATCTGCTTTCGATTTAGTCTATAGATCAATATTGTGGACAAAATTAACACACCTTGGGATGCCTGATTCTCTATTGTCAATTATTTACAACATGCACCAGCACTCTAGAATTAAGATCCGACTTAGTATGGAAGGAAATTTGTCCCAAGAAATAAGGGTTAAAAATGGACATAGGCAGGGCTGCATATATGCTCCCACTTTATTCAATTTATACTTCTCCGATATAGGAGAGAGTTTTAAAAAATTGGTTGTAAATTCACCTAAAGTGGAGGGAACCAAGATCCAGTGGACTGCCTATACAGATGACGTGACTCTCTATGATCACACCCCCATAGGCCTCCAAAGACTCTTAACTGCTTTTAAAGAATACATTATCAAAAATGCACTAAAAATTAATCATTCAAAAACAACGATTGTTTGTTTGTCAAATAAGAAAAAACAAAAAATTAACACTCTATTTCTAAATCACGAAAAATTACCGACAAGGAATGTAATAAGATTTCTAGGCTACCCTGTTTTTGGAAACAAGAACAAGGCAAACTTTAGGGCTTTATTTGGAATCAAAATCCCTCCTATGGTTTCTCAACTACGTAAAGTTGATGGAAAATATGGTAAATTCTCTTTATTGCCCTGTATTCGCCTGTATAAAAACAGAATAGTGCCTCAACTGTGCCATCGATTAGAACTTGCACCGTTATGGTGCCGGATGGAAGTAACTGCATTTGAATCCAAAATCGTAAAAACGATGGTACATTGCTTGCCAAAATGCGTGCCTTTGGTAGCATTAAGATATGAGCTTGGCTTGCATTCGATTAGAAGTACCATAGAATGGCGCAGAATGGCCCTATTCAGGAAGCTGTTAATTAGCAAAGATACTACTCTATATGATATAATGGGCAGAGGCATTAGGAATGGCGCTCCTACATCAAAGTACCTCAGGGACATGTTGGAAGAAGCAAATAAAATTCTGGACAAATTAGGGATCCATAGAGATACACTTATTACGAACCCAATGAAAATATAAAAAACTCTTGCTTCATTGCGTTTGGAATTCAACTGTCCAAGAGGTTAAGATGACTCATTTATATAACCATATGGTCTCGGAATATAAAACAATGGGGGAGCTTGCACCATATCTATTAAAATTTCCTGATAAAACCTGGAGACATGAGTATATGAGATTTCGCTTCAATGTGCTAGGTACGGGACAAATAGTAGATATTAGAAGTGGTCAGAGTAAGGGATATTCCTTTTGTAGATTTTGTAAACAAAAGGAAAATCTGGAGACCTTGGAGCATCTACTGACCAGGTGTAACGGACTTAGGAACGAACGTATTAGTCACTTTAGCATGTATGTACCAAATACAGAATGTGTTGATTTAGATCTTTTGTGGCTCGATATGTTACACGGTAAAAGAATCAAACTACAGATTGCCGTAGTCAGGTTCTTAAAGACCTACTGTTGTCTTTAAATAAAGGCTAAATGGCCTATTCTACAGGGCATGCAATCAAGCATTTAGTGCAATTTTTATGAATGGAAAGTATCAGGATATGTTATAAGGGACATTCAGAATTTGTGTAAACGATGTTTATCTTTTTTTTCTTTTAACTGTACAGCGTTATAAAAACTGAATTATAGGTGGGAAATATGAATTTCGTATGGAGGAAAATATGTTATGTAAAACTTGTATTAATTATGCTGTTTTAAACCACAAAGAAATCATTTGTAAAAGTTACTATGTAACTATAAAAAAATAAAAACAAAATAAAAAAAAAATGGCCTAGATTTCTGGCTGTATCAGGGAATAATAGAAGAAAAAGGCGGGAAAGATAATAGAAGCAGGAGGAAGGGAGGGAGGAACAGTGGAAGCAGGAAAAAAGATCACCTCTGTTTTTATGTGATTGAGGTAAAGAAAGTGAGAAGCCATCCAAGTCTGGATGGCGAGGGAACAAGCAGAAAGGTTAGAGTGGATTTCAGAAGAAAAGGAAGATAAGGAAAGAAAGATATGGGAGTAATCAGCATAAAGGTGGTCCAGAGACTCCAAAGGAAGTGATAATAGTGTTAAGGGGACCGGTGTATAAAAAAGAAAAGCGCACCAGTAATGGGGCCCTGTGAAATGCCATAAGTGAGCGGGTGAACAGGGGTGGATTTGTTGTGAAAGTACTGGATGATAGATATGATGAGCAGCGTGCCACGAAAACCAAGATTGTAAAGAGAGGACAGTAGGCGAGAGTGATCTACAGTGTCAAAAGCTGCAGAAAGATCAATGAAAGAGAACGGCTTAGCATATCGGGCAGTGACAAGGGGATTAGAGACTGCAAGAAGAGCCGTTTCAGTGGAATTTGAAGGTCGAAAGCCAGATTGGTGAGGTCAAAGAAGAGAATTAGGGTCCAAGGAAGCTTTTTTTCAAAATGGGAGGGATAGAAGAGTGTTTGAATAGACAGACCATGGAGCTTACAGCGATTTTGCGATTTGGAAATTGAATGCAAAATCAGCTGATGGCCGCAATTGCAGCTATAAACCCTACAATGCCTGAACAAATAAATAAACATTTCACTCTGGACTGCTGAGTGAATGCAGTCAAGGGTTCAACTCTTAATGTGCTGTGTGAGCGGTTTCCAAGGTGTCAGATTTGACATCTTGCTGTTCTCCTACAACGTGCTGCATGTTTTGAAAACCTGCCCCGTCTCCATTCACTTTTCTCTGCTGGTGCAATTTCATTGAAAAACGCTTTGTAAATCAGGCCCATTGCTTTTACAGTGTAGAGCTCATTACCTTAGTCTCCAGTGACAGTTAAAAAAAGGACAAATCGTGATTAGTCAATTTGTTTATTTCTTTTTAACTGGAACTGGAAAGTTAAGATTATGAGGCTCATTACGAGTTTGCTGGTACTCAGGCGGTAAATCTGAGAGAATACCAGCAAATGGAATTACCAATGCTGCCACTTGGTCAGGCGGCATTACCACTGAAGGTATTACCTCCAGCAGTAATACTGCCAGATTACAAGTGGTGGTTTGGCAGTATAAATCCCCATTAGACGGGGTCCATAGGTATTACAAGTAATACTGACGATTTTCGGAGGTAAAAGTGTAGGAGGAGGTAACTACACTTTACCTCCAGATCTCAGTAGTATTATCATCTAGTAATACCGCCAGAGGTAATAACTGCAAACTTGTGGTATGGCATGCGGGACAAATTGAAGTATTTTTCCCGCACCGCCTAACTTGTAATGAGCCCCAAATCAGATAAAATAAAAGGATTTAGGATTGGGGAGACAGGCAGGGGAAAGGTGTATGAACAGTGGCAACAAGAGAAAGAGAAGAGGTGAGTGAATAAAACACAGAAACGGCAGAGTGGATGATACACAAGTGAGCTATGTAAAAGACAGGCAGAGGGGCAGACAGAGAAAGCCAAAGAGGAATCCAAAAGAGAGAGGATAAAGTGATAGGAATGGTAAGAGAAAAGAGATTGTCAGAGGCGTGAGGTAGTGGGAGGGGGGAAATAGAATGGGCAAAGAACTAGTGAGAAGTTTGCCTCGAGTGAAAAAGCAGAAGTGAGTGAATAAGAACAGAGCAAAGGGGAAGAGAAACTGGGGTTAAAACATGAATTACAAGTAAAAGAGGGAGAGAAACAGAAGGGGCAAGAGTTGGAGAAAAATAGAGAGACAGATAGTGAAGGGTTGCAAAATCAAGGGAGAGAAGGCGTCATGAAGGCAAAGGAGAGAAGAGAAAGACAAAAGGAGACAGTGGCAGGAAGAGAAAGGGAGAGAGTGGCAAAAAAGCATGACAAATGGATGGTGGGCATGTGGGGGAGAGAGAGAGAAAGAAAGAAGCAGAGTATGAGTGAAAGAGTGAAAGAGGCACACAAATAGAACACTTAAGACAGTTTCAAAAAATCGATTACTCCTAGACTCTCTCAGGGGAGTGTCAGGAAGTCCATCCACCCAGATCCTAGATCCGAAACTACCGGACCTAAACCCTGACTGCCTCTATGGGCCCCTATTTCTTCTCTTGCCAGATGTGAAATAAAAAACCATCGTATGGTTTTAACACTTAAGTTGCATTCTAGATAGACCATTATAATGGGTAAGGAATACAAAATGGCATGCATGTAAATGCCAGGACTTACAGATAATAGCGCTATAGCTATCCTTCTGCATACATTTAATAAACAAGAGTGTTAATGTAGTGATCCAAGGAGAGGACAGTGGGCAGTGGTTCACCAGCAGTGTTAGCTTTGTTGGGATTTACAATTCTCGTATCGATCAGATTCTTTGCATGTAGACATGTAGATTACTTACATGAAAACATGTACCTCTACTAACCAAGTGGGGTGATGCCATGGGGCTTTGTACACAAACACATAGCTCTCCACAGGGCCTGCGCAACTTGTGTGTATAGAATCCTGGTAGGCCCTTCTCGCTGCACATATAATACCTCCTGTCCTTTAAAACAGTGTGCCTGTATGCTTCTTTACACACCAGCTCCTTTATAAACTAACCACCAACTTTAACTACTTCAAGCTTAAGCACTGGTGTTAAGGATTCTGTAAGTGCCCAATACAAAAATGTCACCCAGAGGCAAAAATCAAGTTGGCCTCCATAGAATGGGTACAATTACAATGTTACAGGAGGTAGACATTGATACAGGTAATAAACCAAAATAGGTATGCACTTAAAAAACATGCAGCACCAGTCCTGCTTGGGACATCTGGGACTCTTTTCTATTACACTACAGCAGAACCAACATATAAAAGGTGTAAATCATCACACTCTGGCCCTCACACACCCTCCAGGCAATAGAAAAGATGTGTCACAAAAATGCTGCAAGTAACTAAAGTGCCACAACATTCCTTTTTTATGCTGCAAATAATGTTCATTTCATGCTGCAATATCCTGAAGGGTCTGAATAGAGAGGAAACCCAGAATGGGAAGAGAAGAGTTAAATAAAGCAGTGAGGAAGGGGATAAGGATGGGATAAACTGATGGGATGAGTGATGGGTCTGCGGGCGCAAAAGGAGGGTTGGCCCTAGAGAAAATGGCAGAGGAATCAGCATTACAGAGAGGTCGATAAGAAGACATTAGCATAGGTGGCGCGGGTGGCGGAGAATTGGCAGAGCAAGCGGAGGAAGATCCAATAGAAGAGAAGAAAAGAGATGAGAAAAATGTGCAAAGTCAGAGGCCGTAAGATTAGAAAGAGCGCCAAGTCTGGAGCAGGAGGACAGAGGATACGATTAAGAGCGCACAATAAGTGACGGTTCGGGGTGAAATAGAGGTACGAAGATTACTGAAATACTCCTTCTCAGCCGTCCGTAAGAGCGAGCTAAAGATAGAGTGGAGAGAGGAAAGAGAAGCAATGGAGGCGAGCAGGTGGGTCTATCGCTGGCGGCCTTCGGATTTACCAAGAAGCCGTCTCAGAAGAGGGAGAGAGGGATTCATCCAAGTTGTTTGGGGAGGTTTGTGGGAGGGGCAAAAAGGAGAAGGAGGGTGTCGAGGATCTAGAGAGTCAAGAAGTGCTGAAGATAGGACATGGGCAGCAGAGGCGGGTGAGAACCAGGGGAAAAGCTCAAAGGGGAGAAGAAGGGTAGTTTCCAGCTGAATGTAATTAGGAAAACCAACATGGATTCTTAGAGTGGATTCAAGTGGAACTCAGCTCTTCAAATTCAAGATATTAGTTTATGCATCCCAGATAACCTCGTTTGTGCCATATCAGGCCACCCTCCGGTTTGCATTCTGGTACGTGTAGTTCTCCATTTGACAAGGGTAAGGAAATATATATTTTAAATACCATAACGGCCAGGAGGAGCTACTCACACCTATCCAGGGACAAAGTGAGCTCTCTGAATGTGAGTATTCTAACTCATGCTCTCCTCTGCTCCCCGCCCTCTGTTCCCCCGTAGGATGGTGAAAGAGATGATCCAGAAGCGCATGCACAGCAGAGACTACAGGACACGCCTGAGCACCAAGGTCTTCTCAGGCTGGGATTACTGCATCCGGAGCACAGAGGCGGCAGTGATCAAACAGCACAGCATCAGCAATGATCTCAAGGTGAGAGGGCAGCAGGGCTTGAAAGCGTACTAGGCACATCTCATTGGGAGGGGAGGGAACACTACGCACAGTTTATTGGCAGCATTATTGGCCGTTTTTCTTTAGGTCGCACATCATGAAACCTTAATATTGAGGTCTTTTCACATAGAACCGCCTCTTTTTCTTATTTTTTACAATTAGGGTTTTTCACTGACCCCCACCCCCACCCACCTAAACCTCCTTTCGTTCCTCCCGCCGGCACGCCCCCATACTTTCCTGCGCTATTACCTCAGTGCAACCCAGTATGATCAGGGGTGGACTGGGAACCAAAAGAGACCATGGAAATAATGTTCAAAGTGGTCCCCTATTACGCATTTTGAGAAAGTCCAGCCCCTTTCTCATAAGAACATTTCAAAATAAACTAGATAAGCACACAAAAGAGGGACATGGTGCAGAGGCCTGCTGGGAAATCTCTAGAGTTCCCTGGAGGCCAGTCGACCCCTGATTATTATCTAGAAGCTGGGAGCATCATGGTAATGAGGGAACTGCTATAAGCCAGGGAGTGAGCGTTGTTGTTGGGGTTCAGCCAAACTGATCCTTCTTCCAGAGAGTTCCTGTGTCCAGACCTTTTCTAGGTAAGGGCAACATGCGCAGCCTTTTGAAATCGGAGATGGGGCGCCTATCTTGATGAGAATGACAGCGGACAGCATGCCTTGTGCAGACACCCACCGCGAGAGAGACTGCTAGATGATAGTTGTGAAAGAGCCTCTGGCGGGATTCAGGCTCGGGGGAGAACCAGAGGACTTGGACTAATGACTGAGCCCTAAACAGCCACAGCACGGGAAAGGATTAGGCCGAAGCCTTTTAGCCTGCCTCTTTCCTGCAACAACACGTAGGATCAATGATACCACTGCGCGCCACGAAATTTCAGATACGAAAATTGCGTCGCACAGTGATGACATAGATAGCTCTTTCCCGCACCCCCCATACCAGATACACCTTTACCCATATTTACCTCTTTGTGGTGCACTTGCCTTCTTTCCTGTACCTCGCCTTTCCTCCTTCTGCTTGCGACGTCAGTCCCCACACCCTAAAGTGGGTACAAACACCCGTCACTGCGTCTTTTTTCTTTTTTTGTTATACTTTATTATACCCCGCATTCCATTTAATGGAAGCAAGCGACACCCCGGCAACTCCCCAAGCCATTATACTGTTCAAATGGAGCGAACGCCACCCCCAAACCTCTGCTTCCCTTTTTCGATATAATTGGATTCAGCTTTTTGTTTATTTATTTATTTGTTTATAAGCCGCCGGATCCTGCAGGCATCAGGACGCAGAGGATTGAGAGGAGGTAAAGGATGTAAAGGGAACAGAGAGATGCAATCATCGGGACCAGGGGATCACTCGAACAAGACCATTTTCAGCCGTTTCTGAACGTCAAAAGATTGCTAACCGCCTGCAATGTTTCCGATCATTTGTAGTGATACCCATTAGGGCCCGACAAGCTGGGTAGCATTGCTCAAAGAAGATAAATATATAAAAAAACAGATACCTGGGTAAAAAGAAGCTAGGTCTCCTCAGACCTTACCCTTTCTGCCCCTCTCACCACTCCTCTCCTGGAGTGACCACTTTCTCCTTTCCTCCCATCTCACCCTCTCTACCCCTCAGGCCAAGCCACTTCCATCATTGCCACCCACCTTCTCGGTCATCCGACCCATGAAGCGTGTGTCAGTGGAGGCTTTTGCCACCACGTTCTCCCCCTCCTCCCCCTTTGGTTGACTCTCCCCCTGACACTGCCCTTTCCTTGCTCCACTTTGCTAAATCTGTTACTCTTGGTATTCTTGCCCCTCTCATGAGAATCCGCCTGAAGCCCAAAGCCAAGTGCAACTCCTGGTACGACTCAGACCTCGTTACCCTTGAACGCAAGTGCAGGGTGGCTGAGAGGAAATGGCTTGCTTCATGTACATCCTCTGACAAATTCGCCTGCCGCCTGCTCTTCGGGCTGGGCTGCTACCATTGGTGGCAGTACCTGACTGATTTGCATATGGCTGGACCCCTTTTGCAATGGCGCATACGGGCTAAAAAACGGTGGTGTGGAAGGTTGCCCAGAGCAACGCCAGTGGTACAGATTCATTCGAAACCTTCCACCCATGATATGATATGATTTGATCGTTTATTTAGCGCCTATACACAATGTGTTTCAAAGCGCTTCAAGGCAAGGGAGGGAACAAGTGAAAATACAACCACATTCTGACAGGCCATGAACAGTAAGGATGTGAAATTAACTATCGTACTCGGCCTGACAACATTTCAGATAGTGCAAGAGCTAAACCATAGATAAGGAAGGGAGGGGGAGAGTGGGAAGGAAATGGAAACAGACAGGCGACTACCGTACTAGGCCTGACGACATTTCTGGTAGAGCCGGAAAAAAACAAAAGGTGAGGGAGAGGGGTGCAGAAAGGGAGGGGAGGAACAAAACAAGTGACTATCATACTAGGCCTGACGACATTTCAGATAGTGCTGGAGGGCAAAAACAAAGAGGTGATGGCTGGAAGGTTTAGACTGAATCTTAACCACTGGCATTGCTCGGGGCAACCCTCCAGACCATCGTTCTTCACCTGCCAACCCATTACAGAAGGGGAAAGACCATATGCAAATCACGCTTGGCCCCACCCCAAAAGGGGCAGTCCAGCCCAAACTGCAAGGTCACATCCCTTCTGCACGAGACCACAAGCATCCCCAAACATGTTTCGCCCTTGTTGGGGCTCATCATTGAGGAGTAGCTTGGGTCTCTAGGCCCA
Source organism: Ambystoma mexicanum (assembly GCF_040938575.1). Lineage (NCBI taxonomy): Eukaryota > Metazoa > Chordata > Amphibia > Caudata > Ambystomatidae > Ambystoma > Ambystoma mexicanum. The sequence continues at coordinate 1,056,744,013 of NC_090926.1, read as the reverse complement.
GTAGGGAGGAAAAAAACAGTAATGGGAGGGCGGAGGAAACAGACAAGGTTGCTATCATATTAGGTCCAGGGACAATTCTGATAGAGTAAGTGCATAGAAGAAAGTAAAGGGAGGAGATAGGAAAAGGGAGAAGGCAAAGGAGGAGAGAACAGAGAGTAAGCAGTCAAAAAGAGTGGAGAAGCAAGAGTGGAGAGCGAATATAATTGCAGAAGTCAGTAGTAACACATAACGTTGCAAGCCAGGATACGAGATGAAGATGGGAACAGCATGATTCAGGGCCACCATGAGTACAAGATGCAAAGGAAGTCCAGCATGAGAGTTGAGAAAGAGTGACACACCGTGAATGAATGAAGTCCATAAAAGTCAAATCCAGCATTGGCCACAAGACGGTGATGGTGAAGGAAGGCACCAGGTGGGCGGGGCTTGTTAAGTGGTGAAAAAGAGCAGCAGGCCGGAAGGCATCAGGTGGGCGGGGCTTAGGCCAGGTGACCTAGATCCACTTGCACCTGCTCCCCATCTGCAAAGGAAAAGAAGCTGGAGGGCTCCTTAAGTAGGGAAGCAGAGCGGCAAGCAGGAAGGCACCAGGTGGGCGGGGCTTAGGCCAGGGGACCTAGATCCACTTGCACCTTCTCCCCATCACTTTTGTGCTTACTGCCTGCTCCAAACGCAATACCGCCTCTCTGTCCTCACCAAGAAGAGAACTCTTATCCAAGCCCGCTTCTCTGCGGCATCTAACAACTCGGCTGAACTCTTTAAAATCTGCAAGGAACTGGCCAATCCTGCTGCAGTCTCTACCTCTGCTGTCCCCTCCCAGGCCCTCTGCATGGCACTGGCTTCTCACTTCATCTCTAAAACTCAGGACATCCTGTCCTCACTCCCCTCTTCTCTCCTCCCTCCATGTACTCCCTGCTCTTCCTCTGGTCCTTCTGCAGCCACATCTCCTCCCTCCTCTGCCTTTCCCCTGTTCTCCGCAGATGAAGTTTCGAGACAAGTCCGATCTATGAAAGTCTCATCTAAACATGTTCAGCCCTGTTCCTCCAAAACCATCAAGGGCCACATCGACTCCTTGGCTCCTGCTCTGGCTGACTTCTGCAACCACTCCTTCACCAATGGAGTCTTCCCATCCCCCCTGAAGCACTCCCTTGGGCACCCTCTTCTTAAGAAACCCTCTGCCGACCCCTCCTGCCTGGCCAACTATCGCCCAATCTTCATCACTCCCTTCCTGGGAAAACTCCTAGAAAAACTGGCCATCTCCTAGCTTAATCTCCACACTGAATCTGTTGGTTGTCTTCATGACCATCAGTCTGGCTTCAGAGCTGCTATAATAACGGAAACTGCTCTCCTAAACATCCGGCAAGACCTGCTCTCCATCCTTGATTCTAACACCCCGTGTGTCCTCATCTTGCTTGATCTCTGTTCTGCCTTTGACATGGTCAACCATGCCATCCTGCTCAAATGTCTGCGTGATAACCTGGGTATCACCGGTCGGGCCCTGGCGTGGCTGACTTCTTTCCACTCTGACCAACCCTCCCAGGCCCAACTTGGGCCCTTCCTCTCTGCTATTTTTTTCTCTATTTGTGGTGTCCCCCAGGGGTTTAACCTCTCTCCCTGTCTGTTCAACCTATACCTGGCGCTTCTTGCCCACCGCATTGCAGCTCTCTGCCCCAAATTTTAGTGCTATGCGGATGACACTTAGCTTATTTTCAGGCTACCTTCGGTCACCTCTTCTCTGTCTCTCATCTCTGTCTGTCTGCTATCCAGGAGTGGTGTGCTGCCAATGACCTCTGCCTTAATGCCAGTAAGACTGAGATTCTCCTCATCGGCACACCCGCTCCCTCCTTTCCTGTCGCTCCCTGGCCGGCCTCTCTTGGCCCTCCTCCTGCTCCAACCTGCGAGGCTAAAAACCTCAGGGTCTTCAACTCCACACTCTTCTTCTCTTCTCACATGTCTGACGTCTCTAAGAAGTCACACTACCAGCTGCACCTCCTCAGAGGTATTCTACCTTTCCTCTCCTTCCCCAAGAAACTCACTGTCTCCAGAGCTCTGGGTCTCTCCTGGCTGGACTACTGCAACAGCCTCTTTCTAAATCTGCCTGCCTCTACTCTCCGCCCTCTGCAACTCATCCAGAACAGGACTGCGAGACTTGTCCTTGGCCTCAACCCCAGGGATTATATCTTTCCAGGACTGCTATCTCTGCACTGGCTTCCAGTGGCTGCAAGGATCAAGTTCAAAACCCTCTGCATTGGCCACAAGGCCTTCTGGAGTCTGGGGCCTCAATACCTTCAACTCTCTCTTCCTAAATATCTTCCTTATCGAGCTCTTCGCTCATCCATCTCCAACTCCCTCAGGGTCAGTCGCTTCTCTGAGCAACAAGTTGGTGGTAGATCTCTTTCTTTGGATGGTGCCTCCCTCTGGAACAGCCTCCCTGAAACTTAAGGAGAACCATCTCCGGTTCCGGAAGCACCTCAAAACCTTTCTCTTTGCTTCTGCCTTTTATCCTCCTCTCACCTGCTGACCTCCATGCTGAAACTGTATCTGCACTGGTTACCTGGCCACCCTCTGATCCTGGGCCCAAGTCCCTCCCCTGTCAGTCACTCACACCTGCACTGCCTGCCTGGCAACCCCCGCACTTGGGGACTGTTTCTGTATCCCGACAGTCCCACTACCAGCACATTACATCAGATGTCTGCACTCACCTTTGCACTTGCCACCTGCTGGCCGTTACTTTTACTTATTGCTATTATTCTATTCCCATGTACTGCAATGTCCCTTTCCCCCTGCCCCCCACACTTTCCCTCTTCCCCCATCCCATGCACTTGCGCGATCTGAATGACACCTGGCCTAGTATGATCGTTGTCTGTCCTCCCTTTATTCCCCCTCCCTTGCCTCGTCGTGCCTTGAAAAACTTGTGTATAGGCACGTTATAAATGACATAGCATATCATATCATAGGTGTTTGCGTTAGTGTTTATCCTGTTTGAATTTGCTGGGAGATGAATCACTTTCTAAGTGAGAATTGACCCTGTTACTAGAAGTGAATTTGCACCCAGTGGGCCAGATGGAGAGGCCTAGCATTTCACTTGGACACAGATTGGATGTGCCTTGATGATGGATAGTGGTCCCAAATGCTTTGGAGATACAGCATATAATAACTGTGTCAGCTTTCTCTGAATGGGAATTAGAGATTACATCTTTTGGAGCATAATATTACTTTGGCAATGACCGTTTTGTTATAAAGGACTGAATATTATTGAGAACTATGTGAGCACACAGTTCTCTGAAAAGTTGGTTGGAGCCTTTTCACAGTGTTTCTTTTATTGTGATCACTTACCTGGAGTGCTCTTTTAAGACCCTTTTATGGGCCACATAGAACGTGGGTGGGGTGGGGGGAGAGGATCAATGGACCAGTCTCCCCTGTCCAAGGACTATGAGGTAGCTAGCTTGAGGAGAAAACTGTGCATAAAAACAGTTTGGAGAGAACTTTGGAGAGAAAAAAAAAGCAGGAGAAACTGAAAGAAGCTCCCAATTTGGGGGGATGGGCAAAGGCCTCACCCCCCCCTCAGGCACTGTGGACTAAAGGAGCCAGATCCGGCACAGTATGAAGTGTCAGCACTGTGGTGCATTCGTGGTGCAGTCTGGGTGCCAACATGGCCTGAGAGACTGCTGGATTACCTGAGGTCAGTTAGGGTGGATAAGCTGCAGGGCGTCCTGCCGCACCAGACGGGGTGGGCCTGCAAGTGTTTCAAGTCCCAAGCCACATCTCTGAGATGGCCCAGGTGGGAGAAGGGAGCGGATATGAGTGGTTTTATGGCCACAGCGGTGACAGTGTGCAGTGCCCCCATAGGCATGGGGCACCGCAGAGATGATAATAATCCCACGGCATGGACGGTTATGGTGGGCCCCTACCCTGGTACAGGGCACCGCAGAAGGAAACCCGCCCCTCAGGTATGCAGTGGTTATGCCGGCGCCCCAACTGGGTACTGCGAATGGGGCATTCAGGGCGAATTGGAGGGCCATTTTGGGGTGGATGACTGCAGTAGCCAGCCCCATGTAATTATATATTGATGCCTATATACAGTGCTTTTAAGTAGGGTAAGAAATTGGGGGGTGCTGTTGGACGCTGACAGTAATGGCGGCCTGATTGAGTAGCTGCACCGTTGACAATACATCCGTACTGAAATCCTGCGAAGAAAACCGTGCCGAAATATCCGCGGGTCCCACCACTACGAGCCTGCTGCCTTCGTCCGAGAGTGGGGCGGCTGTGGGTGCTCTGGAGAACGGCGGCTGGGAGGCTGAGTGTGTCGCGTCGGGGCTCCAGCTCCTGCAATCGACTGCAACCAGCTCCTGCAATCGACTGCAACTACTGGTGGGGACGCCAAGGAGAAAAAATGCGGAAACAAACAGAGTTCCCTGTCTGCATGGAGACCACGACTCTGCAACTGACAATGGGCGAAGCGGGCTTGCGGAGCGGCCGCCGTTTGCGCTGTGTACGAGCGGCCCGGCCTGCTGGGTTGAGGGAGAGCCTCCCCCGCCACTCTCCATACTCATGCCACCAGTTATGTGAGATAATCTGAGGGCAGAACCACAGCCGTAGAGGCAGCGTGTACACGCCAAACTAGAGCCATACCAGAAGTCCAACTGAGACTCACGCCTGATCACGGGGACTGCTGATCGGGATGGTGGGTTGGTCGTGAGACTGGGACCAGTTATTTATCCTTGTAGAACCCGTCCAGGGGTTGTGTAACGCCCCTAAAAATAAAGGGTGCAACAGGGTTGTGCACCCACTTGTTGGTGTCCCGTGCGGGGCACATACTGGATGATATACTGCCCGGGGGACACTTTGATTACCAATATACCAAATTCTAACAAAATCATCAGAGAGGATTGGAACCGCCTACTATTACACTGACCTGTGCCACCAGAATCCACCAAACCGAGTGACGCATAACTCCCGTATAAGTTATGCCGAGGGGCAGTAAGGCTAACGAAAGAGGGCCCATAGATGCATTCACGAATGCTGGTATGGAAGACAGGAGATATGGAACACCACAAGCCAGCCCACCGATGCCTCAGCGCCCTAGAGATGACCCAACAGACCCATACATGGCGGCCCTCCAGGCTGGCTTCGCTGCAGTAAATTCTAAACTGGACGATATGGGGACCACTATGTCATCCATAAAGGCAGAGCTACATCAAGTAAATACACGGTGGTAGAGGCAGAGAACCGCATAAGTACGGTGGAGGACGTCATAACCAACCACGGCAAGGACATAGAGGCCATGAAAAAGAACCTAAGCCAGGTACAAATGAAGTGTGATGTCCTCGAATCAAGATCACGCCGTAATAATATAAGGGTGCTTGGGCTATCGGAAAATGAGCTAAACGTTACAGTGGAGGTGTACCTGGAAGGAGTGATCCATGCCGTCTTCCCGGAGGCACAGTTTTTGCAGAAATTCCTAATGGAGAGAGCCCATAGAGCCTTGATGGCTCCTCCTAAACCGGGTGCACCGCCACGCACAGTCATTGCCTGCCTCCTTAACTATCACGACAGGGACATCATCCTATGCCTCTCTAGGGAGAAGGACACTCTACTCTATGACTCCAACAGGATACACATATACCCTGACTTTTCCAACAGAGTGCAGGCCGCGCATCGTACCTTTGAGAGCACTCAGAGCATGCTCCATCCATCATATGATGTTGTTCCCCGCCAAACTCTGCCTGCAGCACGGCGGGAAGGCACATTTCTTTGAATCCCCAGATGACGCCATGGGGTATATTGAGCGCAATATCCCGCAGTCACTGAAAGACAAGAACCCCCAGTCCGGCTCAAACACTTGAAGAGACAGCGAGAACACGGAAGGATGATTGTGGTCAAGCCATCTGGATCCATAAAATAACTGTGCGGCGGCCTTAAGGTCAGTCTGGTCGGCAGTGGAAAAAGGAAAGACTAACCGAACAGAGCCGCCCACTTTTTTCAAAAGTTGAAGTTTACTTTGGGAAATACACTGTCCAGTTTGGGGGATAGGGAGGGTGGGGGGAGGGGGAGGTACGGTGCCTGTTTCCCGAAAGTTAAAGGGGACAATCCGCTCACAGAGCAAGTAACAAGATGAACTATGCTGACATGGGAAACGAGTTGAACCAGAAATGGTATGAAAGATGCAAAATCACTGACGGGAGAAGCTTATGGAGTAAGGCACCACAGGCAATAAAAAGTAAGCTACGGAAACCCCATGATACCGACCTCAATGTCGCAGAGTGGGCAGGGGATTAAGTTACTCACTTGGAATATAAACGGCCTGGCACACCCGATAAAGGCAAGGAAGATAATCGCATAAGCAAGCCGGCACAAGGTTGACATACTTCTCCTGCAAGAGACACATGCCACAAAAAAGATTGCCGATACATTTGTGCGAAACTGGGGTCCTGTGAAAGTTGCCACAAACTGCTCCTTAATGGCGAGAGGAGTACTCACAGTTGTGCACAGGCGGCTCAACTTCCAGGTGCTCAAATCCATAGCAGACTATGAAGGCCGCTATGTGATCATTTGGGGACAACTATATAACAGAGATGTTATCCTGGTCAATACATATGGTCCTAATCTGGACAGTCCAGAGTTCCTCAAAGTAATATTGGACCTGGGGTGGACCGATCTACGGGAAGCTGCAGACAGCATACCAAAGTAGCAATGACATTGAGACAAGCAATGACCACATTGCCCCTGGTAGACACTTGGCGTGAACTAAATCCGCAAACAAGGGAATATACACTCTACTCCGGGGCACATGGGTCCAGTTCGAGGATCGACTAATGGCTATGCTCCCCTGAGCTGGTTACAGAGGTGGAAGAATGCACTATACTGCCACGAATGTTGTCAGATCACTCCCCGGTCCTCCTCCAGCTGGTCCCGAGGAATACTAAACATACCACTCGAAACTGGCGTATGCCGCCGGATCTGTTGCGGGAGTAATCGGTGATAGAACCACTTCGAATCGAAATAGGAGATTTCTTTGCCCAAATTGTAGGGTCTGTGCAAACTCAAAGGTCGGTATGGGAGACGTTTAAAGTTTGGCTTAGAGGCCAACTGATGGGGACATCCTACGGCATGCTGAGTGAAATTAGAAAGGAACTGTTCCAGGCTGAATGCGAGCTAAGAGACCTCGAGACTCAGCAACCCACGAATGATGGGAAAAAAACACCTGCAGAAAATACAGACTCAAATGGACAAATTAAAAAACCTGGCGGATAGAGAATTGTACCATATAACACAACCCGCAAGGGCTAGGAGATACGGAGAGGGGAATAAGGCGAGCAAATCAGTGGCAACACTTATCAGATCTGATAGGGGGTGAGACAAATTACCAGCATCTGCGATTCCCCAGTGTCGGTGCAGACGTCCCCAGAAACAATTAATGAGGTGTTCAAGCTGTTCTATTCCTACCTTTACGCGAACGCAGACACAGTGACCCCTGAGGAACTCAAAGACTACATAGACTCCATCCCATTGTCCATGTTAGGGGAAGAGGAAAGGGCACTGCTTGAACTCCCAATGACGACCGAGGAAATCAAACAAGCCATCACTGATTTACGAGCATGCAAGGCGCCGGGGTCAGACGGCATTCCTGTCGACCTTTATACGGTATTCAAGTCCGAGATGGCCCAGAGGTTGCTGGAGGTCTGGAAGCAAGCGCTCGAGAGGGGAGAGCTGCCAAACACCATGCGAGAGGTGGTAATAACTGTTCTGCTTAAGCCGCACAAGCCCCCTCAGGATCCCGCATCCTATTGCCCCTTATCACTAATTAACAAAGAAGCAAAAATGTACGCCAAGGCAATGGCGAACCACCTGATCCCTCACATGAACAAATTAATCCACACGGACCAATCAGGATTTATCCCGAGCCGATCAAAGGCACTGAATTTACGGAGGTTCTTTACCATTACATCACAATTGGATCCAAACGCCAAAGCTGCCAGTGTTACTCTGGACGCTGAAAAAGTATTTGACTCAGTATCATGGAATTATATGTTCTCCATTTTGGGTAAAATGGGGTTTCAGCCAACATTCATGGGTTTCATCCGAGTGTTATATAAGAACCCAGCTGCAATAGTTAGGACAAATAACACCCTGTCATCCTCCTTACACTGGGGAGGGGCACCCGGCAAGGCTGACTACTGTCCCCTTCATATTTGCACTTATGATAGAGGGGATGGCGGCTAAGGTAAGACATGAACATACCCGGAGGGGCATCCGTATCAGAGAGACCCCCCAACTTCTCTCACTATATGCAGATGACACAATGTTATATGTTAGGCACCCTGAAACACACCTGCCCCCTATAATGAAGGAAATAACTACATTCTCAACCTACTCAGGCTATAAAATCAACCAGACCAAGTCTGAGATCATCCCACTGACGCCAGCTATGGGGCAATCACAGGCTATTATTGGTTTCAAATGGGCACCCACCTCTGCGCGCTACCTGGGCATAATAATGGCCATGGATAGACAGACCCTATACACTAACAATTATGAATCATATTTGCAAATTCTGGAACATAAACTCAAAATATGGGGTGCGCTGCCAATATCCCTTTATAGGCGGGTGGCCCTACTTAAAATGGTTGTGGTCCCCAAGCTATTGTACTGGTTCTATGACATCCCTATATGGCCGGGTAGGGACTTCTTTCAGAAACTACAGAAATGATCTACCACCTTTGTATGGGTTGGGAAATCAATGAGGGTCAACTGGCCTAGGATGTGCAAAAGATATGAAACGGGTGTGCTGGCAACCCCAGTCTACACATTATATTTTCACGCAGCACAGACACACTTCGCAAGGTACTGGGTGGACACGGGCAAACCACACGCACATGTGCCGGCTGAAAAGTTTGCAGTAGCCCCTACAAACATACAGGCAATGCAATATGCTAAAATTAAGGGAAACGTTAAGGATGTGGACCCAGTGGGCACAACAGTACGAGCTTGGTCTAGCCTGTTTGCTAGGGTGGGCTGCGAGAACCCCTATTGGCCTTTTATCTCCCTATGGCACTATCCAGACCTAGAACCTACATTTGATTCTGCACTACAGCGGAAGTGGGACCCGGATAAAGAAATTAGACTGGGGGATTTGTACCCAGAGGGTAGGTTTGCCTCACTGGAGGTTGTGCTGGGAAAGGTGAGGTCGGGTCTTACCACTACAATGCAGTACTACCGTATGAAAGCAGCATGCAAAAGGAAATGGCCCACATTTCCCGAGGCCCCCATGACACACCAATTCCTACGGGCAATTATGACACAAGATGGTTTTATAGGTACGGTAACCAGTCTGTATAGGGCAGTTCAGAAACATACTCCACCCAGAAACTGCTTGAAACAGAAATGGGAGCGGGATTTGGGCATCGCCATTGATGATTCCAAATGGACAAAATACTGCCTACATACCAAATCCATCTCACTTAATTTTAATTTTAGATTAATTCAATTTAAAATCCTGAATCATCTGCGCGTAACCCCATACAAGATCTCCTGGTTTGACCCCACTCGAGAGGCTGCCTGCCCCAAATGCAATGCTAGCACGGCAAACTCCTTTCACATGTATTGGGATTGCTCCCCTGTCAAGGTCTTCTGGGAGGAAGTGGCCATGGTTGTAAGTAACATCACTGGGGTGAATATCCCGGCTTCCCCATTCAAATACTTACTGGGCAACATAGGTAAGGCCTCTGTCAAGATCCGCCATTTTGTTGCTATTGCAGGGGCAGTAGCCAAGAGGAACATATTACAGGCATGGAAATCCAAAACAGCACCAAACCATAATACCTGTCTACTGGATCTACTGTATGTTCAGGAGAATGAGGAACATTATGTAAGAAGTGTAACGGCAGCGTGTAGGCCAAAGGACATATGGGCTCCGCTGCGAGCATACTTTAACAGTACTCAAGGCAGTGACAATGAGATTGCAGCATGAATACTCTGATACAGTGGTGTATAAACTGAATTAACTATGAACATGATAACCTTGTTCTGCTGTGATACCCTGTGGTCCAATTCTGTGATGTAATATTGTATTTCTGTGAAGTACCTGTAAGAATTAAATAAAGGTTTTTTTTTTTAAGTAGGGTAAGAAATTGAGGGGGGGGGGCTCATTTGGGAGCGTGGCCTAAGAAATTATGGGCATGGCTTAAAGAAGTAGGAGGCAGAGTTCATAGGGGGCAGAGTTGGCAGTTGAACTCCACTCAATGGAAATGTTTAAAATAACAGTTTTAAAATGGTGTAAATTCTTTTATGCTGCTTCTTTTCCAAAGTTTTCGGAGACAGCCGGGGCTCTGCCCCGGTCCACTTAAAGCGCTGCGACGAGGCGAGGACCCTGGCAACAGGATCCAGGCACTGAAGGGAGACCGCTTAATCTCAGGCCCTGTCTCTGTTTCTCATGTTTGCTATTGGGCTCCCTGTGACCATGGCCATGATATGACTCAATATGGTCTCTGTAATCTGATCTCACACTTGTGCATACAAGGTACAGATGCAGCCCATGTTCGGCTGCAGTTAGGTTTCTTTGTAAAGCACTCTGCTGCTCCCTGGAGGCAACTAAATGCCCTATCAAATACTCCAAGAATGTGCTGGAGTCATCCAATGGGCACTAAGGGCACCATGGCATTAACATTTCACTAGCCAAGAGGTGGCAAACATCCATGGGTATGACCTGTGCGTTTCCCCACTGTCTCATACACAGTGGCAACACATGTCCCCGTGTCATGTTAGAGCGTTACAACACATGCACTGATATAGAAAATACTACAGCAACCTGAACCCAACACACACAACTGATAAATACTTCATCACAGTAGTAGTCACGTCTGACAAACATTGTAAATGTATAATACAAATCTTCCCCTGTGAAACAATGTACTGTTTGCCATGCATGTTCACAAACTCCCATAGAACCTAAAGTGCTTCGAGGACATGGCAATGGTATTTAAGCGCTATACACATATCACCCAACATACTATACACAACATGTCATTGGGTATTTCCTACTCGATGTCTCCCACCTTACACCTGGAAGGAAGAAAATGGCAGCCATCAGGTAACTTTGGCAATGTCACATTGTCCTTTAAAGATTGCTAGCTCTGGAAAAGGCCAAGTTTCAGGCATGAATTTAAAAATAATGGGTAGCTCTTGGCAGCATTGTACCGTTGCGACAGGACTCAAATTTGCCACTTGATGATGGCACTTCCATCTCAAAAATCCCAGCTGGAAAGGACCTTTATGGTAAAATAGCTGAATGGGTGGCTTCCCAGATCTGCGCCTCGCGCATGAGTTCTGGTGGTGCGACTCAGCATCTCATCATTCAGCGATAGGTAAAGTAATTACAGCCGAGTTGGCTAGTGATGCCACGCAGGCGCTGCCACACAACGCAATACGTTTAGTGCGCTAAGAAGGTCCAGCAGTGGGAGAGGCACTTTCTAGGTGACAGCTCTTTCCGGACCCACGGGGGGAAAGAGCTGTCACCTAGAAAGTGACCTATCAGCTGGCCGTACACTTGCTCTCTTGAAGGAGACCTGCCAGGCTTCCCGTGCCAGGAAAGTGTTAGACAAATCGCACGGCCTTATTCTTATGATTATAAATTATGAAATACCCCAATGTAAAAAACTGTGATTTGAATTGTAGCATGCTATTGATGTTTTGTTTTTGTTATTGTGAATTTATAATTAGAGGGACCCTATTCCAAGTGCCAATGTGTCGGGCTGATGAGGAACCGCCGCCACTCCTAACCCCCCCTCCCCCCACATAGGCAGCTTACAAACCTTCCCGTTTCCAAGAGACAGCCGCCGTTTCAAGCATCACACCTGCAGATGCCATGATTTAAAAGGCGGCGCCCCAGGCGCGCCGTGGCACGCTGGGGGCTTAGCAATGTCTTGAAGTAGCATATTGTTCAATTTGTCCGCCCTCCCAGCTAATCAATACCATGTCGCTGCCCCAACAACCTCCCTCCAGAGCCCCCAAACACCCGCCCCTCTCTTTACAACCCACCTGTTCCACGCGCCCTCCCAGCTAATCAATACCATGTCGCTGCCCCAACAACCTCCCTCCAGAGCCCCCAAACACCCGCCCCTCTCTTTACAAACCACCTGTTCCACGCACAAAGTGAAGGTCACCACGGGCTATGGCCTGCCATTGGTCAATGCCAGGCTGGTGCAGCCCCACTGCCACTCAAAGACAAGAACGGATGTACAATAACTAAACTCTTTCATGTCGAGAGTATCTGCCCATCTGTTCACTCCCCCACAATTTCCTCTGGTAAATTTCCTCTGGTAAGCCTTGCAAGGGGTCGCTGTGATTGACAGAGGTGCCAGACACCCACAGCGTTGCGCAAACTGCAACGCAACTGTGTGGCAGTCTGGAACTTCTGTCAGTTACAGCAGACTGATCTGCTAGCCTGACTCGATCAAGGCGGGTGCACCTCCTGTTGCAGCTGCGACCATGGTGGGATAATGTGTCCTGCCGTGGCATGGTGGGACCGGGGGCCCCAGCAGGGCCCTGGCTCAACCTCACTTTTTGGAGATTGGTGTGGCCCAGACCCCGCTGGACCAGGCCCACTTAAAGCATTACCTATATACAATATAGTACAGCGGTCACTTCACTATAATTAAGTTGAGTATGAAGTACCATAGAAAACCAAAAAAGTTTTACTAATAACCTTTGACTCGAGTGACGGATTCGGCTGAAATTCTGTGAACAAACCTGTTTTAATATGCCCCTACAGAGTCACAATTGTGGGAAAGATCAGTTAAAAAATAAAAAAAAATATTAAGAACATCAAAAAAATATTCTTTTGGTATAGTGTCCAATAATTTTCCCATAGAGAAAAAGTCAAATTTGTTCAAGCACATTGCCAAAACCGCTGGCCCAGGTACGAAACAACTTGAGCACAAAGTGTTGACTCGATTTCCCGGAGGGGTCTGGTCTTATTTGGTCCAGTAGTTGTTAAAATATTTGACGGAGAAGGTGATGAGGCCTTCTCCCAAAAATATAGCTATATCTCCCATGGTGCTTTTGCAGCAAAGAGGCTGAGAGGCATTTCAGAAATGAAGAAGCCGACATGTTTCCCCCAGAATTCGATTGCTAATAACTTTTGACTTGCTGGATGGATTTGGATGAAATTTTCCAAACAAAATGTTTGTTAAGGGCACCCCCAAACTGCAACTTTTTGGGAACAAAACGTTATAAAATGAAAAAGTTATTAAGAAAACAAAACACCACAGTTTCACAGTTTTCAGCCCATTCATTTTCCCATAGAGAAGTGCAGTTTATGAACAACCGCAGCGTGAAAACCGATGTGCAAAATTGTACCAAATAAGAAACAACTTTGGCACAAAGCGTGGACTTAAATTCCTTGACTGGTTTGGGGTAAATCCATCCAGTAGTTCCTTAAAATATTCGACAGAGAAGCAGGTGGCCCCTGCTGCTTAAAACCTTTATATCGGTCTGGTTGATTTTTACAGCAGAGAGGCTGAACGAGGCTAATAACCTTTGACTTGCTGGATGGATTTGGATGACATTTTCCAAACAAATCTTTTGTCAGGAGCGCCACTAAACTTGACATTTTGGAAACAATTCATTTGAAAATGAAAAAGGTATTAAGAAAACAGAAAAACGCTGTTTTCAGGCTACTCACGTTCATTTTCCCATAGAGAAAAAGTGCAGTTTTTGAACAGCCACAGCGTGAAAACCTCTTGGCAGATTTCCCAGACTGGTTGCAGAAGATTAGAAATTGTCCTTCTAAAGTTGGACAGGTACATGTTACATGGATGTCATATGCAGACATCACCTGGCTTGGTCATACCTATGTGGGAATGATGGGATCTGTGACAGTACTGTGTGAGCCTTTATGGTACAGGCCTAAAGAATGATCAGTTGCTGCTAGTTATGGAAACCCAACTCGGGAGGCGGATGTTTCATCTTCCTCAATCCGTCCTGATGGAGGTAATTAGGCTGGAACTGGGGCTGAGAAAGAACCAAATTGTCATTTGGTAAAATTGATGGGAACTGCCATGAAGCAATGTACTGCTCACGGGTTTAGTGATTTTCATGAAGCTGTTTGATAGCATTGGATGGGCCCTAATTGGAATTTTGATTTTCATTATCTAAAATCAATGTCTGGAAAAGAAATCAGTTCATGGGATTGGAACACAAATTCTGAACAGCTTGCAACTTTAAAACTGTATCATGAGATTGTCAATGTGCCCCATAAATATAAGGAAACCCAGCAGTGTAGGATGATGTGGCCTTCACCCGCAGTGAGGAGGTTTGCGCTCCTTGTGAGGGTCAACCAGCTGCCTACATTAACAATATGTGGGTAACAACTTAAATTACCACGTGAGGAACGATCTTTGGGATTTGCAGATTGCCCCATTTTCCGGAATCAAAAAAAGTGTTCTGCCAGAATGTGCGGCCGCGGGTAATGTTTACATGTGTATCCTGGGAAAGTTCATTTACAATTATGATATGATCAAAAGCAGTGATGTCTGGCAATACTGTTTAGACTCCGGTAATCCTGGACTGCACAGAGCCCTGATAGGACATGGCCACAGGTAGCAATTAGGTTAAAATGTGAAAACGGATGTATTAGTGGTTTCGTACTGCACTTTGCACTTTATGGTTTGGTAATCTGGAGGTCCGTTTTGTATTTTTATGAAATTAATTAAATAAACCCTCTTAGAGATTGTGGGGCTAAAAACACCCGAGGTGTGGGAAAGCATTTATGTGGCCAAGATGCAATGTAATTGCAATGTATATAGTTTTGATCTATTCCGGCAAATATGGGGTGGACATTAGAATTCATTTGAATATCTATTTTAAAAAATGACTATGTTTATGTTTTATTTGCTATGTGGCTATATATTGGATTATTTTACTCATTATATGTGAAAGGTTCTAAAGGAACTAAAGCACATTATACATTTAAAAAAAAGAACACAAAAGAATGTACATTTACAAAACCACAGGACATTTTGTTAGCCTCGTGCGAAATTGCATTCTAGTATTTTTAGCCTCCCATTCAAGATGAGGGAAATAAGGCTACTCTTATACTCTGTTTGCTTAACATATTTCTATAAGGAATGTATGTTTGTCTAAGTAATTTATTAGGATTTATGTACTTTTCAAGATCTCTCCATAAAAAAGAATATTGTTGAAATCAATTATGAGTGTGTGCAGGGGAATGCAGCAGAGCGCAAATGAGACATAATAATACACTGGGGATGTGGCAAGAGAGATTGCTGGCCTGGAGAGGATGTTTTGCCCGGTTACGGTCCTGTGATGAGTTTGTTAACATTTGAAGGCTTGTGAAATTGCTTATTCTCACTGCCTCAAGACCTCACTGGTAAATCATTTCTACTTCAGTCACACTATAAGGCAATCTGCCCGCAGACGCAGTGCGCCCTACTTGCTCCAGGCCCGAATCCATTCCCTGATACCTTTGGAACCTGTGGTCACAGCTAGAAACATCCATTAAGAATGTAGTTCGCCTTATGTTTGAGAAAATAATAAAAGCGTTTCTTGGATATTCAATTTAATTCAAAACAATCCTCACCTGAGCTTTTGAATTAAAAGCATATTGTTAGTTTAGAGAATATGGCCAAATATATGCAGCATAAAAATAAAAGTAGTCATGAAACTGCTGCAAAAACAACAGCTTACTGCAGTTAGCAAAACACAATTGGAGTTCCTTTGCTTTCCAAAGTCAGATGTTGTTTTCAAACCAAATTTGTAAAAATACTTGTAGCAAACAATGTTTCTACAAACTACAGCTGGGATGGGATGTGTTCATGTGCCCGCATGACAGTCTGGTCTCCAGTCCTGGTTTCACAACTTAACCTGATTTTGCCAAGTTAACCATAATGTGTGTTCCTGGGCAAATCATTTATCTCACTGTGACATTCATAGAAGTGATTGAGCTCACACTGGCCACTTCTCCAGAAAAGCCTCACTGATTATATTGCCCAATTTACAATAATATCAGTGAACATTCGTCGTCAAAGACAAAGGGCCTCATTACGGGCCCGGCGGTAACTGGGCCGTAGTGCTACCGGCAGGTTGCCGCCGGACCCGTTATGATTTACTGGCGCCTGACATCCCGCTAACACCAGAGGATTACAATACTGGCGGTCCGGGAAGTCAGGCGCCGGCAAATTGTAAGTCCCCATTCCCATAGAGTCCTACAGGACTCTATGGGAATGGAGACCACAGAAAGCACAGGCACTGTTGTTTCTTACCATGGCCGCTGTGCCCGGCAGGGTCAGCCTTGTTGGGTACTTATGCTCCAGCATGCAAATTCGTAGTGTGCCGTAGTGCTACTGGCAGGTTGCTGCTGGACCCGTAATGATTTACTGGCGCCGGACTTCCCGGTAACACCAGGGGATTACAACACCGGCGGTCCGGGATGTCAGGCACCGGCAAATTGTAAGTCCCCATTCCCATAGAGTCCTATAGACCTATTGGACTCTATGGGAATGGGGACCACGGAAGCACAGGCACCGTTGTTTATTACTGTGGCCAATGTGCCCGGCATAGTCAGCCCTGTTGGGCACTTCTGCTCCGGCAGGCAAACTCGTAGTGTGCCGGTCCGGAAACAACGGTGTCGGTAAACTTACCAGCACCGTTGTTTCCGGACCAACACACTATAATGAGGCCCAAAGTCTTTGTCTCTTGGATGAGACCGGGCAACTTCTTTTATTGTACTTTGCCATGATCCCCTCGAGTAGCAGACTCCTTTTGTAATGTTATTTTCTGGTATGTCACTGATGTCCGTAAACAGACATCAAATTAGGGGACCCACAAATATTTTGCTGCCCAGGCCAGTGCAAATTTTAGGTCTGGTCATTTCCACATTGGTGCTGTTTGTACTACTCCCCTTTTTTACAGGTAATTAATTTACAGAATGAGTTAAAATTGTTTACATGCTGAGTGAGACAGTGATTTATTTACAAACTAAATAAAATAGATTTATTTATAACATGGCGAATGGATGCCAATTGAAATGGAGGCCATACTGGGTGACACAAAATACATATTTGCAGGGTCTCATAATATTTTGTTTAGGGCAGGCGGCCTTTGCTAAGCCCTCTGCCAACCCTGTAGGCCATGCCCATCACTCTTTAGGCCAAGCCCAACACTTAAGCATTGCCTCCTTTTAAGAGGACCCCTCTATTTCTTATGCCACATGAAGCACTGGACCTTGCCCATCTTTTGATGGACAAGGCCTTGCAAATTCTAGAACCGTCCCTGGCAAACTTTGACCATGGACAAAATTCTGTAAGCCCCGACAGAGGGCGCTGAGTCATCATGGATCGTCGTGTCCGATTTTAGAAGAAGTGCAGCAGATTTGCTCCACAGAAAAGACATTGACTGAACTAGCGTGCCGTGACTAACTACCATGAAATTAGATATATGTCAAAAGCGTACATGCACAAGCTTACCAGCCCACAAGAAAGAGATCATTTGGATAACCCCACAGTGATCAAATGATGATGGTAAAACATGAAGCGATAGCGTCCCAGGCTAGAAAACTCATTTGCATGCAGTCACAGCTTGGAGGAAAACATTCAAGGCTTGATGCTGCTGGGTAAACAATTGAAGATTCTGAGAGGCAGAAACCGCCTGCCGAGGATTAGGGAGGAGGCATTCACGACAGAACAATGGCAGGGATCCACCTGCTGGGCAACTATTTCCCAGATGTCACACAAGCAACAGGAAATTCCCTGCTGGAGTTCTTCAGAAGAGCACAAATGAAGGAAACTTATTGACTTCTGAACAAATGCACAAACGTAATGCTGTCTCACAAGCAGTTCCCCACACCATTAAGGATAGAGCAAAGGGCCAATCGTTACCAAAAGGACATGCACACAACTTTATATGCTTGGCTGTTGCTGTAGTTTATGTCAAAATGGTTTCTTTTAATTGTTTTAATTTACAATCTCACTCCTTCTTTATTCCGCTCACTTACCTTATCCCAGATTCACCCCTCTCCCTCATCCTTTACCTTCTTACCTTAGTCTCCATCCGTTTTAATGCTTAAATCCTAAGTCCCGTATTTCTAAAAATGTATGTATGTCAGCTTAAAAGCTTGTGATCAAGATAAAGCAAATCTTAGATCACAAAGTTTGAGCGGTTAGCTGTATAGAATGGGTGGTTGGAAAGGACACAGTGTGTTCTTTTTGCAGGATAGAGAAAGATGAGATCAAGGATCAATTATCCAGCATAGCTCGCCAACCCTTGTCTGTAGGGGCTGATTAAGCCAATGATGCAAAGCTACCTTCGAATGGATTGTATCCTCCCACGTATTCCTCATTTTATGATATTCTTATCCCAGCTTCAGCTGCTTTGGAAAACATTTTCACCAGGGGTCGCTGTATTCGAGACCGCGGAGTCGAAGTCCCTCAAGGGCCGCCGTCGGGGTGTCAACGTCATCTGCTGTATAAAGGGCTCGAGCAGTGCCCGTTACCTCAGTTCCGTTTTTCCGGCGCAACTGCTTCGTGTTATGAACGACGCATCAAAAATTCTTAGACGATGTCCTCGTCTTCAACTCCCTCCACACCCAAGACAGGGTATAAAAAATGTCTGAAGTGTGGCAGGAAGATGTCTATAACCGAACCCCATGGGAATTGCCTCTGGTGCCTCAGCCCAGACCATCGGGTTGATGAGTGTGGGTCCTGTCAGGCCATGTCAAATAAGGCTTTTAGGGAACGCAGAGGAAAGCTGGAGGTGGGGGAGGAGAAATATAAGTCTTCGAAAAGACAAAGGGATTCGGATTAATCCGGTAGAAAATCTCGTCACAAGTCGAGGAGGTCGAGATCGGAGAGTAGCTCGAGGAAATCTTCCTCGTCTTCGACTAAAAAGTCAAAAAAGCAACATCATAGGTCTTCTTACTCCTTGTCCTCTTCTGAGAGGAGAGTAACTTACCCATCAAAGCACAATTCCCCAGAAAAATAGGAGGCCTTCAGGGCTTCGATGCTTAAAATATTCGAGAAAGCAGCCCAGACCCCCTCGAAGTTGCCGTGTGGTGATCATGCCTCTACTCACTCTAAAAGTGACAAAGGAAAATCAAGATCTAAACACGCAAGGGTTGAAAAAGAGTCGAGAGTGTCTTCAAGGGAAAGTTCCCCGACACCTCACACTAAATCAAAGCCTACGGTGCATAAATCTGGGCTAGCGTAATCGGCATTGACATCGAAGTCGAAGCCAAAACTCGACTCGACACCGTTGAGGACCATAGCGTCCAAACCGCTGACGAAGATGACGTCGACACGTTTAGCTGTATCGAAGCCTCCTTCGACAGCATCAAAGCCTCCTTCGACACCATTGAAGCCAGTGTCTTCCCTATCGACGCCTTTATCAAGGCCTTCTTTGATACCAACCCAAGTCGATGTCATTGCCCATGCCTAGGCAAATTCCACCTTCTTTGCCTGAAAAGAATTTCTACCCTCAACCTAGACAGGAATTCTTTAGATCCATGTCATCTATATATGAAGAACATTCCTCTGAAAAGGATGTCACTCCAGCTGGAGTTAGATTTGGAGCCAGAGAGGTTCCTGAAGAACTAGTGGACCCACAATCTAAAATAACAGACCTTTATGACTGTCTCCAAAATGCCAGTGGCTTAGACACTTCACCTGAAGTGGATTTTGAAAGGCCAGATCCTACAGATCATGCTGATCCCAGTTATAGGAAACTTATGGGAAGGGTCATTAATTTTATGGGTTGGAAAGCAGCTTCCCCAGATTTTGACCAGGATGACATGACTGACATCCTGAGTGAGGGTCCCTTAAACGTTCCTGTTCTCCCATTCCATAAAGCACTGCAAAAAAGGGTAATGGTAAATTGGAATACTCTTTATTCGATTGCAGCAGTAAATAGGAAACTGGTACCAAAATATAGGCCACCTTTATCAGATCTAGAATATTTATCCAAACATCCATCTCCTGAAAGTCCAGTGGTGCAAGCTGCAACCTCCACTAGGCAATCAGCTTACCCATCAATACCACCAGACAGGGTCGATAAAGTTGATGCTTGGGCCCGGAAAGCTTTTTCTTCTGGCAGCATGGCCCAGAAATCAACAAATATCACTTGCACATTAGCAAGATTTACTTATACCCTGTGGGACTGCCTGTCATCAGCGGCAGAACGCATCCCGGAAAGTGAGGAACGGGATGGTTTCCTGGCTATAGTGAAGGATGGTAAAGAGGCTGTGGAGGAATGCCTTCAGTCAGGATTGGACACTGCGGATAGTATAAGCAGGTCCATGGCATCTGGCATGGTCTTGCGCAGACTTGCATGGCTAAGGAAATCTGGTTTTGCACCTGATGTGCAGTCTAGATTACTTAATATCCCTTTTGACGGCTTGAGGTTGTTTGGCAGCAAGGCGGAAGAGAGCTTGGAGAATCTGCAGACCTCGAAAGCGGCAGCAAAGTCACTTAGCGCCGCTATAAGACAACCTCAACAACACTCTTACGCAGGCTCATCTTCCTGGAAGAGTCGCCCCTTTCGCTTCTATTCCTCTTTTGGAAAAGGGAGGGGGCAGGCCAGTCAGAGAGGCCAACAGAGAAAACCCTTTCGTGGTGGAAAAGGGAGAGGTGCAAGATCAGCCACAGCAGCGGCTACTACCTCCTCAGCCGCTGCAAAGTCACTTTGAGGTCTTAACCCACCAAACCCCGGTGGGAGGCAGAATCATTCGGTATCTAGACGAATGGCAGGTCATTACTTCAGATGCCTGGACACTAGAGATAGTGACCCCTGGTTACTGTCTTCTTTTTCATCAAAGACCTCAAGATCATCCACCGGGAGCCAACTCTGTAAAAATTCCAGACCCGCTCCTTGTGCAGGAGATTTTAACCCTGCTAGAGAAAGGTGCAATAGAACATGTACCTGTAGCGGAGAGGAACAAGGGCTGGTACTCCCCCTATTTTCTCATCCCCAAAAAGGACGGAGGATTGAGACCCATCTTGGACTTGAGAAGCTTGAATAAGTTCCTTAGGAAGGACAAGTTCAAGATGGTGACCCTTTCTCAGATCCTTCAGGCTCTTCAGCTTCAGGACTGGCTGGTTTCATTGGACCTTCAGGATGCTTACTTTCATGTACCAATCCATCTCAAGCACAGAAAGTACCTGAGGTTCGCAGTTGGTGGTTCTCATTATCAGTTTAGGATTTTACCATTTGGGCTGACCTCCGCCCGAGGGTTTTCACCAAACTGATGGCGGTGGTGGCAGCAAGTATCAGAAGAAGGGGGATTCATGTCGATCCTTATCTGGAAGATTGGCTAATCAGAGCGAGTTCATCCGTGAAGTCACAAACTCCAGTTCATTGGAGCGATCCTGGACACTTCCTCAGGGAAAGCCTCGCCTCCCGAGGAAAGAGCTCACCACATTCTGCAGATGGTAATGAAGTTTAATGAAATTAGGGTGCCAGGTGGAGGCTTGTAGGCCTCATCTGATCATCAGATGCCTCCATCTGGCACCCTAATCAGGGTTAACTGCCCACCAGCACCACCACGAGCCTGCTGCCACTTCACCTTTGCCCTGATAAAGACTACGGTCGAAACGCGCGTCAGCTTTTTGTTTCACCACTCCTGGCACAAGATGCCACATTGGTCATGCTATATCTGAACACTAATAAAACACAATGCAAAAAAATTCAAGACTGGATTATCACTAGTTTGTAACAATCAGCAAAACCTGCAAATATTGGACCCTCAATCCTGCCAGTGCCCACACCAAACAAGGTTTTGTCACCCCACCAAGTATCAAATCACTCGGGAACCCTGGAGTTGGTTTCCAGACAAACCATGTGCCAGGCTGCAAGCAAAACCACAACCACCAATAGAAGGTGCGCAGGGGACCGGCTGTCCTGACACTAAACTTCTAACCCCCTTGAAACAGTTAATCTTTAGGTCCAGTTCAACATCAATGATTCACCTAAGAGGCAGTCCAAGCCCTACGAAGAGAGGGGCCTTGTGCTCAATAGTACATACACGTGTTTGTGCCAATGGGTGAAATAGGGTCTCTTCCAGGGTCTCTAGCAGCTCAGGAAGGTGGATGAGGCGATGCAGAACAGGTTCCCACTATTCAAGAAGGACCTCCACTTGAAGGCAGAGACAGTTCGAGAGTGCGGGATGGAGTTGTTATTTTGTAATAGCTGTGGAAAGGAGAGGGGCCCCCCAGGGGCCACTTGTGTGTAAAAAAGGGCTGTTGCGCTTGGGGCCACCTGTTGGGGTAAGGAGTACTCACTGGTCCCCGACGCAAGGAGACCCAAACTTCGCCAGTTCAGTCAACTTTGCTGGCAGGTTTGAATGCGGCAAAAAGGACGTATCGGCACCTCTCAGTTCCTAAAATACAGCGATGATTCCCAAACGGGACAGTGGCAATTTCTCCACTCCGGGTGGAGGAAACGGCCCAGTTTCACTGCAGCAGGCTTCAGGGGCAAGGGGGTCACAAATGCAGCGAACATGCACAGGCCGTTGACAAAGTACCCTTCGCGCAAAAACGGAGAGGACCCAATGGGGGATCTGCTCACAAACACACACTCTGTACGTGGACCAATCACCGACCAAGGTGGTCATAGGCATTCATGGCACTCTAGACTCTCTGGCACCCAGGATGTGTATTGGAATCAGACATTCCAGCCTACATCCTGGAGGCACACACACAAGGCATGCCGAAGCTCGTGAAAACATTGGGATTCGCGGGAAAGTGCATGACCAAATAAGGACTGACCCGAGTCAACTTGACCTGGGGAAGGTGAAGGGGCAAGATGGCCAAAGGGCAGGACAAAGAACCTTGTGACATGGCCATTTTGGGGCCAGGCCACCTATTCGTGCCAAACGTGGTTAACGCGGTTAACATGGCAAGAAATGGTTAAAAATAATGCGAAAAGATAGCTGCCACCAGTCCTGTCCATGATACATCTGCACAGTTCACTAAAGGTCCAGCGAGAGTATCTATGGCCTTTGGAAATGACTAGAGACCCAAGTGTGCTGTATGGTAAGATGCATTGCACACTTGTTACATGTTGCACAAAAGTTGCAACATGAGGAAAGGACTAAGGGAAACAAAGTCTCCCAGTACTGAGAGTTTTAAGGGCATGTCCGTTTCCCCATAAAAAGTGAGCGAAAGCCCATAGGAGTGCAGCTGAAGGCTGTGCTTCTCTGGCAAAGTCAGTCAATGGTGTCTAAAAATCAGCACAAAGTTTGTGGGTTGACACATGGAGGGAAAATGACATACAATTATGAAATCTTTCCTAACACCAGGCTCTCTTTTTCAGCTTGCGAGTAGACGGACTCAGGTGGGGCTAACACTCTGCTGGCATAGGCCACGATGTGCCTGGGGTGGGAATCAACCCCATTTGTCTGGGAGAGTATGGCCCCCTAACTCCACCGGGCTTGCGTTCATGACAATTTCAGTGTTCCAGTCCGGGTCAAAGTAGAACAACCGCCGGGCTTCCGCCAGCGCCAATTTAATGGTGTCAAATGCCTCCTGACATTCAGCTGACCAGGCGAACGTGGTGTCCTTCTGCAGCAGGTGACGTAGGGGTTCGGCGATTGAGGCATAGTGTGGAATATAGCGAGCGCCGTAGCCTGCCATCCCCAGAAACGATTGCTCGTTAGCTACTTGGGTTGGTACACGAAGGTTGGAGATGGTGGAGTCTGCAGAGAAAATATGGCCAAAGAACTTCAGTTTGGTTTTGCTAAACTGACACTTGTCTATATTCAGTGTCAGAACCGCCCCTTGGAGAGCTGCGCAGGTTGCAAGGAATGCGGCGTCGTGTTCCTCACGAGACCTTCCGAAGACGAGGATGTCATTACTGTAATTTAGAAATCCACGTATCAGTCTGATGACCTGCCTGATGGCCTCCTGAAAGATTTCAGCCACCGATGAAATTCCAAAATGGAGGTGTTTGTAACGAAACAGACCATCGTGGGTTGCGAACGTGGTGATGCCCTTTGATTCGGGATGTAGCTCCATCAGTTGATAACCTTGGTTGAGGTCCAGTTTGGAGAAAAATACTGACTTGTTCAACTGGACAAGCATGTCCTCAATGCGAGGTCCTGGGTGGCGTTCTCTCTGAGTGGCGGTGTTGGCCTTTCTCATGTCCATGCAGAGTCTCGGTCGTCCCCCTTCCTTGGGCACGATCACTAAGGGCGAGACCCATAGGCCGGTTCAGTAATGCCATCATTGAGTAGCTGGTTGAGCTTGTTTGATACTGCGGCCTGTAGGTGGAATCCTACACTCCTGGGATGTTGGGGGATGGCTCGGACCATAGTGTCAATGTGCAGTTTGATGGGGGAACCTTCATCTACCCCAACCCCTTACAGAGGAGTAGGAATTTCGCCAGAATCATGTCTTTCGTGATGGGGCCTCTGGATGGGTGTTCGTTCTTCATCGTGCAGACAAGTTCTTTCGGGTCACTTGGAGCAGCAGTCGAATGTATAATTTCCCCCTCGTGGACATGTATATCAATGAGTCCCAGGCAGGACGCAGTGTGGAAGCTCACAAGCATCACCCTTTGGTTGGGCTTCGGATCACATGGATGACCGTGGTGGTGGACAGTCCTTTTTGAGTGAGCCAGCGCCTGAAATGTACAATGGAGTGGAGGGGAAGGTCTGTGCCCCACCAGAAGATTTTGGACATCGTCTGAGTTAGTGCTGGTCTGTCGGGTATCTGTAGGAATTCTCTTTCCCCCATGATGTTAACGGTGGCCCTCGAGTCGAACAGGAAGCAGAAATGTCTACCACCTATATTGACAGGTATCCTGGGTGCCTCACTCACCCCTCTGTCATCCAGGATGAGGTTAATATATTCGTCTTGAAAATACTGGTCGTAATTGTTGCTTTCATAGGCAGGTCCGCGTACCACTAACAAATTCTAGCTTTGGCATGGCTGAGGTGGTCCGTCGTATTCACCCCGAGATCCAGGCTTTGTTCATATGCTTCGGAATCTGGGGGGTAGTCTTCTGGGTAGTGGTCTTCCACCACCCTTTCGTACCATCTCGGCCCCTGCTGGTAGGGGCGCATCTGGTATGACAGGTTCTGTGGGGTCCGACTGTACATTCTGTACTGTGATTGAGGTAGCATCCAGGGCGTGGGGAATGGCATGCCTTCCCTGCAGATCGACTGAACGTGGCCCTCTCTGCCACAATTGCAGCATCTCTGGGATAGTGCGGAACACGTTCCTGAATGAGGGAACGCCATCCCGCAGCGATAGAACTGCCTTTGCATTCTAGGGCCCGTCTGGTATCCTCGTGCGGTACCCCTGTTCCCGGGCAGTTGCCTGGCCGGCTGAACCGCTGCAATGAGTTTGTTCTTGTCTTGTTTGGTGTTGGCGCCCCCCAACATTTGAGTTGCCTGTAAGTCCACTCTTTCGAAGATCCTAGCCATCTCACTCCCTTCGTCGATGGAGAGTGGTTTCTTGAGCAGTTGTTTCTTCAGGGTTTGGGACATGCACCCCTCGATCCCCCACAGCCGTATTGCTTAATTCAGTGAAAAAGCATGAAATTGACAGTGTGTGCCTTTGATTCTTAGGCGAGTGATGAACTCGTTGACTGTATCTTCCCCTCTTTGGGTGCACTAATTGAACATGTATCGCTCGTAGTCGCAATTGTGCTCAATCACAAGTTTCTTGTTGAGAGCAGCTAACAGTGACGCAAAATCTTGCTGATCCTCCGGGGGAATGGTCTGGATGAGCGTCTTGACTTCACTGCCAGCGATGTTGAGGAACATGTTTTGTAAATTTGGCGAGTTCTCGTCACCAGCCACCTTAATAAAGTTGTTGAAGTCATAGAACCATTCCACCCACCTCGGGCCTTTGTCTGCCTGTGGGGTCATGCTAAACGGGAGTGGCATACGCCATGCGGTGGCTGTGGATTTTGCAGGAGGGTTCGGCATGGAAGGAGGTTGCGGTGCAGGTGCGGCCGGTGCACCCATCGTGGCAAGTGTAGCAGTTGAGGTAACTGTGTACCGTTGAGAATGGGTCTCCTTGTGGGCAGTGGGTCGGCCGGCAGAGAACAGGAGTCCCCCTGCGGGCAGTGCATGCTGGTGATGCCCCTGGTGGCAGTCAAATAGTGTGGGCAGCTGGTACATGTCGCACTTGAGAAGTGATATGTAGAGCAGTGCACGTGGTGCTAATGGTTATATACTTGAAGTGTCCCAATTGTGCTGGTGGGGAGGCCCACCATGCTAACTGAAAGGCCACTAGTGGCGAGAGGCGGCAGGGCCCTGAGGGAGTAGTCCAAACTGTAGTGGCCTGTTCGGGCCTGTGTTCCTGAGCGAGCTGCCTGCAGCATGTGGCTGATGAGCTGTGCAGTGTTGGTGGGACTCGCGGGAGGGGTGGAGGAGGAAGAGGAGCCACCCACCTGCTGGCGCCGCGTGTGCTGCCATGCTCTAGCACGTGTGAGACTGGACGGCCGCTGGTGGATTGCCGCGCGGCATGATGCCAGAGCTCTCTGTTCTGCTCCAGTGGTGTGGAGTATTCAGGATGTGCTCTCGATGGAGGCCCGGGATCGGGTGCTTCAATGTCGGTGGGATCACAAATGAAAAATAAGTCAGTCCTAGTGGCATTGTGTCAAAATAAAAAAGGCCTATACTAAGAAACCTATTGCCAAACCTCACAACTAATAACAAAATGGGTGTGGGATAGTTCTCAAGAAAAGAAAGAAATGTCACAACTAATATGTCAGGATGCAGTAGGCTGGGCCTCCCTTTCCCACGTTTTGGACACAGGGTAAGATGGGAGATTGAGGCACAGCACAATCTCTGGCTTCTCCGGCACCAGATAACAGTACCAATGGCAATTCTCAGGACTGTCGACAGCCAAATCTTGTTTCCTTTGAAAGTCTCTTGCCTTCGGGGTCCTGACGTGTTCAATAACAAAAATAAAAGTTCCTTTTGCAAATTAAAAGTTTGTTTCCAATGTTTGCTGGGTGATGAGTTCACTCCTGGGTCCCCCTCTTCTGGGCGCTGACCCTTCTTCACTGTAATCCACAGTTCATGCAGGGTGATGGTCTCACCCTTGGTCCATCCTCTTCTGTGAGCTGACCCTTCTCAAATGTTATCCACTCAATTTATATGCCAGTTCTTTACTTGAAGTTTGGATGATAGCTTCACTCCTGGATCTCCCTCTGCCGGGCTCAGACCTCTCTTGACTGTCAGTACTCGGGTGATGGCTTCACTCCTGGATCTGCCTCTGCCGGCTCGGAACTCTCTTGACTGCTAATGTAGAGGAGCAGCTGCACCCATTCCTCCCATATGTTGGGGACCTGAAATTGTGCCGTGTTTGACACCTGTTGTTGTGCCAATAGTGCAGCATGTGTTCGAAAGAAGATACCCATTAAGAAAACCCTACCGAATGTATCCTAAAAGTGATGAAAACCTACGGGAGGAAATCCATGAAGGAATATGAGAAAGAGCAAAGGAAAAATCTAGCGACGTCACAAGAGGCATATACGACGTCCCGAGATACTGACTGAAGAGATGTATGGATCCTAAAGAGACTAAGGACAAAGTAAAAGAATCAAGTGAACTTTTAAATGAGAAAAAGAAGATTACACGTGCACGAAGCGCTGAACATCAACCGTTCACTAATTGTACGGATGCTATTTATTTTATTTATTTATTTATTTGTATAGCGCCGAACCGCCCGGGGGCATCGGGGCGCTAACATTGAGACAAGGACGGACGGAATGGATACGTGAAGACGGGAGACAGGACAGCACGGAAGATTATTTCTTAGCTGATTCAGAGAGGTCCAGCTGGGGGTTACTTGAAAAGCTCAGTTTTGAGTTTTTTACGAAAGACCAAAAGATTGGTCTCTAACCTAAGGAACTTCGGCAGTTTGTTCCAGATGGCTGTTGCTCGGTTAGGGAAGGCTCTGCCCAGACCAAGTGCCTTTTTGTGTTCCAAGGGAGTTATAAGCCCGCTGGCTTCTGATCTTAATGCCCTAGGGGGGTGGTAAAGAGTGAGTTTGGACTTCAGGTAGGCTGGTGCCTTGCCATATAGGCACTTATGGGTTAGGCACAATGATTTGAATTGTATGCGATCCTCCATTCTCAGCCAGTGGAGATCCCGTCTAGCTTCAGTGATGTGTTCGCTTCTTGCTTTATTTTTTACCATTCTGATCGCAATATTTTGAACCAGCTGGAATTTTTGGATGTTTTGCTTGCTTGCATCTGACAAGAGCGCATTACCATAGTCCAGACAAGACAGGATGGGAGCTCTAGCTATGGTGGCACAGTTCTTCTCACTCAGCAGTGGTCTAATTGTCTTGAGGAGTCTGATGTAATAATTACAGTTTTTGCTAACATACATAGCTTGGGCGTCTGCATTAAGGGAGGCTTCCAACGTCATGCCAAGCGTTTTAACCTTCTCTGCCACAGTAATGCGGGTTTCTTTGATTTGGAAGGCCTGGTAGTCAGTGGGGAGTTTGGCACGGGCCTGAGTGGAGCCAAAAACCATTAGTTCGGTCTTATTGCCGTTCAGGCACATCCAGTTATTGTCCATCCAATCTTCAATCTTTTCGTAGAGTGTGTTTAAGGTCGTACTGTCCTTAGTATAATCCCCACTCAATTCCAGGACAAGCTGAGTATCGTCAGCATAATTAGTGAAAAATATCTGGAGCTGTTGAAATAGCTCACATAGAAAGCGGATGTACAAATTGAAAAGCAAAGGGGACAAACTGGCACGCTGTGGTACCCCGCAGAAGATGTTAGATTCGGTGGAGAATTTGTCACCCCAGTGTACTCAGGATATTCTGTTTTCAAGAAAGGATGTTAGCCAGCCTATTGCTTCCTTGGAGCAGTTGGCAACCTTCTCGAGAGCTTGCTGTAGGAGCTGGTGGTCTAGCAGATCAAAGGTGGCGCTTAGGTCTAAAAGCACCAACAGGCTAGCCTTTCCCTTATCCATAATTTCCAGCATTCTGGTCTGTAGGTCCAGCATGGCCGTCTCAGTGCTGTGAGCGGCTCTAAAGCCAGATTGTTGTGGATGTAAGATCTCATGGCTTTCCACGTATTCCTGAAATTGTGCAGTTGCAATTTTTTCCAGTATTTTAAGAGTAAAATTACAGTTCGTAATGGGTCTTAAATTAATAGGGTTGCGGGGGTCTAGGTTTTTTTTTTTACTAAAGGTGTGATGGTGACCTTTTTTATGTTGTTAGGCACTACTTGGTCCCGGAAGGAGGTGTTTACAATTTTAGTGAAGAGTGGTGCAAAGATTTCAAGATGTTCAAGGATGATCTTAGGAGGGAGATTGTTTTCGGCGCAGGAGGATGGTTTCATAGATGCCAAAGTTTTTGACATAGTTTCAAGTGATATGGGTTGAAATTTGAAGTTTTCCTTACCATTTGCCATTGAATGTTCTGTAGGGGAACTAGGATGAGGTTTGTTCGCTTGTGCTAGTGCAATGCAGTCTCTAGCTTTAGATATTTTATTGGTGAAAGCTACCTGTGTGTTTTCACATTCAGATTGTGATGGCACAAAAGCAGGAGCCAGCGCCTGGGGCTTATCTATGGACTTAATAATGCTGAAACGCAAGGTAGACTAAGTCATCATAGAAGCTAGCTATACGTAGTAAATAGAATGCAGGCAAAGCCGCCATTATATAGAAGCCGGTCATCGGTATCATGAATTTAGTAAGCCAGGACCCATGAAGCAGGAAGAGAAAACTGTGTTGCAGCAAGAATAAGCAAAATCATGGAGCTGCATGGTGAGGCTGTCTGGCCCGGAGTCAAGACAGAAGCAGCCAAGGTCGCCTGTCTTTTCTGGAAAGGAACAAACTTTCGGAGGATGAATCGTCTCTTGTTAAGGTGCAAAGAAAGAACACCAAGACTGCCAAGATTAATTCATTTAGAGCATGTAAAACCTGCAAAATTGACCAAATCGTGGTCTACTGTCATATGGGCCAACAATGAAAATAGAGTTTGAACTTGTAGTCCCAGACACGATAGTGAGTGCTCTCACTGCCATGCATTTTC
Source organism: Ambystoma mexicanum (assembly GCF_040938575.1). Lineage (NCBI taxonomy): Eukaryota > Metazoa > Chordata > Amphibia > Caudata > Ambystomatidae > Ambystoma > Ambystoma mexicanum. The sequence continues at coordinate 1,056,714,002 of NC_090926.1, read as the reverse complement.
AGAGGCAAAGTTACTTTTGCAATGCCAAGTACAAAGATTCGTCATGGCAGAAGGCGGCATGGGTGATGGAAATTGCTGGGCTATTTGGGTGGGGCGGTAGAGCCATGCCCCCTCTCCTTGCTCCTGGGTCTGGGCTTACGTGCTGCTAAGAGAACCGAAAGTTTCAGACATGGCACAAGTGTGCCAACCAATTATATCAGTCCATATATCGAAAGGCCTTATAGTTGAAGGCCAATGAGAAACTGTGTATCTAATGTTCTTAAAGATTACATGTTTTAGAGGTAGGCATATGTTATCCACCTGATATCGGGCAGCAAATCACAATCCTAGTCCCTATAGAAGATATACTTAGATGTTCCTCTTAAGCCAATCCCGATCATTGATAGGTTTTTCAATCTTGCCATGTAGTATTGCATCACCTCTGATGTATTTTTTTATATAAAAGCTATTGTTTGTGTATAAATTGCTGAGAGAACCTGAGCCTACGTCCGTTGATGTTCGTTGTAAACTCCCTGTTGTAGATAATTGTTAATAAAACAGTACTTTGCCATCTTCCTGAGTTGGTTCAGTTATTTGGACTGAGAGTTATTCTGTGTGATCCCATCCATTACATGCACATTCCTAAAGGGCCCTAAGCTCACGTGGTAGCAGTGCAGAGGGTTCAGGATCCAAACTAGTTCTGTCCCAGATTTTCAGACAATCGGGCATCCTTCATTAGCTGGAAGATCACAGAGTTTCCTGTGAAGAGTGGCCGAATAGAAATAAACTTGCAAGAAGAACCAAGACGGTGGGCAAGAAATCCCTGCTCGGTTTCCACGGGCGCTCTGCGGACGGAAGGCAAAGTGGTCGGATTGAAGGAGGAGTCGATACCGAAGGCCTTGAGCCAATTAATGAATGGTGAGTAGACTAAGGGGAATGGCAAATACAGGGATGGGATTGTATTAATTTTGAGTAACGCGGAAATATTGTGAAGACCACCTAGAAGCCCTAATTCAAGAAAATTAGAAGCAGACATCTCAAACTCCGATGGCAGTAGGGTGAAATATAAACACACTGGTCAGGACTGTGTCTCAAACCCTGTACAGGGTAATTTAAAGGCGAGGGAAGAGTACCCCGTATTTATAAATAAGAAAAAAATAGCCGTTGTTGCCTTTCCGCAACACTTGTAATGAGGCCCAAAGTGTAGTAAAATGATTGGCGCCAATCAAAAGAATAGATAGGGCATTGAAATAAGAGGATTGAGCAGCGATTGATGGGGCTTGCTCATATTTGTTGTTTTATTTAACGATCCGGTAAGTATCAGCAGTCGATTGAGACTTGTCATTATTGGGGTTACACCTCTCAGACACCTGTGCAAGACACTGCCTAAACATATGCCCAAGCTCAAACAGTACAGTGCAGAATGGGTAAAGGGCACAGCAGTTAAAATGTTCATATTGTGGCCACAAGGAGGATCATTGCCAAAAGCAGCATTGCAGCACATGACCACATACTTGCATGCTGCGTACACATGGAAGAAATTAGAGAAGAGACTAGCAACTCTAGACCTTTGGAAGATGTACCAAGAGGAAAGAGAAGACCTGCCACCTGAGGAGTCGATGCTTATTCAGCATAAGGAGGAAAATGTTGAGCCCTCTGCTCCTCTTACCATGTCTGAAGCAAAGAGTGTTACTACGGAAGAGACAGGAGTGTATCCTTTAATGGAATTAAGAGCAGTGACAGGGTATACTAATCCAATATATGAACCCCCTGCTTACAATAGTGACGATAGTCCAGAAGAGAATAAGAGAAAGGAAGATATTTCTAAGTTTATACAAGACAAGGAAAAAAAGAGCGAATGGTCGCACTTGTCGACAAATATAGACAGAGAAATCAAGAGATGGGAAGGAGAAAAAGATAAGGCTAACTTGATAGCGCTCGTACAAAATGAATGGATGGGAGGACAGATATTACTCAAGAGAGGAAGGTAGGCAAAGAGACGATAAGGACGAACAAGAAAGGAAGGATAAGGAATGAGAGAAGAGATTAAAGGAGGATAAACAGAGAAGGAAAAGTAGGGAGTGACGAGAAGAGAAATATCAACAGGAGCAAGAGAAAGTTGAAGAACGGGCAGAAGAACAGAGAAAGTACGACAATAGACAGAGAGCAATAGAATAAAAGGACAGAAAGGAAAGAAAGAGAGAGGAGGAGGAATCACAAAGATTAAGGGACGAAAGGTTAAAGGGATGACGAGAAGAAGGGAAGGAGTAAGGAGAGAAGAAAGAAGGCAAGAAGAAGAAAGAGTTAGAAGAGATGCGAGAAAGAGAAAGTGAAGGGAAGTAGATGAAGAAATAGAACAAAGCAGAGGGCAGCAAGGTTTTGATGCCAGTCTTATCCGCAAGGAACAAATGAGGTTGAGCTCAGAAATACGATGGGGCAGACTGGAAGAGATTCCCCCGATGAAAGAAGTAGTGCCAGCAGCATTTAGAGTAGCTCTAGAAGAAGAAAGCTATGATGAAGAAAGCCTTGGAGAATGGTTCAATGGGGTCTATCAACAGTTAAGATGGAGTAGCGAGTATGGAACTCGAGGGAATGATGATCGCTCCCCGGTACTTCAATCACAAAGTGAGGAGGGAAACCTGTTTAGTGATGAACGCTCAGCATTATCTTTGAGCAGACTTAACCTAGATAAAGGTGAAGTGGATGATAATCATATTAGTTGGGGCTGAGATACAGTTAACAATAGCGCATTGTTGACGGTTATTACAACAGAAAAACAAGAAGAAAGATGAAAATCGAGGAAGCCAAGTTAGTTCAGAAACAAATTGTCAAACTGTGCCATAGAAGGGGCGGTATTGACAAGCAGAGAAGGAATGGGAATGCAGGACGCACTGAGTACATCACAGGCAAATAATCCATGCCGGATGGACCAAGGTGGGTATGGGTTTACGTCACAAGGCAGAGGTATAGGTTATAGGGGAAGAGGAGGCGGATTTCAGAACATCCGGGCTGGGTATCACAACACACAGAATGAAAACCAGAGTGCTCAGGGAGGATGTAACCAAGGAGGGTTTACCAGAAGGGCACACCCAGTATGTTGGAATTGTGGGATGACAGGGCATATTGCACGCATATGGAGGGGGGACAGTTTATCCCTCACCATACAGCACACAGACCAGAGAGGGCTTTGCCCAGGATCACACGTCTTATCAGGCACAAGCACCGCAAGTACAGCAGACTTGATGTGAATCCACCCCTGGGGTAGTTGCAACAGGCCCCTATGCATACGCTACAGTATGCAAATACAGGACACGTACTAATACCTAGAATAGGAGGTGTCACTGTGGTAGGAGGAAATCCTTTTACAAGGGCGGGGATGAGCTTGTTCCCGCAATAGGACTTGATGTGTTCAGTACTATCAGTGACACCAGACCCCCAAGGTTCGATGTGACGATAGGAGGCACATATTTTACTTTTCTTGTAGACACTGGGACAACTCGTTTGTGTATATGAGAGGGAAAGTATCCAATGTCAGGTATTGCCATGAATGCTCAAGGGTTCTCTGGATCTATGAGTCTAGTTCCTTTTACTGATAAATTGCCGGTCTGCATAGGAGAATGTGGCATGTCCGTCCCTTTGTTATATTCACGACAGAAACCAGTTAACATTTTAGGAAGAGATTTAATGATGAAACTCAACATGACAATTCAGTTACTGATCAAGGAATAGTGTGCTCCACTCCAGGAATACACTATTTAAACGTTGGAGAGTACATACTGGCATTCACAGGCCAAGTGACTGTGTGAGGCGTTCCAGTAGATCCAGCGATTTTTTCATATGGAGTAAGCATTTTGCTTACTCCTTACTCCATATAAGATTGAAAGATTGTGAGGATACCTGATGAGTTTTTATTCAGACCGCAAATACCAATGGATGTGGAAGGTGAACAGACTATTCCTATAGAGTTTGAAGCAGCCATAGTACGGAGAGAGATGGCAATGCTTGAAGGGATAGATGATGAGAGTAGACCACTGAAAACAGTGATAGCTCTTGAGGAGGGGTATAGATTGACTGACATAACCGATGACGACATGTTCTGGGAGGAATAAACAGATGATGAAGTAGTGTTCTTCATGAGCATTACATGCTGGATAAAGATAGAAAAAAGGGAAGTCCCACAGAGAATGGCGATAATGCGGCAATGACCAGCATTTGTTCAGGAGGATCTTGAAAAGGTGCTGAGTGACCTTTGGTCCACAGGCCCGTATGATGTAAGTTTGTTGAAGAGGATGGGGAGGGGGGTTAAAATAAGCTTAAGCCAGGAGCAATTTTACCCCGAGCAAAACAGTACCCCATGTCTCAAGTAGCAGATTAAGGTATATTTCAGACTATTTCTAGTGCCATCAGATTCATCATGCAATACCGCGGTGTACCCGATGAAAAAATCTAAAGAGGGGTCGTGGAGATTTATTCAGGATCTGAGACCTCTTAACCAGATTGTAGATGCTAAATTTCCTTTAGTTCCTAATCCAGCAATAATACTGTGCAGTATTCCAGTAGAAGCTCAATATTTTACAGTGATCGATTTGAAACATACAGTTTTCTCGATTCCCTTGCACAAGGACTCACAAGATTTGACTTATTTACGTTTCTCCAAAAGAGACTAAAACATACTCAGCTGCCCCAGGGGCACTGTGAGTCCCCATCGATCTTCAACAGAGTCCTACAAATGGACCTAGGTAATATTGATCTTAAAAGCACAGTGATACAGTACATAGATGATGTATTGATTTGCAGCACCACAGAGGATGAGTGTAGGCAAGATTCTGTCCAATTGATGACCATGCTAGCAGACAAAGGATATAAGGTGGACAAGGAATATTTACAGTATTGTCAGGAGGAAGTGTTGTACATGGGTCAGTTAATTTCTGAGGCAATTATAAAGACACCAAAATCAAACACAGTGCGATAAATGCAGCAGGTTCTAGGTTTGCGTAATTACATTAGAGCCTGGGTGTTTGATTATAGCACGTACACAAAGCCACTTCTGCAAGCATTAAAGCAAGCACCAGCTGGTAAGACAAAAATAGAATGGACCGAAAGAAATGGAGAAGTGGTTTGATGATTTGAAAAGAGCATTTTGTACAGACCCTGTTTTAGGGATTCCCAAATATGCTGAGGAATTGTATTTGTTTTCGCACCCAAATTGGACAGTCATGACAGCAGTGCTTACAAAAAGAACGACATTGGGGTATAAACCTCTGGCGTATTACAGTGGGTTTTTAGATACAGTTAAGCTATGAGAGGACACTTCCCCTATGAACAATCTTTGGCAGCTGCCGCGTTCGCAATAGAGAAGGCCACAAGTATTGTAATGGGCTGCTCTATGACCCTTTACATGGGGCATGCCTTGTTTGCCATCTTAGAGAAACCCAAGGGCACATTAACATCCCAAAGACCGTCAGCTTATGAGGTAATGATTTCTAACAACGATTAAAATTGAAAGATGTAAAATAGTGAACCTAACCACGTTCATAGCTGAACCCGTAGAATAAGGTGATCATGACTGTGCCAATTATGTTGAATGTTATGATGTTGTACCCCATGTGAAGGAGAATGCTTTGGCGGGAGGGGAGATTGTCTTTACTGATGGTTCCTCAAAAATGTATCAGACTAATGGGGAAAGTCATTCAAGCACTGCAGTAGTAAGACACAGATTAAATGGAGAATTTGTAGTGTTGGCAAATGCACAGCTACTGTCATTTTTCAGTGCAAGCAGCAGACTTAGTAGCGCTTATTGTCGTGCTTGAGAAACATGAATGGGAGGAAGTGAGTGTACAGTGACTCTGCCTATGTGACGTCAACCGTATACATGCAGGTATGTCACATTGGAAAAGGATGGGCTACCTCTGCGCAGACAGCTCTCCAGTGCAGCATGCATCCTTATTGGAAAGGCTCATTAAGGCACTACAACTCCCAGTGGCCATATCGGTGGTTAAATGTGCAGCGCATTCTAAACAAACAGATTCTATCTCTTGATGTAGAAGCCAAAAAGGTTGCACATTCCCCAGAGATCTTGTGTTTTGATACGAAAAATGTTAAAGAAATTTCGGCTGCAAATGTTAGTACAGGAAGGGTTTAATACGTTTACAATAGCCCAATTAATAGAGGTTCAGGGAAGAGCACCACATGAAGAGCAAGAATTATGGGAGCAAGGGGGTGTTCTTTATCCTCCATGGAAGCTTTATGGCGACAGGACAGCACTGGAAAGACAGTGATGCCAGTAACTTTATTAAAAATCGCTCTTGAACTGCTGCATTATCCCACGCATGTAACTAGAGAAAGTCTTGCTGTCAGTTTTGCAGAAGACTGGTTCATTTCTAATTAGCTGGAACATGTTGCATTGTTTATGGTGAATTGCATCGTGTGAAAAAAATAAAACTGCTAGGCATACACTGAGATCAATTAGAGGAATAATAACTTGACCGAACGGTCCGTTTCGGCATTTACATGTGCTGCAGATATATAATGGACAGAGGTATCTATTAAGTGACACGCTTCAGTCTGCTCAGGATTCAGAACGTAGTATTTATTAAGTATAACAGCATAAATAAGGACCTCCAGCTGAGAGGTTGCTTCCGTGTGGATCTCCTTCACCAACGAACAAACATGGAATCTTATACAAACATAAACAAGTACATCACAATCTCTCAGAACGTTGCTTCTTCAGGTAGCATGTATCACTTCACTATCTAACTAAGCTACTGTGCACTGCACCTATAACATACCTATCAATGCAATACAAACATACAAACATGACTTCTCTATATATATACACAATTTAAAGGTAAAATACAACTATATAACACATCTCCCTCCTTTCTTTTCCATTTACTGTTCAAACTATTTCCACCATAGCAACTTTTACCATGGCAACACGGTTCAAATTCCATACCTGACCTCCAGTCACCCTAATTGCACCTGGTAAAACAGCCACCACTTTCACACGGTCAGAATAGAGAGGTTCTCCCTTCTTTTTCAAAACACCTTTCTTTATTCTGACTAGATCTCCACACTTGATACTTAAAGGTTTCTTTCCAATCTTCGCATTCACTCGTTCCACTGCTTTCTCCTTCGTTCCTTTCATTTCTCTCCTCTCACCATCGGTAACATACTCACTCTCTCTACTTCTACCCAGCCATGGTGGACTAACCACCGTATTAGGTTTCCGGCCTCTCATTAGTTCGAACAGTGATATACCTGTAACAGAGTGGGGTGCCATGCAAAGACCGAATATCCTGTCCTGAATGGCAACCTTCTTATCACATCCTGTCTCATTCGCCATTCTGATGCTTTCCATAATACACCTATTCTTTCTTTCAACGCAACCGTTCGTCTCTGGATGATATAGAGATGTCCTCTTGTGATTGATTCCACACTCTCTCAAATATCTCTTGAAACATCCACTGGTAAATTGCGGTCCATTATCCGTCAACACACTTTCTGGAACACCCTCCCTCGATAATATTTTTTGCAAAAATGTCACCATAACTTCCCCCGATGTGTCTATAACCACATCAAATTCACACCACCGTGAAAATAAATCTACAATTACTACAACAAATTTTCCATGTCCATATCCCAACTCAATGGGGCCCAGGATATCCATGGCAACATCCTTCCATACTCCATTAGGTACCTTAACTTCCACCATTGGCTGTTGTTTGGCAACCTCTCCTTTTCCAACTTTTCTGCACATGACACATTCCAATAATCTTCTCCCAATGTCCTTATCAAAACCTGGCCACCAGTAATCATTCCTTAAGAGGCCCTTCGTTTTTGTAATGCCTATGTGCCCCATGTGTGCCAAATCAAAAACCCTATTTCGCAAAGACTTCGGTACAACAGCCCGTTCCCACCTAAATACAATGCTGTCCGCCACACTGAGTTCATTTCTAACTTCCCAAAATGGTTCCAAACCATTCTCCAATTCCGCTTTTCTGGGCCACACACCTGACTGTACATATACTTTTACCAATGTTAACTTCTCATCCTGCACAACTCATCTAGCCACTCCTCCTTAGAAATTATGCCATCTCTGTTGACAAAAACCTCTTCCATTTCATTGCTCTCACAACTCGATTCCACTCCTACCTCACTTCTTAATCTTGATAAGCAATCTGCCAATACATTTTCTTTTCCAGGTATCACCTTGACTGTAAATTCGTGACCTTGCATTCGAGTAATCCAACCCGCAACTCTTCTGGAAACATTGTCCAAACCTTTATTTTCTAGGATTTCTTTTAAGGGTTTGTGATCTGTACACAGCACAAAATGTGTGCCCCAAATGAAATTCTTGAACCTTTCTATGGCCCAATGGTAGGCTAACGCCTCCTTTTGTAGTACAGAATAGCGGTACTCTGCCCCTCTCAGACCGCTTGATGCATGAGCTATGATGTGCTCCTTCCCACTATCGTCCACTTGTGATAATACTGCTCCAATCCCCATCTCAGACGCATCCACTGTAAGTCTACTCTGGCGACAAGTATTGAAATGACCTAATGGTTTGGCTAAGTTTATTTCCTTCTTTAGATTCTTGAATTTCCTCTCACATTCAGTATTCCAAACAAAGTCACAACCTTTCTTTAACAATTTTCTTAATTCAATCACCTTGTCTGAATAATTTCGTACAAACTTTTGATAGAATTTCGGTCATTCCTAAAAATGACCTTAATTGGGCCTTATTTTCTGGACTCTTAATTTTCCTTATGGCATCCACAAGCCTTTCCTTTGGTCTTACCCCTTCGGCCGTTACCTTATGTCCCAAGTATTCCACTTTCTCAACACCAAACTTACATTTCTCCTCTTTAAGTACAATTCCATTCTTTTCAAACGTTTTAAGTACTCTATCCAAAATGCAATCATGCTCCTTGACACTCTTCGCACATACTAACACATCATCCTGGAAACAATACACACCGTCAATGACCCAACAACCTATCCATAATCTTTTGAAAAACAGCTGATGCAGATACTGAACCAAACGGCATGCGCCTGAATTGGAAAACTCCTTCATGTGAAACAAAAGCTGTTAGCTTTCGGCATCGTTCCTCCAGTTCCACCTGGTGGTAGGCAGATGCCATATCCAGCTTAGAAAAGATTCTGCCCTGACTAATTCTCGATAGCATTTCCGCCATGTTGGGTAATGGATGACGATCCACCATCACACATTTATTTAGTTGTCTAAGATCCACACATAGCCGTAGATCCCCTGAACTCTTTTTAACCACCACTAAGGTTCATACCCAATCTACACCCTTTTTTTTTTTTCAATCACGCCATCAGACAATAATTTGGACAGTTCCTCCTTAACCCTATCTCTTACTGCCAGGGGTACGGGCCTTAGCTTTGCCGCTGTGGGTATGCTTCCTTTTCTTAATACAATTTGATGTTGAACACCTCTAATCTTTCCAAACCCTTTCTTGAAAACTTTGGGGTGTTTGCTTACAACGGAATCAACAACTTGCAGGACTTGTTCACTCGCATTTGGGTCAAGTTTGATTTTGAGCTTTTTCTGTTCCCTCCATCCCAACAAAGTGAGAACTTTCTTAGCCACATATATTTTTCCTTCACACACTCGGTTTTTAAATTCAAACTTATTGATGCTATATCCCAATAACTCAATAGGTTCTTGGTTGTACCCTCCTGGTTTGATGTCAGGTTTATTCAGCTTACGTACATCACCCATTACCTCTTTTTCGTATACATCATTTTACATCAAAGTAATTTTCGACCCCGAATCAGCCATCATGCACACTTGCCTCCCATTCACTCTAACATCAGCATACGGGCGTTCACACTCATCAACCACATTACTCTCACCACCCACAACATTTGTTATGGTGTTCACAATGACATTCTCATTTTCATCATCCGAAAATTTCCTTGTTTCCTCTTCATTCACATAAAGGACTTTCTTTTGGGTACTTTGATAGTTTTTACAACAGTTCGCAAAATGACCACGTCTTTTGCATTTATTACACGTCGCTCTCCTTCCAGGACAAACCATCGACGCAGCAAAATGCGAGTTGCTGGCACATCGGTAGCATAAACGTTCCTCCTGTTCTCCTCTCTCCCCTTTTTCTTCACTCTTCTGTTTCCATGACTTGTTATCACTGCCATAACCGCGACTCATCTTCTCTTTCTCCTTACTCTTCTTCTTTTTCTTTTGCTCATTGACATTCACTATATCTGACTTGGACTCGGTAAACTCTTTTTTTTAGCCAATTTGGCAATGCACGCCAAAGAATGTTCCACCCTACGGGCAATGACCAACACCTCATCCAAACTGGGCTCATCCTTTAACCATAGTTCCTCGCGTATGCGATCATCACTACAGTGTGTCATAAACTGATCACGTAAGTGTTCATCATGTGAGCCTTGAAATTTGCATGTAGACGCCAATTGTCGGAGGGCTGTGATATATTCTTCCACCCATTCACCTGGTTCCTGAATTCTCATACAAAAATGATATCTCTCAAGTACAGTACTTGTTTTTGGATTAAAATTTATATCCAATCTGGCTAAAGCGCTCTCCAATTCAGACATCTCATCTCCTTCACCCACATTAGGCAACTGCGGAAGGGTTTCAAAAATTCTTTGTCCCTCACAGCCCAAATGATGCATCAGCACAGCAAGTTTCCTGTCAGCAGAAAATGAATTTCCCCCGACCGCCTTCAGGTAATGTAAGAAACCTTTTTTCCACTGTGCCCATTTAATTTTAGCCGGGCCTGGAATTGCCATAAACATGGGAGGACCACTGAGGTTTGACATAGCCATGTTATGCAAATGCAACGTTCAGTATTATCACGGCTGAAACTTGAGGATGTCTTCCTTCCCACACGGGTTGATTCCTCTCTCTTTAATTTCTCCCTTGAAGTTCTACACCCTGTCTTTGCTTTCTTTGCTTTCTGTCACCTGGGCGTTGAACTATTGTCCGTGCGCTCTTGCATCCAATGCCTAATGAAGCGTTTCAAATGCCACACTGCAAGCTCCGTATTGCGGCTCGGAACGCTTCCCTCACTGCCGTAATCACTAACTGTTCTTCCCGTAACTCGATAATCTTCACCCCTCCTCCCGCAGACAGAAACCTCACTGGCACTTGCACGCGTTGCAGGAGTTGACATGCGCTCGTATCCGTATGCTTATGGTAATTCCTTGAGAGCAACGAAGCAGGCCAGAGCTCCAGCTCCCTATCGAACGACGTTAGCACAGGAGAGGAGGGGACTTCAGCCGCGCGCGGGGTTACTTAACAGAACTGCCCAGCGCAGCTTATCATCACTAACAGAAACGAAAAAAAAAAGTACGGCATAGGCAGAGAGCGCACAAACTTATAATAGGCAGGGCAGGCGCAGGACTTACTTCCCGGGCGCTACAACGTTCGGCGGAACGGAGCGGCCGCCTCAGACAATGCTAGCTGCTGGAGGTCCTCAGTTACTGCAGATCCTCGTCGCCAATGTTAAGTGACACGCTTCAGTCTGCTCAGGATTCAGAATGTAGTATTTATTAAGTATAACAGCATAAATAAGGACCTCCAGCTGAGAGGTTGCTTCCGTGTGGATTTCCTTCACCAATGAACAAATATGGAATCTTATACAAACATAAACAAGTACATCACAATCTCTCAGAACGTTGCTTCTTCAGGTACCATGTATCACTTCATTATCTAACTAAGCTAATGTGCACTGCACCTATAACATACCTATCAATGCAATACAAACATGACTTCTCTATGTATATACAAAATTTAAAGGTAAGATACAACTATATAACAATATCTATTAGTGGTGGTGTGTCCTTTCTGTAGGTGGACTGAAGCGGGTCCATGTCCACACCCTGATGCCATTTGCGCAGCAAAGTTTTTAGTGCGCAAAGTTTTCCCAAGGTGGGGGGTGTGCGAGGTACTAAGATCTGATAATGGGCTGCATTTTCTAAATGAGCTATTTAAACAGATAGGGCTTTATTAAGCATAAAACACACGTTTTCTTCTGCTTATCACCTGCAACTGAACGGGATATGTGAGAGACTCAACGGCCTCCTCAAAGAAAGGAATGTCAAGATTGAATTGACTTTGAAAAAGGGATGGCTGTATTGCCTTTCCCGGGCCTTATATGTCCTTTCGGAATCAGCCAAGTTCGGACCACCACCTCATCCCGCATAAACTAGTCACAGGGCATTGACTGAGAATGCCCCTTACACCTCCGTCTAGGATCACAAGTCATGCTTTCGTTGGCCATTCTGTGTTGAGGAAGTGTCTGCTTCTGCTGTCAGAATATCAGGAAGACAAGTTTTGTTACATCTGAAATGATGAAAAGATTTATAAAGGAGAGACCCTCCCACTGTTGCCGATCCAGAAGCAAGGCAAGAAGAATTTCCACGTCTGCTGAACCTGATCGATGACTAAGAAGAAGGCCGATAAAGCAACGAGTGACTAACTGTACTTTATTTGAACTGGAAATCAATAGATACCCCTTATATATATTTTAGCAGAGTGTGCAAGGATTTGCAGAGGAATTCCAGAATTTGAAATGAACTTTTAGAAATATATTGAAGTAGTGACTAATGCATTAGGATTATGCCTAAACATCAGTTCTTGATCAGAAATTGGAAAAGAGACCAATATCCAGATTTATTTCACAGAGAACATCTGTTTTAAGTGATAATAACACATCATACCTGTCAATAGTGACGTTCATCGGCTTGTGGTTGCTGTCTTTGTGTTTATACTCCAATCTTACCCTGCTCTTGTTAGAAGAGATGTTAATATTCACACTTTCTTGCAGATCCTAAAAATGGTCCAGTGATAAGAAGTCTCCTCTTTGCTATAATTGAGAAAATTGTACAATTACTAAGATAAAAAAGGAAGACAATGATTGTATTAAAAATGAATAATGAAGAAAATGGTAATGATCTATATTTGCATGATTGTTCTTCCTGTCTTTTTGTTTCTTATTTTTCACAGTCTTTATCATCTTAATGGTTCTGCTGAAGAAAGAGTTCCTATGATTCTCCCCACTATGAGTACGAATGATGACAATTTCCTTTCCTAAATATGTTAGGAGACATAAGAGAGATCTAGAGGAAGATAATGAAGGGATAAATACATATCTAGATAATACAGCTCACCTGGGAAATAAGATGTGGTACCAACACATTAAAAAGGTGGGAGAAAGAGCATCTGATGAAAGTTGCTATGGGCCTCATTAGGACCCAGGCGGTAAGGGGTTTACGGCGGCGTAAACAGCGCCGACCCTTACCGCCTGATTCCGAGGTCCCTTAGCGCCATGGAGGTTTTAAATCCATGGCGCTAAGGGACCTTGTTGTTAATTACGCCACCGTAATTTACGGTGGCGTAATTAACGCCTTCCCCACTCCCATTATGCCCTATGGGGCAAAAATGGGAATGGGGAAGGGTAAATGGGTTAATGGGGACTTACTGCCCCACTCACCTCGGAATGGGGCGGTAAGTCCGCCAACCACCATGGCGTAAACGTAGTTTACGCCATGGTGATAAAGGTACGACCCAGGCGGTAACTTACCGCCTGGGTCGTAATGAGGCCCTATGTCTGCTCTCCCATCCCCTTTGCCACGAATACAGTAAGAACCTTCATTTCAAAGGAGGTTTCAGCACACAATGCAAAGTGCCTCAGCCATCTTGCAGCATGTACTACTCAAGGACAGTTCCAAGGAAGTTGGGCGACCTTGCGATGGAGATGAAGATGCTCGTTTCAATACCAAGATGACTATATTAAGACCCTATAAATGGAGAAGGAGCCCAGATGGAAAAGCAAGATGCTTGTGTATCCTGCTGCAGGACAGGATGAGATGATCATTGAAAAAATGAAGAAAATGAATTGCCCTGATGTGACAGAAATAGCAGGATCACCTGGATGTTAGGAACAAACACAACTATTGATCTATGGATGAGTGCATACCAAGAAGGGATGGGAAGAAGGAATGAGGTCCCGTACAGCTCATCCGCTGAAAACAGATTACGTACAAGAAGTGCAGAAAGTGAATGATGGATGCTTAAAGTCATGGGGCAAGCACTTCAAGTTACTGACGTGTAGAAGACGAATCAGGCCCAATATTGTATTGTATTGTTTATTTATTTGTATAGCACACCTGGCCGTTAGGCAACTGGGGGCTTGAGCAGTCTTAGGTTACAGTTACATAGATATGTTACAATTCTTAGTTTTACATTTGTATTTACATATATATCTTACATTTACCATCAGTGTTCCATTTACATGTATATCTTACATCATATATTACATCAAGTGTCTGGGTGGGTGGAAGCAGGTCAGTCAAGGGTAATATGTCATCATTTATTGGTGTGTAGCCAGAGTTTGACATTGGTTTTGAAGAAGTGGAAGGAAGATGTGGCTCTGAGGGAGTCCAGGATAGAATTCCATAGGTGAGCTGCCAGGAGTTGTAATCCCATTGGTTAATGTGACATTGTGCTTCCGAAGACATGGAAAGAACCATATGGGATATAACAAAGAATGCAAAACCACAATTGATGTTCCCAGGATGGATGGATCTATATTTGGCTCGTGTATCTAGGGCCCATATGAAGTTGCCCAAGGATTGGGGCAGAGTGTGTTCCCTGGTGCTCATCCATGTTCCAGCATTAGTGATTCCTCAGAGAGATCTAAACATTGATGAATTTCCAAAAGTGGATGATCACTTGAGAAAAAGAAGATCACTTGAACTCATATGGACAAAAAGGGAAAATTATTTCTCAGCCAAATCAATAGCAGCGTATGAAACTATTCCTGATGAGCACAAGCTCTTCAGCAAGACTGCTATGATAAAGACAGCTATGTTTATGCCTGGAATTCAAACAGTGGCGAACGCCAAATAGTTGCAGATCACCAGATGGGAGCTCCTGCAGACAATCAATGCTACCATCAAGCGATTCAACGCCATACGATTGATGACCCTCCAGAACAGATATGTCCTTGATATGATCACAGCGATGGAAGGATGGGGGAAGGATGAGTTTGTACCAAAATCTGGTCATCATGTTGCACATTTATACCTTCTCACGATGGCCAGAATGGGACCTTGACAGAGACCATATCAGTGTTGACAGACCTGCATACTAACATTGAAGACGAGACAGTTGGCATTGAAGATGACAGTTGGTTTACTGCCTTGTTTTTGTGGATTCCTCAGTGGTTGGAAAATCTATTCAAGGTTCTTGGAGTGATTCTGGTGCTAGTAATGTTTGCAATATGTACAGTCAGAATAGTGATTGCCCAATGCAAGACAATGGCAAAAACGGTGTTAGGAATGAAGATTATGATTGATGCGACGTACCAAACACCAAGGAGCTGACTGATGACGCTGTCAGAAAATACATAGAGGCCAGCATTGTGGCACCTGAGGGAACAACATTTCTGTATACAAAGAATCACAAGAAGCACCTGAGACGATGGGCCTATTGTACCCCAAATGGACAATTTAACTACATGACCTGGAGTGTAGATGAACATGCCAAAATATCTTCATCACCCCCCTTGAAGGGGGGTGATGAAGATATTGACACCAAAGAAGCACTTCTTCAAGAGAAAATATCAGGATGTATAAACAATTGAGGAGGTGGTTGTGCAGCTGTATGCCTATGTAGGAAACCCTGCCCTTCTTCCTCCCATATGATGGAGTCCTGAGATTTTGCTGTATTTAACACCTGCCGTTGTGCCAATACTGCAGCGTTCTAAAGAAAATAACTTTGAGACAACCCTACCGAATATATCCCCGAAGTGATGACAACCTAAGGGAGGCACTCCCTGAAGGAATATGAGAAAAAGCAAAGGAAGAAGCTAGTGATGTCACAAGAGGCATATACGACATCCCGAGATACTGACTGAAGAGATGTATAGATCCTAAAGAGACTAAGGATGAAGTAAAAGAATCAAGTGAACTTTTAAATGCTAAAAATAACATTAAACGTGCACGAAGTGCTGAAAATCAACGGTTCAATAATTGTACAGATGCTGAAATGCAAGGTAGACTAAGCCATCATAGAAGATAGCTATACGTAGTAAATAGAACGCAGGCGAACCTGCCATTATATAGAAGCTGAACATCGGTATCATGAATTTAGTAAGCCAGGACCCATGAAGCAGGAAGGGAAAACTGTGTCGCAGCAAGAATAAGAAGAATCATGTAGCTGCATGGCAAGGCTGTCTGGCCTGGAGTCCAGACAGAAGCAGCCAAGGTTGGCTATCTATTCTGTAAAGGAACCAACGTGCAGAGCATGAATCATTCCTTGTTAAGGTGCAAGGAAAGAACACCAAGAGTGCCAATATTAATTCATTTAGAGCATTTAAAACCTGCAAAATTGACCAAATTGTGGTCTGCTGTCATGTGGGGCAAGGAAGGAAATAGAGTTCAGACACGATAGTGAGTGCTCTCACTCCCATGCATTATCAGAGGCATGGGTACTTTTGCAAGACCAATTACAAAGGCAATCTTCATGGCAGAAGGCATGGATGATGAGAGATGCTGGGCTAATTGGGTGGAGAGGTAGTGTCATGCCCCATCTTCTTGCACCTGGGCCTGGGCTTGGGTGCTGCTAAGTGAACCGAATGGTCCCGCCATAGCACAAACGTGCCAATCAATTATATCAGTCCATTTATCGAAGGGCCTTATATTTCAAGACCAAAGAGAAACTGTATGTCTAATGTTTCTAAAGATTACATGTTTTAGAGGTAGGCATATGTTGTCCACCTGATAGTGGGCAGCCAATCACAATCCTAGTCCTTATAGAAGATATACTTAGATGTTCCCCTTAAGCCAATCCCGATCCTTGATAGAATTTTCATTATGCCACGTAGTATAATGTGTCCTTTGATGTATTTTTTATATAAAAGCTATTGTTTGTGTACAACTCAGTGAGAGAACCTGCGCATAGATCCGTTGATGTTCGTTCTAAACTCCCTGTTTTAGATAATTGTTAATAAAACATTACTTTGCCATCTTCCTGAGATGGTTCGGTAATTTGGACTGAGAGTTATTCTTTGCAATCCCATCCACGTTCCTAAAGGGCCTTATGCTCACTAGTACATTGGTGATGGCTTCATCTCTGGATCTCACTCTGCCGGTCTTGGACCCCTCTCGATTCTTAGCCTCCCTTCACCGGGTCCACTTTGGCTCTCAATCAGGGTGATAGTGACTCACCCCTTGGTCCCCATCGTCTAAGCGCCAACCCCTCTTCACCTTCAATGTTTTCTTTTTACACAGCTCAATGTTTGTGGGATTCACCTCCGCTTTCTATTACAGTGCTTGTAGATCAACGTCTTTCGATTGTATGTGGATTTTGCTTGACCCTCTGTATGATCACTTTGACCTATTTTGGTGGTCCTCCTACAGCTTTTTGGTAATTGTAGTTTTGTTCAGATGGTGATCGACCAGAGTCTCTTGAGTTTAGCACCCACGTGGTGCCGGTTTCCCTCTGTATCTGGTCTCCCGTTAACTGTCTACAGTCCTTTCAGAGTTCCCTGAACATAGTTCAAACTTGCCAATGTGATTCTCACTCAACACAGCCTGGTTTTTATCAGTTCTCCCCTTGACTCACCGGCTCTGATGAACCGCTTGGCTTTTGGCTTCTCTGGAGTCAAGGCCGGTACCACAGGCGTGGGAGCTTCCCTTGCTTCAGTTTATCGGCAATAGCTTGCCCCGTGTGATGTTGACATCTACTACAAGACACTTGTGCTATTGTTCGCGGTCTTAGGCTTTCTTCCATTAAGGTTCCGCAGGTCTGGGACAAAAAGGGAAAGGTCACTTCTCTCCTTGCCACCCTCTCGATTCCTGTCGCCTTTCTCCTTCTCTTGAACTGCTGTGTGGTAGCTGTCTCGTCATGCTGTCTGTCGCACTTGCTTGCCATGCTCGTCCCGCGCTCTCTGGCTCCACCTTTTAACCCTGTGGGGAAAAGGAAGGGACGTTATGTGTGTGTGTGGTTCGAGAGAATTACCTGACTCTGCCTGACCCTCGGGTCGGGATATGTCAGGTAACCAGGTTTAACATTAGTCTATTTTGGATCACAGTTCACAAAAGTGTTTGTGTCAGAAAAGGGGGAGTTTTGAATGTCAGAGCATCCTACAGAGTGTTCTATGGGATTAAACTCTTTGTATTTGGGTTTGAGGTGCTGTCGGAAGGGTAGATTTTGGAGGGTTTGGCAATTGGACGAAAATGACCGGGATGGAGAACAGAACAGAGGGGATGTTGGGAATTGTACTTGTGGGTCACTTTCGACTGGGAGTTCAGAGAGTGACAATCAGAGGGATGGGATTGGTAGGGTTTGCTGGACAAACGGGAATAGCTATGGATCGTGAAATAAACAAGGGGGATTGTGGGAACTGTAGTATTTTACCTGAGCAGGTTTGAAGTGCAGAAAACAATAATCAGAGGGACGGGAAGAAGAATGATGGGGAGTATTCGGATAGGGAACAGAAAAACAGGGTTTTTGGAAAAGTTAGTTTCTGAAGGCAGCAGGGTGTTCAATGGGTTTATCAGAGGCAGAGGGGATGGTGGATTCTTGAAAAGGAAGTTTATCTGGTGTAAGGGAGGTTGAGTGGATACAGCCCATAAAAGCTTCAGGGACCTAGTCATCCACATCCCTTTCTCCGGTGTAATACTGTGTCTCACCTGGTGCAATCTCCCGACCATAACCACGGGATCCCTCATCCAGGTGATTCCCTTTTGCTCTTTCGCCCCCTGAGCATGTCAAGCTTCCTTTGGCCACCTGAAAAAGGGCTCCTCAGGGTTCACTTGGGAGAATACCCTCATGTTTCTCACAATCCCCTTCCCCTATGCTGGTTGAACAAGGGGTTTTCATGTGGGAATTCCATCATAGAACACCTAGACGAATGGTCCAAGTCTTCCAGCATACAGATTGGTATCGCCGGTTTGCGTAGGGGATCTTTTAAAGAGTTATTTCACCTCTCTTCCTCTTTGTATTTTTCTCTCCCTCTCTTGGGTGTCCATTATCTTCCTCTATGGCTTCCGGGTAAATCTCTTTACCATGGCCCCTCTTGCCACAAAATAGGCATACTTCTAATGGCAAGGTTTCTGACTCAGCCAGAGAGTTTGGAGATATAGTAGATGTTAATCCTCGCTTGTTTTTATTCAGGGGGCTAAAACATTTTACCAGTGTTATACTTCTCTAGATTCTGTCCCTCCCCATTAATATAGCATTCTTCCCGCACCTTTTTACTTGGGTTTCTCTCAATCTCTCTTCTTTGCTCTTCCTCTACTGACCCCTTGAATAGTAAATATGGGGTTCTGGGGTTTTATTTTCAGTAGAAGGGATCTCTAGGTCTCCTCTTGATGTTTTCTCAGGGGACATTCCCCTAAGGATTCACATATAAGGATCTCTCAGGGTGTTTTCCAAGGGATCTCATATGCTAGTATCCCTACTCGGCCTCCCCTATTGATTTGTACAGGGCTTGGGGAAAAATTCAGACACACAAAGGTTAATTCGTCTTCGTGGGAAATGAGAGGAAATCTTTTAATTTACCTTCCTTACAAGGCAAAATATAAAAGGAACAACCTAAGGCATATTGTACTCTTACTTGCAATGAGATTAGAACCGTGTTCCTTCCCTGTAGGAAATCATCCTGAGGGCATAAAAGATAGTGGCCCTCATTACGACCCTGGCGGAAATCAACCGACCGGACCGCCATAGCGTAAATAGCGTTTCCGCCATTGCACGATGGAGCAAAGTGCGGCTCATTCCGACCCATCGGGCACGAGCACCACGCCATGGCGGAAGTGCAAAGTCCGCGATGGCGGAAATGACCCCAAAACGGCCCACACCGCCGCCGTACGGCGCCCTAGGTGCAATACCGCCACCCATTTTAGCGGACACCGCAGTGAGCGCCAACCGGAAAGTACAGTGACCGTAAATATACGGAAACGGAAGTAAAAGCATGGTCCCGGAACGGGAAACATCACGCAGTACACCTATAAAACCACAAATTCCACACAACCATTAAAAATACTACCCTGAGACACATCCCAACCCGTCATCCACCCTAGTGAAACCAAGAAAAATGGGAAAAGTAGCGAAGAAAGCGTGCGACCGCAAGCGGCAGGTCCACTTCTCCCGTGAGGAACTCACCGTGCTCACAGAGACCCTCCAGGAGAATGCTGCCGCCGTCTTCTCCACGCAAATGACCAGGACGGCACTTGCGAACAAGAAGGCCATATGGGCCCTGGTGGTACAGCGGGTAAGTGCGGTGGGGACCGCACCCCGCAACCCACAGCAATGCAGAAAGCGATGGGACGACCTGCGGATACGCGTCCGTAGCATACTTTCTGCCAACCGCAACATTGCCACAGCTACCGGGGGAGGATCGGAATCACCCATCAAGTTGACCCCCTGGGAAGAAATCTGTGCCTCCACCATTGGAATGGAGAGCATAGAGGGAGTCGGAGGGATGGAGAAAGGAGTGCAGACATCCGAAGAATCAGGTAGGTGTCCCAAATAAATCAATGCCAAAACCACAATGTCCAATCAAGTGAAGTACCACGTGCCCACATAGTGCAACAGTAACACATGTCCAGGAGAACGTCCACATACATAGGCCTGATAGCACACTTTAAAACTCACATCAAATACATAAATAATTAAAAATCCTAAAAACACCCTCTACACGTGCAGCAGGCACACCCTAACTGCAGGCTGCCAAACAACTGCACCCTCACTCCACACACAAATGAAACCACCTCCAAGGCCCGACCCAAATCACCCTCAGGTACCACCCCAATGCATGTGATACATTGCCATTCCAATTCCCACAGACCCATTAATAACGCTCGCCCTCCTTTACTCCACCACAGGGTCCGATCCAAACTACGAGCTCCAGGACACCCCTACCAGCACACCTGCAAAGAGGGCCAAGACCAACGGCCAAAGACCCTCCACCTCAGCTGCACGCATCAAGACACGGAAGCAGCACAAATCAAGTGGCAGCACAGAGGAGGGAACTCCAACAGGCACCCCAGCAGCCAGCATGCCCACAACAACACCACCACAGGTCCCCCCAATGGATGCCACAGTAGGCACTGCTTCTGGTGGCAGCAGCACCATAGGTGACACTGCATTAATGGCAGCATGCTCCGACACAGAAAACGGGGATGTCGAAGTTAGATCCATCCATGACCTGTCTCAATCCCCCTGTCTGTTCCATCCCGTACACCATGAGGATACCACGCAGGGGCACCCACAAGACGACGACTGGCCATCCCCCACAAGCCCTGTGGCAAGGCAACATGAGGTGATCAGCCACTCTGTGACACCACAGCAAATGGCCATGGCCCAGCAGAGGCAACAGTCCCTCGACCAGGTAATCGTGCAACAGCAGCAACTGGCCACGCTCCTCAAGGACCATGCCGATGAATGTGGGGGCACTAAGGCAGACATAGAAACATCAACTGAGACACTTAGGGCAGAAATGGAGAGAAGTACAGAGACACTAAGGGCACAAATGGAGAGTAGCACCGAGAGCCTGAGAGTACAAATGGAGAGAAGCACCGAGAGCCTGAGGGGGGAACTGCATGCGACGTCCAAAGACGTATTTATCCGAACTTGCCGCAGTGCGCCGTGTGCTCACTGAGCTCTCACAAACCCTTAGGGACATGCATGGACGTGAGCAGGCAGAGACATCATCCGTTGCAAGTTCCGTCCAGGGCAGCCCCCAACGTAGATCTGGGAGGAACCTGCGCTCCACAGGCAGGGGTGCCCCTGATACCCGCAGAGGGGGCTTGCAATAGCGACTGCCCACTGACAATGAGCATCTTTGGACACTGGTGTTCGGGGGGGAGGTAGGAGGGTGGAGGGGGTGTGTTGGGCTCACTTGGGTGGCGGGTCGATAGGGTGTTTAACATGATATCACATATGCCATAAACAATGCACGATCATCCAATGAGATGTGTGGACATTGATCTTTGTGTACGAGGCCATTATAGGCGTACAGTCCATATTGTGCATGTTCCAGACACACACAGTGCCACGAGTCCCGTGTCCATGTATCAGCCACCAGGCGTGAGTGCTAGAAGCATGCATCTATGAGATGCTGACGAATGTCACGCCCCTCCTGTGCCTCGCGGACTCCTTGAGGTGCTGCCACTTCCCCACCCTCATCATGACCATCTTCAGGTGCTTGCAGTTCTGCGTCAGGGGGCATGGGCACATTTCTACGTACGCACATGTTGTGTAGCATGACACATGCCATCACCATCTTTGCAACCTTCACATGGCGGTACAGGAGTGCCCCGCCAGACCTGCTGAGGCAGCGGAAACGAGTCTTCAGTAGGCCGAATGCCTGTTCTATGACTACACGGGTACGTGAGTGGGCATGGTTGTAGTCCTCCTCATGCTGGTCCCGTGGGTTCCGGACTGGTGTGAGGAGCCATCTCTTCAGAGGATACCCGGCATCACCTGTATGTGGACAATAAAGGAATTTTGAGGAATGCCATTGCTGCGTACGCACCCCCCGCCCCTTCCTGCCAGGTCATTGCCGCATCACATACCCCACATCATCATGCATGAAATGAGACTCACCGAGTAGCCAGGATCTGTTCCCTGCGTGTCGCTCCATGTAGCGTGGTATTGTAGAGTTCCTCAAGACCATAGAATCATGGGTTGATCCAGGGAATCGGGCACAACAATGTGTAATGATCCTGTTGGAGTCACACACCATTTGTACATTCAGAGAATGAAATTGTTTTCGGTTGCGGTACTGGGCCTCCATGGCATGTGGGACGACCAATTCCACATGGGTGCAGTCGATGGCACCAATGCAACCCGGTATGCCGGCAAGTGCATGGAATCCCACTTTTGTGTTGGTAATTTCCTGCTCCGAGCGTGGTAGAGAGATGTAGTCGTCTGCGTGCTGCAGGAGGGCATCGAGCACTTGCAATAGTGTCCGTGAGAACAGTGGCTGTGATATGCCATGCAACTGTCCGACTGTGTGCTGGTAGGTGCCTGTGGCCAGGAAGTGGAGTACAGACACCACCTTCAGTAGGGGCGGGATGGCGGTTGGGCTATCTATCATGCTGACAAGGTCAGCCTGTGTCATGTCCACAATGGCGGTTATGGTGTCCCGGTCCAAACGGTAGAGGGTGTGGATCTGCTCATCCGTGAGGTTGAACGGATGTGCTCGGAGGCGTGGGATTGCGGGCTGCCTGCGTGGTGGTAATGGCTGTGCTGGCGGCCCTTGCTGGCCCTGCCTTGCCCTCCTCCTCCTCCTGCGTCTCCTCCGTGCGGCCGGTTGTAGTTGGTGTTCGTCTTCTTCTTGAAGTTGGAGTACTTGCAGTGCTATCAGGTCCCCCAGGGCCAACATAGCTAGTCCTGCCGGTAGCATTTCGGAGTGGGTGTGGTTGTGGGAGGAGACTGGGTGTGCAATTTATGTGTTTTCAGGCTGTATGGCCTCCACCTGTGGTGATTCATTCCACCTGTGCAAGCTGCTCTCCCCTTTGGGCGAGCACGTCCCGCACACAACGCTGCAATTCGACGAATGGCATCTTGCTATTACAATCATGTATTTGTACCCGATGGCAGTGTAACATTGGTTGATATGTTCATTCGGCTATGGTCCCATTGTTTCACATACTATCTTTGCAGTCGCGAACAGACTTGTGAAGGGTCAGTGGAACGTAGTACTCGAGTAACGGTGGACCCTCATGCAACACTGTACCGAGGTTCACCGACGGGCGGGGCGTCCCATTTGTGAGTGAAGGCAGTTGCCATTTTCACACACAGCCGCACTAGATGGATTAATTTGTGATTTCAAGCGGCCACAGATGCCTTTTCGACGTGATGTTGCAAATGAGGAATTCGAAGGGCGGCGCTTTCGGTTTTCAGCTAGCGGCGAGGAGATGCCCACAGGTCTGACTGCAAATATAACGTTCTATTGTTCAATGTCCTTGGGACAGGGGCCATGGCGAGGATGCAATGATTGATATGAATAGTTTGGGATGCGCAATAGCGAAGTGGGCAATGAGGCCGGACGTTCCCAAATACATGTTACTTCACAACACTGGAATTACGGGCTGGGGCACAGTGGATTTTGCAGGCTGCATAACGCACAGACTCAATGGAAATTTCACATGTTATGTGAGTATGGAAACAGTCGTTTTCATTACGGGATGAGGGAATGATGTATGGATGCATGGACAGATGATTTGATACAGAGTTTGCCATGTACAGGGCTTCTTGGAATCTATCCGCCTCCCCTGCGCTATGTGATGCAGGGCTGCCATAGTGGGACCATCGTCTATCTGGCCTTGTTGAGCCCTCCCTGTCTCGACGCGCCTTCAGACACTTGTGTCTATGCACGTTACCAATCCCATCTGATGGATTCTGTTTTAACAGACGCATGCACAGGTACACTCGTTTGTGATAGTGTTTTCACCTCGATATAGATAGTTATGATTCGCAAGTGGTTTTTGGGTGGTGAGGATCCTTTGGAGTGGGCTAGCATGCATATGGCTGTGGATTTGGTGTGATCATTGAAGTGAGTAATTCAAATGTAGTTCTGATGGCCATACTATTCTTTTTCATTTCATTTGGGTGACAGGTATCTCCTCCCCTTCTGCCACTGCCATCTGTATGCCACTCCTGCAGATGGATTTTACTCCCGACACCTGCTGCTTCGTGTTAATCAGTGGAGCAGCATTACGATCTTATGGGACGATCGCCAATGGGCCACATGCCCTTACGCAGTACTAGTGGCTAGGAGCAACATTTCGGCCTTTCAGCTGGACTAGTGCCTCCCTATTGGGACGGCCCTGCGGTTCTAGGCGCATCCATGTTGCCTTTTTGAACGTGAATGTAGCCCCTGTGTACCATGAAGGAACAGGGCGTCACACAAGAAGAGGCTGGTCATTTATTGCGGATGCAGCCCACAATGGTGAAATGTGTTTTTGAGTTCATGGCCTAATGGCTGTATGGGCTTGGTGAATTTGTTGTGCATTAAATTTCTATTCTGATATGAACCGTGTAGCGTTCTTCTTTGCAAGTGATGTGGCATATTCCTATTTGGGGAGCGATGTATTGTGAGGAGATCTGCATTGGGTTCCAGCTTCGGAGTATAGTTGCGTGGTACTGTGCTGGGCGCGTTTGCCTACGAAGCCCAGTGAGGTCAGGGATAAGGGCTGCCAATATGACTGTTTTGATGATGTCATGCTCAGGGGCGGGGGATTAGCTTTTGTGTAACAGATGCCGGTCAGCCAGTTGGATTGGTGGAATGATGTGATTATCGGAATATTGCTGGTCACAGGTGCCTGTGTTTGCGTGCGTTTCTTGGTGGGAGACTGAGGTCATGTCCATTTGTATAGCTTCTGTATTCGTGCCATCTGTGCCCTGCAGCTCCCATTGGCCCCTCTTGAGATTCATTTGTTTGTTGGCAGGCATGGATGACTAGTACATTTCACTGGTTGCATTGTGTGACTTCATTGCACCTACGGGGAGTTGTACAATGTGGCCAGGGAGCGGTGTACAGGCACTCAGTAGGGCCGTTTACGGTTGGTTCGCGATGCCGTACTTCTCACCATGGCGGAATGGTACTTTCTGCCGTGCTTGATGGCGTTAGGTGCATGTCCGCTAGGGTCAGAATTCGCGTACCGTTGCGCCATGGTGGTAATTACGGTTTGGCATGGCGCGCGCGCGCGTACTTGGTGCAGTTAGCGTTGGCGTTCACTACGGTGTCGCTAATGGCATCGTACTTTGCGGTGACGGGTCATGATCGCACCGAGCGCTATTCGATGGCGGTATTGCATTTCCGCCATCGTTTTTCGATTTCCGCCAGGGTCGTAATGAGGCCCAGTATGTGTTACCCTCAAAGTACTTTCAAATGGGTGAAATTGCTCAAGAGGTCAAGGAAGAAAATTGGACTCACGTTCTTTGTTCCAGGGGCTGGAAGGGTGTTATCAGGCTTTCAACGGATTTCTACCCATTAATGGTTAAAGTGATCTGATAGGGTTTGCCTCTTGACTCCTGGATGTGTGAGTCGGTTGGAAGAGATTTGTTGTGTTGCTCGTTCTCTAACTCTGAGGGTAGACCATGGAATTCTCTATTTGAATTCTCAACATGTGAATGGGCTCTCCAACTATTATCAATTGGATCATATCCCATGTCTGACACCATATGTGAGAAACTCATGGTGGCAACAAGTAAGACAAACACAAGTGACCAGTTCAAGGGTGTTTATTGAACAATTAATTCTGTAGGCAGGATGGAAAAACCCCTAATTTAAACCTAAATCGAAGATGGTAGCAAGCATCGACCATCAAGTCAAAAATAAGGCCGTCTTAGTGGCATTGTGTCAAAATAAAAAAGGCCTATATTAAGACACCTATTTCCAAACCTCACAACTAATACAAAAAGGGGTGTGGGATAGTTCTCAAGATAAGAAAGAATTGTCACAACTAATATGCCAGGATGCAGTAGCCTGGGCCTCCCTTCCCCATGCTTTGGACACGGGGAAAGATGGGAACTTGGAGAACAGTACAATCTCATGCTTCTCCAGCATGAGACCACAATTCCAATGGCAGTTCTCAGGACCGTCGATAGCCAAGTCTCGTTTGCTTTGAAAGTTTCTTCCCTTCGGGGGCCTGACGTGTTCAATAACAAAAACAAAAGTTCCTTTAACAAATGAAAAGTTTATTTTCAATGTTCGCTGGGTGATTAGTTCACCCCTGGGTCCCTCTCTTCTGGGCGTTGACCCTTCTTGTATTCCACAAATCTTAATGTCTTTTTAAACAGTTTCAAACACACTGTTTCTTGGGAATTTAGACTTGGCCCCTCTTGGGATGTGCTTCCCTTGCTTCTTCTTACTGCAGGATTCCTTTAACCAAATTAAAGTTTGTTGTGGTGGTAATGATTCACCCTTGGGTCCCCCTCTTCTGGGTGCTGACCCTTCTCAAATATTATCCACTCAATTTAGATGACAGTTTTTTACTTGCCGGTTTGGATGATAGCTTCACCCCTGGATCTCCCGCTGCTGGGCTCGGATCCCTCTTGACTGTCAGTACTCGGGTGAAGGCTTCATGCCTGGATCTCCCTCTGCCGGGCTCGGCCCCCTCTCGATTCTTAGCCTCTCTTCACCGGGTTCACTTTGGCTCTCGATCAGGGTGATAGTGGCTCACCCCTAGGTCCCCCTCTTTTGGGCGCTGACCCCTCTTCACTTTCAATGTTCTCTTTTTACACAGTTCAATGTTTGTAGGATTCACCTCCCCTTTATTTCACAGGGCTTGTAGATCAAAGTCTTTCTATTGTAAGAATGATGGGGAGTATTCGGATAGGAAACAGAAAAATAGAGTTTTTGGAAAAGATGGTTTTTGAAGGCAGCGGGGTGTGTATTGGATTCATCAGAGGCGGAGGGGATGATGGATTCTTGAAAAGGAAGTTTATCAGATGTAAGGGGGGCCGAGTGGATACAGCCATAAAAGCTTTGGGGACCTGTGATAAAAATGAGATAGCATATCACAAATAAAGGTGCCAGCTGGGACAGGCTCTGACAATACCAGGCATAAAGTCCATATGAAGGGTTAATCCGGCTGTCAAAGAGGAGAGAATAATGGACAAGGTCGTGCACCAATCAGAGAGCAGCTCATATGAACATTGTCAACAAATGATTGTTTTTGTTCTGTACTGTGTTGCCAGGAAACAGGGTTAGAGGATTTGAAGTCTGACAGTTACGGGTGGGCTTATTGAGCAGCTGAAAGAAAGAAGAATATAATGTTTACTTAAAGTATATTCCGTTGCGCTAATACCCTGTTATTATGGCGACTGGTTGCTGAAATCGCTGTTTAGATTGAAGTATAAAACTCGGAAACCGAAGTATTCATTTCTGACGAACTGATCGCGAAGAGGCGAACGTATTGAGAAGACGCATCGCTGGCGCGTATAAAGTGAGCCCTGAGTGAGAGAACACCATTTTGATGACTTCATAAACCCCCAAACAGCGTTTCGCTTCACATGAAGTTGACAGAAGAAGCGGTGTGTATGTACGATCACATCGGGAGCGAAGCGCGTATAAGCGGGGCGGAACCTCAGCCGGTCAACGGTAGTGCATCGCGTCGCTGAGAGGGGGAGGAGAAGAGACGCAGTACATGAGAGAACAGCTGATTAGGTAAACAGTGACCCATCTGTTTACGGCAGACTGCCAAGGAGGTAAACCACGACGCTGAAGCAGAAGAAGGTATGTGAAAGTGAGAGAGAGAAATGAGAGCGAGGTGAAAGAAGGGAGTTACTATAGAGGACATTGGAAGTAAAACAGACCATAACAAAGACATAAAGTGAAGGTGGCAGCAAGTGAGAGAAAGGTCGCGAGTGACCATAAACATACCAGAGAGAAAGACAAGATAGAAAACGTATAAAAGGAGCAAAAAGGAAGCAAAGACTGTAAGCTTATGCTAGTTCCCAAAAGAGGTTAATAGAGCAAAGCTAAAGAACAGTTATTAAGACTTGAACTGAATTGTATAACATAAATGATCGATATACAAACCATATGGGTAAAGAGAAGATGAAACCAATTGGCAGAGAGACTTACCTGGAGAGATTTTGTTAATAGTTGAATGAAAACATTCCTCTAGTAAAGAACAGTCTGCAAGAACCAAGACGTATCCTTTTACCTAACAGAAAAGAAAGTTAATGTTAATAAAAGTTGTTTCTGAAACAGTTAAAAAGCCTACTTTCAGTCTCAGAGTATTTATTTAAGATACTACAGAGATCAACTCTCTACTGGTTTCTTTCTCTTGTTATGCAATTCACTTCCCCACTCTTCAACATGTTGTTTCCCCTCTTCTCAGGGTATTCGTTTCCACATTTACTCTGTTTCCCACTCATCCTTGTTTGAAGCACTTTATTTGTCCTCACATATCGATTTATTCGGATTTACTGTTTGAATGTCGCTCTCAGGATTTTAACACGTTCCTCTCTTTACAGTAGCATGCTCCGGTGGCCTCCAGCATCTTCTGTTTACTCCTGTACCTTCATTGGTCCAGAGTAATGTTGTGGGGCTCGGCACTCGCTCAGTTAACCTGCTTTGCATTCTTGCTTATCGGTCTCGGGTTTCTCCAATGTTCTGTTCCTCGCATCTCTGTCGTCTGCTGTGGTCGAGGCATGCTGGCAGGTGGGAGCGGTCAGTGCTCCCGACAGCAATGGTCCCGGCGTTGTTAGACGGATGTCTGGCCAGGATGATCGTTGTCACACCACCATGTCAAATAGGTTTTCTCTCCCGTTGTGTGCTTCGCTGGGCGACCGGCGTCTTGAGCTGGCGTTCTTTGCTGTTTGAACTTTTGAAGGTTCCGTGGCTTCCTCCTGGTCTTGCTCCCCAAAGTGTGATTACATCAGAGGGCTTCGCCTGTGCACCGTGCTCTCTTTCCTCGTGTGATCCACTTGTCCCAGTTATATACAGATCTCTTCTTAAAGAGATATTCTTTATGGATGGCAGTCCCATATATGCAGACACAGTGGGTGGTCTAGAGAGTTCCTTGTGGGAATGAGAGTCTTTGTACCCTCAGGAAGAGTCACTCCCAGTGAGGTCCCATCTGCCCAGACCCCAAGAGAGGGTCTTGAAGAGCAGGGTCACATTGCTAGCTTCAAATGGGTTGGCTCCCCCCTGGATACCTTTGATTCGCCACAACAGTTAAACATAGTAGCGCCATGGTTGACGCCGGTAAATTACCAACTCCGCCATGGTGAATGGCGGAATTACCGTCCCATTCCAAGGTTGGCAGAGCGGTAATTCCCCATTCACCATTGGCCCTTCCCCATTCCCATTTTTGCCCCCATAGGGCTCAATGGGAATGGGGAAGGCGCTAATTACGGCACCATAAATTACGGTGCTGTAATTAGCTCCTAGGTCCTCTTGCAGGTTGGTTTTTTAACGCCTGCTAAAAGCAGGCGTTAAAGTGCAACCCGCAAGGGGACCTCGTAATCAGGCGTTAAGGGTTTAACGGCGCCAACACCTTTTACGGCGCCGTTAACCCCTTAACGCCTGGGTTGTAATGAGGCCCACTGTTCTGGCGTCAGACCCAGTGCCTACTCTAACTGAAGCCTTGGAAGTTTTTTTACGTAAACATTAGAGGATGTTCTCCTTTGCCTCTGAGGTTTGGATTCTAAACTAAAGATCAAAATAGCACATCCTGAATGTAAACAATATATCAGTCCTGATGAAAGATCAGCTGATAAGGAATTGGTCACGTTAGCTAACACCAGCAGACTGGATATAAAATAAAAATATATCTAATTTGTGCCAAAAAATACACATAATCAATTGTGTTTAAGAATATAACACGGCGCGGGAGGTGGGTTCCTGGCCTGAAGCCACAGTACGCACATGTAGCCGCATTCGGCTCCCGCTAAACCAACGGATCTGGAGGGCAGAGCCGCAGCCCTTAACCATGTTTGTTCAAACAGATGGCAACCTGACCTATACTTTGCCCTAGTGCAGGCCGTGACTAGCGGTGGAGGGGTTGTCCTTGACCTGCTCTATGCTAACAGAGAGGTTTTCAATGTGACCCCCCCCCCACAACTCTGTTCATATTGCAGGCATTATGCTCCATGGGGACAAGGAAAGAGGTAGAGACGGTGCGCAAAAGGAAACCTGGATTTGGAGCACCAGGTCTGGTAAACTGGCGATGGGGACTCTCACTGTTTGGCGTGACTCACCGTTTGTTGCCGTGATCGCTTGAGAAGCTGCAACGTGGACCTCGATCAGCTGGCATGCTGGACGGGAGAGACCAGGGATTACAAAACCTCCAGTGGCCTGCATTAGCGGAACGTGGAGGGAGAGCACTCAGGAAGCTAGCTCAGCGGCATGCTCGCCTTGGAAGCAAAACGGCAACGGAGCGCCACAGGTTCGATCCCCGGGTACGCGCTTAGAAACCTCTGGGTATTAAGCACGTTATAAATAACCTATCATATCATATCATATCATGAGACGGACTTACAATCACCAGTACATTGGTAATAAACACATCAGAGCTTGTGCTGTGGGCTCCCTAGAGTCGGACTTAAAGGGAATATTGGGCATTGGTGGAGGTGCAAATCTGCTGGCTCTGGTCAAATCCAGAAGAAACCATATCTTGTACTGTCGACGGGACCTCCACTGGTGGTTCCCTATCATTGCCCAACTACAATTCAAGACAGCAACTCTTGTCCATTAAGCCTTATATGGTAACCTTCCAGTCTACATTAAAGATCTTGTGTCTATTTAGGAACCCCCAAGAAATGTACGTTCCTCTGCACTCGCCTTGGTCATAAATCCCAATTTCAAATGTGCTAACAGCCTGGGAAGATCATTACCTGTGCAGGCTGCCAAAATTTGGAACTTCAATCAGAATTAAGGCTAATTAAAAAAGAAATTCCGTCGACAGCTGAAAACCCTGCTGTTCCACTGAGACCCCACACTGCCCTTTGATAGGCCCAACCTGTGCCTCTCTGTTACCCCTGTGTATTACTGTTCTCCTTGTGTTTTTGTTACGGCACCCCGATGCTTGCAAGCTTTCGGTGCCCTATAAATAAATTAATGAAGGAATAAATAAATAAATAAAATACACTAGTTCAACTTGAACCCTGTAAGAGAGAATGGGCACGCACCATAAACAAAAAAGGGCGGAGCGGTTTACAAAATAAGGCCCTGCACCTGCAAAGAAGCCTTCATCACCCCAGCAATCACAGAAGCAAGAGGGGTTTGCTCCTGCCCCCTTGCAGCATGGCGGATCAGAACAGGCAGTGCTGGAGGTGATTGCTGCTCTGCGCACCTCCTTGGAACATAAGGTGGATGAGTTGAGAATTGACATCTCATTACTGCGCCAAGAGCTCTGTAACCTCTCAGACACTGTGGGGGAACACAGGCGGAATATAACTGAGATAAGTCAACATCCACATTGCAGTCTCAGTTGAAAGAGCTGCAGGACCGCACTTTCCGATGATAGAGGGTGGAGGATACAGAATGCAGAGCCAGAAGGCATAACATAAGGATTATAGGTCTGCAGGAAAGTGAGAAGGGAGACGATCCCACAAACTTTGTGGAGGATATGGTATTGCAATCAGTGGGGCCTGGGAAATTGTTGCACATCTTCGTTGTGGAGAGAGCGCATAGAGCACTGATGAGGAGACCCCCCACCACTGGCCCTACTAAGCGCCATTATTGCCAAGGTAATGAACTACAGGGATAAGGAGCTGATCCTCCAGCATAAACGGGAGGGTGACCGCTTCCAAGGAGGTAATAACTGTGTGGCGGTGTATCTGGACTACACCTGGAAAGTACAAATACAGAGGGAATCCTACAAAAGGGTTAAATCCATACTGAGAGGGGCACACATACACTATATACTCTTATTTCCAGCCAAACCTGTAGTGATACATGAGCGAAGACTTTATTTTTCAACAACCCGGAGGACGCCTCTACGTGGATACAACTGAGGAGGAGGATGGAGGGTGACCCCAGAGGTGTATTTGGCGGGGCAATACACAGTAATCTGCATGCAACACTAATCCTTGGTCCTCTTTGGATAGGCGGAATACTAGGGCCAGGCCTGCCAAGGTGTAGTCTCGTCAGCCTGGAGTAGGGTGTGCGGCGCATGGACTCGGAGCCCCCGGTGTCCCTGCAAATACTGGAGCGTAATGACAGTTGGAGAGAGAAGAGGGAATTCATATAGGCACACTGATCAGAACAGTGGCATCGCTTGCTCTGAATATGGGTACTCACAGAACTCTAGTGGCAAATGAGTTCAGATGTTAAGGTTCAGGTCTGTTGCAAGGGGGCAAGCTCTGAATCGATTGAACGGCCTACGGCCAGTAGGCGTTTCCACAGCAGGTTTGGACAACATGTGCATGCTGGTCACCTTGGTGATGTATCCTTTATGGAAGGACCGGACAGAAGGGAATTAGCAGTGCACAAGTGCTTTATAGCACAGGGCTTCTTGGATAGCTCTTTGCTATCGAAAATACATTTTGTGTCTATTGTTTGGTTGATAAGTTTGGGGTTAGAGGTACACCATTACTCATAGTGTGGGAAACATCCAAGGGGAAGTGGGCCCATCTTTTATTTATTTTTATTTGTTTATTTTATATTTGTATTGCGCCCATACAGCCCTTGGGCATTGCGGCGCTGTTACTTGTGAATTTGCATTTTGCTCATATATACATTACATATATTACATACAGTTATATAACATGCATTCCCTCATTCAGATCATATGGAATGAATATTAGGTTAGCTATGGAGTGGTGAGAGCTTAAGAGAAAAGCAGTGTTTTAACTGCTTTGCGGAATGCCAAATGAGAGGTTACTCCGCGAAGGGGTGGCGGTAGGGAGTTCCACTGTAGAGCTGCTAGGTAAGGGAAGCTGGCTCCTCCTGCTCGGGCTCTTTTAACTTTGGGTACTGTAAGCATGTTTGTGTAAGGTGTTCTTGTCGGTCTTGTGGAAGAGGTAGGTTGAATTCTTTCCGAGAGGTAAGGGGGGCAGTTTGGTGGATGCACTTATGTGTGAGGGCAAGAGCTTTAAAGATGACTCCCTTGTTGACTGGGAGCCAGTGTGCCTGTTTCCTGGCGTCCGTGATGTTTTTTCTTTTCGGGATGCCGATGGCTGCACGCAAGGCATTATTTTGGATGACTTGTAGCTTTGCCATGTTTTTTGCAGATGTACCTAAGAAGAGGGCATTGCAGTAATCCAGTCTTGATCCTGTAATAGCTCTTGAAATGGTGATGCAGTTATCTTTGGATAGGAATGGTCTGGCTGCGGTCATGAGTTTTGCATGGTAGGCCGCCACGGAGGCGATGGAATTGACTTGTCTAGTCATAGTTAGGTAAGAGTCAAGGTAAACTCCCAATGTTTTTACTGAGTTGGCAACTGAGATTCTGACGAAGTGACTGAACTGTGGGTCAAGGTTCTTGAGTGTTTCATTTGAGCCAACCAGGAGCAGCTCAGTCTTCTCCGAGTTCAAGCAGAGTCCATTTGCTGCCATCCATGCTTGAATGGTGTTGTAGATGTCGTTAAGAGTCCTTGAGTCAGTGTCGTAGTCTCCTGTCAGTGTGAGGAGGAGCTAGGTATCGTCAGCATAGTTTGTGTACGAAATACCCAGTGAGTCGAGAATGAGGAAGAGGGGGCGTGTAAAGATATTGTAGTGGGTGGGCGAATTGCATGACCCTTGTGGTACACCGCACAGAATGATGGTGGCTGAGGCAGAGGCTATGTCAGAAAAGACTTGCATAGTTCTTCCTTGCAGGAATGAGGAGATCCATGTGGTGGCGCTTGGTAAAAACCTGGCTGTGGTGGATAGGTGATGGCATAGGACCTTGTGATTGACAAGTTCAAATGCCGCCGAGAGATCAAGGCGAAGGAGAAGAGCAGGTTTACCTGAATCCCTTGCATCATCCATGTGATTCTTCAGATTGAGTAAGGTGGTCTCAGTCCTGTGTCCTGTACTGAAGCCTGATTGACGTGACCTAAGAAGTTTGTTCCCTTCGATAAATTGTTGTACCTGTAAGTATGCCACTTTATCCGGTAGTTTAAGTAGAAAGGGCACCGTGGTAATGGGCCTGTAGTTATTGGGTGATGATCGGTCCAAGGTGGGTTATTTAATGAGGCAGGAGGGGACCATGCCATTAGCAAAGGATGCATTCACGAATGTTGTTAGAAGTGGAGTGAGATGGCTGGCGCAGTCTTTCATAATTGCAGCTGGACAGATTTCTCCTTTGCAGTTGGACGGCTTAATGGATTTCATGATATTAATCATGTCTATTTCTTCAATTTTCTTGAAGGAAAAGGAAGTGGAGGTGACTGGGTGTAGACGAGGTGGGTGAAGCAAATGCAGGGGGAGGGTTGTTCTTCAAGGTCTGTCTGGTTGTTTGGATTTTAGTTTGGAGTGTGTTGAGCTTGCCGATTATGGCCGATTGGATTCCTTCACACCAGGTCTTGTCTTTGGTAAAATTATGTGGCACGGGCGAAGGTGTTTCTAAGTCCCTAAAGATAGAGAAGACCTCTTTAGGATGGGATTGTGCTTCCATGATCCTGGTTTCAAAGGAGATGGCTTTGGTCCTAATGGTTGCTTTTTTGTACTCTTTGGAACAGATTTTGAAGTCCGGTTTTTCTTCATCCGTCTGGGTGGTTTGCCAAAGTGATAGGGCTGCGCATGTCTTGGACCGTAGTGCCAGGAGGTCAGTGGTGAACCAGGCATTGGTGTGGCTGGTTGGTTTGGCCTTCTGTGGTTTTAGTGGTGCAATATCTTCAACTGCTGCTTTGATGGCTTTGTCATATGTAAGTGCTAGTAACTCTGGGTCGACTGAGAAAGGGGGCCTGAAGGCGGGTCCTGATAGATATGGCAGTAGTCTTTCTTTAGTAAATTGCCTAGAGCTTTTAGAAAGTGCCCGGGGCATGGGTGGCGCAGGGGTATGCTTGTTTCTCGCAGTGGGGATGCTGAAATGGATGACATGGTGGTCAGACCATGGGGTAGGTGAGTTGGCGGTGATAGTAATGGGACAGTTGTGTTGGGCTATCCAATCTAGGGATCAGCCTTGGCTATGAGTGAGGCCAGTAACAGTGCTGCTGAACCGTAAGGTCTCGAGCGCAGTGCTGAGTGACTTGGCTGCATGGTCATTAGCGTCATTGAGTCCTAGGTTGAGGTCTGCCAGTAAGATTGCTTTTGTTGATTTTTTCAAATTGTCAAAGAGGAGGTGGGTGAGAGCTGTTTGGAAGTCGCCTGCGGGTCGTGGTGGTCGATAAACAAGATGCATAGTGATAGTGCAATGGAGGGAGAGGTTAATTTTAGCATGGAGGTAGTCAATGTTATTGTTTGTCTTTGTCGGTCTTTCTGATAGATAGGGATTCTTTAGCTATAAGAGCTACTCCTCCCCCCTTGGTGGGACGGTTCTGTCTGATGATAGCATAACCGGGGGGTAGAGCTAAGGCTAAAGTAGGACCTGAGGACTTGTGTAGCCATGATTCAGTTATCATGAGGTTGTCAAGGTCATGGGTGATGATGAGGTCATGGATATCAAGGGCGTGGGCGTTGATAAACCAGGCATTGACCAGCGAACATCTCAGGTGTGAGCTAACAGCATTGCTCTTAGCAGTAGAAGTATTGGTGGGGTGCATACAAGTATTGGCAGTGGTGCCGGTTACAATAGTGGAGGTATTCACATCATGGGCATTGTGGGGGCAAAGAGCAGCAGCACTGGCGGTGGTTACATTGGAGGAATCATTTACAGCAGTGGTCACCTTAATGGTGTCATACACATCCTGGGCATTGTGGGGCACATGGGCAGCAGTAGTAGCAGTTACAATGGAGGAATAATTTACAGCAGTGGTCACATTAATGCTATCATGCACATCCTGGGCATTGTGGGGTGCATGAGCGGCAGCAGTAGCGACAGTTACAATGGAGGAATCATTTACAGCAGTGGTCACATTGATAGTAACATACACGGTTGTAGGTCAAAGGTTCGAAAACAAAAGGCTCGAATGCCTTTTTTTCGACACCAAAATGACTGAAAAAAAGGGTCGATTTCCCCCCTCCCAACCCCCTGTTTTCTTTTTATAAATAACTTTTTATGTTCACTAAACTTAAAAAATATATAAATAAATAAATAAAAAAATCGACCTTTTTTTCTGGTCATTTTGGATTCCAACAAAAGGTCATTCGGTCCTTTTGATTCGATCCTTTGACCGGACACCATCATACACATCTTGGGCATTGTGGGGCAGGTAAGCGACAGCTCTGGCATAGTCACATTCTTGTTGCTATGTATATCATATGGTTTGCATGCAGTGGGCGGTATGCACGCTGAGTTTGCATAGGTTGCAGTGGGCCGAGGGGCCTTGCAGACAGAGTCGTGAGGCTTGCCTCGTTTCTGGTTGGGCGCAATGGTCGCAATGTTTTTTCTTGATGGTGTTGTATTGAGGTTTTTTTTTCTGTCTCTCCAGTCGGAATGTACACGTTGCGTATAATGGGTTCTGTCGTGCGGAGGACTGGATGGGAAACCCTATATCCGACATATTGGTTACGATGTGACTGTAGGACGGGGCAACCCGGGTTTTGTACTGGGTAGATGCGGACTCGAAAGCATGCACTCCTAATGTGGAAGGAGGGAGGAATCGAGTGGGATCCACATAGAGGAGGGGGAGAAGGGGTGAGAGGGCAACCAGGGGGAAGAAGTTGCTCACCTCACTTGTACAATGGGCGCAGCAGTTGGCCTGCAACATGCGTGAAGACTTTGTCGGCGTGGGAACGGGAACAACATGGAGAAGTGGAGAGCTGCAGAGAGTGGAGATGGCCTTTTCCTCAGGCCTTCTCCTAACAGGGCTTAGGTTTCAGCGCTGCATCTATACGAGCATATATCACGGACACTTGCCTGTGCTGGCAGCATGTAAGAGATGATACTGCAGAAGCGGGTGGGCAGGATGGTGACTCGATCTATTCATTACAATGTTGGGGCTGGTTAAGTGTGTGATGTGAAACGTGCGGGGGCTAAATAATTAATTACACAAAGAGATGCAGAATGAAAGCATACTTAAAGCAAAATAGGGTGGATATGGTGTTAATACAAGAAATGCATCTGCTCATGGAAAAATGCAACAAAATGATCAAGAAATGGGGGCACAGGGTATGGTGCTGCATACTCCACGTACGCTAGAGGAGTAGTGATATGGGTGGTAGGCGGGTCCCCCTCCGAGAGTCACTACAGTGCACGTGGACCCAGAAGGGAGGTTTGTGATAGTACATGGGTACTTGGAAGGGAAGGGAGTATGCCTGATAAACTTATATGCGCCTAATGTGGATACAAAGGAATTGTTCCCCATGCAATTGAATAGATGTGCACTATGGATGTGGGGGTAGCAACTCCAACTGCACAATAGACCCCACGATGGATAGATCTATGAGCATGACATATACATCTAGGGCCTTGTGATCCATGAAGGATAGCCTGATTAAGAGGAATCTGGTGGAGATGTTGCAGGCGAAACAGCCTACCACAACTGGGTACTTCTTTTATTCAAACCCACATGGGGTATACATGAAAATAGATCACATTTTCATGAGCTGCGAATATGCCTACATGTGTAAAGGGTCGAAATCTTTGGGAAGAATGCTGTCTGATCATTCTCCCTTGGAAATGAAGATTTTCTTATAGAAAGGTAAGATCGCAATCCCAACATGGAGGATGCATGCAGAAGGGCTAACCGACTGCACCTATAGGGACAGTCTGGGGGCACAAATCTATGATTACTTTCAATTGAGTAATGGCTGAGTCGTAAATTCAGGGATGGAATGGGATGTAGTCAAGGTGGTGGTGAGAGGCATACTTATGCATATCCACCACACATGGTGTAAGATCCTCGTCGTGAAGATCATTGGATAAGACTGAAAGGGGAATAGATTTAATTGAAAATGCGAACCCGGGCCCTGGAGGGAAGGATAAAGGACTACAGGAATTAAGTACACAGTGCATAACACACTGGGACGTGCTAGGAAAACATGACAACACCACTTATATTAGTAATATACGCAGAGAGGGAGACAAGGCGGTTGTCTTTTAGCATGGTTGGTGAACGTTGAACGACAGAGATATAAGATTCTGCCAATCTGTAGAAAGGAAGACGAGGACGTGCTCAGCCAGGCAGCCATGAATGGCCCTTTTGCTTGCTATTATGAGGCAATTATATAGGGATACAACACTGTGCCTAAAAAGGAAGATACTAGACACAATGGCATTGATAGACACCCCAAGACATAGCCCGGAATTGTTAATTGAAAGGGACAAACCCATAACACAGCAAGAAGTATTAGGGATTATTCAGGACATGCCACTAGGTAAAGTGCTGGGACTGGGTGGTCTCCCGGCAGAATTTATTAAAACATACTGTGAAGAAAACAAACGCAAAAGTTTCGCAACCACACTGCTCATGATTTGTAAATATGAGGCAAATATAATATTTAATGGAGTTGGAAAAGCGGCCACGTGTTTCGACCACAAGGTATTCTTCCTGGCTTTACTGTGTTTCGGTCCCCCACTTTTGGGAGCTTAGGTAAACTGATTTAAATTAAATAATGTTGCCGGAAGTGCAGGCGCTCCCCCTCTCTTGTCAGTAGCAGATCGCCAGACAACAACTCTCTCATACTATGAAGAACTAAGTGTCAAACTACTAGGGGTATTTCAGCACGCATTTGATGTGGGGATGCTACCACACTAAATGAGAGAGGCATTGATTGTCACACTACCCAAACCAGGCCAAAGACCATATGGACATGGACTCCTACCACCCTCTATCTTTAGTAAACTCAGATCTTAAAATCCTGAGTGTACTATTAGCTAATCGTTTACAAAGGGTAGTGACTGGCTTGGTGGACCCAGATCAGGCAGGATTCATACCGGGCCGCAATCTGAGACGTCTCCATCATGTAATAGCATAATTGGGAGAACAAGCACAATGTTGTACTATGATATCAGTAGATGCTGAGAAAGCATTTGACTCGATGAAGTGGGAGTGGATGTGTGCAGTACTGGAAAAAATGTAATGTGGGGCCTATGATGATACGCTGGATTTAACTACTGTACACATCTATAACAGCCAGAGTCAAAACATGGAAATACGTAGGCAAGAACTGGCCAGTAGTGAGAGGGACGAGGCAGGCATGCCCTCTATTCCTGATCCAGTTTGCTACGGCACTTGAACCCTTAGCAGGCCTTCTCCGCAAAGACATGGCAAAGGCGGGTATAACAGTGGACGGAGAGACACATGTGGTCTCCTTGTACGCAGACGACATGAGTCTCTATGTCACTAATTCCCATGCTGGAAATCATTGTAAACTTTAGTAGAATGTCGTAGACCCAGATAAACAAAAGCCAATCCTGTATATTTGCTCTAGCGTCTCTAGCCAGGGTCCTGGCGTCGGTTTTCCAGAACTCCAGATTAAATGGCAGATGGAAACATTCACATATTTGGGCATAGAAATTAGGCGAAACTTCTCAGACACATTTAAAGTCAATACCCTGAAAGCCAAAGAGGGGATAAAAAGAGCTATTCTTGATGGGTAAAGTTGCACTGACAAAAATGGTAATTTTGCTCCAACTATTATATTATTTTACTAATGATATGATATGATAGTTTATATAGCGGCTATACACAATGTGTTTCAAAGCACTTCAAGGCAAGGGACGGAACAAGGGAAAATACAATGACATTCTTACAGGCCATGAACAGTTTGTGATAGTAAGGATGTGAAATGTACCCCAGTACACTGAAAGAAGTGCTAAGGCCAATGAATGAAGGCAGAGGCCGGGCCACGTGATAGAGCTGGGCACACAAATTTGGGAACAGGCACGCAAAAGCACAGGGGATGTGCACCCATGCTTCCCACATATACCCCTCAGTATGAACATTGGAAACTGGAATACTATGAATGGGAAAGTGCCAGGATATGGGCAATGAAGGGACTATAAGTGTGGGGTCAATTGTTTGTGGATGACTAAATATCACCGTTTTTAAACCTATGTGTGACAGTTGGGGCCTAAATAAGGGCCAATTTCGACACCTTCAGCTAGGACTGGTTATCCAGGAACAGCAAAAAAAAAAGTAAACCTTAGGATCATCAAAACAAAGTGGTTAAAGCCAGACGCAACTAGAACAAAATAAAGTAACAAGAAAACGGATATAAACAACAAGAAACGAAACACGACTTCAAAGAACTTTGCAAAATCATTGATTTGATAAAGGCAAATAAAAGAAATACAAATAAATAAAATAAAAATAAGGGCCATTTCTGTTCTATGTGGGTTTTATGGGTAGGGGTAGAGCCCATACAATCTGGCCCGGGTTACCTAACGAGCCAGAGAGCTGTACGATGCTATCAGGTGTTTACGATGTTAGTGATGGGTGCCGCCCCATCTCCACCATCGATAACCTCTTGCTAGGTAAATTGGCGAAGCCTGAGCTCTAAACTAAAGCGGACAGGGAGCGGGACCTAGGGATGCCCCTCGAGGACAAACAATGGGAGGCAATACGCTCC
This sequence comes from Ambystoma mexicanum, assembly GCF_040938575.1. Classification (NCBI taxonomy): domain Eukaryota; kingdom Metazoa; phylum Chordata; class Amphibia; order Caudata; family Ambystomatidae; genus Ambystoma; species Ambystoma mexicanum. The sequence goes on along the minus strand of NC_090926.1, from coordinate 1,056,672,933 downwards.
TATACCAATGCAGTGTCTCGCAATGCGTGACTAAAACTAGGACAATACAACATATTACTAAGGACATAACTGGCCCCAATAAGGCTTCATAAAATGAACCACAACAGACCAACAGAATGCCCGAGGTGTGGGAAATGGTGTGGTGGGTTTCTCCATATGGTATGGGAATGCATGCGCTTGAGGCAATTCTGTGAGGTAGTGTTGGAAGAGCTAAGCGATATGGGTGCCACTTGGATCGACCTGACACCACTGATGTGCTATTTGGGACAAAACCCCTGGAGAAAGCCCAAAAAAATAGCTGAATAGAATGATTGACTTGGCCTTGATCCTGGCAAAGAGGCATATACCTATGGCATGCTTTAGCCCACTGGGACTTAAGATTGCAGATTGGAAGAGAGACTTACTGAAAATGGCTAGAGCGCAATTATCAGTGTTGATACGATTAGAATTGACATATGCCAATGTAAATGTGTCCAATGGAATGGAAAGGGCAATACCCCTGCAGGGCTTACTCTACCCTTTCCGACGTCAGACCCCCTTGGATTCACATATGGTTGGATTTACTTATTTGCCCTTGGTTAATAGGGGAATAGGTGTAACATGGATGGATAGCCAGAAGGACTTGACACTAGGATGTACAGATCTGATGGGTTTTTTTTGGCACAAATACATAAGTGTACCTGTGGTGAGGGTGAGGTGTTGGGTAAGCTATTATATTGGTATTCCTGTTTGTTGCCACTTCCTGTGACAAGACATGAATATATGTCTTGAGATTGTATGCTCTTGATAAATGGCATTAAAATACATTTAAAAAAGAAATAAAATCTCACAATAATGATGATCGATCAATACAAAGTATGTGTGAGAAGAGCTGTACGGATATGATCCAAACGTTAAACACAACAAAGGAAACGTTATGTGCCAACCGAATGAACTAAAGAAAAGATTATGACAATGGGACTGGCTGGAAACGATACAGCAAAGAGGCCTGCACAAATGTATGCAGCTGGTTCCCCCCGAAACGAAAGCGTATTACACTCTTACCAAGTTCTTGCAAAAATTCCCAAAAAAGAGTCTGCGTGACGTCTTCTTGAGATTTAGATTAAACCAACTTGAAACCAAAGAAATTCTAAATCTAAGAAACAAAATTGTCGGGAATGACACCACCTGTAGACTCTGTAAATCTACTGAAGAAAACCTAAAACATTTGGTGTTATTCTGTCCCGCTTTACGAGACCTGCGGATGGCATTATTGGGCACAGAGATAGAGAAACAATCCACTTGGTGTTTGTGAACAATGGTGGTCTGCCATCTTTGAGGGCTCAAACAACAAACTAACGTTTGCCTTGATCTTCCTGCAAAAAATGTTGACACGACTTCAGGTCGAGGGTCCTGCTCCTAGCATCAAAGACGAGCCTTAACAGAGCAACTGGGCATTAAAGCATCATCTGAGGTTTTGGTAATAGTTGTCCACACTTATGATACCGTCGATATATTAGCAATACAAAGGCTTAAACTTAATCTAAAACAAATCATAAACCGACATCTGCGCACTGGTTCGGGCAAACAGAACTCAATCAAACAAAGGACATTGTTTTGCTGCTTAATTGTTGTGTTATTTTGTCTTTACATGCTCTTCCCTTTTCTTCTTTTTAAAAGTTTGTAATAAACTGTATACATTTTTTTTGGGGGGCGTGGCTTGGCAGCCATGGAATAGGCTGCACTTCTTGTGTGCTCCTGGATCCTATCATTGATCCGCATAGGCGCATCCCTTTAAACTACGAAAAGAAATGGAGAAACAAAGATTACAACAATAGGAAAGTAAGCGGCGTGCAATGAATGGAGAGCTAGAAAGATTGTCAGCACAGGCTAGAAGTTACAGATTCCGAAAGTGAGTGAAGAGTGTTGCGGGGCTGAAATCAAGATGGCGGCATCCCCCAGACAAAGGAGCACCAGGCTGTGAGGGCAGAACTGAAGGAGAGGCACGAGGCATGGTGACCAGTGGAGTCAGCGGTCCCGTGGAAGGAGCCGTGCGCTGCCGGACAGCACAACCAGCGTGGGTGCAAGAAGACGCGGAGGAGCAGAGGAACGGGTGCAGGAGCATGCGCGGAAGGGTGGCTGCGGTGGTCCCCCTAGGGGTGCGGCAGTCTGAGATTCGCACCCCGGGGAATGTGCAGAGACACCAGTGTCGTGGGGCCCGGGCCCCCCTTCTACCCGCCTGCAACGGGGGGAGGAGGAGCGCACAGCCCATAATGGACTAGGGCACAACAGGAGGCCCCCTGCGAGCATAAGTAGCGGAACACTGGGGAAGCACCACAAAGGTCCCAGACTCACGCAATCCTAAGTGTATGAACGTAAGCGTGTCATATACTCGGCAGAGATGGGGGGGCTCAGATGGACAGTAAGATGGCAGCGTGAGCACCCGCCACCAGATTAAACGTTGTATGGGGACACGCTGAGTGCCAGGCGAGCACTTCACAGTGTACAGAGGGAAAATAAGTTAAGCATAGAAAGCAGTGAACCTGCTGGCAACCTCCGATAAAGGCTGCACACCCAATACATGGACCCTAATGGAAAATATGGGTGCGAGTAGGAGATGGTGGAACAGCGGTAGAAACAGCTGCGCACGGACAAAGGAAGGGGTGAGCCCTGGTGCATGAAGTGGAGAAGCCCAGTGAGTGAGTCAGACAGAATAAGGGATGGTTATTGAAGATAAATACTAGCAGATCACAGGCGGAGTGCCTCATTGAAGAAGACACCACATGGAAGAGTGCACTACGGAGGTCCATAACCCTGGCACAACTGCAAAGCACAGAGAGACAAACCTGGTCAGGTACAAGGCCAGCAGAGCACCAAAGCCAATGGATTGCACGCCTGGCCCAGTTACATAGAACTCCGGTCCAGGGCAAAAGGACCAGAACACATCCCGACAATCAGCACGCTCCGTTGCCGGGAGAGAAGTGACAAAGAAGGTACGCATGGGAAGGGGCTCTGGAGGTGCACACACCAAGGGGCCCCTGCTGACTGATCAAGCACCTGCAGACCGAGAGGCCAGTATGGCGACGCTGTGGTCGTACAAGTAGAGCGCTTCTGTACTTAAATAAAGGTGCACGCAAGCAGCGCTACAAGGGGCTACACAAGGTGAAGCAATAGCCTAAGGCAAATAAGAAGGCATACAGAACAGACAGAAAACGTCCCTGAAAACCTCCCTGTCTAACAGACGAACGGGGCTAGAGACGACCAGGGCAATGGCTCTCAGAGGAGGTAAAAGTAAAGGTAAACAACCAACTATGGATACTTTTGCTAAGCAGACCCCGACAACGCCTGCACAAGTTATGACCACTATCCCAGAAGACACAACTCCACCGAGGGGTGATCACCTGATACTCGCAGCCATAACGGAACTAAAATCCTCGTGGGGCTCTGCGATGGCAGACCTGAAAGCTGCGCTGGAGACAAAGATCGACGCAGCAGGGATAGAAGTCAACCTGCTCCGGCAAGGCGTGAGAACACTGGCGGAGTGCACAAATAGCTTGGAGAGTGCAGTGAAGCTCAACAAGGACGTCAGCACCAACAACGCAAAGGAGGTGCACGTCCTGAAACAACAAGTGTCTAACTTGGAGAACCGAGCTGAGGAAGCCGAAGGACGCGCATGGCGCAATAACATCCACGCGGTAGGCCTACCAAAAGGAGAAGAAGGCTTGGACCCTACGGGTTATGCTCATTTAGAAAATAGGAGCCGGCACGCTTTCTCAGGTGTTCGCAATTGAAAGAGCGCATCGGGCTATGATGAGGAGGCCCCAACCAGGGGCTCCCCTCCGCGCAATCATAGCAAAGATCTTGAACTACAGAGACAGAGAAAAGATCCTGGAATTTTTCTGGAAAGGCGGAACAATAACGCGAGCATCAGCAACCATCACGGCATACCTGGATTACACCATGTTGGTGCAAAGACAACGATTCAGCTATGTGGCAGTGAAAAGAAGACAACGAACAACTGGGCTCAAATACATGCTCCTGTACCCTGCAAAATTGAAAATTTTACATAAAGGCAAGCCGCATTTCTTCGACACCCCGGAGGAAGCGGAGAGCTGGCTGGACGCCCAGGGCCTTCCGGAGTCCGGAGACGCACAAGAGGTTGATGGACAGGATAAGTGAAACGCCGTTATACTAGAAATTGAAGTGGGAAGCGTGGGGTGCCTCAGAAGATAGTAGAAGTAAGGCAAGGCGCGCGCTAATAAACATGAATGCTTATTACTGGAGATGCCCAGTGAGCGGACTTGTTGGACTGGAATACATTTTTTTTTTGTTTTTTTAAAGAAATAATGTAATAGGCCAGTTGATTGCAACACAATTGTTTGTAATTGCAAAGGCTGATGTACTGTACCTTGCTTCATTGCTCAGTACATTGAGAATGCCTGTGTAAATTCTATGTAAAGATGTTCATGTCTTTGTGGATTGTCTACATTGTTTTTGCGGAATTGGGATTTTAGAATTGACCTTTTATTTAGGCATGTCCCCTGAGGATGAAAGAGATTGTTTCTAAACTCTGAAATGACGCTACACACATTCTCACATTCCTGTAAAACCACTTGTACTTAAAAAAAAAACTGTAAACCCCCCATCTTGTCCAGAAAGCCTACCTTGTCTAACCTCTGGCCCAATCTGGTTCTTTGACTTTATCAAACAGCACAGGCCGTGCACACACCCCTCTCCCAACACCATTTTGGTCTAGAACCTGTTATCAGTTCCATTCCAACATTCACTAGTCAAGCACTGAGCCTTCAGGAATGTGGCTTCGTGAATGATGTGTTATTTACCCATTTGTTCTTCATTTCGTTTTACTTCCCGTGTTCCCCTCTTTAGAACACTGCTTCTCGAGCGCCCTGAAGCAGTTCAGTCTGTTTACAGCGCACACAAAACACTACTAGAAAATAGAAAAATGAACTATATGAATAAATGTACTGTATGTTGCTAAGTGCTGGGATATGCTGTACCTTGTGTTATGCTTTTCCCTGTGTTATGTTTACGTAAATAATCCCCTTGGGAGCTTCCTTTGCAAGAATGCCAGACGGATTATTGGGGCAGAAGCAGGTGGGTGGCAAGGTAGTGGCTAAAATGTCTAATCGTCATAGCCACTACAAAACAGAGGGGGGTCTGGGAAACTCTCTACCAGCACGAACACAGCCCATTGACTTGTTCTTGGGTGGATGGCCGCTAGGAGAGTCTCAACCAAGTCTTAGCTCACTGTTCTTTTTACAGAGAAGAAATTTCCCTGCATATCAGTCTTTGTCCTGCCCAGGGGCAGTCCAGCACCGAAATGCTAGGCAATTCTCCTATGAACAAGAGTACCACAGCAACCCCATTGCCTCTGTATTCCCCTGGTAACTTAGGGTGAAACCCAAAGTTACTTGGTATGCAAAACAGGGGGGGCGGTCTAGAAAACTCTCTACCAGCGCGAACACAGACCATTGACTTGTTCGTGGGTGGATGGCCCCTGGAAGAGTCTCAACCAAGTCTTTAGCTCACTGTTCTTTTCATAGAGAAGACATGTCCCTGCATATCAGTCTTTGTCCTGCCCAGGGGCAGTCCAGCACCGAAATGCTGGGCAATTCTCCTCTGAACAAGAGTATCACAGCAACCCATACACGTGTTTCAGCCTAGTTGGGCATCATCAGTGAGGTGAAACTGTGCCTCTCTAAGAGCAGTGAGCAAGGGGTCCACGTCTGGATTCCCCTGGTAACTTAGGGTGAAACCCAAAGTTACTTGGTATGCAAAACAGAGGGGGGTCTGGGAAACTCTCTACCAGCACGAACACAGCCCATTGACTTGTTCTTGGGTGGATGGCCGCTAGGAGAGTCTCAAGCAAGTCTTTAGTTCACTGTTCGTTTTACAGAGAAGAAATGTCCCTACATATCAGTCTTTGTCCTGCCCACGGGCCGTCCAGCACCGAAATGCTAGGCAATTCTCCTCTGAACAAGAGTACCACAGCAACCCCATACACGTGTTTCAGCCTAGTTGGGCATCATCAGTGAGGTGAAACTGTACCTTTCTAAGAGCAGTGAGCAAGGGGTCCACGTCTGGATTCCCCTGGTAACTTAGAGTGAAGCCCAAAGTTACTTGGTATGCAAAACAGAGGGGGGTCTGGGAAACTCTCTACCAGCACGGACACAGCCCATTGACTTGTTATGTTATGTTATGTTACTTTGCATTTATATATTGCCTTATGTGCCATTGGTATGGTCTGAAGGCGCTGGTAGGTTGAACGCCCTTGGGAACCGAAGTTCAAGTCAGTGGAGAGAGTAGAGAGAGTCAAAGGTGCTTGTGAGCACCGGATATGTGTGCAGCTGGTGTGGCATTCGTGTAATAGCTGCTTCATAGCGTTAGGTGTGGTGGTTGAGAGATCAGGAGTATGTGTTTGTTCTGGCAGGTTTTATCCAGACCGGTTCTGGCTGCGTTAGGCCTGAGGAGAACGCCTGGCTGGGGGGTGTGAAACCAGCAGTGATTAGTTAGAGTGATGTGGAGTATGAGACAGATGTTGGTATGAGAACAGCTATACCGAATGGTGTCATAGTATCTCTGTGCTCTGTGAATAGTGGTGTAAAGAGGAGAGTAAGCATGGTGATGTGATTAGATGGTTTACATGATCTTTGAAGCGTTACATGCATTCCAAACCATTCATGTATGTCGCGTACTTCTAAGCGCTCCAGTCAGTTCCATGGGCTCTAGTCCGTTCCATGCATTCCAGTCCGCTCCATGCGCTCCCAGTCCACTCCATGCGCTCCCAGTCCGCTCCATGCATTCCAGTCTGCTCCATGCACTCCGAACCATTCCACGTACTCCGAACCATTCCATGCACTCTGAACCATTCCACGCACTCCGAACCCATTCCACGCACTCCGAAACCATTCCACACACTCCGAAACCATTCCACACACTCTGAAACCATTCCATGCATTCTGAACCATTCCATGCACTCCGAACCATTCCACGCACTCCGAAACCATTCCACGCTCTGCGAACCATTCCACGCACTCCGAACCATTCCACGCACTCCGAACCGTTACAAGCACTCTGAACCATTCCACGCACTCCGAACCGTTACACGTACTCCGAACCATTACACGCACTCCGAACCGTTACACGCACTATGAACCGTTAAACGCACTCCAATCCGTTCTACGCACTCCAGTCCATTTCATGCACTCGAATCTGTTCCATGCACTCGGATCTGTTCATGTAATCCACTCATTTCCGTGAATGAATTCGCTCTTACGCACTCGTCTGCTCTATACACTCGTCCGCTCTAACCACTAGTCTGTTCTGCGCACTCTTCCGCTCTGCGCACTCTTCCGCTCTGTACACTCTTACGTTCTGCACACTCTTACGCTCTGCACACTTTTACGCAAGGCGCTCTCTTCCGCACTGTGCACTCTTCCGCTCTGCGCACTCTTCCGCTCTGCGCACTCTTCCACTCTGCGTGCTCTGCGCACTCTTCCGCTCTATGCACCCATCACGCTCTGTGCACCCTTCCATTCTGCGCACCCCTCCGCTCTGTACACCCATCTGCTCTGCGCACACATCTGCTCTGCGGACCCATCGGCTCTGCGCACTCATCCGCTCCACACAGTCCTCCGTTCTATGCAATCGTTCTTTCCACGCACTCATCTGCTATATGCACTCATCAGTTCTACAAAGTCGTTCGCATATACACACTCATCCGCACCATACACTCATCCGCTCTATGCACTCATCCGCTCTATACACTCATCCGCTCTATACACTCATCCGCTCAGCACATTCATCCGCTCCTGAGTTCTACACGCTCATCCGCACCTCTGCACTCATCCGCCACGTACGCACTACACACTCATCTGGTCTACACTCATCCGCTCTTCACATTCAACTGCTCTATGCCCTCCTGCGTTCTATACACTCTTCCACACTTACGCACTCATCTGCTCTACATAATTGTCCGCTCTACACACTCATCTGGTCTACACACTTATCCGCTCTATACACTCATCCGCTCTATACACTCATCCGCTCTATACACTCACCCACTCAACACACTCATCCGCTCCACGCACTTATCTGTTCCACGCAGTCATACGTTCTATGCAATCGTTCTTTCCACGCACTCATCTGCTATATGCACTCATCAGTTCTACAAAGTTCTTCGCATATATGCACTCATCCGCACCATACACTCATCCGCTCCATGCACTCATCCGCTCTATACACTCATCCGCTCTATACACTCATCCGCTCAGCATATTCATCCGCTCCTGAGTTCTACACACTCTTTCGCACCTCATCACTCATCCGCCACGTCCGCTCTACACACTCATCTGGTCTACACTCATCCACTCTGCACATTCAACTGTTCTATGCCCTGCTGCCTTCTATACACTCTTCCACACTTAGGCACTCATCTACTCTACACAATTGTCCGCTCTACACACTCATCTGGTCTACACATTTATCCGCTCTATACACTCATCCACTCTATACACTCATCCACTCAACACACTCATCCGCTCAGCATGCTCGTCCGTTCTATACACTCATCCGATCTACATACTCATCCGCTCAAAGCATTCGTCCGCACAGGGCGCTCATCCGTTCCACTCACTTCAACCATTCTAACGGTTTCATCCGCTCCATTCACTTCATTCATTCATCATGCATTATCGATTGAGGCCATGTTACTTGTCATACGCACTGGGTCTGTTCCGTGTTCTCTATCTATTTCGTGCACTGCTCTCGTCTCATGTACTTGAATCTTCTATTCTGTACTTTCCATTTATGCCATGCACTCATACAGTCGGAGACATCTGTCTGTGTCTTCATCAGTCTCTCGTAATCATCTTTCCATCCTCTTCTCTTTCTTCAATTTGCCCGTTTTTGTTCATTTTGTCCATTGCACTCATTAAATCCATTTCATTAATTTAAACTTCATTACTGTTTCTGTGCAATTTATTCTTTTTACCCACTTCACTGCTTTGAACTACTTTACTCGTTCTATTTTGTTTGTCCTTTTAGTTTACATTAGCGGTTAGTAGTTGTTGATTTCTCACATGGATCTTGGTGCTGTAATGTTATTTGTCTTATTGTTATCCAGGATCTAGTAGTTTGTTGGATTGGGGTCATTGAGCTGCTGTTATTCTGTTTGGGTTAGTTTGCGTACGGGTTGGTTTTAGGGGAAGAGCCAGGTTTTCAGTAGTTTGCGGAAGGACATTAGATCTTCAGTTAGGCGGATGTGGGGTGGGAGTGCGTTCCACAGCGTGGGGGCCAAGGCAGAGAATGATGATCCGCCTAACCTGACTGAGTTTGTTTTAGGTATGACTAGGAGGCCGGCTAAGCTTGATTTTAGGGGACGTGGAGGGTGATAGGGTTTTAGCTTGTCTTGAAGATATTGAGGTCCGGATTTATGCAATGCTCGATGAGAAATGCATAAAGTTTTGAAAGTCACCCTTCGGGCCACTGCAAGCCAGTGCAGAGTCTTAAGGGCTGGGGAGATGCGGTCTCTCGGGCCAAGCGCAAGTAGTAGTTTGGCTGCGGCGTTCTGGGCCCTTTGAAGCTTATTCAGTTGGTAAGCATGGATTCCTAGGTAGAGGGGGTTTGTGTAGTCCAGTCTTGAAATAACAATTGATTGGACAGCGGAGAGTGTGTTGGGAAAGGAGAGATATGGAAAGATGCACCTAAGAGTTGTAAGGTGGAAGTGGCAGGCCTTTGAGATGTTGTTGACTTGGTGCGAGAGTGTTAGATCAGAGTCAAGGGTGCATCTGAGGTTTTTTACTGAGTTAGAGGGAGTCAGTGAGTTACCCATGGCGGATGGCCGGGGTAGCGGGTGTGAAAGAAGTTTGGAGTTGCCACATACCATGATTTCAGTTTTGGAGGGATTTAACAAGAGGTGGCTTTGGGTCATCCAGAGCTCTATCTCAAGGAGGCAGGAAGCGAGGTCAAGTCGGCAGTTGGGTTTTGAGTTCAGGAGTTTAAGAATTAGTTGAGTGTCATCCGCATAGTTGTAACGCAGTATGTTGTGTGAACGAATTATTGGTGGGAGGGTGGTTAAGTAGAGATTGAACAGGAGGGCAGATAGGCATGCTTCTTGTGGGACTCCTGTGTCGATTGGTCGGGCTTGGGAGGAATAGGTGGAGAGTATTGTTATTTAATGTCTATCTTTGAGGAATGATGCTATCCATTTGAGAGCAGTACCACGAATTCCTAGGGAGTGGAGGCGGTCAAGGAGGATTGAGTGATTGATAGTGTCAAAGGCGGCGGATAGGTCAAGAAGGATTAATGCGGCGCATCCCGTGGAGTCTGCCATGATTTTAAGGTCATCCCAGATTGAAGTTAGGGTGGTTTCAGTTCTGTGACGGGCTCTGAAACCTGATTGCGCAGGGTCTAGGAGATTGGTGGCTTCAACAAAGGCATTTAGTTGGGAGTAGGCAGTTCGGTCAATGAGTTTGGCAAGGAATCTGGTGTTTGAGATGGGGCGGTAGTTTTTGGGCTAGACAGGGTCGAGGGAGTTTTTTTTAATAGAGGTTTGACATGAACCGTTTTGAATGCGTCGGGAAAAAACCTGAGGAAAGGGAGATATTTATGATGGATCTTGCGTGTTCTCCTGCGCAGGTAGAAGCGAAAATTTCCTTGAGGGTTGTGGCGGGGCGAGGGTCTAGAGGAGAGCCGGATGGTTTGCGGGCGGAGAGAAGTTTGAGAAATTGGTTGGATGATATTGGACTAAAGGAATCGAAAGTTGGTTGCATAGTGGTCGCAGGTGGGGTGTTGGCCGGTATGGGCGGAGGGTTGCCTGGTGGATGTAAGAGAACCAGTTTGGTGGATAGTGCATTTGTTCTTTCGAGAGCCGTGGTGTAAAAGTGGAGAGAGAGTGAGTCGCACAGTGATTGTGAGGGGGTCGGGACGGTGGTAGTGCATGCTGGTTTGGTGAATTCGGAGATGATTTTGTGTAGTTCTTTGCTGGGGTTTTGCAGGTTAGGATTCGGGAGTTGTAGTGGGCTTTATTTGCTTTCCGGATTTCGGCCTTGTATTGATGAAGGTGTCGGACCAAGTTGGCTCTGCTCTCTTGGGTTTTGTCTTTCTGCCATTTGCGTTCTAGGTATTTATATAGTTGTTTAGTGGTCTTCAAGTCAGGTGTAAACCATCTAGGGAACAGGCCACAGCGGGCTGATGGTTTGCAGGAGGGTGTGAGGTGCATTAGTGAGGTCGTGAGCCATGAGTCAAAGACGTCGGGGGTTAGTTGTTTATTGAGTTGGCAGGTAGGTGGAGGAGACTGGAGGAGTGTGTCGGCTAGGTCAGGAAGGATTATTAGTTTTTTCCAGCATTTGCATAGATTCGGGGGCGCAGATTCAAGTACGGGAAGCGGGTTGGGTGAGTAAATGGCGAAAGAAACAATTAAGTGATCGGACCAGATGGTAGGGGTAGGGGGTTTTAGATGTATCCGGTTGTGGGAGCTAAAGATGGCATCAAGAGTGTGTCCTTTATAGTGAGTCGGGCCGTTTATGTGGGGTTGGAGGTTAATCGTGTCTTGACCGTCAACCAGAGAGTGTGTCATAGGGTTGGTGGCGAAGCCGAGCCATATGTTGAAATCTCCAAGAAGGGTGAGGTTGGCATGGTTTAGTTGAAGGGTGGCAATAGAGTCGCACAGGTGGTTTGAGAATTGTTTATCGTAGCCAGGTGGTCTGTAGATTATTAGGAAGCTGTGTGAGAACGACAGGGAGAGGGATAGTTTAACGAGGAGTGATTCGCAGGAAGGAATGAATGGTTGCTTGTCGATGATTGAGGTGTGGAAGTGAGACTTGAAGACGAATGCTATTCCCCCACCTCTAGACGGAATGGTTCAGTGGGATGAGGGAGTATTCGGGGGGAAGGCTTCATAGGCGATTTGGGCGAAGTTGTTAGAGAACCAAGTTTTGGTAATGAACACCAGGTCTGGTTTGTCAGAGGCGAGGAGGTCAAAGATGCTGTGTCTGTTTTTTGCTACGGATCGGGCATTAAATAGGATGCAATTCACTTCGGTAGGTGAGGTTGGTGTCGGAGCTGCAGCGGGAGGGGGTGGGGGGAGTGGGCGGAAACTGGAGAGGGAGAGCGGTGGGGTGATTGATAATAGATGGGAAAAGTGGGCGAGCTGAAAAGTTGGCGGGTTTCGGGTGGGAGTGGTTGGATGTGTGTGTTAGGGTGATTGGGTTTGGCACAGGGGATTTGAAGGTGGGGTGTGGGTGGTTAGGAGTTTCAGTTGCAGTTGGTGAAAAATTGAGGGCGAGGGGTTTCAGGAAGGGTGAAGCGAGGGGGGATGGTGGTGTTTGGGGGAATGAGGTGGTGGGTCGAGACAGGGAAGGCGATGAGTGTTGAGAGGTTGAGGGGGACCAGGTACGTTTCCTCTTTAGTGTCTTTGTTGCGATTGGGGTGTGAGAGAGGGTAGATGGTTCAGAGGGGGAGAGGGATGAGGCTTCAGTTCTTGCTAGGGCTAGGCGAGCAGTTTTTAGGGAGGAGAAGGTGTGTGGTTGGTGAGGGATAATGGCGGGGGTTAGTGGGAAGAGCGTGGGTTGCATGATTGCAGGCCGCGGTGTGTCCGGTATGATAGTGAGGGGAGCGGTGGTCTTAGGGCGGTTGGCTCACCACCGTGTCCCTCTGGCTTGGTGTTTGGAAAGGGAAAGGTAGGGGATGTGAAGGAGGGTGGGATGATTTGGGAAGGGGGGGACGGGAGGCAAGGCGGGCTGGAGAGTGGAGGCGGTCTACGGTGGTTGTTTCTAGTAGACCCTGGTGGATTGGGTGCACTCATGGTTAGTGAAAGGCTATTGGGCACAACTTTCACAGAGAGGCTATTGGGCACCCTTCTAAAAACAACTTTCACAAAGAGGCTATTGGGCACACTTCTAAATGCAGTTTAGCATAGAGATGTTATTGGGTACACTTCTAAAAACAACTTGCACAGAGAGGTTATTGGCAGACTTCTAAATTCAAACTTTCACAGAGTGGCTACTGGGCACACTTCAAGAACAATTTTCACAGAGGGGCTATTGGGCACAGTTCTAAATTCAAACTTTCACAGAGAGGCTATTGGGCACACTTCTAAATGCAGTTTAGCACAGACAGGCTATTGGGCACACTTCTAAATTCAAACTTTCACAGAGGGGCTATTGGGCACACTTCAAAATTCAGTTTGACACAGAGAGGCTATTGGGAGCACTTCTAAATGCAGTTTAGCACAGAGAGGCTATTGGGCATACTTCTAAATTCAAACTTTCACAGAGAGGCTATTGGGGCCCACTTCAAGAACAACTTTCACTGAGGGGCTATTGGGCACACTTCTAAATTCAGCTTTCACAGAGAGGCTATTGGGCACACTTCAAGAACAACTTTCAACAGCGGGGCTATTGGGCACACTTCTAAATTCAAACTTTCACAGAGAGGCTATTGGGCACACTTCTAAATGCCGTTCAGCACAGAGCTGTTATTGGGCACACTTCTAAAAACAACTTTCATAGAGAGGCTATTGTGCACACTTCAGGGCAGGACAAAGACTGATATGCAGGGAAATTTCTTCTCTGTAAAAAAAACAGTGCGCTAAAGACTTGGTTGAGACTCTCCCAGGGGCCATCCACCCAAGAACAAGTCAATGGGCTGTGTTCGTGCTGGTAGAGAGTTTCCCAGGACCCCCCCCCCTGTTTTGCACACCAAGTAACTTTGTGTCTCACCCTCAGTTACCAGGGGACTCCAGACGTGGACCCCTTGCTCACTGCTCTTAGAGAGACACAGCTTCACCTCACTGATGATGCCCAACTAGGCTCAAACACGTTTATGGGATTGCTGTGGTACTCTTGTTCAGAGGAGAATTGCCTAGCATTTCGGTGCTGGACTGCCCCTGGGCAGGACAAAGACTGATATGTGGGGACATCTCTTCTCTGTGAAAAGAACAGTGAGCTAAAGACTTGGTTGAGACTCTCCCAGGGGCCATTGACCCAAGAACAAGTCAATGGTCTGTGTTCGCGCTGGTAGAGAGTTTTCTAGACCGCCCCCCCTGTTTGTCATAGCCACTAGAATTGCATTTGCAGATGTTTTTCCGATGCCTGTTAACAAGGCAATTGCCCCGCAAAGACCATGAGACTGTGCTTTTGAGTTGGTCCCTCATACGGTGATATGTTTTGGCATCCCATATTCTAGAAAAGGAAATTACGAAGGAGAAATGAGTCTTAACACCAAGTTGCTTGCTCTCTGAAGGCCCCTCCTTTTAGGCCTAGCACATTTCCGAAGGGAAAGACTGTATTGGTACTATTTCTGGAAATCCACCTCAGTATAAAAGATCTGGCTGGTTGGCGGTAACGGGTGGAGATTTCCAGAAATATCAGCTGCGGTATTTCTTGAAATCTGCTTGACAGATTTTTGATTGTCTATAGTCGATTTTCATATCCCCATTGCATATTTTTTTGTAAATACAAAAACTATCCCAGTTCTACCTGACATGGCCAAATAGGGATTTGAGTCAATAAACTCCCAAAGGTTTGGATTATAAAAGGAATTAGACACTCCAAATATACAAACTGCATAATTTGATTAACAAAGTAATGGGCTTTGTTTCAATTGAGGATGGTATCAGCATTTGGATCCCTAAGAAACTTTTCATTTTCACTGACAGCAAGACGGCTTTATGAAGTATTTATGAAAACGTTTCGATTAGGATTGTTAAAACAAGCGATGTAGAACACTCTGCAATAGAAAAAAAGTCCACAACATCAGAATTTCACTCATTGGTGCGTATACTGTCGTTTGGCCTACAGGAGGGTTTTTGATGAAATTTTTATCGAAAATATTCCATCTAAAAACTCATTGAAATGTACATGAAGGGTGGCGGGGGGGGGGGGTTTAAGGGGATACAAGGAGTCTAGGACATTGTCTTGGAAACTAAGCGAGACAGATTTATTTTATTTATTTTAAAATGTTTTTATTGGCATTTATGGTTACAACTAATTGCATCTTATATGCCATTTCAATTTGTCGATGATCATGGCGCAATTACAACAGTAAACAAATAAACAACATCATAACAACAAGAACTTCTTCGCGTTTGCAGGCGCATTTGTGTTGTTGTGCAGAGCGCTTGGTGAGGTGCGTGTGACATCGCATATTTCAGGGGGAGGATCATGTGGACGGAAATATGATATTTCCCTGTGTGACTTAACATTAGTGTCCTATCGCAACATTTTCAAGTGTATTGCATCTCATTCACAGCGGTTTATCATCCGATGGGTGGAGCATATCCCAGACCAGCTTTTTCCATGCTTCATATGCAGGACTTGTATTGCTCCCTGCCCTAGCCACCCCAACTCCCCACACTTTGGTCTCCGCCTCCGCCCAATGTTCTAGCTCTTTTAGCCATGTTGCATACTGTGGGCCCACTGGTGCTTTCCATGCCATTGCTATGGACCTTTTGGCCAATATACACGCCGTGTCCATAATTTGACAACAGGTCTGAGTTTGCTCATTCTTGGGTAGGCTCCCAAGAGGCATTTTTTTGGCGTCCAGCTATATCTTGCTATCCCAGCCTTTCTGCTAGCTTGTTCCACCTTGGCCCAAAAGCGTTGTACCATCAGGCACCTCCAAAACATGTGCATCATCCCTGCTTCATTCGGACCACACCAGGGGCATTTTGGATGTGTTTTGTTGCTGAAGGTAGCTATTCTGCTTAGCATCATATACTTTTGGTACAGGACATTTAGCTGTATCAGCCTGAACCTAGTATTCCTTGACACCTCCTGGGGGTACAGCAGTATCTTCTCCCACTCCTTATCGGTTATGTCAGCCCCCAGGTCTGCTTTCCACCTTTGTTTCAGTGCTTCGCTTATAGGATTTGGTCTGTCTAAGAGTTGACCATACACTCTGGACACCGGTCTCCAGCCCTCTCCCAGATTGTGCATCAAAGTCAGCAGAGGGTCTTCTGCCGGTTCCTCGGCCCACCCTTCCCAGTTCTCCTTTGCTACCCCTCTGATTCTCTGGTACCACAAGAACTGTTTTCTGGGCACACCTCCTTTTTCCCTCACGGACTCAAACTCCTTGAAAATGCCCTCTTCATATATATCTCCCCAAGTGTAAATGCCATATCTTTCCCAGCGCCGTACGCTTGCTAGGTCCAATTTGGACCTACATATGTCGGCCGCCATTGGGGTGTCTGATGAGTAAGGGTGTCTATGGCCCAGTAACCTCTGAGTCCTCTTCCATATCTGCCTGCCCAGTTCAACTATCATTGGCATGTTACCCAGGCACTCAGGGGGAGCCCACAATATTTCTTTCAAACGTACTGGTGTCACCAGCTGCCTTATCAACCTTGTTTCCGTGGTGGTCTCATCCGCAAGCCACTGCCGGCCGAATCCATACTTTCGGGAGGTCTGTCTCCTTACTGCCTGCTAGCCGAGCCACTGGGTATTTGCAAGATTTTTCCTTGCTGAAGCTGATTACAGACACCTTGGCGAAGTTTTCTAGTATGTCTAGGATTACTGGGACATTAAGGTGTGGGTCTTTTATGTTGTAAGCGAGACAGATTTATTTGGAGTGTTTTCTGTTGCAGGCTTCTGTGACCAGGCTGAAGTTTAAACATTCATATGCTGCCCTTATTGGGTTGTTCATAATGGGTCTTATTATTACCCAAATAAATGGGGCTCATTTGGTTGGGCGAAAAGCAAAAAGAGCCACGCCAGATTCCAACCATTTACATGCAGATTCTGCAAAGAACTCTGTGATCTGCATATGTGTGAACCTGATCCCATGGGACATACCCTGTTTAACCGGCCTTCCCTTTCCCAGCTCCCCACATCTTTCCCTCTACGTATTATTCCGTCTCTGTACCTGCTTGGTACAGGTATGCGCTATACTTATTATTTGTCTCTGTATCTGCTTGGTACAAGTACGCGCTATACGTATTATTCCCTCTCTGTACCTGCTTGGTACAGGTACACTCTATGTATTATTCCCTCTCTGTACCTGCTTGGTACAGGTACGTGCTATATGTATTATTCCCTCTCTGTAGCTGCTTGGTGCAGGTACGCGCTATATGTATTATTCCCTCTCTGCACCTTGTTTGGTACAGGTATGCGCTGCACGTATTATCCACTCTCTGTACCTGCTTGGTACAGGTACGTGGTGTATGTATTATTCCCTCTCTGCACCTGCTTGGTACTGGTATGTGCTATACGTATTATCCCTTCTCTGTACCTGCTTGGTACAGGTACGTGCTATATGTATTATTCCCTCTTTGTAGCTGCTTGGTGCAGGTACGCGCTATATGTATTATTCCCTCTCTGTTTGGTACAAGTACGCGCTATATGTATTATTCCCTCTCTTTACCTGATTGGTACCCTTACGCGCTATATAAATCTTATAAATGTCAAGATAAATGTTTGTCTTTTGTGGTAAAACAAAACTCTGCTTGCACAATAACAAATAATTTCCCACGTTCCGCACCAAACTACTTCCTTCACAATATTTTGTTGTAAACACACTGAAACAGCCCACTCAGATCATGTCCGGTAGCCCCTGGCATTGTAACCACTTTTTGGTCATTTTGCAATCCTGCGTATTTTATAAATACACGACTACAGGCTCCAGAATGTTATATTAATATGATTGTTCAATTCTACAGTTCACCAATGTAGTTTTAGAGTGCAATATTATATGAGCCTAAAAGTCAAGACAGTTTGTTTATTTCACACTTGACATGGGTCAATTTGAAATCCTGCCGAATGAGTGGTAGTACTTTCAAGAGTTAGACACCCCTCTAAAGTGCCTGTGTGATAAAGAGACATGCTTCTGTTATGTTATGTTACTTGGCATTTATATAGCAATCTATATTTCATTGGTATGACCTCAAAGCGCTGGTAGGTTGAACGCCCTCGGGAACCGCAGTTCAGGTCAGTAGAGATAGTGTCTTAGGGTGTGTGGGTGCACCAGTTAATTGTGCAGCTGGTGTAGTTGACGCATGGAGCTGCATCCTAGCGTTATGTGTGGTGTTGTATGTGTTTGCAGTCTGCTGGTCGGACATCCAGACTGGGTTTGGCTGCTTTAGGCCTGAAAGTCACGCTTATGTGAGCAGCTAGGCCGGAGTGTCATGGGATAATTGCGTTTTATTAGGGTGATGGGGTGTTCATGGAGTAGTGTTCGTATGTGAACAGCTGGGCCGAATTAATCAGGGGTATAGCTGTGTTCTAGTTGTGTGATGGTGAATAGAAGAGAGTAGTCAAGTGATGTGATTAAAAGTGGTGGTTCATCTTTAAGGCGCCCGAGACCTAGGCACGTGAACAGGATGGTGGGGAGCACATCGACACACGGACGCACAGTTACAGTGGGCTGGTTTTATGCTGACGGTGCTATATATATAGCAGCTTGGGGACAAGAAAGCAGAGTACAACAGTGACGCATGGGCACAATGCGCACATATGGTGACGAGAGGGTTGGCTGATACATTGGGATACATCGCGACATCACAGGAACAGGATGACAGGGAGCGCCGTGACAAAAGGACACACAGTGACAGGGGGCTTGGGATAACAACGATAGCGTAGGACATAGGGATGTACCGCATGGGAGTAGGAAAGCAGGGTATACAGACGCGTGCGAGGGGCACACAGGAGCTAGGATGGCTACAGATTACATTCAGGAAGGGAGATTTTTTCTAGTGATTTTTTAGCACAGGCATGCAGTAAAACATGTGCTGTTCCACAAAAATGTTCAACAGGTTTTTTTGACATCATACTAGCAAGTATGCACCCTCATCAGCTATCACTAACAGCTCTGAACACAGCTACGTTGTACACAGAACACCCAGTTGGTCTGTGGGCAAGGAGGCACATCTTGCTATTTGCCACCTTGTGCCCACATGACTGCTTAGAGCAGTAACCATTTGTTTCATTTTTTCACCGATTTCACAGTCTGACGTCTGTCCCACTTAACATGGGCTGTACAAAAAACTTCATGCAACCCAGCGGGCAAGACGGGACTACTTGCTGGTGGAGGGTGGCCGCCTTGGGCATTTTCTGGGCCCAAGTAATAAAGAAAAATTGTTTGCACCATTGTTCAATTGTATTAGCGGTTTAAAGAGTGTTCAGCTCCTATATGCTGAAATCGAAATTCCAACATAGATTGTCAGCTTGGTTTTTCAAAAGCTGCACTTAGTTTTCCCTTGCATTTTCTTTAAATCGAAAAGGCCAATTGAATGAAATTTGCATATTTCACTTTGAGATGTTCCCTTCCTGTGACATCATACCCATCGCATATGCTAATGAGGCCACGCCACCCACTATTTTTTGGAGGACTTGGAATCTGATCATCTTTTTCAAAACAGTGTACTGGAACAATGAAAGGCGTTCATGTAATGTTGGGAAATGGACTGTCTACTCCAGGAACAATGCAAGGTCAATTAGAAATGCATCAGTACAATATCAAATGTAAGGTACCAAAACCACTGTACAGTCGCACAATGAGGGTGGTCCATTGCTTTACGATGATCACTATATGACAACTTAGCACACCTGGTGAAATACACCGGGGGACCTGCAGACAATAACACTCCACACCTGTTGATGCTTTCAACTGAACCTCGCCCCACAAGGAGAAAGGCTTGTGTGTGACTTACTTCAGGTACGTCGATGTGACATGGAACATTCTGCATGTATGGGGTATTCTTCGTCGCTACTCGTCACAACACCCCCCTCAACGCATAACAGAATTTTCACATTACAGCATAGTAATATGTCCATCTAACAGATAGCCCTTTAGCATGGTTGGGACTCCTCGGTCTGATCTCACGGCGTATCTGTAGAGTAACTCTGATGTGATCTGTGTGTGGGCTGCGTCCGGCTCATTTCTAGCAGTTTCTGTCTATCTGTTGGACTATGTGCTTGGTAGAAATTGTCCAGAGCCACCTTCAGCCTCTCAAGCTGCACAGCCCCTGCGACGGACGACCCTCAGGCTTGGTACCTTTCAGAGCGAGCAACAGTTGCTGGCCATTCAACCGTTACCATTGATACCTTGTTCTCAGTTATGTTCTGGGTCATATGGAAGATTCACAGGGAAGGCACAGCTCATGTTGCGGCGGATAGTGGGTGTGGAGCAACGCCTGATTTTCCACTGCCATTGGTTTGTGTCATTGCTTTCTCCTGTCACATTATTTTCTCTTATCTCCACCTGTCTGCAACTGGCACCATTTGCATCAATCTCAACCCTTGAGCTAGACTTCTCCATTCCAAAGCGCCTCTGCGGGGGGCCATGCCCATGGTCAAATGCGGTGTCTTCCGATAAACCTTGAGGAATAACAGGATGTCTCCTCCAAAGCTTCCCCTTTTTTGCTAAGCTAAATGCCTTGTTTAGGGTCCTCATAAATCTTTCAACATACCTGTTGACGCGGGGAGGGCCAACATAGCATCTGACAAAGTCCTCAAAGTCTTTATCATGGAAGAATGTCTGACTGTATAGTCTTGGCTATGCCATGTGCTGTATAGAGGTCTTCTAGGATAGGTGACACCACTTCTGCTGTCGTGGATGAAATCTCATCCAATATGACCATGAAGTGTCTTGACTTCAACACTGCCCCAAAAGTCATACTCGGCACTTGACACGAGATCATGCTCCACACTGGGGACTCGATAGGGGTGGCCGTTGTGCAGTGGTGGAGGCTCGACACTAACTGCAGCTTTCAAGTAATGAGCGACTTCCTTCTCCGGGTCTGTAAACTATACCTTTCCCCGTAACCTTGTTTTAGTTTTGTCCGCCCTCTGATAGCCTGTGTGACCCAACTCTATAACTATAGTATGAGTTCTGGAGGAATACCCAGGCGGGAGATCCAGACGATGACTCCTTACGATTCAACCGATAGCTTGGCCATGAATGAATGCATGGGCCTCAGCCATTCTGGGATTTTATTCCAAGAGAAAATTTCTCTTTTGACACATCCCAAAGATGCTCCATTATTACTTGCATGACTTGGGAGACTGGCCAAAATGGAATGTCTTGGAAGGGATACTTTGAAGAAGAGTTCTATCCTTGCCTAACTCGGTATCCATTACGGTAATTACCTACGAGCTTGGTTAAACATCAATGAAGGCTCATGCTCAGTGGAACCAAATGCTGCTACACCATAAAAATGACTGCAAGCTGGTTCACAGAAGAACTGAGGGACCTCAGAAAAACAAACCGCAAACTGGAAAAATACAGACGCCCACTCAGAATATACAAATCTGCAGCTCATAAAGCAAAAAAATAAAAAATACTACGCCACAAGAATCCAATCGGCAACAAATCCAAAAAAATAACTCTTCAAAATCATCCAAGAAATCAAAAAAACTACATCCTGCAACAAATGCATCATACCATTGCAATCGTTATGTGACAATAGCACCAACTACCTAAGAAAGAAAATAGAAAAAATCCAACAGACCATTGAAGTAAGCCACACAACAATAAACACAAGTACAATTACGAAGCCACCAACAACTGGTTCGCCACCAACCGCAACAACACTCAACCGATTTGAACACCAACCTCGCCGGATCCCCCAGTGACCCGTGATCCCAGGTATCTACAAAGAAATCCTCAGCCACAGCACCCCAGCATCTCACTTCCTGCTACTGATGAACCTATCCCTAAACACAGGAATAGTACCAAAATCTTTCAAATCAGTCTAAATCAAGTCACTCCTAAAAAACGCAACAGGAAGCACAGAAGATCCCACAAACTACAGACCTATAGCGAATCTACCCTACCCGGTGAAGCTACTGGAGAACCACGTTACAAAATCCCACTCAACCATGTAGAAGCAAACGGAATACTCGACCACTAGCAAGTCGGCTTTCGGCCCATGAGAGGAACAGAATCGGCACTTCTATCAATAAGGGATGACCTAAAAATAAATGCAGAGAACAGCACACGATCCGTCCTCATACTACTGGACATAACAGCCGCGTTCGACACAACCATACACATAACACTAATTGATAGACTGGAGGAATGCAGTATAAAAGACTGCTTTACAATGGCTAAAATCTTTCCTCACTAACCAAACTAAAAGAACTTACCCACCACCATTTACCTCTAACGCCAAAAACGTCTCATAGTGCGTACCACAAGGCTCTAGTCTCTCCCTACACCTTTTCAACATCTACATGTCCCCCTTAAAGAAACTCATCCAAATCCACAGACTAATCGCCTACAACTACGCAGATAATACCCAACTCATTGTTAAGATCACCACAACCCAAGACCCAAACAACACCTTCAACAATTGTCTCACCGACATATACAGCTGGATGACAACCAATAACCTCAGTCTTAACCGACCAAAACAGAAATAATGATCTCACCCCTGAGTATAACGCAACAGACACACAACTGACCTGGCCACCTGGCATGGGAACACAACTGGAAGCAATGGCTGTGATAATAAATCTGGGATTAATCATGGACAACTGACTCTCACTAGAACCAAAAGTCAACACAATAGCAAAGAAAGGCTTCTACCTCCTGAGAATACTTAGATGAATCCTCCCCAACCTCTCCTTCCCACACAACCCTTGCAACCATCTCCCCTTAGAAAGCAGTCACTGGTATTAAGCATGTGATAAATGAAAATACAATTATTTGTATTTGTATTTAATCAAGAAAAATTGAGTTTTACAAAATTGAAGGATACTGTCAATATATTAACCTCTATCTTGAAGTTCTTAGAGTTCTGTTTAAAGTTCAATTTAAAAATCAATTTTAAGGTAGTTTGGGTCGATTTTGTTGGGTCAAAAATGAGTTAAGGTTGATTGGTTGATTCTTACGCCAATCACAGGCAGAGTCAGAAGTTTAGACCAGCATGTTGGTTCGTCCATCAACACAAAGTCTGAAAGATTGTTTTTTAGGTAGCACGATCTGATCTGTTTGTTCGCTGGGCACTGGAGCAGCAGATGTCGTACAGTTTCTTTTTCAGTTTTCGAGTTACAGAAACAACATAAATTGAATGTTGTTAGGCCTCTGATGGCCAAGACTTTATTCGTAGGAAGCAAGTTGAGTCTGGCTCGCAAAAGGAGATCTTGTCCCTGTTTGTTTGGGAATTTCTTTTATCTAGCTCTGGAGCTCATTCAGTTTTTTTGTGTTAGGTGGCAGGTGAGCAGTCAATTTGTTTTTATCCGCTGCTTCAAGCATAGATATCCAGTCTTGCTCCTTTAGTTTCGTTTGAATTCTAACAGGGTTGTTAAATAAGGTGTCTTCATCGCACCCAATTGAGTCCAGAGCGTCTGTGTTTGTGTTCCGCCATAAGAGTAGTTTTTTGGATTGTGAAACCTCTAGTTCTTGATTGATTAAGTTGTAGATGGAAGGAGCAGCGGCCTTCCGGCACTTTCGATAAAGCATCAACTTGCTGTATTTGACCATTCCTTGAAGAGAGGACAGACTTAGTTCGTGTCGTATAGACGCTTCGGAGTTGAATTGGGCAAGTCGAGAACTTTCCTCCAATATAGAGCTTCCAGTTTTGGCCAAGTTTCTTGAGGGATGTTTAGCATCGTGTCTGCCCCATATATCAAAGTTGGAACCACCTTGTTTTTGTAAAACTCTATCACTGGAACCAACGAGAAGCGACCACAGTTTGTGTCTATGGCTTTGCCTTGTGCCGCCAGTTTGATTGTTTTAGATCTTAACAACAGTTGCATGGCTGTTTCATGTTGGCTACTGTCGAGTGTAATGCCCAAATATTTGAATTCTTGTACTTTTTCGATACAGTTACAATCTATAAATAAATAAATAAAATAGGTAAATACGCCTGAGACTTAACAGAAGAGACCACATCACACCAGCCCTGAAAAGCCTGCACTGGCTCCCAGTAAAAAAACAAATTAACTTTAAAGCCCTCTGCATCAAACAACACGGACAAGGAGCCAAATTCCTCCCTGCCAAGATCAACTGCTACCAAACAGGAAGAACAACCTCCAATTCGAACCTTAACAATACTAAAAAACAAATTCTGAGGAACCGCTTTCTCACGTCTAATTACCAATCTATGAAACGCAATCCTGAAGGAGATAAGAATGACAGAAGACCACCATCCCTTCAGACAACGACTGAAAGCCTGGCTATTCAACTCACAGTGCCTCATTACGAGTTTGCCGGTGCGGATACAATGGGTACCTTTCATTACGCCGGACCTGACCTGGCGGAATGAAATGCACCCGCGAGCACAGCTTGCCTGTAGTACCGGCACGGTAATGAACTGTGCCAGTGCTACAGGCATCCCCATTTCCATTGAGCCCTATGGGGATCACCCAATTCCGGCAATTACCGGGTCCATCGGGGCCGGGAATACCCCGGTAGTTGCCCATTCGCGCGTGCCAGATTTTTTCGCAGGTTTGGAGGTAGCCTGTCTGTATTACTTGTAACAAGGCCCAGAGTGATTAGCATCAAACGGGCAATGCCAACCAGCAATATCACCGGGCACCCGAGATAATCCAATAACAGTAGGGTTTCTGGAACCAATAATAAAATAAGCGTACCACTAACCTTCCCTGCTCCTCGCTCCTCCGCAGCATACCCCAAACATATCTCACATGACCCAATTGGGACAGTCTCGCCTCACTCAAATACCCAACCCACAAATTCTCCATAAGAACTGACTGCTGCAAACAAACATCCCAGTCACTGGACGTTACCCTTATGGACACAATAACCACAGTGCGCACAATTCAAACACACCTAGGAAGCCGACCCGCACAGATGCCAGTTTGTCCTGTTTCTACAAGCACCAACCGAAAAGCACAACCTCTATCCTAATCCCTCTTCCCTCACTAATCTACCCAATCCACTATTTTACAGAACCACGTGGGCACCTGGAGTCAACTTAACATAACATAAAATACTGGTTCTGTTCTGTTTTTCCATGTTTGTAGACTTAAATAGTTTGAATTCAAACGGTGCCTATGAGAAATTGAACGCCTTATAACATAACTTAACATATTTTAAATTGGGTACGTATCACTAAGGAGGCTTTCCAAGCCGACCCAACTCGCTTTAAAATCAAATTGGGGGAATCGGACTGGATCAAAACTAAGACCGAATTGAGAAAAAATATAGATTAGATAAAGAACTACGATCCATCGAGAAAAAAACAGAATACTCTCCCTTAAGTTTCACAACATGGGATACAGAAACACGTACATGAGATTTAATAAATGTACGTAATGGAATTGCTGTTAACAAATCTACATGCAGATTCTACAGTTTATCTCTGAAAGAGACCTGGAATCACATGTGCTTGGAGTGTACTGGGGTCTCGCACTTGCGGTGCCTCTATTTTTGCTCTTTCATTCATAACGAGGGACTTAGTAATCGAGAATTATTTACTGGTGATTACCTGCCATTGGTGTTCGCAGTAGTGATATTATTAAACACAGTTCTAGCAAAATAAAATCTGAAATTTGAAGGAAATGGCAAATATAAAAGCCTATTAATGCAGGACTAAGGGCTGGTGGAAGCATTTTCTTTCCACTTTTTTCAATGTTTTAAGTCAGTAGGAAATGTTTGCGCTGTGCGTGCATACTCCTTCCCGATTCATTCCTCGCTTCACATAACTTCAAGAGGCTGGTTTTACCATCATTTTGTTGTTTTCTCTACAAAGAATGAAATGAAGTTTGGGTCGGAAGCTCAGCCAGTCATTGTTAAAGGGTTCTTACATACCTTGGTTCCGACATACCCCACAAAAGCATTGGTCACTGTGGGGAATGAATGGTGACTTAAGTCTCCCTCTGGGTTTTCCCTTTTCCCTAAAGGGAGTCACCATTCGGTTTTCATTATAGCGAACAAGGGAAGCAGGGATTGCGGGTGTGTCCCCTGCACCCTTGTTCGCCATAATGGAATCAGGGGTTGCAGGGGTGTCCCTGCATACAAAAGCAACACATTTTCACAAAAAAAGAAAAAAAAGGAAAGGACCCTGCAGCGCCGGATCCCATCCACAGAGAAGAGTGCCAGCAAAAGGTAAGTAAAGGGGTGGGAGGAGCAGGGTCTACCCTGTCCCCTCGGGGGTGTTAAGCATAGTCTCAAAGGGGGTGGCTCCCCATTAGGAAGAGAAGATGAACTTCTTGGATTTGTGACATAATCCAGTACCAGAAAACTACTGCACCCTGACTGAGTGCAGAGTCAGCCAAAGATGAGGAGGTGTTCATAGATAACTCTAATTTCAGTCCCGCCAGATCCTCACTGCAGGGTATATTTCCTTACATGGAAAAACTCACCCTCCAACTCCAAGCGACCCCACGTAAAACCATCCAAATACTACTCTGCTCCCGACCACCTGCCAACGCATCAGAACTACTAAAACCAATCTTTGATTGCATCCCCACAAACACAATGAAACCAAAACCTTCTCCTGCTTAAAGATTTCAACCTATAACGAAATCCACTAAAGAGCTCATTGCAAAATGTAGATTGAACAACTGAAAGCCTTGAGACTACAACAAATGGTCTAAGACTCTAACACATCGCTGCCAAGGACTGCATAGCCCCTCACTGAATAGATTACTACTCCATTCCATCACAATTCCTGACCCTCATCGACAAGCAACAGAAGGCCTGTGTGGTCCAACTGCACATCCTTGAAAAAATGCCACCAACTTCTTGTGCACACATCCCTCCAAAAAAACAGCTCAGCTTTGCTAAGACTCAGAGTCATCAAAGGGAAATGTATATGGACTGGCTCATCATGGAGTGGGCCAATAACCACAGCTGAACCCAAATAATACAACATCACCTCCAAATAACATTACTAAAATATCCCTCCATAGTACCACTTTTGTTTCAAACTAACAAACACCAACAACTACCCCCAAGAATTATCCGATATTATCTCCAGGGTACTCAATCACAGATGTCTAGATCCTATATCAAATGAACCTCTCATGTTCTGTGGCATACTATCAAGCTTTTTTACTGACAAAATAATGAAAATCGGCAAAACACGATACATAACCTCAATCTGCCACCTCCAACCGAAAACACTTTGAAGTATGACAGAGAAAACCAATGAGCCACCGATTTCCACTATCTTCCTCAAACCTACTCATTATATACTATCAAGGAGATTGTCCGCAGTCTCTGCAACAATTTCATACTGAGCCATATCATACCCAAAAAAATCATTTAAGAGTGTGCAGGCACCCGACTCCCCCACCCACCCATCTATTGATAATACCTATTATTACATCGCAGTAGGTGGAATCTGGAACAATCATGGAAATCAAGATATTATTAATAGTATAATAAACCCATCCTTCAAATTTTGATTAATTCCAGGAACCCTTAAAAACATGATCTTGGCACGCCCAACTCAAACAAACCCATATTTGACCCGACCATTCCTCAAAAAGACAGGGGCCCTCATTACGAGTTCAGCGGTAACCATGCTGCTATTGGCGGCATGGCTGCCGCCGAAATCGCGTCGGGTTCCGGGTCCTCGGAATGAGGACTTACCGGGCCATTCCGAGTTCGGAAGGCCCGGTAATTCCTCACTCTGAGGACCCGGACACGGTCCTTCCCCATTCCCATTTCAGCCCCGATAGGGCTGAATGGGAATGGGAGAGGGAGCAAACAACGGGCCATTACGAGATGGCCCGTTGTTTGCTCCCTCTTCCCCTCGCGGGACCCGGTAAGCACGCCTGGTTTTCCCAGGCGTGCTTACCGGGTCCCGCGAGGGGAACTCGTAATGCGGCGGTACGGAGTGAACGACGCCGGCACCTTTTACGGCGCCATTCACTCCGTACCGCCAGGGTCGTAATGAGGCCCAGGATTATTTATGGTCTCCCTTCAATCTCCAAGACCTTTAGTAGGCCTGTGTGACCCAGCTGCAGGGTCATCTTCACAGCCTTCTGAATATTCTAAACCATTTGCTTATGCCCAGGAAATGGCACAAAAAACAACCCTCCAAAAAATACTGGCACCAACCTTGAGGCAGCGAATGAAGGCAATGCAAGTCTACTAATAGTTATAGATCTGAGCACTGCTTTAAATCTTGTATATATTACAAGATCCTGCTCATACGCCTATGAGAGGTAGCTGGAGTCTCAGAAGTCTCCATTATCTTCTTCACGTCCTTCATCTACAGCCATTATCATTCATGACCTCTCCAACTCCTAGCAAACCCTGTGTGAAGTCCCACAATGGAAGCAAACAATAACCTCTGTTTCCCAACACCAAATGTACTAGCAGCAACCGCAGGTGAAAATCTACCTCTCCTCCTGGGCCAACCAATGGCACTAGTGGTTGAAGTGAAAGGCCATTGGCATTTTCCTTGACTCTCAAATAACTCAATGCCCAAATCAATGTTTATAGTCACCCCATCCCAGCTAAACCTCTGCAATGCTCACACATGCTCCCTTTAATTACCTCCACAAAGATCACCCAGTGATAGTGAGAGCCACTATCAACACTGCACTTGAGTAGGCAAACCTACTAGACCGAATTGAGAAAAAATATAGATTAGATAAAGAACTACGATCCTTCAAGAAAAAAACAGAATACTCTCCCTAAAGTTTCACAACATGGGATACAGAAACACGTACATGAGATTTAATAAATGTACGTAATGGAATTGCTGTTAACAAATCTACATGCAGATTCTACAGTTTATCTCTGAAAGAGACCTGGAATCACATGTGCTTGGAGTGTACTGGGGTCTCGCACTTGCGGTGCCTCTATTTTTGCTCTTTCATTCATAACGAGGGACTTAGTAATCGAGAATTATTTACTGGTGATGATTACCTGCCATTGGTGTTCGCAGTAGTGATATTATTAAACACAGTTCTAGCAAAATAAAATCTGAAATTTGAAGGAAATGGCAAATATAAAAGCCTATTAATGCAGGACTAAGGGCTGGTGGAAGCATTTTCTTTCCACTTTTTTCAATGTTTTAAGTCAGTAGGAAATGTTTGCGCTGTGCGTGCATACTCCTTCCCGATTCATTCCTCGCTTCACATAACTTCAAGAGGCTGGTTTTACCATCATTTTGTTGTTTTCTCTACAAAGAATGAAATGAAGTTTGGGTCGGAAGCTCAGCCAGTCATTGTTAAAGGGTTCTTACATACCTTGGTTCCGACATACCCCACAAAAGCATTGGTCACTGTGGGGAATGAATGGTGACTTAAGTCTCCCTCTGGGTTTTCCCTCTTCCCTAAAGGGAGTCACCATTAGGTTTTCATTATAGCGAACAAGGGAAGCAGGGATTGCGGGTGTGTCCCCTGCACCCTTGTTCGCCATAATGGAATCAGAGGTTGCAGGGGTGTCCCTGCATACAAAAGCAACAAGGTTTCACAAAAAAAGAAAAAAAAGGAAAGGACCCTGCAGCTCCGGATCCCATCCACAGAGAAGAGTGCCGGCAAAAGGTAAGTAAAGGGGTGGGAGGAGCAGGGTCTACCCTGTCCCCTCGGGGGTGTTAAGCATAGTCTCAAAGGGGGTGGCTCCCCATTAGGAAGAGGAGATGAACTTCTTGGATTTGTGACATAATCCAGTACCAGAAAACTACTGCACCCTGACTGAGTGCAGAGTCAGCCAAAGATGAGGAGGTGTTCATAGAGAACTCTAATTTCAGTCCCGCCAGATCCTCACTGCAGGGTATATTTCCTTACATGGAAAAACTCACCCTCCAACTCCAAGCGACCCCACGTGAAACCATCCACATACTACTCTGCTCCCGACCACCTGCCAACGCATCAGAACTACTAAAACCAATCTTTGATTGCATCCCCACAAACACAATGAAACCAAAACCTTCTCCTGCTTAAAGATTTCAACCTATAACGAAATCCACTGAAGAGCTCATTGCAAAATGTAGATTGAACAACTGAAAGCCTTGAGACTACAACAAATGGTCTAAGACTCTAACACATCGCTGCCAAGGACTGCATAGCCCCTCACTGAACAGATTACTACTCCATTCCATCACAATTCCTGACCCTCATCGACAAGCAACAGAAGTCCTGTGTGGTCCAACTGCACATCCTTGAAAAAATGCCACCAACTACTTGTGCACACATCCCTCCAAAAAAACAGCTCAGCTTTGCTAAGACTCAGAGTCATCAAAGGGAAATGTATATGGACTGGCTCATCATGGAGTGGGCCAATAACCACAGCTGAACCCAAATAATACAACATCACCTCCAAATAACATTACTAAAATATCCCTCCATAGTACCACTTTTCTTTCAAACTAACAAACGCCAACAACTACGCCCAAGAATTATCCGATATTATCTCCAGGGTACTCAATCCCAGATGTCTAGATCCTATATCAAATGAAACTCTCATGTTCTGTGGCATACTATCAAGCTTTTTTACTGACAAAATAATGAAAATCGGCAAAACACGATACATAACCTCAATCCGCCACCTCCAACCGAAAACACTTTGAAGTATGACAGAGAAAACCAATGAGCCACCGATTTCCACTATCTTCCTCAAACCTACTCATTATATACTATCAAGGAGATTGTCCGCAGTCTCTGCAACAATTTCATACTGAGCCATATCATACCCAAAAAAATCATTTAAGAGTGTGCAGGCACCAGACTCCCCCACCCACCCATCTATTGATAATACCTATTATTACATCGCAGTAGGTGGAATCTGGAACAATCATGGAAATCATGATATTATTAATAGTATAATAAACCCATCCTTCAAATTTTTATTAATTCCAGGAACCCTTAAAAACATGATCTTGGCACGCCCAACTCAAACAAACCCATATTTGACCCGACCATTCCTCAAAAAGACAGGGGCCCTCATTACGAGTTCAGCGGTAACCATGCTGCTATTGGCGGCATGGCTGCCGCCGAAATCGCGTCGGGGTCCGGGTCCTCGGAATGAGGGCTTACCGGGCCATTCCGAGTTCGGAAGGCCCAGTAATTCCTCACTCTGAGGACCCGGTCACGGTCCTTCCCCATTCCCATTTCAGCCCCCATAGGGCTGAATGGGAGAGGGAGCAAACAACGGGCCATTACGAGATGGCCCGTTGTTTGCTCCCTCTTCCCCTCGCGGGACCCGGTAAGCACGCCTGGTTTTCCCAGGCGTGCTTACCGGGTCCCGCGAGGGGAACTCGTAATGCGGCGGTACGGAGTGAACGACGCCGGCACCTTTTATGGCGCCATTCACTCCGTACCGCCACGGTCGTAATGAGGCCCAGGATTATTTATGGTCTCCCTTCAATCTCCAAGACCTTTAGTAGGCCTGTGTGACCCAGCTGCAGGGTCATCTTCACAGCCTTCTGAATATTCTAAACCATTTGCTTATGCCCAGGAAATGGCACAAAAAACAACCCTCCAAAAAATACTGGCACCAACCTTGAGGCAGCGATTGAAGGCAATGCAAGTCTACTAATAGTTATAGATCTGAGCACTGCTTTAAATCTTGTATATATTACAAGATCCTGCTCATACGCCTATGAGAGGTAGCTGGAGTCTCAGAAGTCTCCTTTATCTTCTTCGCCTCCTTCATCTACAGCCATTATCATTCATGACCTCTCCAACTCCTAGCAAACCCTGTTTGAAGTCCCACAATGGAAGCAAACAATAACCTCTGTTTCCCAACACCAAATGTACTAGCAGCAACCGCAGGTGAAAATCTACCTCTCCTCCTGGGCCAACCAATGGCACTAGTGGTTGAAGTGAAAGGCCATTGGCATTTTCCTTGACTCTCAAATAACTCAATGCCCAAATCAATGTTTATAGTCACCCCATCCCAGCTAAACCTCTGCAATGCTCACACACGCTCCCTTTAATTACCTCCACAAAGATCACCCAGTGATAGTGAGAGCCACTATCAACACTGCACTTGAGTAGGCAAACTCTCGCAATCACTAGATGCCCCATATATACAATGTCCCATCCCCTGGCTGTCAAGGACACTTCTGTAAGTCCTGGGACCCAGTTACACAGACCCCAAATTCTCCACACTGGCTTCTGTCCATGCCTGATCACTGTCAAGGTATTCTTCCTCATCCACAAATGCATCCATGCAAAGGCTCCCAAATAACCAACATACCACAACGCCACAACCGTAAACACTTCCTGTTGTTCCCTGACAGTAACCTTTCCCAGATCCCATGCACTTGCTGCAGTTAAAAAGGGACAGATACTGAGGTGGGGTGGGGATGCGTGGCTTAGCGCCAATTGGAACAGTCGCCTAGCTTCCACGCTCCACTCCGGTGAAGTTTATATAATATAAAAGCCCTGTTATTGTACCTCTCTCTTTTTTGTTTCCTTGACGTTCTGCAATGTTTTACTGAGCTTCGTGGTGTTCGGGGCTCCCTTTGAGGCAGCATCGAGCTAGCCGCATTTCCTTGTGAAATCCTCCGGTGGGCTGGGCCTGAAGCCACGTCATCCCGCATTGCAGCTGCTAGCGTCTCCTGTCAGCTGGTCAACTTCTGCGAAGTAGAAGGCACACTTTGCATTGGGAGTACGATTTCCCTCACAACACAGGTCTTTCTTTGTTTTTTTCCATTTAAAAGCCCTGATATTCATATTGGACCAACTTGAATAGTTTTCTTTTAGCTATTATTCAAGGATTTTCACATCTGTTAGCTGCTTCTGAGGGAGAACTGATCCTTTTTTATCTTCTTTCTTTTTTCTTTCCTTTGTGCCTCACCTCATAAAGTTTATGCTCCTTCCCTCTTATTTTCTCTCTTAACCAACCTATTACTTCGGCTGACGCCCAAAGACTTTTCCAGAGGTGTGCTTTAAATATTTATACTCTTTTTTGCTAGCTTTAAGAGAGAAGGAAAACCAAAGACCAAGGGAGGACAAGGACAGGGAATAATATCAAAGTGTACAGGTTTTATAATCTCTTCTGTGTACCACGTCTTCTAAAAAGGGACAAACAAAAGAGGCTTGTATGTCGTCCCCTACTACTCTTAAGCGACAGAAAAGTGAATCTCTGACACCCAAAGAAGATTCAGTAGATCCTGTCATGCAGACCATGGTATCAGAAATAAGAACACTCAAACCCTTAATGGAGGATACTAACGCCAAATTGCAGCAATTAGACAACAAATGGTCTGCCTTTGAATCTCGGATGAGTGAGGTGGAAAGGCGTGTTAGTAACGCAGAAGATGTTTCTAATAAGGTCACTAATCTAGAAATTACAATTACCTCCTTACAGCCGCTGAGAAACTTGAAAACAGAAATAGGAGGAACAATCTGCGCATTATTGGCCTTCCGGAAGGAATCGAAAAACATAATTTTCATACGTTTTTCTACCTCAGCTTCTCGACCTACCGACATCTGTGCAGCTCAGTATTCAAAGAGAAAATCAAATTGGTGCTACCTACTTGCCTCTAAGCACTACCCGCTCCCCCAGAACCCTTATACCTGCACTCATCAAATTTTTTATTTTTTTATGTTTGGGGGTTTCCTCCCAAGACCCCCATTCCCTTTAATTTTTAATATATTCCCGAACACCCACACCCAATTTATATATTTTTCGAAACCCCCCCCCCCCCAAAAAATTCAATGCGTTTTTTCAGCAAAGAATTTGCGGTAAAATACCCTGCGAAAAAACATCCCACTATGAAAGGATGTCGTACCATAAAAGGTACCTTAAATGGGCACACCTTGACCTTCCAGAATTCGGCGGATTTAAGGCAGTACATCCAATCTCATAAAAGGAATGAAATGGATACTTCTAATCCCATTACTTGAATGTTTTCGTAACTTTATGCGTACTACAATTAGAATTTTGAATTCCTTCACCAGAGCAGGGATTGGCCGGCCTTCTCTACCCGGCTCTCTTTCCCCCACCGCATTATTCTTGGACATGGATTGGTGTGGTTGGTTCCTGTTAGTCACAGTTATATGGATATTTTTGGGAAATTTTCTTTTTCTTTAACTAATATCCATGTCTTTACTGTTTGTCTCATCCCCTTCCTTTTGTTTCGCTTCGTTCATGTTTCCATTTGCTCTGCTTGGAATATTCATATATTATACGTTAACAGGCTTTAATTTTCTTACAAAACTGTATTATTTGATTTGCTGTTTCTGTAGAAATAAACAGTGTCACCTTCCAGATCTATGCCTCTTAACATAGTCTCCTGGAACGTTAAAGGATTACATAATCCTATTAAGAGACAAAAAGTACTATCCCATCTCAATAGACTAAAGCCCTCAATAGCCTGCATTTATTAATCGCATCTCTCTGAAGAAATAGCAAAAAAACGGAAGCAACAACGGGTGATCCAGGTTATTTCCAGTGCTGCAAATGGTAGAAAGAATGGTGTCATTACACTTATTAACAAAACCCTCAAATGCAAAGTATTATCCAGTGAAGCTGACAATTTAGGAAGATGGGTTATACTCAAGATTTTAGTTGATGGCACGGAATATACGATTCTTAACATATATGGCCCAACATCTGCTAATCCCACCTTTTGGAGGCAACTCAGGAACCATGTGCTTCAATGTAACCCCCACAATCTAATCGCCTTGACTCTTTCTTAGATAAGAAATCTTGTGTGCAGTACACTAACACCACCTCCCATACAATTTGTCAATTTTATATCAGAATTAGGCCTTAGTGATGCATAGCGTATTATCCATCCTGCGTGAAAGTGTGAGCGGCGCTCATCGAGCACAGCAGCTGATTCCATTGCCCTGAACTACTGAGGGGGAGCGTGCAGGATGGAAACAGAAGTTGTAAAGCCTGGGACCCTGGAAAAACTGATTTGCATACTTCATGACATTTTCTCCAGTGACAAAGTAAACGTGGAAGAGGTGCAGGCGATAATAAAATCCTATGAGAGCAGCCCCCAGGACTGGATGCAATATGCTACGTTTGACCCCTACAGGTACACAAGACACCTCGTGGATGAAGGCAATGGGAAATTCAATTTGATGATCTTGTGCTGGGGGGAAGGGCATGGCAGCAGTATCCATGATCACGCTGACTCGCACTGCTTTCGTGAAGATGCTCCAGGGAAACCTGAAAGAAACCCTCTTCGATTGGCCAGACAAAAGAACAATCAGTGTGCGTATCCATCTAACTGATTCTGAATTCACCTTTTACTCCAAGCCCCATAACTCCTTCTCACGACTTGACTATATTTTCATTCCCAATTACATGGTTTACCTCCTTCTTAATGCCCAGATAGAATCTATTAAGATCTCTGATCATGCCCCAGTATACATTCAAATTGCCTCCCCAGCAAACTCTTGTAACTCTAGCAGATGGAGATTTAATACTAGTTTACTAAATGATGAATCATTCACACATTTTATCACACAACAACATAATTATTTTTTCTCCGAGAATAAGAATCAAGACACATCTATCACTAATAACTGGGACTGTTATAAGGTGGTTCCTATAGGTCATATTATTTCATTTGTTGCCAACAAGAAGAAAAAACTCAAACTGGAATCAGAATCAATTCTCAGACAGCTTAAAACCTTAGAAACCCAATTCGCCTGTACTAACTCTACCTCTAATCTCAGAGACGTTTTAAAGTTAAGATTTCAATACAACAAAATCATTACGCAATATTCATGTACCAACCTGCTTAAATATAAAGCCAAGGTATATCAATTTTTCAATAAGACTAGTAAAGCTTTAGCATTGTACCTTAAAATTAAAAATGAAAAAAACTAAATTGTAGTTATTAAAGATCATTTAGGGAACAGAAAATTCTCAAAAAATAGTCCAAGCCTTCAAAAAATGTTATTCAAAATTATATTCCTCTGAAGCCCCTCCTAATAATGTAGCTGATAATTATTTTCTACAGAATATAGCCTGTAGTTCTTACCCCCAGGTAGATCTTCTATCACTTAATGCTCAAATTACATCCCCTGAAATACATTTAGCTATTAAAAATCTTAAAAAAGAAAAAGCCCCAGGACCAGATGGTTTCCCTATTGATTTTGTTGCCCATTTTTCAAATCTATTATTCCCTAAACTTAATGAACTTTACTCTCACTTCATCTCAGAAAGCATGGCCTAAGGCTCATTTCTGGAGGCTATGCTTATCGTTTTCCCCAAACCCAATAAAGTTCTGGAACGCCCACAAAGTGACTGTCCTATTTCCCTTATCAATAACGACTGTAAGATCTACGGCAAGATCTTAGCCAATAGACTCCTCCCCTTTTTACCCAATCTTTTAAAACAAGATCAAGTTGGATATGTTAAAAGTAGGGTGTCCTCCTCTAATACTGGGCTAATTCTAGATATCATAGATATATTACACTAATAAAATTATCCCCATGCAGCGGTTGCTCTCGATGCAGAAAAAGCTTTCGATGGAGTTGAATGGGATTTTATGTTTGAGGCTCTTAGGTGGCATGGTTTTGGTCCCCCTTTTCTTTCTATGATTAAAGTCCTATATTCAAATCCCAAAACTGTAACATTTCTTAATGGTCACTCGTCTTCGTTTTTTCCCTTATCCAGAGGAACATGTCAGGGCTGTCCCCTTTCTCCGATTCTCTTTATTTTAGCGCTCAAACCCTTTTTAGAAGCTATAAAACAAAATTATAACATTTTGGGGATTCAGTTTGGACATCTTCAAGTCAAACTGGCAGCTTATGCTGACAATGTACTTTTATTTTTTTTAAACCCAGAACAAAGTGCTCCATATTTACTAAATATTATCTCTAGGTATTCAGAAGCTTTGGGCTACAAACTTAATACTGATAAGTGAGAGGTTCTCCCCCTTAATTTATATTGCACTCCTCATCATACTCATGCCTTATGTATGAAATGGTGTTCCCAAGGATTCAAATATCTAGGTATTCATATTTCTGCCTCCTGTAATAGCATTTGTAAGCATAACTCAGATATCCTGCTAGCCAGGGTTAAAGAGCTAGTATCCTCATGGTCTGCTATTTACCTTTCCTGATGTGGTCGTATGGAATCTATTAAAATGATGATTTCCCGCATTATTCTTTATCTTCTATACTTGCTACTGATTCCGCTTTCGTCTTCCTTTTTTAAATCAATTGATACCTGCCTAATTAAATTCTTATGGGGAAAAAAAGAAACACAGAATTTTGCTGAGTAAATTAAAGAAACCCCGTTCTCAAGGGGGTGTTGGTTTCCCTGACTTCTGACTATCACATGGCTTTTATTATCAAGCAAACGCAATGGTGGTTTACCCATGAAGAATCATCCTGTGCACCTACGTGGGTATGCTTAGAAAGAGCTATGGCTTCACCAATTTCCCTTGCTGATCTTTACCTTATTAAAGGGAAAAATAAATTTACTAAATTCTCTTGTATTCGCCAATCTGTACTTTTTCTTAGACTATATATGTTCCTGTTTATAATTAAACAGTCCTTCATTTCTCCCTTCATTTGGCATAATCCCCTGATTACAATTAAAGCTAAATCTATTTTTTGGAAGCCATGTCTCTCCAGAGGTATCAAATTACGTAACCAACTTTTTTTTGCAAGGTATTCCTATTACATTTAATGAATTTGTTACCAAGTTCCACACGCCTACCTCTTCTCTAAAACAATATATCGCTATTATTGTGGCAATGGTAGAAAACTTGGAACTGTTAATATATAGCTCCAATATTCCAAATGCACAAAGACTACTTCATGTGCTAAACACTACTACTACTACGTCTATGTTCTATAAATTACTTCTGTTGACGTTTTCTACTTCAATGGATAATTATCTTCAGAGTGATTTTAGAAATGACTATTTACCAATGGATCATCAACTTCGCTGGCCCCCACAAAGGCAGTGCATTTCTAAAATTACTGCCTCCGCCAGTCTAACACAAACCCTTTTCTTTTTCCATTATAGAGCCTTCATCACTCCTGTTTCCCTTTTCAAATGTGGCTTATCACCCAATGACAATTGTTGGAGCTGTCTACATTCACAAGGCTCTTTCAAGCATATGTTTATAGAAGGTCAACACGTTAAGCCGTTTTAGAACTCTGAGTGGAATGCTATCAAATGTATTTTTAATCTTCACCAGGACACCTTTTTTGATTTTCTTGCACTAGGAAATTCTCTGTTGCACAATACTCCCAGTAATAAATATGCAAGCTTTTTGTTTGATTTATGCTTAATATTTGTGATTCAAACCATCACTACCAACTGGAAAAACCTACATTCATTGCAATTTTTGGTGGAATTCTATGTGTAATATCCATAGACTAGAAAGCTGTAATGCATTTTCCCCTGATTTACTTGATAAATATCAGCAAAAATGGCAACCGTTTCTTGACTTCCTAACCAATGTTAACCCTCATTAGTTACTTACATGCTTAATATCCTGCAGGTTTCGCTTACAATATTTGTACCAATTCCCTCCCTCCTCATGTAACTGTCATGTCCAGTCTGGCATGTTTTGTTGTTTTGTAGTGTCTTCCCCGGCTATTCTTAAAGCTCTTAAATCTACTTATACAATATGTTATAAGGTTACTTGGCCTATATATGCATTTATTATGTGCTGCTTAGCTAACGCATCTTTTTTGTATTTTCCAATGTTTATAATTATCATTGGTTGTATCTGTTACCATGTATAAATAATTTCCTCCAATAAAAACCTTTAAACAGAAAAAAAGGGACAGATACTGGACAGTACAAGACCTCTAACATGGAACGTGATTTCTATAACAATCTGCACTTAGGCCACCAACCTAGCCTAGGGAACACTCCGAACAACAGATCTTGGCTGATCCTCCAGCTACCACAACCTCTTCTGCTACCAGGGAGTCCCGCCCGGAAGGAGGTTCAGCTTGCAGAATTGTGCTACAAAAATCCATGGCCCTCATTACGAGTTCGCCGGTAACCATGCCGCTATTGGCGGCATGGCTGCCGCCGAAATCGCGCCAGGGTCCGTGTCCTCGGAATGAGGATTTACCGGGCCATTCCGAGTTCGGAAGGCCCGGTAATTCCTCCCTCCAAGGACCCGGACACGGTCCTTCCCCATTCCTATTTCAGCCCTTATAGGGCTGAATGGGAATGGGAGAGGGAGCAAACAACTGGCCATTACGAGATGGCCCGTTGTTTGCTCCCTCTTCCCCTTGCGGGACCCGGTAAGCACGCCTGGTTTTCCCAGGCGTGCTTACCGTGTCCCGTGAGGGGAACTCGTAATGCGGCGGTACGGAGTGAACGGCGTCGGCACCTTTTACGGCGCCGTTCACTCCGTACCGCCAGGGTCGTAATGAGGCCCCCTGTGTTTTCTCCAGTGTGATCCTATGCTGGGGGGGAGGGTATTTCCCATTTGGTTGCGTGCTGCGGAATCTTTGTGTGGCTCTGTGCAGAGTGCATTTTTCTGTGTGGTTCTAAGCTGAGGCCCAAACACTGCTCCTTTGCATATGATATGATATTATATGATATGGTATTTATAACGCGCCTATACACAAGTGTTTCAAGGCGCGATGAGGCAGGGGGGAACAAAGGGAGGACAGACAACGATCCTACTGGGCTAGGTATCATTCAGATCGCGCAAGTGCGTGGGAAGGGGAAAGGGAAAGTGCAGTACAAGGTAATA
Source organism: Ambystoma mexicanum (assembly GCF_040938575.1). NCBI lineage: Eukaryota > Metazoa > Chordata > Amphibia > Caudata > Ambystomatidae > Ambystoma > Ambystoma mexicanum. Next base: position 1,056,633,419 of record NC_090926.1, on the reverse strand, counting down.
GATAATAACAATAGGTAAAAGTAACGGCCAGAGGTGGCAGACATCAGGTGTCAAGTGCTGGTAGGGGGACTATAGGGATACAGAAAACAGTCCCCAAGTTCGGGGTTGCTAGGTAGCAGTGCAGGTGTGTGAGACTGGCAGCTAAGGGATCTGGGCCTGAGATCAGAGGGTGTCCAGATAAACCAGTGCAGTTCCGGTAACAGCAAGGAGGTCAGCAGGGGAGAGGAGGAGAAAAAGCAAAAGCAAAGAGAAAGGTTTTGAGGTGCTTTGGCACAGGAGATGGTTCTCCTCAAGTTTAAGGAAGGCAGAGAGGCTGTTCCAGAGGGAGGCCCCAGCCAAGGAAAGAGATCTACCACCAACTCTTTGCTTGGAGAAGCGACTGACCCTGAGGGAGTTGGACACGGATGAGCCAGTGCAGAGATTTAAGTCCAGGGGAGATAGGATCCCTGGGCTTGAGGCCAAGGACAAGTCTTGCAGTCCTGTTCTAGATGAGTTGCAAAGAGCATAGAGTAGAGGCAGGCAGATTTAGAAAGAGGCTGTGGCAATAATCCAGCCTGAAGAGAACCAGAGCTCTGGAGACAGGGAGCTCCTGGGGGAAGTAGACGAGAGGAAGAATACCTCTGAGGAGGTGCAGCTGGTAGTGCGACTTCTTAGAGATATCAGAGATGTGAGGAGAGAAGGAGAGTGTGGAGTCAACGATGACCCCAAGGTTTTTAGCCTTGCAGGTGGGAGCAGGAAGAGGGCCAAGAGAGGCCAGAGAGCGACAGGAAAGGAGGGGGCGGGTGTGCCTATGAGGAGAATCTCAGTCTTACTGTCATTAAGGCAGAGGTAATTGGCGGCGCACCCCTCCTGGATCGCAGACAGACAGTCAGAGATGAGGGAGGGAGAAGAGGTGGCCAAAGGCAGCCTGAAAATGAGCTGGGTGTCATCCGCATAGCAGTGGAAGTTGGGGCAGAGAGCGGCAATGGGGTGGGCAAGGAGTGCCAGGTATTGGTTGAACAGCCAGGGAGAGAGGTTAGACCCCTGGGAGACACCACAGGTAGAGAAAAAGATAGTGGAAAGGAAGGATCCCAAGTTGGACCTGGGAGGGTTGGTCAGAGAGGAAGGAAGTCAGCCACACCAGGGCCTGACCAGTGATACCCAGGTTGTCACAGAGACGGTTGAGCAGGATGGCATGTTTGACGATGTCAAAGGCAGAAGCGAGATCTGGCACTGAGTCCCAGTCTGCTCCAGTCTTACCTGGTTTCTTTGGTGTGAGGAGCTGCAGCTACATCTGGAGGAATTTGGTGCTGTTGCTTTAACAGAGCCCCCCCTCTACATAAACCGAATTCTCTCGCGGAGCGCGGCGCGGAGTCCGGGTCTGAGTCCCAGTCTGCTCCAGTCCGCACCAGTCCGCTGCGGCCGAAGCAGGATCATGTCCGACACTGCCAATGCTGGCCCCGTGACCCGGCACAAGATGCTACAACAACGTTGCATGTTCAACCCTTGGACGGTTGCGAAACCCTCAGGCTCTGGTCAAGGTAAGGTAAGCAAACAACTGGTAACATTGCCGCCCCACAATTCAGACAACATTGCAACAATACCTCCTCTTGGACTCCTGTTGGCAAGTGCTGGGACTAGGGAGCATGTACGTGAAAGCGATATAACGATTCACGAGTCTTGTGCTCTGTCTTCGACTAACCTGAATGCTCTGTTGACCCTAACTGATCTTGAACCACTCCCTTGCCCGAGCACTGATGACCTAGAAATTCCGGTCAGCGCTGAAGCTTCGGATGTCTATTTCTCTCCCTTTGATATTGCAGGTGCAGAATTAATGGGCGCCCCGAACACTGATGTCACGAGTCTTCCTGTACATGTTAAATCTTCAAGTAATTTCACCAGTACTGCGTTGCAGACGATTGCGAAAAATGGCTTGCAAAGTCCAGTTAGCGCTCTGATTTCAGACATCACGAATGACTGCAACAGCAGTGCACGCACAAGTACGTGTCATACACCAAATGCTTCGTGTTAGGTCAATTTGGAAACAGTTGATTCAGTTGGAATCGTTGACACAGCTGACCAGGCAGTCGGTGTCGACCCGACCGTCATCCCCGAAGTCGATCTCCAAACCGAGCTCTCAGTTCAACCAGAACACGTGGACCATTTGTCTCCCGATCCTAAAACTACAAACAGTATAAACCTAAACATGGATCGATCGACTTATGAATTTCGTGTTGACCCTACTGTGTCTGACGCAAGCAACATTCAGGGTCCAGTAATCATGCTTGAAGGACCCAGTATGCCTAATCATGCAAAGTTCGTCACTTCTAAACATAAAAGAGCTCTGACTTCACCCAAAATTTTTTGACTTACTCTCCATTTAAACAACTTGAAGTACTGAAAGTAAATGCCAGCACCCCGCGCCTGAGCTGTACCAAAGAGGTATCTAACAGAACTGGGTCTAAACAACTGCATGGCCTAACTTCATTGGCTCGAGACCAGAGTGATGAATTCATAAATACTTCCTCTGCTGGGCACGATCGGCTTCCTGACCCCGGGTCCAGCCTTTCTGCAGCAGCATCAACTCAGATTCATAACAAGATTTTGGTGGCCTCATCACTTGCAATGATCCCTTTTGTAAAACTATATGAATCATTAAATGAGGCCATACGTGATCAGGAGGCAATGCTGCAAAATCTGACTAAGAAAATGGACCAAATTGAAATCTTTAATGTCTTCCTACAAAATCAAATCAAAAGCGAAGTGGACCAGACTGCTTCTTGGCAGCAGCGGCTGTGCGACCTGGGCAGCTCGCCACCATTGTCAATCAAAGCCATCAAATGGATGCGAGACAACGCCAGAGTTTTGTCCAATGAAAATTCATGTAATCGCCAGGATAAAGGCTGACAGATGACCTCAATGTGGCCACTAGTCCGCCGTCTTCTAGTCAAAATCGTAAAATACTTTCAGAAGCTGTTCAATCTAACTTGCGTGACACAGCCTCTGCGACAACACCGTCACAACTTAACAAACGTAATTGCATCTCAAAGAAATCAGTAATGCCTGTTCAGACTGCAACGTATGACCTAAACCAAGCTCCAAGAAATCCTGAATCCACTTTACTGGCACCTGGCTGCCTTGCTTTTGGCCTAGTACTTGGTCGTGCTACGACCGGCACATAAAACTGTAATCAGGCTCCCAATGCACCCCTTGTTGAGTGAGCCATTCACTTCATTTGGCATTTTCTCAGGAGCTGCAAAATCAGTTCCAAGTACCATGAAAATTACCCCAAAGACATCCATCAAAGAAACTGTGGCTAAAGACACCATAATGCCAAAAATGACGAATAAAAGAAACAGGAAGCCTGGTCGCCCCAACGGAAAGAAATTTATCAGGAACTTGTCATCTCCGCCTAGAACTAACCTGTTCAATCGCCCCACCAAAGTGAAATCTCTGAATGCAATTACGGCTTCCAACAATGAATCAGCTTTGAATATCCTGAAGCAAAAGGCTAAACCAGCCAACAAGCACAGAAGAATAGTTTCTGAAGAGGAATCAGCCCTCTCTCCGTCTTCCTCCTCTGCGATTAACCTGTGTGACCTGTCAACTTATTCCCACCAGGACGACTCATCAAGAGAAAGGCTAGTAGCCGCAGATCATACTCTTCCTTCCACAGTTCCTCAAATTCCACTGAAGGGTCTGCTAAGCAATGCCGCAAATCGCCCTTAACAGTCGAGTATAGTCAAAGCCGCTAACAGAAACGATGAAGCGGACGTCAGAGCAGCATCTTTCTCAAGCGAATCAAAGCTAAATCCAAAATTTACATCAAATCAAGGAAATCAGCGGGTCCACTCCATAACGAGGGTACAGTCGACCAGAAGATCTGATCATTCATCTCAAATCTGGAAACTAAGGCTTCAAAACATTCAGGTCGACGACACTGAAGTCAACTTAAATCGCACTAATGTAATGAAGCTATTTAAATGTGTTCCCTCATTGCGTACCATTCACTCTGACGACATAAAGATCGTGGAGTACGCAACTGAAAAAACTTCTGATCAAGTCATACTACATATTGGGTCTGCTGTAGTATGCAACACGATTTTGAAGGCAACAGACGAATTACTCTTTTTTGGGTTCGACATTATGCTTGAAACGGTTTCTGAGAATCATCAACCTCTAACACACAGTCCAAAACCAGTACAAGGCCCTACTATCGAAGAAAGTGCGTCATCCTTGAGGAAAGCAATGTGTACTTCCCATCTCAAGCATCAAAAAGGTGCCCAGCAAGATATAAAGCACCACATCAAGGAATCAGCTGTTGAGAGACAACTTCAACCACAATAGCCATGACCGGAACTGCAGGAACGACCATGTGTAATTCTATCTTGGAGCACACGTAGATTTTTGCATTTATCCAATGACTTTGATGCCTCTATGGATAAGGTATTTGTCATCTGCCTACAAGAAACGTGGTTGCGCGAGGCCCCCACGAGGGACGGATTTAAAACTTTTAATAACCCAGCAGAAATAAATCTAACAGGGCATCCATACTCAGGCCTACTAACAATGATAAAAATATCTCAATGGTGGTCAGCGATGGAATCAGTTAATCCGAATCCTTTTGTACAAGGCACAATTATTTATACCAAGGACAAGGTCACGAATACACGCACATATTTATTGATCATAAATGGGTACTGGAACCCTGTGAAGATCAGCACCAAGTACTTACAACAATCTTTCAATCATATGCTGCAGCGACTTGAATTGCTCCTGGTTCGAACGAGATACCGCCTTTGGAAATTATAGGCGTATTCCAGACAATGCTGTTGTGGCTAGAGAAAAGATATGGTCTTCTGCAATGACAACCAGGAACTGCATGATGCTAAACGGCAATGTGAAAGGGGACTTGCCTTCGAAATCGACTTGGCACAGTGCAGAGAGTCAGAGCATACTTGATTATATCTGGGTGCATGGAACATGGTCGAAAAAGTAGTTGATCTGCAAGTTCTTCCAATGAAGAACAGCGACCACAATCTTTTGTGTTTGTGCTGTTTAATTGAATGGGCACCGTTTCCTCAGAGATACCATGGGTCACCAAAATGTGTGGCTTTAGAAAAAGTTGCTCTGCAGGGCGACACCTTCCAATCCCTTAAATTGGTAATGCACAACTGTTGAATCTTAGGTGAAACTTTTTTGTAGCCATCAAAGATACGATCCACAATGTCGCGCGTCAACTGTATGTGGACGGTAACAAAAGCCTAACCGTCACCAAAAACAGTATATTCTTTTCGACTATATACCATGGATCAGTTTCCATAAATTCTGGGGCAATCGGCTCTGCATTAATGGGTCAGAAATGTTATATCTGAGCAAACCGTACACAGGGCACAGACTACAAGCCCCTGCTAACTGACTTTATCATCCCTCTTGGCACATCACAAACAACAGGGCATGTTCATAAGCATTTGTATAGCAACGTTATCCAAGATGCAAAGAAAATATTAAAAAAGGACTTGCAACACTTGTAAAGATTTCTGCCAAAAGAAGCAGCAACAGAGGCCGTAAAATGCAGAAGACAACAGTACATCACTGGGCAAAATCGACCAAATCGAGCTGAATTAATGATGGCATTACTAGTGACAAAAAACACAAGTGATATTTGGCATAACTTGAACGCTGCTCATACAAACTGCTCTTCCATCATTCCGAACGAACTTGCAGGCGCCGTTTGGGAAAGGCATTTTGCCATAGTGTACATGAAACCTCAAACAGAACCAGTTGTAATGACCTTGTCTCATGGTGTGCCATGGGCAGTGAAAACGGGGCTCCCGGATAACGAAACGGCCATTCAAGGGTTGAAAAATGTACATGCAGCTGGCCCAGATTCAATCACGAATGTGATGCTGAAAAAACCTGTGACACTCTGGGCCATCTTTATTGAAAAGCTGTTTACTGAAATAGCAACAACAAAACGGCTTCCGGAGTCATGGTCAAAAGCTGTGGTTGTTCCAATATATAAGAAGGGCAATCGGGACGATCCCACGAACTATCGCCCTATTGCCCTCCTCGACACCATTGGCAAGATCTTTGGTTCCCTTCTCCGACAAAAACTGGCTCTTTGGGCACAATCTTCAAAGATCTTGGATGTTTGGCAAATGGGCTTGACCCACAGAGTCGGAGTTGAGGTAAACTTGTTGATCTTGAATGTCCTGAAGCTAGAAGCAATGAAAGTAAATGGGAAACTGTATCTTGCCTTTATTGACATGAAACAGGCTTTCGACAGCCTCAATCGTGGAAAGTTATGGTTGAAACTACTGGCCTGGAAGTGTCCTGTCGACATATTAGAACCAGTCATAGCACTCCATTTGAACACGTCTATACGTGTACGACTAAATAATAAGGGCGACCTTTCAGACTCAATAAAAACTGAGAAAGGTGTAAAACAAGGGTGCCCTCTTGCTGCTGAATTGTTTAAACTGTTCTTGTTAGATTTGCCATTATATCTCGAACAGGTTCATTGCTTCATTGCATCATCACCGAAGATTAATAAAGTTCAGGTGAAATGCATAATTTATGCGGATTATCTAGTCCTGATGGATCGCACCCAGATCGGATTACAGCGTTTACTATCCAAATTGCATGAGTATTTGGCTGTCAATGACCTCGAGATAAACATAACAAAAATAAAAATCTTGACAATTGCAGGGCCAGGCAACAAGAAAGACAAATCATTCAGGTGGTCGATTGCGAGTGAAACCCTAAGTGTTGTTGCTTCCAGTTTAACAACTCAATCTGCAAACATCTGTGGATTCTTGATTTACAAAACCGGATGACGAAGTTCGCCTTGCAAGGTGCCAAGATAAATAAAGATCATGGAAAATTCACTATAGCACCTGTACTGACCTTTTATTTGCAAATGGTTGATCCATCTATTGTATTTGGTGCAGAGGCTGGCTGGAACATTGAAGCTCTTACTTGGCAGACGCTCGAAGGGTGCTTTTGGTGCCGAGTGTTGAACCTGGCATGGTATATTTCCATGATCGCTCTAAGACATGAACTATCGCTCAACTCCTTGTATACCAGGGTCTTGTGGAAATCGTTTGCAGCACTACGTAAAATGTTCTTGTGTCTGTCAATTCCGGCATACCGGATCTTTGTAGATGGAAATGAGGGCTCCCAATCGGGCCTTCTACAATTATGGACTAGCCGGCTACACGAAATTCTGTCTGCTGCTGACATCAAGATAACTGACTTGCTACATCTTCCACAAATAGCAAATTAAAAATTAAAGACCTGGTGCTGGATAGTCAACCTAGAACAACGTGCAAATCTTCATTCTGCATTGAATCTGGGTGCAGATGGAAACAAATTGAACGCCCACCCAAGATTCTGCTCCACTGTCCATCACGCCACCATCCAATCAATTCCTAAGATTCAAAATGAACGCTTTGAAAAAAACTAAAGAAAATGTTTGGCGAAGACGTGATAAAGTTGTGAAAGACAATCTTTGTCGCCTTTGTGGGCAAGGAATATAATCATCCAAGCACTTAATAACTGGGTGTGAAGGCACCCGAAACCAACACACTTTACATCTTGGGAAATTTTCTCCATTAAATGATGATCTGGACGCTTGGTGGCTACAAGTAATCTCAAGCAATAACGTAAAACTTTCTTGTGAAGTGGTCGTCTACATGGACAACATCCTGGCGAATGAACTCACATGAAAACTGATTTAGACCGTTAAATGTGTGAAACTTATCTTCACTATGAATGTTGAGGGTTGCGGAACAACTGTCATTGTCAAGGGATGTAGGCCCCATCTTTGGTTGCTGTAACAGACTTAAACAGTTGATTGGTTGAATGTTTGAAACAAAACTTTAATTCTTATGTCTTAAACTGAAGTGTTTCAATAAATAAAAAATAAAATAAAAAAAGAAGAGAGATCAAGCAGGATGAGGACACAGGGGGTGTTAGAGTCAAGGTTGGAGAGCAGGTCTTCATGGATGTTCAGGAGAGCAGTTTCTGTTCTTCTGGCAGCTATGAAGCCAGACTGATGATCATGAAGACAACCAACAGATTCTGTGTGGAGATTAAGCTGGCAGATGGCCAGTTTCTCCAGGAACTTGCCCAGGAAGGGAGTGATGGAGACAGGGCGTCAATGTGGTCCTTTATGGTTTTGGAGGAACAGGGGTGCACCTGTTTTGACAAGACTTTCATAGATCAGACTTGTCTAGAAACATTGTCTGCGGTGAACAGGGGAAAGGCAGAGAAGGAGGGAGGAGAGGTGGCTGCAGAAGGGCCAGAAGAAGAGCAGGGAGTATCAGGAAGGAGGGGATAGGAGGAGAGTGAGGATAGGATGTCCTGAGTTTTAGAGATGAAGTGAGAGGCCAGTGCCGTGCAGAGGGCCTGGGAAGGGGCATGAGAGATAGAGACTGCGGCAGGATTGGCCAGTTCCTTGCAGATTTTAAACAGTTCAGCCGAGTTGTTAGGTGCTGCAGAGATGCAGGCTTGGATATGAGCTCTCTTCTTGGTGAGGAAAGAGAGCCGGTATTGCCTTTGGAGCAGGCGGCAGGCCAGTTTGTCAGAGGATGCACACGAAGCACGCCATTTCATCTCAGCCACCCTGCACTTGCGTTTGAGGGTGATGAGGTCAGAGTCGTACCAGGAGTTGCACTTTGCTTTGGGCTTCAGGCGGATTCTCATGACAGGGGCAAGGATATCAAGAGTATCAGCTATAGCAGAGTGGAGCGTGGAGAGGGCTGTGTCAGGGTTTGAGTCAGCCAAAGGGGGAGGGGGATGAGAAGGTGGTGGCGAAAGCCTCAACTGACACACGCTTCATGGGTTGGATGACCGAGAAGGTGGGTGGCAGTGATGTAAGTGGCTTGGCCTGAAGGGTAGGGAGGGTGAGATGGGAGGAGAGGAGAACGTGGTCACTCCAGGAGAGTGGAGTGGACAGAGGGACAGAAAGGGGAAGGTCTGAGGAGATCAGAACATCCAGAGTGTGCCCAGCAGAGTGAGTCGGGCCAGAGGGGAGAATAGTGGGAGAGAGAGAGTCACACAGGTCGCGAAAGAGTCCAGAGGGAGGACAAGAGGCATCCAGGTGGATGGTGAAGTCTCCAAGAAGGAGGAGTTGAGTGGTCGAGGCCAGGAGTGAGGAGCAGAGGTCCACCCACTTGGAGAGGAAGGAGGAGATCTGACCAGGTGGCCGATAGATAGTAGCCAAAGTAAGGGAATGGCTAGGGGAGAGAGAGAGTCTGCAGACGAGGCATTCAAAAGATGAGTAGGCCTGCATAGGAATGGCTGAGGCAGGAATCCACTCGGGTAAAATCAGGGCTACACCCCCTCTGGAGCGATTGGATCTGGGCGCGGAGAGGATCTTGTAACCGTCAGGGAGGAGTGTTTCAAAGCTTGTGACAGAGCTGGCTGTGAAACATGTCTTGGTGTACCGAGGACATTGAGGTCAAGTTCTTCCAGAAGGAAGCAGATGTCGGAAGAGTGTTTGACAGCTGAGCGAAAGTTGAGTGTGGCAATGTGGAGAAGGTTGCCATCCTTGAAGGACTCCCGGGGAAGGGTACAGATCAGAGGTACGCCCTGCAGAGGTGTAGAAGGAGCCCGAGAGGGTGCTGAGGGGGAAGGAGAAGGCAAGGTAGCTGTGCAGGAGGCTGCAGGGCGAGGCGAGGAAGTCACGGAGGTGGGATACTGGACAGCAGAAGAAAGGAAATTGATGAGGTGCGGGAAGCGCCTATCAAAGAGGTCAAGGTTGGCCTGAGGGCCTTGAACCAGGACGGTCCCATTTGTGTAAACATTAATGATGACCTTAGAGGAATGGAAGGAAGCCAGGGGGGCATCCCACTGGGTGCCACCATTAATGGGAGAAGAAAAGAAGAGAAAGGAGAGAGCATAGAGGCCATGTGAAGGGTCCATGGGTCTGGCGAAGGAACGACAAAGAGGATGTCGGTGAGAGTTTCCTTGGAGGAGGCACTGGTGAGATCTTAGCCTGTGGTATTTTTCTCACATAGTCCAAGTCTCTGGCCTATTTTTTGCATGACCCCTATATAAACGTCCTATTTTACATATGCGCTCGTTCTCAATTGTCTCTATTACCAGTTACCCTTTTTCCTTGGACCGTATGCTGAGCAGCCATTAGACTTGTGCCCCTGTCCTATTCCCATGCAGCCCAATGCGCAGACCTGTGCGTGTGTGTATATGCATATCAGGCTCTGACAGTCTGTTTTCACAGATGGACCTGGAGGAAGAGGTGAGGTACCTGGAGAAGCTTAAGATGACACCGCTGCAGAAAGCTTTGCTTGCGATCACCCGAACCCTGGTGAATGTGGTTATCCTGCTGCTGATGGCTGGAGCATTTTACAGTATCTTTCTGGTCACCACCATCTCCCAGGACCGCGTGCAGGTCAGCTTTCTCACACGCTGTCTATCTCTGTCACTCTCTTTCTCTCTCATGCCCAGACTGAGGGTTTCCCGTTCTCTCCTTTGACAGAGATTCTCATCAGAAGTGCGCTGGAGTGTGCTGACAGAATACCTTCCCCCTCTCATACTCAATCTATCGACCTTCCTGCTCCCAATAGCCTTTGCGGCACTGGTGCGGTTAGAGGGGTACACGCCGAACACAGAGGTCAACATAACACTCATGAGGTAAGAGCATCTGATTCAGGTGTGAGGGAGCACTGCAGGACAAGGTTGATCTTTTGTGGGGAAAACCCACAAACAAGGAAAGCAAGAGGCAATCCCACAAACAGGTTGGGAATCAAGGTGTGTGAATGAGGCACCCCCACAAGCAGGTGAGTCAATGAGGTGTGGGTGGAATGTGCCGCCTTAAACCCGCAGTAGCATTGAACCTGCTGTATATGTGGTCAATGTAAACTTGAGAAATTATTTTTTTAAAACAACCTCACCAAGAGGCCAGTTTTGGAAGCGAGGGACACGCCAGGTGTGGAAGTATTGCCGGCCTGAGGCACGATCAAGGTCGGACTGGGACAAGAAATAGGGCCGGACACCCAAAAAAAAAGTGGCCCACCCCTCGCCTAAATAAAAGTGGCCCTCAAACCATCATCCGTGAATCGCGTCAATTCAAAACTTTACATAGAATGCTAATTATAAAGGGTTCATGTGTCTGTTGCATATTATGTTTTTTATAAACGCTTGAGAAAGTGATAACATTCCTTTTGTTCTTTTTTTTAAAAAAAACAACATCATCACATAGCTAAATACTTATTTTGCAGAACCAGACTCAAGGCATTTCCACTAGTTGCCACCAGTAATGGAAACAGAGTTGCATTTAATAAGCACTACAGCCAAATGATGGCGCCAGAAAGTACTTGCCAGTTGCATTTATGCTCAAATAATACATCACAACACAACTCATAAAATAACATTCCCTGATTCATGTGATGTCGCTAGCATTCAACATCCTCTATAACTTCCATCTATTTACCAAATGCAACAACATTCCCCAAGAGATTACGGATAGAATCGGTAGATTCACAATTTTAGAGGTGCGCAGAAGCGGGAGGCGTATGAGCTAGCGTGCATGTTAGCATCCCCTTGTGTGCTTGTAATCTCATTTCAGCCAATCATGTACTCAATAGGATGCCGCCAGAAAGGGTTTATATTGCTGAATGCGATGAGATGTACTTCAATTCAATTTCCCTCAGTCATGTGCTTGTAACCTGTGCCTCCCCCAGCCGCACCATGCACTTAGTCTCACTCTATGCCGAGAATTGCTTAGAAGGAAGGCTGCACGGCTTCTCCTGCGGTGTCTCTGCCAGACCCTGGCAATAGGAGATTACACCAACAAGCATGCTGTACCTCCAAAAGGAAAGCTTTTAGCAATAAAGCACCATTTCAGCACCAGGCATGTTTACTTTTTCTTTACTTTCAGCGTTTTTGTATCTTTAAGAGTTAGCAGGTGTACGATAGTATTTGCCATAACACCTGTGTGGTTTTGATGGAGCCCATATATTTTTACTGTTCGATTTCCTATTCCGTCTAGGATCATGTTGTTATCCCTTCAAGTTGCCATTAGAATACCAATCAGGAATCCTGAGGCAAACATGGCAACAATGATGGACGGGAAACAGGCAAGGCAAGGGAGGAGCTTCGGCCCTATTTCTTGAAATGTTGTAACTGGTGCGTGCAAAATTAAAGATCCATGTCTTAATAACACAAGTACAGAGTACCTATGGCTGCATAGAAAGAATTGCCAATGGTGAGGTGATTTGGGAAAACCATGCCTCAGACTTGAAGCTGGTTGGTTGGGCTAGAAAACCATTGTCTGTTGTAATAACCCCATTCTAACAGAGGTGAAGGAGACCCTGACATTGTGGGGAATGGGGGCAGCAAGCACATCCTTGTGTGGGGGGGCTGTGCAGTGATTTTCATGATCAGAAGAAATCGATTTGATTGGTTAAGAGAACATTACATCATAGTTCCCAAACTGGTATCCCCAGTTGTATTGGGAAGGACTGGGCCATGCAGAGGGGTCCTTTTGACTTACTTTTCCTGTCCAAACTGCTGTAATTTTCATCATAGAGAGCCTGGAAACTGCCCCTGGGTGATAACGGTGCAAGGTATAACTCAACATAACATAACATAAGGTAAACTGGGGTCTCTCTTGTTGGGGTAACTTATCCGTGTTTGTGAGCACTGACAGAAAACACGGGAGTGTGTGTCCTTTTGGCCTTTCCCACTTCATTTGGCAACAAAACACTGCCTTAATTGGCACGACATGGGCCGCTGTGTCAGTCTCAGAAGAGATGCCAATGCATGGCTGAATGGGCATGGAGTCTGAACTCCCCACCGACTTACTGGGGCAGGTTTGAGGCACATGGATAGTTCTTTCCTCCATTGTATAGACCCAGTTCCTGCCCACGCGCTTGGGTCTGTATGAACACGTGATGCATAATTTAACATAGATACAGAACTCAGACTGGCAGCTGCCTGCTCAGGCACGGGCACAGGGGAGCGACTGGATGCCACGAGGAAGGCACACTGTCATACCAAAGCATTGAAAGACAGTATGGATCAGGAGTGACCAGGACAAGTCACGCTCCCTACATAGACTGAGATTAGAGGAGCATGATAGGAAAGCTTGGCTTAATGGCTCACAGTTCACGGTCACAGTCGCCCCTTCATGACAGTGGGTGTCCAGCTCCGGAGGCAGCCAGGAGCGGGCGATGACAGCGCGAAGCAAATTTGCAACAACTTGCAAATGTTCACGGGCCGCCGACCTTCCGGAGCCCAGGACTTCTCTCATGTTACTAGTTACCAATAGAATTCACTGGGAAGGAGCAGGCCGGGCTCAGGCAGCCCTGGCCCCACCCAGCCCTGCCGCTCCCAGTGTTTTGTAACACTGACTGCTGGCACAATGGTGTCAGAGGCAGTTGCCCGCCGGCCCGCTGCTTTCATCAAAGAAAGGTAATACTTTGGTGTTACCTTCCTCTGCATCCGCGGCGGGCCGCAAATGATCTCAAGATCTCAATGTTAGTTACATTATGTTGCTTAGGCTGGGCCCAGGCGTGAGCTTCAGGAACCAGCCCACAGGGCCTTGCCCACCTCATCATGATTGTGGCCCGCCCACGGGCCGAATGGACGACGTGCCAATCCGACCCTGGGCACGAGCCACCTCGTTGGCAGCCCAGGGCGCAAAGAGCTGTGAATACTGTTATTCCCCTCCCAAATATTGTGTTGATTTTTTTTTTTCGTATCTGACAGCCACGTACGGGGCGCTGTGCCCAAGGGAGGCGGCAAGAGCTCATGATTTATTCACACCTCACCCCTTCGAATTCATTTGAGCTTGTCCTGTGGTCTGGGCTCCGCTGCCAGACATTCTCAGCCTGTGATGGAGGCGTAATTAAATGCAAAGAAACTGTGTGTCACCACAAAAGCGCAGAACAAGATTTTACAAGAGCAGGCATCTTTTACTGTCAAATTTAGAGCCGTCATTCACCTCTGGTGGAATTGGGTAGTATGTATTGTTTCATTTATAGTATCTAAATCCTACCTTTTTACTGTACTGCCTTTCGGAGATCCACTGTCTCCTCTAAAATTGATCCATGCTTGATTAGCCTAAGTTTTTTTCTGTGATAACTGCTTTTGTTTAGTCCGGTTTCTTTATGAACCAACGTTCTGGTGGGTGGGTCTCTGAAAGATAACACAATCGATACGCTGTATTCTGCAGAGTTATGCCAAACATTTCTACACAATGCATAATCAATATTTGAGGGGGGAACGCATGAAAAGTTCACTTGATATGAATATTTTTGCCAATTCATGTTTGTGTCAAATTGTTGTAGGCGCAAGTGAACAACTTTGAACCTGGGAAGCAGGATTCCACACATTCCCAAAATGTTGTGATCCTGGGCATATCAACCTTCTCTTTGTACGTCAGTCCACTTGTGACAGAACAAACAAGTGACCACCGTAAGATGTGCTGCATAAATGGTAAATCAGCATTGGCTATGCCAATATGTTATATTTAAGGATGCCTGGAGGCAGCGTGTAGGTTCATCCAAGTGCCATTTATTAAGTTTACATAGACATTCTAGAGGGGCTGGACGCCAAAGGGGACCAGTTCCCCAGGGGAGATCCTCAACCTCATCCACCACCCAGGCAGGCTGGTACCAACTGCCTCAGAAAGAACCTACATTCCCTCACAAACAGGAACCTTCTCTCGCTGACATCACTCACTCAGGGGACACTGGGATGGCACTGAGATGAAGATATAATACATCTCCCTTCCTATATGGGAAAAGCCACACCCATGTAAATGCACTCACATACTTGCAGCCAAGGAACTCCAATGTAGTACACACAAGCCTGAAAGCCATACTACAATACAAGCATTCTGGAGAATCAATGCACCTTCGGTCCAGGGCTCTCACCCCTGGGCCTTGATTCTGACACAATCAAGTGCTGACCCGCCATACACACATGGCTAGATACTTCCACTGTAGTATCCCTCTGAAATAAGCAGAACACCTCCCACCTCGGTACGCCAACCCCTGGTCTCGAGGCTGCCACCCTCGAGCACTGACCCAACTGTCGGAGAAGAGAGCCTCCACTCAATATCCGACTGGTAGCTACGGAGTGGAAGTAATTTACGAGGCACCAGGGACCAATCATTCTTTCACTCAGGTTGAAAATCTGAGGAATATAAACAGAGACATACAGACACACCTCAAACATACCATTCACACCTCACACACCTCCCCTTAATAATCAGAAAAATAATGGGGCGCACCAAAAGTACAGGCAAGATCAATGATAACCACACATCCAATACGCTGCTAAAACCAAACTACACTCTATGCTAAACCATTGGCCAGGTAACTCAGACCACACTCAAAAAGTCTCCATAGTGACCTTATTGCATAACTACAAACTAGGATATAGCCACCTTATACTGATACTATCCCTTAGCCAGTCACCACAGCATGAAACTATCAAACGTCTCCACTTATGAAGACTGTACACTAACATCCAAAACGCCACTGACAGTCTACCAAAAATGTCACTAACTTCTGGTCACTGTGGTATAACACGGGGAGGAAGAGCAGAAATAATAGTTGGGAAAAAAATCGATGGGGCAACAACCACACACCAGACCATTAGCCACAAAAGGCTAAACACAGGTAGGTAATACAGAGATGGTTGATTCCAACACTAATTTGGCCCTTCACTGCCAGTAGGTCTGTTTTGCTTTACAAACATTGATGGATTGATTGATATTTTATATCTATCGCGCTCGTACACAAGTGGTTCAGAGCGCGACAGGGCAAGGGAGGGGAACAGGGAAGAACAAAACAGCGATCTTACTAGGCCCAGTGACATTGAGAACGCGCAAGTGCATGGGAGAGGGGGGAGGGGAAAAGTGCATGGAAGGGGGAGAGGTGGAAAGTGCGAAGCAGAGGAGAAACAGATAAATAACAACAAATAAATAATAAAGGCAACAAACAGTGGTAATGCAGCCAGCAATGTGCAAGTGCTAGGTTTAAGGCAGCAGACAGGGTAGGTCTGATAAGTGCAGGAAGAAAAAGGGGGGCTGTATGGGTACAGATACAGACCCCAGTGCAAGGGGTGGCTCGGAGGCAGTGCGGGAGGGTGGCAGAATGAGCAGGTACCTGGGCCCAAAAAACAGAGGGTGGCCAGGTGCACGGTGCCAAGAGAGAACAGATCAGCAGGGGAGAGGGGGAGCGAAGGCAGAAGAAAAGAGGAAGGTCTTGAGGTGCTTCCGGAACCGGAAATGGTTCTCCTCAAGTTTTAGAGTGGCAGGGAGGCTGTTCCAGTGGGAGGCCCCAGCGAAGACAGAGATCTACCCCCAGCTCGTTTCTTAGAAAAGCGACTGACCCTGAGTGAGTTGGAGGTAGAGGAGCGAAGAGCTAAAGAGAGGGGAGGTATTTGCGGAGCGGTAGCTGAAGGTATTTTGGACCCAGGCCCCAGAAAGCCCTGTGGACAATGCAGAGGGTTTTGAATTTAATCCTTGCATCCACTGGGAGCCAGTGGAGAGATTTGTGTTCTGGATTAGTTGCAGATGGCGGAGAGTAGAGGCAGGTATATTTAGAAAGAGGCTGTTACAATAGTCCAGGCTAGAGAGAACCAGAGCTTGAGATACCATGAGCTTCTGGGGGAAGGAGAGGAAAGGCAGAGTACTTCTGAGGAGGTGCAGTCGGAAATTTGACTTTTTAGAGACCTCAGAGATGTGGGCGGAGAAGGAAAGGGTGGAGTCAAAGATGACCCCGAGGTTCTTAGCCTCGCAGGTGGGGGTAGGAGGAGGGCCAAGGGAGGCCGGCCAGAGAGTGAGGGGAAAGGATGGTGAAGGTGTGCCGATGAGGAGGATCTCCGTCTTGCTGGCATTCAGACAAAGATCATTGGCGGCACACCAATCTTGAATGGCAGTTAGGCAATCAGAGATGAGGTGGCAGAGGGCAGCTTGAAAATGAGTTGAGTGTCGTCAGCGTAGCACTGGAAATTTGAGCAGAAAATGGCAATGCAGTGGGCGAAAGTTGCCAGGTATTGGTTGAAAAGCCAGGGCGAGAGGTTAGACCCCTGGGGAACACCACAGGTAGAGAGGAAGATAGATGAAAGGAAGGACCCAAGTTGGACCTGGGAGGGTCGATCTGAGAGGAAAGAGGTCAGCCAGGCCAGAGCCTGATCAGTGATACCCAGGTTTTCATGGAGACGGTTGAGCAGGATGGTATGGTTGACCGTGTCGAAGGCAGAAGAGACATCGAGGAGGATGAGGACAGATGGAATGTTAGAGTCAAGGTTGGTGAGCAGATCTTCATGGATGTTTAGGAGAGCAGTTTCCGTGCTTCTGGCAGCTCTGAAGCCAGACTGGTGGTCATGGAGACAGCCAACAGAATTGGAATGAAGGTTAAGCTGAGAGATGGTCAACTTTTCCAGGAGTTTGCCAAGAAAGGGAGTAATGGAAATTGGGCGATAGTTAGCTGGACAAGAAGGATCAGCTGTGGGTTTCTTGAGAAGAGGATGCACAAAGGAGTGCTTCAGAGGGAAGGGGAAGGATCCAGAGGCAAAGGAGTGGTTGCAAAAATCAGCAAGGGCGGAGCGAGGGTGTCAATGTGGTCCTTGATGGTTTTAGAGGAACAGGGATGAACCTGTTTTGAAGAGGCTTTCATAGATCGGACTTGTGTAGCAACCTCGTCAGGGGTGAAAAGAGGAAAGAACGAGAAGGATGGTGAGAGGGTGGCTAAAGGAGGGTCAGCAAGCACAAATGGAGAGGGAAGAGGAGGAGTGTGGGTGGAGAGGGTGGACAGGATGTCCTGGTTTTTTTTAATGAAGTGAGAGGCAAGGGCATTGCAAAGAGCCTGGGAGGCAACAGGAGGGGTAGAGACTGCAGCAGGGTTGGCTAGCTCCTTGCAGATTTTAAAGAGTTCAGCCGAGTTGTTAGATGCCGCAGAGACACGAGCTTGAATGTGGACTCTCTTCTTGGTGAGGACAGAGATTCGGTATTGCCTTTGTAGCAGGCGACAGGCCAGTTTGTCAGAGGATGAACAGGAAGTCCTCCATTTCCTCTCAGCTGCCCTACACTTACGTTTAAGTGTAGCTAGGTCAGAGTCATACCAGGAATTGCACTTGGCTTTGGACTTCAAACGGATCCTCATGACAGGGGCAAGAGCATCAAGCGTATCAGAAATTGAAGAGTAGAGCAGAGACAAGGCTGTATCATGATGAGAGACAGCCAAAAGTTGAGGGGGGGAGAGAAAGTGGCGGCAAAAGCCTCAACTGACACACGCTTCATGGGCCAGATGTCCGAGAAGGTAGGTGGCAGTGTTGGGGTAGGCTTGGCTTGGGGGGAAGAGAGGGAGAGATGAGATGAGAGGAGGGAGTGATTGCTCCAGGAGAGGGGTGGTCAGAGGGATGGAGAGGGGGAGGTCAGAGGCGATCAAGACATCGAGTGTGTGCCCTGCAGAGTGAGTCGGGCCAGAGGGGAGGATGGACAGGGAGAGGGAGTCGCAGAGGTCACAGAACAGTACAGAGGAGGAGCAAGGAGAGTCTAAATGTATATTTAGGTCACCGAGGAGGAGGAGTTGAGTGGTAGAGGCCAGGAGGGAGGAGGAGAGGTCTGCCCACTCAGAGAGAAATGAGGTGATTTGTCCAGGAGGCCAGTAGATGGTAACCACAGTAAGAGAATGGGTAGGTGAGAGAGAAAGCCTACATACAAGGCATTCAAAAGAGAAGTAGGTCTGAGTGGGAATGATAGAGGCAGGAATCCACTCAGGAAAGATCAGGGCTACCCCCCCACTGGACTGGGAGGATCTGGGTGCTGAGAGGATCTTGTAGCCATCAGGGAGGAGAGTGTCAAAGCTCGTGACTGAGCTGGCCGTGAACCATGTCTCAGTAAGACCAAGGACATCAAGGTCTAGTTCTTCAAGCAGGTGGCAGATGTCAGAGGAGTGTTTGACGGCAGAGCGAGAGTTGAGAGTGGCAATATGAAGAAGGTTGCCAGCCTTAAAGACCTTCTGGGGAGGGGTACATATCAGAGGTACGCCCTGTGGAGGAGAAAGAGCCCTCGGAGGGGCAGAGGAGGAGGAGGAGAGCGAGGGCAAGGTAGCCAAGGGGGGAGAGGAGGGGACAGCAGGAGATGAAAGGAAATTGATGAGGCGAGGGAAGCGCCTATCAAAGAGGAGGAGATTGGCCTGAGGGCCTTGAACCATGACAGTGCCATTTAGGTAGACATTAATGATGACTTTAGAGGAGTCGAAGGAAGCCATGAGAACTTCCCAGTGAGTGCCACCATTAATGGGAGAGGAGGAGATAGGGCAGAGCACAGAGACCATATGAGGAGTCATAGATCTGGCGAAGGAACGACAAAGAGGATGTCGATAAGGGTCTGTCTGGCGGAAGCTTTGGAGTTGGTGTCGGCGATAGGAAGACCAGGATTAGAGGCCAAGATATCCTTTTTGAACTTCTTCCTACCAGACTTAGTGAGAAGGGAAGGATAGTCAATGAAGAAGCAGTTGGAGAAGATAGGAGAAACAGAAAGCGCCATTGGGGTGGAAGTAAGGAGAGGATGGAGATACTGGGGGGGCTAAGGCAGGTAGGTGTGAGACAAAAGAGAGTGGTGAGGTCACTGGGCTGGCAAGTTACAGAGAAGAAACAGTATACAAGCAAAATACAGAGAATTTCACAATGGGCAGCAAGATATGACTTTGTAGCACAAAGCAAAAACAGCAAGATTTGACTTTTTAGCACAAAGCATAAACAGCAAGATTTGACTTTTTGGTACAAAGCAAAAACAGCAAGATTTGACTTTTTAGCACAAAGCAAAAACAACAAGATTTGACTTTTTAGTACAAAGCAAAAACAGCATGATTTCACTTTTTCAATCTTGGAATCGGATGTTAGCAAAGGGTTTTAGGAAGCACTGCGCAGCAGGATGACAACATGGGAGCAACAAGCAGAAAGAACATTGATATTCAAAGGCAGTAGAAGTGAGTCCATAAGGAGGGAACTAACCCATAGTTCTGGAGGTGGCAAAGTCAAGGCAGTCTGGATTTCTTAGAGGAGTGAGGTGGCAGCATCATTGTGGTGAAGATGCAGGGAGGACCCCAATTACCGTGCCGGAGGCGGACAGGGAGCAGACAGGGGCCTTGGAAGTGGGCCTTTGCTGATAGGGCCGGCTGAAGCCTGCCGGTCCCTGATTGCATGGAAGAAAACACTCAGCAACCAATGGGAGTGCAGCACAGGGAGAGGTGATTCAGCACAGCCTGCCTACACAACAAAGAAAACTACGGTGGCCATCTTGGAAGGGCCAAAAGCAGTCAAATAAGCAGCAATAGTAGGACAAAACTAGTGCTTTCAAAATAGCAACGCAGCTCCAGGTATTAAAAAGCTCAAAAAATGGCTGCACGATGAAAATGGCAACTACAACAGTCCTTTCCAACAATATTATGCAAATTTCCTCTATTTTTCTTTTTCTTCTTTTTTTCAAATTTCGATTTTTCAGGTTCAATAATTCCCCAGGAGGTGCAGTAATGCACAGAAAGTGCACCTACCTAATGGAATGGTCAGCAGCCAGGCACAAACTCCACGTGTGCAGGAGAACAACAGATGGCCAGGAGGGTGGAAACAGGACCTCACTACCAGTGAGAAGCAGATGAAAGCATGTGTGAAAACCTCAGAATCACCCACCCTATTTTACGAAATGAAAGTTCTTGGATTCAGGAAGGCAAAGATGCACACTTAGACCATTAGTTAGAAGATAATCAGCTCTTTACAGGCCCTTTATTCATACTTCATAAGCATACATAGATCAATAGAATACAAGCAACGTGTTACACATAGATACATAGATAGACAAATACATCACTGTTAGTGCAGCTGTAGAGAATATCTTCATCTCGCCCGAAGCCACACCACCAAGTCCCAAGGCAGGTAGGCAGATAGCTCACATCAACTAACGGGTCTGGATCGGAGCGTCCTCCCTCTCAGCAAGACTTTTCCTTCACGGTATTCCAACTGCCATAGTGGATTCTACTGCTCCTCTTATTTGGTGAGAGTCCCCGCCTTCCATAGGTTACCGACTGCCCCCGGTCTGAGTGACAGACAATAAGCATTGGAGGCCCTCTTAGAGTGGAAAAATCTAGACAGTGGAAAAACCCAATGCAATGCTCTCATGCTCTCGTTCCCAGCGTCCCTTATAAGCGCACCTGCACATCTCTGCCTCCTCTCATGACTTGTCCTTGAACGAGCAATGCAAAACTATCCTACGCAGTGAGCTCCTCTACTTCACACTAAAATATCACAGACGCTGCAGAAATCATGTCTGCCTTCTAACCGATTTCCCAGGAAATGTAGACTTTCATTGCCGTCTGGAATTGAATGTCAAAATGGCCACGCACCACTGCCATTTTTAGCTCATTTTCATTCACGCACTGCAATCCACCCTTTGGACATTTAGCTTAAATATTCCAATGAAACAAATGACGGTTTCAGAAACCTATGAAACATCCTTAATAAATTGGGAATACATGAAATACAACAACAACAAATAACCAAAATCAAAATAATCATAAAAATACAAACAAAAACATAACGCAATGCATCAGGAATCCATGAAAATAATTGATCCCACCAGCACCCGCTCTGATCTTGAGTGATTCGAGAAATCAGGTCATTCAAATTGCTAATATGTTTCTTAATAGAACAGGAATGATCACTTAAATCAAAACAGCACATTCCTTCCACAGCATTGCATCCCAAACTATGCTTCAAAAGCAAATAATCAACAACATCTCTGTTTTGCAAAATAACCTTTTTGAAATTCCTGCTTTCTAAAAGCAATTCTGTTAAAGCTTGAGAGGTCTCATTAAGCCCCTTAACAGCCAAACATGCCAGTTTAATCAAGAATTTATAAGCACCAACAGCCAAACCCCATACAACCCCCAAAGAAAATGCAAGCACTAAAACCTCAGGCTCAGACAACAAACATACATTAGAATCACAGTCTGGTGAAAGGCCAACATGACCAACAGAATAATGTTTCTGCGATGAGTCGCAGGCTTTAAAGGAAACATCAACAGACCAGGCCGCTTTAAGGCACAAGGTCCACCAGAAACGTTCGCCGGAATGTATGTATAAGTAATGCTCCCACTGGAAAAAAGCCAATCTGTCGGAGGTTTCACATGTCGAAGATGGCTGGCAGCAATTAAAGTAAAATTACACATCTAATTCGAAACATCAGTACATGCGCCGCATGATCAAGCACATAATTGCTTTTCAAAGTCAGTTCTACTCTTCTCATTAGTTGAGTTCAATTGCTGGCATTTGCCAATGTACTGAGGATTACAAGTCATGTAATGGCATACATCAGCTGGAGCAACGTCAAAAGTGATGATTCGCGTCATATTTCTCCACTTGCGATCAGTTTCATGACAGAATTCACAGTACTCATAAACAGAGAAAAATAATTCCTCACATCTGAGTCCTCCACCAAGGAAACACTATGCAGCATTCCAAAAATGTATTGTAGCACATGGAGCAGCGTCGGCATGGCCACAAGACAAATGGATATCAGATTTGAAGCATCATGAACATCAGCCAAGCAAAAGTGTGAAATGTTCAACACACGACGGGCAAGAAAAGCCCACATGTTCTCAGATTGCGTGACCATAGAAGAATAACCTTGTCGCAGAAAATAAACAGGTATCACGGAGCAAGGCAAAGCATCAGGTCTATGTCCACAACGTCTCCTCGAATGATTTCGGTAACACGCTGACGCTCTGGTCTCGAGCAACGTTGTAACATCACAGCCGCTTGTCATCATCTGGATCGTCGGAGTTGGTCGAACAAAGGAGACACTTGCATGTCCTTGAACCATCCTGAACGACTCCACACAGACTCACAAATACACCAACCGCACACAGGGTCTGGACATTTTATTTTCAGAAAAAACAAGATATCAGCGTTGTACATCACTCACGCAAATAACATTTGTCAGTAGAAATATGACTCGATTTTCTCTTCACTGGTTCCATGACTAGAATTACCTGATCCTGCTGCAATTACATCTGCCGGAACCGGTGGGCCATTAGGTTTCTCGACCCAAATCTTTGCCCCCGTACCATTTTGTCTGATGAGCCAAAACCTCTGTGCCCACGTGTAGTTACCACAGTTGGTGGCTCTCCTTTTTTCACCATTGACAATTTCACAGGTATAATGATCAATTGGGCTATTCTATCACCTTTGTGAATCGGCGAAATTTTCTCACCGCTATTGATCAAAATCACCTCCATTTCATCTTGATAGTCTTTATCCACAATGCCTCCCAGCACCTGGATCCCCTTTAATGCCAATCCAGATCTAGGGGCAATCAATCCCATATGCTCTGATGGAATTCGCTTCGCACTTCAATTCCTGTGTCAATAACACCAAATCCCTCCAGGTGCAAGTCTAATTCCTTCATTAGCATGCAAATCTACCCCTGCTGACTCTGGTGTTGCTCGATAAGGAGCTAGAGCCCCAGGCAATATTTCCCAGTACAACAAAGTGTCAACTGCCATATTCGGTTTCATTTGCAAAGCTGCCGTTAGCATGCGCATCAATGGTGTTTCACTGTTGGCAATCAGTCTGTTATTCAACACTTGCACCACATCAGAAATGCGCTCATGCCAGCCTTTCAGGTTACCTTCACCAGTCTTTCGCAACTGTTCTTTCAACAAACCATTCATTCTTTCAATCAACCCCGAAGCTGTGAATGATAAGGGACGTGAAATATCCACACAACGCCTATTCCTGACAATATTCTTGAATCAATTTCCTTTGAAATGTGACCCATTGTCGCTCTGAATTTCCAAAGGTACAGCATAGTACACTGCCACTTGATCTAACAAGTAATGGTGTTCAGTTACCTTGCTCTTATGCATGGCAACACCATCAAGAATCCTGAATACGTGTCCACAACAGGACACGCATACTGCCAACCCTTACTGATTGGCAATGGATCAATGTAATCGATCTGCCAAATTTGTCCTGGTAATTTCCCTTGCTTCAATGTGCCCTGAAACACATGTTCATCTTGATCTATGTCTCTGATGCTGACACACTGGACATTGCAAAATCACTGTTTTCACTATCTGTAAAGGAACATTGATTCCTCTATCTTGTGCCCATCTGATAGTAGCCTTTTCTCCAAGATGTCCGCTCTTCTGGTGTGACCACTTTGCAAGCCCTTCCAGATCATCTTCCTCAGCCCTCGCGTCCACAGATGAAATCTTGGCATGTTCATCTGCAACAGAAGTGAACCAAGGTTCTAATGAGTCGGTCAAACAATGCGTATCCACATGATACACAATTACTTTACTGTGCACCAACATTTCTACAATATCCTGCCACAGTTCCTTTCCCCACAATTGTTTTGCATGAATCTTCCACTCATTATTCTGCCATGTTGGCAGCCAAACAGTCTGTGTACTCATGACATTGACCAGGCGCTTCTAGCATTAATGCCTGCCAAATGGCATACAGTTCTGCAGACTGACTGCTCTTAAAATTAGTCTGCTATCGGCATTGTGAAAAATGCATTCACCAAATCTATTACCGCATACCAAGTTCTATCAAACTTCTGTACATTCTTGATTAGAGTAAGGGCATCTGGGACTGCGGTATTAATGGAGAAGTGTACTTATTCAACTCACGATACTCCACAGTCATTCTGTAACTTCCATCTGGTTTTTTAACCGGCCAGACCGGATTGTGACCCTAAGTGAGAAAGGCATCCCTTAAAATGTCACAACCTTAAATGGATCCAAAAGTACTAAAAAACTAAAAGGGTGTTTACACCCAGGACGTTCTACAAACTATAAGAATTCAATTCTCAAATAAAATTATAGAAAGCCACAAAAGAGGCTCGCTATGCAATAAAGGCTGTACTCTAAGCTTTCTCCACACACCAAATCCATGCGTAAACACTCAGCGAATTAGAGCACAAACCAGTGAAAGCAAGCCCCTGAATGGTCACAGCAGAGAAAATACAACCCGCCAGGGAAAAAAGCCCAAGTCGATCTTGTAACGATAACAAGTTTAATCACATGCGCAGATGAGAGCACCAGCAACGAACTCTGCTGCTAAGAACGTTCTGCCAAAGAGAGGTACAAGCAGAAACTTTTAAAGCAAAACATCGTCATAAGTGATGCAATCATACACGGATGGGAGGATAGCTCTGTGGCAACCCGCGGGTCTTGGAAGCAAGACCACGCTCAACAAACAGAGGTTCGAATCCCGCACCCGCGCTTGGAAGGAAAAATAATCAATAAAAAAAAGAGCGTGTTATAAATAACCTGCCCTTCCACAATCAAACTAGCGCCTAGATACCTACGGGTTATGTGTGCTGTAAATAAATGCTTAAAAAAAATACAGTGACAACTTACGCGGCTGATTGGATAGACCCTATGCAGGTGCTGCCTTTATCCATATGAGATGGCAGTTTATTGGTCCCAGTCCAGTCTGTCCATCTTCCATCAGGTGGGTGCTGCAGGGCTCATCTTCTTCTCACGTCAAACGTCAGACAACAAATAATTATACTCCTACTATACAGCTTGTTTATCATTCATACCGTGCCCTTGGCAGACCTTAAGTGGGCACACAGGAGGTTCCAGGGCACTCTTACCTTTGCTCACACATTTCACTCACTCCCTCCACACAATCCGGCTCCAAGGTCTCCGCCCTCGTTGCGATAATGTATCCCTATCAGCACCTCGCAATACAAATCACATGGTTGTTGCTTCAACGGCACACCCTGTCCATCCTCTTTGAACATTTCAGGACTTGTTACTTTGGGGTTGGTGGTCAGAGGGCTCCTGGTGTCATAAAATTCGGGGATCTTAGGGTTCAGTCAGTTATATGGGCAATAACTCATGGTCTCTCGGGAATGGGCCGAGTCATGCTTTGGCCAAAGTGAGATAACATGCACACTAGACGCTGGCCTCTGATTGCAGCCTTGTAGGGCGCATTCCTTTTGGGTGAAAGACACATCTTTGCAACACTTTCAAGAACAATGAATAAACAGTGCAGCGGGTGGGGGTGCAAACTGTCCTCATGGGTACTCAGGTATGACTGGAGATTTCTGTAACCTTGTGGATTGCGGACTAGTACATGTAATGCCACCTTTACAGCGCAAGCCTTTTCTTCTACCTAAGATTGTTAATATGTACGCGAAATAGGGATGCCGCCTGCACCTTGGGCCACACCATATGACTACACTCATAATTAATTATATTAGCATGTCGTCCTGCTAAGCGGGAAGGCATCCCTTTCACTGACCCCCCTCCCCCCCCGCCTCCTGGCTCATGTTAATGTTAATGTTAAAGGATATTTGTAACGCGCACTATCACCACCGGAGTGGTCCACTGGCGCTCTGGCAGATCTGAAAAGGGAAGAGTGCAAGGGTGAGTTTGTGGGAAAGAGCGGGATAATTGCAAGCAACAAGTGATGTGCTGTTGGCAGCTTCAGTTCGGTCAACACCGTTCGCTGAGCTTGGGGGTGCTTTCCGGTCAGTAGCCGCTGTGTGCTGTTGTGCGAAGCTATGTGTGCTTTGTTTTGTTGTTGCTGTGTAGTGAAGTTTGTGCGGTTTGTTGTGGTTTAGGGTTATGGTTGTGTTGGTATGCAGAGGGATGGAATTGTTAGTGGGTTGGTTATTAGCCTCGCTATCTAGAAGTGATATGTGCTAAATTTCCACATTCTTTCTTAGATGTGGCACGTGAATATCTCTGCATTTCTATCTAGATCCGGCACTGGCTAATATTCCCAATCCTGTCTATATATGACACACGCCAATATTCACAATTATATCCAAATGTGCCACTGGCCCACCATCAAAATCCTATCTATATGCGAAGCAAGCTAGCATTCACAATTCTATCTAAATGCGGCATTGGTAATATTCCCAATGCAGTCTAGATGTGGAAATGGCTAATATTCACTATTCTATCTAGATGTGGCACTGGTCGACATTCACAATCCTGTCTAGATGTGACGCAGGCTAATGTTCAAAATTCTATCTAAGTGTGGCACTTGCTTACATTCACAATTCTATTTAAGTGTGGCACTTGCTAACATTCGCAATCCTATCTTGATGCACTGCAGGCTAATGTTCACAATTCTAGCTAAACGTGCTTATATTCACAGTTCTAAGTGTGGCACTTGCTAACCTTCACAATCCTATTTAGATGCAGCACAGGCCAATGTTCACAATTCTATCTAAGTGTGGCACTTGCTTACCTTTACCATACTATCTAGATGTGACGCAGGCTAATGGTCACAATTCTGTCTAAGTGTGGGAATTTGCTAATATTCACAGTTCTAAGTGTGGCACTTGCTGACATTCACAGTTCTAGGTGTGGCACTTGCTAACATGCACTATTCTATCTAAGTGTGGCACTTGCTAACCTTCACAATCCTATCTAGATACGAAGCAGGCTAATGTTCACAAGTCTATCTAAATGTGGCATGTGCTAATATGCATAGTTCTAAGTGTGCCACTTGCTAACCTTCACAATCCAATCTAGATGTTAAGCAGGCTCATGTTCAAAATTCTATCTAAATGTGGCATATGCTAATATTCACAATTCTAAGTGTGGCACTTGCTAACATGCACAATTCTATCTAAGTGTGGCATTTGCTAACCTTCACAATCCTATCTAGATGCGATGCAGGCTAAAGTCCACAATTCTATCTAGGTGAAGCACTTGCTAACCTTCACAATCTTATCTAGATGCGATGCAGGGTAATGTTCACAATTCTAAGTGTGGCACTTGCTAACATTCACAGTGCTAAGTGTGGTACTTGCTGATATTCTCAGTTCTAAGTGTGGCACTTGGTAACATTCCCAATCCTATCTAAGTTTGGCACATGCTAACATTCACAGTTGTAAGTGTGGTACTTGCTAACAGTCACAGTTCTAAGTGTGGCACTTGCTGATATTCACAGTTCTAAGAGTGGTACTTGCTAACATTCAGAATTCTATCTAAGTCTGGCACTTGCTAACATTCACAATCCTATCTAAGTGTGGAACTTGTTAACATTCACAGTTCTAAGTGTGGCACTTGCTAATATTCTCAATCCTATCTAAGTATGGCACTTGCTAACATTCACAGTTCTAAGTGTGGCACTTGATCACATTCACAGTTCTAAGTGTGGCACTTGCTGATATTCACAGTTCTAAGTGTGGTACTTGCTAACATTCACAATCCTATCTAAGTGTGGCACTTTCTAATATTCACAGTTCTAAGTGTGGCACTTGCAAACATTCACAATCCTAAGTCTGGCACTTGATAACATTCACAGTTCTAAGCGTGGCACTTGCTAACATTCACAATCCTATCTAAGCGTGGCACTTGCTAACATTCACAATCCTATCTAAGTGTGGCACTTGCTAACATTCACAGTTCTAAGAGTGGCACTTGCTAACATTCACAATCCTATCTAAGTGTGGCACTTGCTAACATTCACAATTCTAAGTGTGGCACTTGCTGATATTCACAGTTCTAAGTGTGGCACTTGCTAACATTCACAATTCTAAGTGTGGCACTTGCTGATATTCACAGTTCTAAGTGTGGCACTTGCTAACATTCACAATTCTTTCTAAGTGTGGCATTTGCTAACCTTCACAATCCTATCTAGATGCGATGCAGGCTAATGTCCACAATTCTATCTAAGTGTAGCACTTGCTAACCTTCACAATCTTATCTAGATGCGATGCAGGCTAATGTTCACAATTCTATCTAAGTGTGGCAGTTGTTAACATTCACAGTTCTAAGTGTGGTCCTTGCTGATATTCTCAGTTCTAAGTGTGGTACTTGCTAACATTCACAATCCTATCTAAGTGTGGCACTTGCTAACATTCCCAATCCTATCTAAGTGTGGCACTTGGGCACTTGCTAACATCCACACGTCTAAGTATGGCACTTGCTAACATTCACAGTTCTAAGTGTTGCACTTGCTAACCTTCACAATCCTATCTAGATGCGACGCAGGCTAATGTTCACAATCCTATCTAAGTGTGGCACTTGCTAACATTCACAGTTCTAAGTGTGGCACTTGCTGATATTCACAGTTCTAAGTGTGGTACTTGCTAACATTCACAATCCTATCTAAGTGTGGCACTTGGTAATATTCACAATCCTATCTTAGTGTGGCGCTTGCTAAAGTTCACAGTTCTAAGTGTGGAACTTGCTAACATTCACAGTTCTAAGTGTGGCACTTGCTAACATTCTAAGTGTGACACTTGCTAACATTCACAATCCTATCTAAGTGTGGCACTTGCTAACATTCACAGTTCCATGTGTGGCACTTGCTAACATTCACAGTTCTAAGTGTGGTACTTGCTAACATTCACAATTCTATCTAAGTCTGGCACTTGCTAACATTCACAGTTCTAAGTGTGGCACTTGCTGATATTCACAGTTCTAAGTGTGGCACTTGCTAACATTCACAGTTCTAACTGTGGCACTTGCTGACATTCACAGTTCTAAGTGTGGCACTTGCTAACATTCACAGTTCTAAGTGTGGCACTTGCTAACATTCACAATTCTTTCTAAGTGTGGCACTTGCTAACATTCACAATCCTATCTAAGCATGGTACTTGCTAACATTCACAGTTCTAAGTGTGGCACTTGCTGACATTCACTGTTCTAAGTGTGGCACTTGCTAACATTCACAAGTCTAAGTGTGGCACTTGCTAACATTCACAATCTTATCTAAGTGTGGCACTTGGTAACATTCACAATTCTATCTAAGTGTGGCACTTGCTAACGGTCACAGTTCTAAGTGTGGCACTTGCTAACATTCACAGTTCTAAGTGTGGCACTTGCTAACATTCACAGTTCTAAGTGTGGCACTTGCTAACATTCTAAGTGTGACACTTGCTAACATTCACAATCCTATCTAAGTGTGGCACTTGCTAACATTCACAGTTCTAAGTGTGGCACTTGCTAACATTCACAGTTCTACGGGTGGCACTTGCTAACATTCTAAGTGTGGCACTTGCTAACATTTACAGTTCTAAGTGTGGTACTTGCTGGTATTCACAGTTCTAAGTGTGGTACTTGCTAACATTCACAATTCTATCTAAGTCTGGCACTTGCTAACATTCACAATCCTATCTAAGTGTGGCACTTGCTAACACTCACAGTTCTAAGTGTGGTACTTGCTAACATTCACAGTTCTAAGTGTGGCACTTGATAACATTCACAGTTCTAAGTGTGGCACTTGCTGATATTCACAGTTCTAAGTGTGGCACTTGCTAACATTCACAATCCTGTCTAAGTGTGGCACTTGCTAATATCCACAGTTCTAAGTGTAGGACTTGCAAACATTCACAATCCTATCTAAGCTTGGCACTTGATAACATTCACAATCCTATCTAGACGCAACGCTAGTGTTCACAATTGTATCTAGTTGTTAAGCAGGTTAGTGTTAATATACTGGTTTTCTATGGTCTGAGGGCGGGTAGAGTGGCAGGGCTTCTGGAGTAGAGTCATTGCTCTATTCCCCACCCAGGCTACACCTACCTTGATGGTTGCTGCTGGTTGATGGCTGGCCGCTGGCACTGTTACGCTCACCTGGGTTCCACAGGGGCGCCGAACAAAGCTGGACTGCAGTGGTTCCACCAATGTGACTCGTAGTGTAGTGATGAGTGACTGCACCTGCCCACTCAGTTTCGTCTATCTGGCACGTAGGAGGATTTTCCTTATTGTTAGAAAGGATGGGCTCTCCATCCTGCATCGGCGTGCAGGGGTGCGTAGAAACCAGTTAACTTCACTGGTCTATAAGTTTATGGCAGAGTTTTCAGACAACAATGACTTCGAGGTAGGTTTTATGCCAATCCAAAGTATAATGCAAGTTTTAGAGTTCGATTGTCTTATAGTTCACTCTTGCTCCTTTATATATTTCTTCCCTTTCAGAATGTCCCAAGGTGAACGTTCCGCCTCCGAAAGGATTGAGGTAGCGCCAAGGTAAGAGTCAGTTTTGCAACAAGCACTAATCTTAGCAAGCAATATTGTTCATTAAGAGATTAACCAGTTGTCCTCTCTATATTTTGCAGGTGTGGCGCTTCTCCGGAATGAGGGAAGTAGAATGATGCCTAGCGACGCCTCAAGCGGTAATGTACCAAGTAAGTATCTTGCGTTATGAATTGGAATTTCTTTTGCAGAGCGCACCTCACCTGTTGTTTTTCTTTCTTTTGCAGATGCAGATGCTCCGAGCGGCGATTTCAACAGAGCGCCTTGCGGGATCATGTGGATGAAAGGAGCCTTGGTGAGTATGCTGCGGCGCTGCTGCTGACAGTGCAGTGCTGTAACAGATGTTTTCTTTTCCTTACAGGTGCAGCGACTCCCCGATGAAAGCGACGACTAATGGTGTGGCTCCTGTTCTAAACTGCTTTTCCTTTTCTCTTTTTCAGGTTCAGTTCACAGAGAACAAGACAGATGTAGCTGTAGACTGGATGCTGAGCTGCTGGCACGGTGAGCGTTACGCTGCAGAGATGCAGAATAACGCGAAGCGTGTGCTGCTCTCCGGGCGTGGTTTAAATAGCCACCATAAAGTAGTTCCCAGCTAAAATAGTTCCAGTACCACACCCAAGAAAAATAGTCCCTGGAAGAAAGTAATCCCTTCAAGGCCTCACGGTGGCCTGTACATGATTTCTCTACAGGATGTCCTGCTTAGTTTTAAAAAAGGCCATATGAGCCTGGCGCCAACGGCGCCAGGACTGAGTCCATAAAGCCCCTAGGCGGTCCCTTGAGCATCCCTGAGTTCTCATGGTTGCCTGTACTCTGGGCAGATGGGTCTGCTCCTGATGTCTGGGGGCAGGCATCGTGACAGCACTCTCCCCCAAGTCCCCTCCCAAGGTGGTCTTTCTCGCTGGTCCCGGTTTGTCTGGGATGTTCTGGTGGAACCGTCTTACCAGTCGAGGTGCATGAATATAGTCACTTGGTTCCCATGATCTCTCTTGTGGACCATAGCCTTTCCAATCAATTAGATAAAAAAGTTTAGATTTAACAAATTTTGAGTCCAAAATGTTTTTTACTTAAAATTCTGGTTCTCCATCTACTAGGATGGGGCTTAGTGGTTTTGTTAGTCTTGTTCCTGGCTGTACTGTTTTTAAAAGTGAAACATGAAAAACCGGATGGACTCGCATATTCGGCGGTAACTCCAATTTCACAGCCACGGGGTTGATAATGGCCTTAATGGCCTAAGGTCCCAAATACCTGGGGTTAAATGTGTGAGTCCCCTTTAATGGTATATGTCTTGAAGCTAGCCAAACTTGGTCTCCAATCTGGTATTTTGGAGCCTTGCTCCGATGTTGATCAGCGGTTTTCTTGTACCTCTCTTTTGCTTGTTTTAAATGTTCAGTTGCCTTTTTGAAGGCCTGTGTTATAGTGGCGTGTAGGTTACTTACGGCGGGCATCTCCAAGTGTTGAGGTGGGTTGAGTTCAGAGGTTCGAGGATGCCGTCCATATATGGTAAAAAATGGACTTTGTCCTGTCCCAGAGTGCAACAAATTGTTGTAGGCATACTCGGTTATCCATAAAATATCTTTTCAGTTGCTTTCAGTTTGGTGTAACATGCACCGTAGGTATTGCTTTAACGTTTCGTTGTTCCTCTCGGTTTGACCATCGCTTTGTGGATGGTGGCTGGTTGAAAGTCTTACATCAATTTGGGCCAATTGACAGCTTTTTTTCCAAAATTGGGAAATAAACTGACTACCCGATCTGAAACTAGCACGGAGGGAAATCCATGTATTCGGACGATGTGTTCAAGAAACTCTTTGGCCAGGGTCGAGGCTGAAGGTAAGCCTTTTAATGGGATGAAGTGGGCCATTTTGGAAAAAAGATCCACTATTACTAAAATAGTGTTGTACCCATTACATGGGGGAAGATCTGTGATAAAGTCAAGAGATAAGGTATGCCAAGGTGTAGGTGGAATGTCCAAAGGTCGTAATAGCCCCGCTGGTTTTCTCTTCTGGGTCTTGTTTTGGGCACAAATGCCACAAGATAATACAAATAACTTAATGTCTTTTCGCCAAGTAGGCCACCAGAAATGTCTCTTGATTTTGGCTTCGGTTTTAGTGATTCCAGGATGCCCTTCTACCAAAGACTCATGATAATTGGAGATGACTTGTTCTTGTAGTTCTTTACTAGGTAGATAAAGACGTCCTTGGTAGTACGGTAGATGATCAATGACCGAATAATCATTGCCTTTGTTTGACCAGTCTTGTAAGGCTGCTGAATCGAAAAGCTGCTGGATTTTCTCATGGACATCGTTTAGAGTTAACAGAGTAGTTATTCCTAGAATTCTTCTTTCTGGAATTATGGGTACTGGTTCTGGATTTGTATACACTTCTCCCATTCTAATGAGGGATAGAGCATCAGCTTTGCCGTTTCGACAACCAGGTCGGTAAGTGATCACGAAATCATATTCCGCAAAAAATAAAGCCCATCTAAGTTGACGTGATGATTGAGCCTTGGCTGTTTTCAAATATTGTAAGTTCCTATGATCCGTGATTACTGTGATGGTGTGTCGGGCTCCGAGAAGATAGTGCCGCCAGGCTGTGAATGCCGACTTGATGGCCAGGAGTTCTTTGTCAGTAACGGCATAGTTTAGCTCAGGTGCTGAAAACTTTCATGACCAAAACGCCACTCGATGAAGTTGACCTGTTTCAGGATCTTTTTTGGAAAGAGCCGCCCCCATGGCCAAACTGGATGCATCAGTTTCTACCACGTACGGGAGTTCTGGGCGTGGGTGCTTCAAAACAGGAGCTGAAGTGAATTTCTGCTTTAGATCTTTAGAATTTCTGCTTCTTCTGACCAATGGAAGCGTTTATTCTTCTGCAATAAAGATGTGATGGGGTGCACCAGATGTGAAAAATCGGGAATGAACCTGCGGTAGAAATTTGCAAATCCAAGCATGCTCTGTACCCCTTTTATTGAAGTAGGAGAGGGCCACTTGAGGATAGCATCTACCTTCCGTGAATACATTTGAACTCCATTCGGGGTTAGGACAAACCCAAGAAATTCGACCTCAGAAGTGTGAAAAAAGCATTTTTCTAATTTCGCATATAATTTATGCTGGCGTAGTTTTTCTAATACTGCACGAACATGTTTCACATGGTCTAGTTCAGAAGAGGAGTATACCAGGATATCGTCAATATACACAACGACACAGACATCAATGAGTTTGTGAAGGACATTGTTCATAAAATACTGGAACGCTGCCGGGCCGTTGCAAAGCCCAAAGGGCATCACCTGGTATTCGAATAATCCGTATTTGGTACGGAAGGCGGTCTTCCACTCATCACCTTTTTTCACACGTACCAGATGATACGCCCCTCGGAGGTCCAGCTTAGTGTAGATATGAGCATCTTTTACTTGGTCCAATAATTCTGGAATTAGAGGCAAAGGGTACCGTTTTTTTACAGTTACTTGATTTAATGCGCGATAGTCAATACAAGTTCTTAAATCCCCTTCCTTTTTTGGGATGAAGAACAAAGGCGATGCCGCTGGAGACTTTGACGGGCGAATGAAGCCATTACCCAGGTATTGATCTAAGTATTGCTGTAAATGAAGATTCTCAGGTTCAGTGAGGGCGTAGATCCTACTGTAACAACTATGACAGACTGTAACAATTATCTTTTATACAGTTCTAAAGGAACGGTTTTCACAGTCATTAATGCAGAACTCAGATGACAACAAACACAACACTAACCTGGTCCTGTTGGAATCCGTAATGCAGAAATGAAAGCTCACCTTCCCTCCTCTCCCCGCGCCGGAGAAACCCGGTTCAAAGAGAAGAAGGCAGGGAAACCCTCGTGGGGAATAAAACCCTGTCTTGCCGGGACTTCGGAATCAGCGATGTATGCACTTCGATTCCCAAGGAGTGACGTCGGGAGTTGAAAGTCTCGCTATCACGATTTAGTCTAAAGAGAGAAACCAGATTGTATTTAGGTGTTGGAGAGATAGCGGAGACAGATTCCTGGAGTGCGATGTACCTTTAAATCTGCATTACAGCTGACGTGATAGAGGTTGAATGGCACGGACGTTGTAGTCCGTTCAGCGTGTTGGAAATGGTAATTTCCAGGCAAAGCAGAAGAGACTGAAAGATGGAGAAAGATTAGTAAGCAAATGTAAGGGATATGTGCGTGAGGGGGATCAAGGAGCTATACGTACTGAATGGTGTAGAACGAGTGCCTCCGGTGTATGCGTGTGGAACCCTGGCGATGCGGACGATCGAGGAAAGAGTAGGTTGACGGGTGCGTGGCCTCTGAGAACAGTAGCAACGCGCTGCTCTGAAGACGCTGCCAAAGGAAATCCCTTCTCCGAGGTTGGGGGCGGAGTCACCTGATACTTCCTGATTCGGAAGGCTGGGGCGCTGCTATTCCTTGCTACCTCCATGTTGGGGGGGACAGAGGCGAGGCATGAAATACATCTCCACTTGTGCCATAAGGACCACGTCCGCCGACCCCTAATGTGAGTGGATGTGACACCTACTGCATGGAATTTGTGCGCCAGGTATGAGTTCAATTTGGCAATCATATGATCTGTGGGGTGGTAAAGTGTTGGTTTGATCTTTCTGAAATATATCCTGAAAATCCTGGTATTCATGGGGTAACAAAGTTGTCGGGTTCGTGACCGTGGCTAGCTTCTTGGTCGAGGGTTCTTCTGGATAACAAGTGTGCACACACTCCGAGAAGGTCACTCTTTTTTCACGCCAGTTTATACAAGGATTATGCGTTTCTAACCGTGGCATTCCCAGAATTATTTGGAACTGTGGGGCCTTGATTAAATCAAACACAATGTTCTGTCGATGTCCATCTTGGCCCAACAGCGTCATCTCCATCGTTGAATGAGTCACTGGGCGGGAGGCTATTCTGGTCCCATCGACGGTGGTGATTGCATCAGTTGTGGTTTTTTCACAAAGAGATAGATTCATCCTTGTAGCCAATTCTTGATCCATGTAATTACCAATGGCTCCGCTATCGATGTATGCTCTAACTGCATGCATACGAGATGGCTGTCGGTAATCAATAAGGATCATTGGTATGGTTAGGTGTGAGATCTGAGTGTCCTTCTTCTCGCTCGGCAAGCGGACCTCTACGCTTGTCGAGCGGCGTCGTTTCCCGGCTCTGATTCAGTATTGATCTTGTCGGCAGCTTCTACTGCCTTCTTAGGTGGTTTCACCGGACAATCCCGTAAAAAATGCCCTGAGGTTCCACAATATAAGCACAATTGCAGTTTTCGCCTCTTGTCTCTTTCGGTTTTGGACAAGGGTCCTCTAACCCCCCCAATTTGCATGGGTTCAGATACGTCCGTTCCTTTGGGGTCCTTGGGTCTTACCAGTACTCGATTCTCGAATCTAGCCCGATCAGCCTTTAGATTCTGAAGTCTGTGTTCTAGTTGGACCACCAGGTCTATATATTCCGCACAGTCTTGAGGTGGGTTCACTATCTGTGCTAAAACGTCTTTTAGCTCGCCTCGTAACCCACGATGGAATAACGTAGTTCGCTTGTCTTCGGGCCATCCGGTTTCTACCATCAACCTATTGAAAGTTGCGATGTAGGTTAACAGATCCTGGTTACCCTGACGTAAGGACAAAGGTTTGTTGGCCTTGAGAATGTTGGGCAAATAACTTCTCCATGTTTTGTTGAAAGCCCTGGAAATCCCGAAGGAGGGGGTCATCCCGGTTGACCAGTGGAATAGACCAATCGGCTTCGCTGCCACTGAGATATGACAGTACGAAGGCCAACTTCGATTGATCATTCGGAAAGGCTCCGGGCCTACATAAGAAGTGCAGGCGGCACTGGTTCATAAACACTGCAAACCTTTTAGGGTCCCCCTCAAAGCGTTCTGGTGGTGCTAAAGGGACAGCCCCCGGTAATACCACTTGTACAGGATTGCTGGATTGAGTTTGGAGTGAAGCTCCCCCCATTCCAGGTAGTGGTGCATGCCCAGCTTGGGCTTGAAGTAATTGCCTGGCAAGATCATCTGTACGTTCCTTCGCCACAATCAGTTCTCTTCTGAGAGCATTGGTTTCTTGGCGGGCGGAATGCACTTCAGCCCTGAGCTCCTGCCGGAGCTTGACTAATTGGTCAGTCTCTGATGTTTCTATGACGCCCGGGTTGAAATTTGTGGTAAGGCTTTGCGTTCTGTTACGCTCACCTGGGTTCCACAGAGGCGCCGAACGAAGCTGGACTGCAGCGGTATCCACCAATGTGACTTGTAGTGTAGTGATGAGTGACTGCATCTGCCCACTCAGTTTCGTCCATCTGGCACATAGGAGGATTTTCCTTATTGTTAGGAATGATGGGCTCACCATCCTGCGTCGGCGTGCAGGGATGCGTAGAAACCAGTTAACTTCACTGGTCCGTAAGCTTAGGGCAAAGTTTTAAGACAACGATGGCTCTGAGGTAAGTTTTATGCTAATCCAAAGTATAATGCAGGTTTTAGAGTTCGATTGTCTTATAGTTCACTCTTACTCCTTTATATATTTCTTCCCTTGCAGAATGTCCCAAGGTGAACGTTCCGTCTCCGAAAGGATTGAGGTAGCGCCAAGGTAAGAGTCAGTTTTGCACCAAGCACTAATCTTAGCAAGCGATATTGTTCATTAAGAGATTAACCAAATGTCCTCTCTATATTTTGCAGGTGTGGCGCTTCTCTGGAATGAGGGACATAGGATGATGACTAGCGACACCTCGAGCGGTAATGTACCAAGTAAGTATCTTGCGGTATGAATTTGAATGTCTTTTGCAGAGCGCAGCTCACCTGTTGTTTTTCTTTCTTTTGCAGATGCAGATGCTCCGAGCGGCGATTTCAACAGAGCGCCTTGCGGGATCTTGTGGATGAAAGGAGCCTTGGTGAGTATGCGGCGGCGCTGCTGATGACAGTGCAGTGCTTTAACAGATGTTTTCTTTTCCTTACAGGTGCGGCGACTCCCCGATGAAAGCGACGACTAATGGTGTGGCTCCTGTTCTAATCTGCTTTTCCTTTTCTCTTTTTCAGGTTTGGTTCACAGAGAACAAGACGGATGAAGCTGTAGACTGGATGCTGAGCTGCAGGCACGGTGAGCGTTACGCTGCAGAGATGCAGAATAACGCGAAGCGTGTGCTCCTAGCCACGATGGGGGCCAGTCAAATGTCATTGTCAGCCAATCACTGTCCCAAATTCCTCCCTTGTTCTTCATTACAGCAGCAATGACATGGGATAATGATGCATTTTCCACATCTTCTGGAGGTACTAATGCAGGAATCACCAAATATTTTGCAAACCCCACCTTCCGTTGCTGTTAACATATCAAGCATGTATCTATTTTGCATTGTCATAAGTCTCAGCGATTGTCATAGGTCTCAGTGCCAGTTCCAACCTCACAATCTGTGGCCATTCAGCATTGGTTGCAGTCTGCACTCCCGGCAACAGTAAAGAGGCGAAAAATGATTCTGCTGAATTGAAAAGTCTGAATTCTTCTGGTATTTCAGCAAGCAACGTGGAGGAATCTATAGAAATGCAATTCGATATTTTAATCCTCTGCGGTTGCTGCAAATGTCCTTTCCCTAGCCGGATGTGGGGCTCCGGGGTGGGCTCTTATCTTCAGGTTGCACTGTGGGGAAACCCTTCTGCAAGCAGCACTCCCCCTTCAGATGTTCCTCTGGGATTACCAGTAGGGCTGAATGCAATGTGGCCAGCAAACAACAACCTCTCCATGAAGCTGGGAGGTGCAGGTAAGCATGTCGACCACAGTTCCAGTAGGAATCCATCAGTGTTGCTGTTTCTTTTTTCATGTCTGCGATCAAGAAAGTTTTATTACAATGTTCGTTTGTGCCGATTAAGACTATACGCTTGCTGCGGAAACAGAGCTTATACTCTTCTTCCTTGTGTACTTGGACCAGCTTTTCCATCGTTGCAATCCATGTTAGCTCTGTGACATGTTCTGTCCAGATTGGCGCACTGACGTTGACCACTCATGCGATTCTTGCTATACGTTACCAGTTCTTGTCAAGCAAGTTAGTGTGCTGTCCTGCCAATTATTATTGATATACTTCCGCCCCTTCACCATCAGATACAGCAACTCCACACACTTGATGTGTCTTGGGTCGTGGGTGCATTTGACAAAATCTGGGCCCACCATTTGCAGTTCCACACTATGTGCCTGGAACGTTCCTTTTATTCTGCATAGCGCAAGATGAACCAAGCATTTCGCCTCTATAATTGGGACTGCTTGTGGCACTAACACCTTGGGGGCCCCTGAAACATGTGGAATGAGTGAACACACATAAGAGCTCCCATTCACAGCGTTTCTTCCCACACCACTCATATCAGAGTACCATGAATTAGAGAATTGGGGGCTGTGAATATCCTCAATCA
Source organism: Ambystoma mexicanum (assembly GCF_040938575.1). NCBI lineage: Eukaryota > Metazoa > Chordata > Amphibia > Caudata > Ambystomatidae > Ambystoma > Ambystoma mexicanum. Next base: position 1,056,594,048 of record NC_090926.1, on the reverse strand, counting down.
CATCAAAACCCAACCCTTGTTAACTGTCATACTTCCATCGTTCTTCTCTTTTCATTCATACACATTTTGAAGGATGGACATTTTAGTAACACTGTCAGATATACCATTATACCTTTCCATAGTGGCAGACAATCCCCTACTTATTTTAAACAACTTGTTCTCTTCTTCCTTCACAGTTGTAACCTGCATATTGGAGTCATTGAATCCCTTTCCATTATTATTATTCGTGTTAACATTAGTACTGATATATGTAATGCCACACGTGTTATTAACATTTAAATGTATAATTCCACATGGATAATATACATTCCTATTACCCCAACTGCCCCCCTTTATAGGTCCTCTCCCTAAATTACTCCCCACAATACACTCCCAATAATACTAGCAATATTACACACAATCCTCCAACAATGGCTGACCCACAATAATGTATATATGTCCACAGTCGCTCATTCGTGTCTCTACGCCTCGGGTCCCTACTTAACAAACTATGTACATTAGTTGCGTCCATCTTATTCTTTCCTGAAATAGAAGCACAGACACACAAAACAATGGAAAAGGGAGAGATGTACACAATGTATACCATACAAAAAGAAGGAAGAAGCAGGAGGGACCAAGAGGGAGACAGGGAGAGAGAGAAAGGGAGAGGGAGAGACAGAGAGAGAGAGAGAGAACATAGAGACAAAGAGAGAGAGAGAGAGAGCGAAAGAGAGAAAAAGCACTCGCAGAAAAAGAAAAATAAGGAGCGAGCAGCTGAGCCTTGGCATGCCACTCGGATGTGCCACTATGCCTGTGTCTCCTCTGGACACGCCAGTAAGATTCTCAGGCTACAGTTACTGTTACCCCGTTCTCAAGACAACTGATGCACCACTGTCCCTGTTGTCTGTGCAGCATCCGGGCGTCTCTGTAGTCGCGATCCTGGGAGGTGTAATCTGTCGGGAGACACATTTAATGTCAAGTTAATGTCATCAAATATTCTCCGAATTCCTCCCCTAACACTGTTGCAGTCCTATGTGCATCGGAAACCCTTTGCACAGGAGATACGGGGGTGTTCATGCGCCGACCAGTGACCACCTCACGTGGTGACAGATGATGCTCTTTACTTGGCTGCATGCGCAAACTAAAGAGGGCCACGGGCAGACAGTACACCCAGTTTTTCTTTAGTGTAGTGCACAATTCAGACAATTATCTCTTAAGGGGGCCGTTTATCCTCTCCACAATGCCATTGGCCTGTGGGTGATAAATTGAACACATCTGATGCGTGATGCCAAGTAGTGCTGTGACATATTGCAATAACGCATTGAAGGAATGGGTGCCATTATATGACCTCGAAACCTCGCACCCACCCCAGCACGGGAAAACTTCCCACACTAGAAACCTTGCAGCACACTTGGCATCTGGGTTCGCATATGGCACTTCTTTCACCCACCTTGAGAAGGGACAGATCACCACAATGAGGTACCTAGATCCGTTGCAACGCTCCCCCATGTCGGCATAATCTATATGTAACTCACAGAATGGCCTGTAGGGCGGGACAACATGCCCCACAACATTTGTAGTGTCATCTATGTGCTAAATCTTTGACATGTGGTGCAATAGAAGACCATATCAGTGATGCTCTCCTGGATATTTGGTGTGAACCAGTCCTCCTGTAAGTCTGCGGCTATGTGTTGTTTCGAACTATGGGACAGGTAGTGCAATTGTTCAAATGCTACTACTAGCAATTCCTAGGGCATCACTATTTTCCCAGAGCTGTCCTGCCTCCACAACAGATCAGTCAGAGACTGCTTACGTCCTCTCGTGACCCCAACTCCTTTTCCCACTCACGCATTCTTCCTTGTACTTCAATAATCTGGGAGATAGGCAATGCGGTATAAGACACTGGACACTCATCTGTTGGTGGGGCAGCCAAAACATATTCAGTGGAGATGTCACTTAGCTGTTACCCCGTCATTTTGGCTGCATCATCGGCAGTTGCATTCCCCCTTGAGACTTCGTCTGACCCATGAATATGGGTGGCGCACTTGACGACCGCCACAACAGATGGCTGTGATAGCGCTTCTATCAGCATCTCTAACAGCACTGCCTGCTGCACTGGGGATCCATCCATCCTCCAGAACCCCCTCCTCTTCCAAGGGGAGAGACCAGCATGTACCGTTGTTGTAACGTACGCTGAGTCGGTGTATATCATAACCTGACGGCCTTACAACGCTCTCAGCGCTTCGATGAGTGCCACAAGTTCTGCCGCTTGTGCAGAATAGGGTGTAGGCAACCTTTTCATGACCACCGTCTTGTACTCCCCTACCCCAAGTTGTACGACTTCTGCCCCTGTCTGTCTCTGTCCATCCCCCTGATCAATTGTGGACAATCCGTCAATGAAAAGTACCTCACCCACTGTCAATGCACAATCCCTTGCTTTGGGAGTGTCATCCTCCTCCCCCTCGTATGTGGTACAGCTATGTGCCATCAGGTCCTCTGTCGTGGGCATATCTGTTAAGAAGATGGCAGGATTCACCGTCTTACACCTAACCACATGAGTATGGGGTTTAGAGATGATCATATGCTGATGACCTTTGCGTAGTCAGGGTAGTCTTGGACCTCTCTAAAATAGCAAACAAAGAATGTTCCACATACAATGTCACTGAACACCCCATTACAATTGTGGAACTTTTCTCTGTAGCAAAGTCAGCGGCTGCTGATGCTTGTTGACACGCAAACTGCCCTTGCATCACTGCATCCAAAGTACCACTATAATAGGCCAATGGCTTATGGCCCATAGTACTTTTTTGCGTCAACACCGCTGTCATAATCTGACCGTCAGAATGAGAAAACAAATATAATTCCTGTGTGTAATCTGGGGTGGCCAGCACGGGTGCCGAACTGATGACTTCCTTTAAATTGTCAAACTGCCTGATCATTTCGGTCGTCCACAGTAACTTGTGGTCCTTTGTTTTCTGTGCTTCCTTCAGGGCTTACAAAAGTGGCCTTGTGTATGGCGCGTAATTGAGGAACCAGGCCCTGCAGTAGTTACACAGGCCCAGAAACATATGCCTCTCCTTAACTTTGGCAGGTCTGGAGGTGGCGTGTACCGATGCTGCCCTATCGGGTAGTATCCTCTTCCCATTCTCTGAAATGAACTGCCCCAAATATATTACTTCTTGCTGGCAAAATTGTAATTTAGCCTTTTCAACCTTGTACCCTTACAGGCCAGTAATTGTAGAAGTACAACAGAGTCTCTTTGACATTCCTGTTCACTGTCACTACACACTAGCAGATCATCTACATACTGGATAATCGTGCTAGGCACATGAATATTTCTGAGATCGCATGCAGTATTCTGTTAAATATACGCTGGCTCTCGCAGTACCCCTGAGGTAACCTAGTATGCTCGAACCTCATCTGGCCTTGTGTGAATGCCGTGAGGTACCTCGACTCAGGATGGAGTGGAAAAGAAAAGAACACATTTTTCAGATCCCCTACAGTGAGATTTGTGGCGTCTTTGGGGATGCTGCATAAAATTGTCACAGGATTCAGAACAACTGGAAACTCTCTCTGTACAACATCATTTAGGGGGAGCAAGTCCTTGATCATCCTCCAATTGACCCCTGTTGACTTTTTAACCAGATATATTGCTGTATTACACTGGGATGTAGATGGCACGATAATCCCCTGGTTCAGTAGGGCCTGTATTGTTTTTCTAATGCCCTCTTCTGCCTCTCTTGTCTCACCCTGGGAAGCGCCGCACCTGGTTTTAGGATTATACGCACAGGTGTAACATATTTCAACAACCATACATCATGTGGATTTGTAGTCTACAACTACAAGGGCACGTGCTGCAAATCTTCATCAAAAAATGGAGAAGGAGTTACTACGGCCATTAAAGGGCACTGCACTCTTTGATACTGTATTATTATGTCACAAGGGATACAAATCTCCAGTATTATTTCCCCCTATTAGTTGTTATTCTCAAATAGTTTGTCACCTGTCACCTCCTTCAGCTGCACTGTTGGGTCTACACAGAGCACTGTGCGCCACTCACACCGTCCCTATCCATTCCTAAGAGGACAATCCTTCTGTCTGACATTAACAAACCCTGCAGGTCCAGCGATAGTATTGTTCCTGCCACCACCTCGGGCGACACAGCTGGGTGAAAAATGAAATCAGTGGGCACGTTCCAGCATTGCTTGGCAATCTGGGGCAACGTCTTCACAAGCACTGTGATACCATAGAGAAACATGTTCAGGTATACGGAAATCCAGCTGACCTCCACCTCCTTTGTCATTGTGTGGATTATCAACCTCGTCCTCACAGCACATATCCCAGGCATGGAATCGACTACTCCTTGATCTATGAAGGATATAGTCATGGTTAACTTACTGAGAAGGTCTCTACCCAGTAAATTGACTGGGGAACTCTTGGAATATAGTACTACCTTCCCTCCCACCTTTACGTCTAACTCCTCCGTTTATGGAACCTTGGAAATAGCCCCAGAGAATCCATGCACGTCAAGATATTTTCCTGAAAGGGGAAAGTCTCCTTTCATTATACATGATTTAGTTGCACCCGAATCCACCATTATTATGAATTGCCTGTTTCCTATCTCCGCCCCCACCAACGGTTCCTCTTCAGGATGGATAGTCGTCGACAGGAGGAGAGCCATCTCCGGTTCCGGAAGCACCTCAAAACCTTCCTCTTTGCTTCTGCTTTCTCTCTCCCTCTCCTCTGCTAATTCTTCACAAAATTCTGCACTGAATCTGAAACTTGGCCACTCTCACCGACCTCGGTCCTGGGCCCAGCCACTCTCCACTTGCACTGCCTCCCTGGCAACCCCTGCACTGCGGGACTGTTCTCTGTATCCCTACAGCCCCCCCTTCCCAGCACTTGTCTGCACTTACCTTGCACTTGCCACCAGCTGGCCCTATTTATTTATTTATCTATTTATTTCTATTCTACTTACCTTGTACTGCACTTTTCCCTTCCCCTTACCCCTGCACTTGCGCGGTCTGAATGACACCTGGCCTAGTAGGATCGTTGTCTGTCCTCCCCCTGTTCCCCCCTCCCTGCCTCGTTGCGCCTTGAAACACTTGTGTATAGGCGCGTTACAAATGCCATATCATATCATCATATCATATCATATCAGGACCCAACACGTGAATGCTCTCTGTGGGCTGTCCTAATCAGGATATGTGCTTGTTCCAGGGAACGAGAAGTGGCTCCCTCCTGCTACTGCTGCTCCCCCAAAGGGAGCGGCCACCCCACCTGATGCCCCGATTCTTGGGGCACCACTGCCCTTCTGTTGCTGCAGCGGGTGTCATGTTGGTGTGTCCAGAGCTTGGGGCTGCTGATTATAAGTTTGGCATTGCCCCTGAGGATACTCCCGGTTCTGGTACCCTTGACCCTGTTGCTGACGATCTAATCCTTGAGATCCTTGGGGCCCTTGGCCCTGTTGTTGTGGCCCATAATTATACCCCACTGCGGACCTACCCCTACACTTTCTTGTGAAATGCCCCCACCTTAAACAATTCCAACATTGTCATTGTGACTGTCCGAACCCACCTCTCCTGGGCCCAAACCCTCCTCCTCTTGCCCCGCGAAATCCCCTCCTTCCTCCCTGCGGCCCTCCATGCTGCCCCTGTGGGCTGGGATACTGTTGCCTCCAGCTGCACTGTCCTTGTCCTCCTTCTGCCCAGAGCGCCGCAATAGTGGCACTCACAACTTGCTGTGTGCTCTCTGTGCCCTCCGTCTGTACTGGTGTTGGCACAGGCACCTGAACTGCCACTTTTGCCAATTTTATCTCTACCAACTTTGCTTCATCCCCCTGACACCTTTGCGCTGTTTACCTCTCCCGCACCTTAATCCTTTTACAATGGTGCACCGTTTTGCTGTGTATTTCCGGCCATCTCTTCACTGCAATACCCACAATCTTATTCAGTGCCTTCTGTACTTCCTTCGACAAACCCCTCTTTACCATAAAATAGAAACATTGTATTGATTGATCCCACGGCCCTCCATTCTCTGATCTTCATTTCTCTTGCATTTTGAGAATAAATCCAGCTGGGTCCTCATCATCCCCCATGGTAAACTGCATCAAAGACTGTAAATTGGTAGTATCCGGGAAGGCCCCCCATAGTGCGTCCAAGCCATTGCGCTAACTCCATTAAACAATGCTCCATCATGTGCATCATCCCCCAGGGTTACTCCCGGGTATCCAGCCTTAACCCACACCTCCCCAGCCTGATCCCCAATTACAGCAATCAATAAGCTCTTGAGATCCCCTATTGCCAGAGGCACCTCTGGTGTTTTTTTTATTTGTAAATCCACTTGCTCGCCCCTGCTGTGAGCAGTGGGATGGCCTTAATTAAATTATTCTTATCCATTTGGGGACAAGGCGCCTACTGTGTTCTCCCTTCCCCCTAATGTATAAGGGGCATCTGCATTTTTGCTCTACTTCCCACACCCTTCTTCACAACACCCCTTCTTTTTACCATTACCATCTGGCCAGCCATATTCTTCAACCTGCGCCCTGCCCATATGCATTCTACTTGAGTGGTATTTTTAGCCACCTCTTCACCCCTCCTTTCTTTTTCACTCGGATCCTCCATGAACGTACCAGTGTCCCCTTCTTCCACATTCTCTCCCAACACTGTATTCTCCTCTCCCAGGATAATCCACTCACCCAGGCTCCTTTCTTTCTTGACCCCTACACGTCTTATACCTTCAGTATCCATCTTAAGCAATATTTCCCCTGACTTCCACTCCCCCGATCCTTCTCTCAATACATTTATACCCCTCTCTGTTCCTGGCAATATCGGTGGCCTTTTCAGTTCCACTAGTAATCCTGTCAACCTATCATCAAACTCTCTAGACCTGTACTCCATTGATGCCGGGATTTTGGGTGAATGGGTATACAGGGGTGGGGGAGCTGTAGCATGCGGTACTACAGACACTCTGGGGGACCCTACTGCGGCAGAATGGGTCCCTATTGCTACAAGTAAATAACTTGGATTGGTGTATCCTTCTGCAGGATATGGTGTTAAGACATATAATACCCTACTCCCTATCTGCGCCCCACCTTCTCCTTTTCCGCACTTCTCTGTCTCTGCATCTCCGCTCCATTCCCTTGATCCTCTGTATCTTCGAACATATGCCAAAGATCGAGAATCTCTTTTCTCTTCTGTAGTTGCTTCCCCTTATATTTCTCTACTAAAAATGTGGAGATGTGTTCCAAAATGCTCTTGTTATGCGAGCCCTGCCTTGGGCATGGGCAGGGCATCCTCCCTCCTCCTGTCTACGCAATCCACTGCTTATGATACTTTTTCACTCTGTCACAGTACAGTAGCAGGGCCTTGAACATGTGCTCTATTGGTGATCCCCCCCCCATACTAGTGACATCTACCTCCCACGAACCCTGCAAAGCCCCTCTAACACGCAGCCCACACTGGCACTTGCTTGTAACAAAAAACAAGAGAATCATTCCCCACCCTTTTCTCTCACCCTTCCATACGCACACACGCTGCTCTAAGAGATCGGGCAGCACCCCACCACACCGCAACTCACACAATTACCACCCCTTCTAGTGCCTGCTTCTTCACCCATAAAACACTACTACCACAAACTAAACCAACGTGCTACACTAACAACCGCTACTTCTTCCAGGTCCACTACTTATATGAGACCACTACTTTGTATTTCAATAGACCTCCTTTAAAAATTATTCTGCCTCATGGTACCTCCTTCGTTCCCCTTTCGAGGAGGGGATCCCTTCCTTACCTTTCCCTTACCTTATAATGGCTTACCTTATAATACTTCACCAAACCACTAATAATGCAAATATTCACCATCAATAACCCTAACCTCATCCACGATACATCAATTACCTCTCTCTCCACATTTTCACACCTTTCACCCTTCCCCATGCATCCATCCCCTACTTGTTATCTCTTACAAGAGTCTACTAACATCTGCATCCTCACCCGAACTCGTCTGTCACGGGGTTCCAACACAGGCTTGCACTTTCCTCAGAGCTGGGCCCCGCTTCAAAGAGCAGAGAGGATTTTTCTTAAAATGGCTCTTGCTAAACCACTCGGAACATGTGTTTTTTCGGGGCAGGTCATTTTAGATGGTTGAGCCTCCTTCTGGAGAAGCGGACTGGAAGCCTCCGCAGGTACGGGGGTGCTGGGATACCATCATAGCCACCAATTGAAATCAAGCCCCTGAACGCTCACACCAGAGAAAACACAACCTGCTAGGGAAGGAAGGCCCAAGTCGATCTTGTAAGGATAACAAGTTTCATCTCATGCGCAGATGAGAGTACCAGCAAAGAACTCTTCTGCTATGATTTTCTGCCAAAGAGAGGTACAAGCAGAAACTATTAAAGAAAAACATTGTCATAAGTGGCGCAATACATACAGTGACAACCTGCCTGGCTGATTGGATGGACCCTATACAAGTACTGACTTTATCCATATGGGATGGAAGTTTATTGGTCCCAGTCCAGTCTGTCCGTCTTCTTCTCACGTCGAAGGTCAGACAACTAATTATACTCCTACTATACTGCTTGTTTATCACTTATAAACAGACCTTAAGACTGGCAAACAGGAGGTTCCAGGGCACTCTAGCCTTCGCACACATATTTCACTGATTCCCTCCATGCCATCGGCTCCAAGGTCTCTGCTCTTGTTTTGAACTATAATGTATCCCTCCAAGCACCTTGCAATACATCGTCTGTGAACATTTTAGGACTTGTTACTTTGGGGTTGGTGGTAAGAGGGCACTTGGTCTCATGGAATTCGGGGGTCTTAGGATTCAGTCAGTTATATAGGGTATAACATAATAAATGCACACCAGGCGCTGACCTCTGATCGCTGCCTTGTAGGGCACATTCCTTTTGGGTGAAAGACATATCTTTTCAACACTTTCAAGAACAATGAATAAACAGTGCGGCGGGTGGGGGTGCGTACTGTGCTCATGGGAGTCCGGACATGACTGAGATTTCTATAACCTCGTGGATTTCAGTCCAGTACCTGTAATGTTTACTGTGCAAGCCTTCTCTTTTACCTAGGATTATTAACATGTACGCGAAATAGCGATGCCACCCGTACCTTGGGCTACACAATACAAATACACTCAAAATTAATCATATTAGCATGGGGTCCCTTTCACTGACCCACCAGCCCCACGGCCTCGTCACAATGCCTTGAATGCATCTCGCCTCGCTTTAAAGCATCTGGGGGCGGGGATGGCGCTGCCCCCTTCCCAACACCAGCATTAAGCAAACTTCTAGGAACCATCTTAGTGCTCTAAACATGTTGCTAACATTCATTAAATTATAAAGATCTAATTGCATACATTTAGAGGAAGTGACATTTGCTTAATTTAGCATTTTAGCATTAGGTAGCATTGTGTAGTCTGCGCACCTCAAATTCCTCAACATGTTAAACATTACAGAAATGCAAGAAACGATGGTGCAAACTTTAAAATTGATAATCTTGAATCATCCAGCCATTTGGTGCCACCAACCCCACCTTTTATGCAGAACACACAGAAAGCATATTTCGCGAATAGTTCAGCATGGCTACAACAACAAACGTTTGAAATCCCTGAAAGTCCTTGTAGCATTTAGCTACGTAATCCTGCAAATCCTCAAGCATTTTAGATACTAATAGGGCATCAGAAAAATAACACTACAAAAATCTCTAAGTTCAAGCATCCCCCACGCCACAACATGGTGAGGGGAGGCCTTACTATCAAAGTTGGAATGCCCTTTGTGGCACAATGCTCAACTATGTTCCATTTATTAAGTTGACATATGTAGGCCACATTGTAGAGGGTCTAGGCCGCAAAGGGGATCAGTTCCCCAGGGGAGAACCTCACCGGCACCCACCGCTCTGGCAGGCTGGCACCAACTGCCTCATTCACACACAAACATTCCATCCACACAGGAACCTTCTCTCGCTGACATCACTCACTCAGGAGACACTGGGATTGCACTGAGATAAATATATAAGACAATCGTTTTTTCTTTGGTATAGGCATTGCTACGATGGTCTGTGTGGAGTAGAGCAGTAAGAGGTGGTGAGAAGTGAGTAAAAGGGGGTACGGGAAAGGGGGTGGTGAGGGAACAAGTGTGGCGATTAGCAAGTGAAAGAGGTGGTGCTTGTGTGGCACTGTCTTCAGATGTATGGACAGGGAGATGGAGGGTGGTGCAGTGCACGGGGCTGGAGAGAAACCACTAAACGTTTCTTCATAGCAGTTCAGGAGAAACACAACCACCCCACGTAACTGCATCCAGTAGAAACCATTTAGAGATAGTCAAGTGGAATATCCACGAGGACTTCTTACCTTCAGAATGTTGGGTACTACCTAGCATTCTCACTTTGTTCATTAAAGGCAGCGAACACATATGGTCATCAGTGTTTTTTCTGTGCACTTTCAAAATACATGTTATGAAAGACTTTGGGGTAAGGTTGGAGGTGCAGTCAAAAAGTTGAATTAATCCCGAGACAGCTACTTTTTCCCCACATCTCTGGATTATACTTTTGGCCAGGAAGTGAATGATTTACCCCCTTAGCAAGGTGGGGCTTGGCCCCAAATACACTCCAAAAATGGGGGCTAACACTGTGTTACCACCTCTTGTATTCCACAGTAAATCTGTGGGACGTAGTGGTAGTAATGGCTATGAGTTTGGCTGTAAAGCCTTCAACTCATAATGTGCCCGATTATATTTAAACAAATTAAGCTGCGTTTTGTAGATTTGGTGTATATAATACAGCGTAGGCAGGCAAACACAGACAGACCATGTTTTGTCATGTTGCTATAGAGCGTTCTATATCGATTTGTCTGGGTGTAGAGTTTTTTGAGGGAGTGGGGAAGTTGCTAAAAATTGTTTTCCCCAGAGGGGGCGCTTTTGCGCTAAGCGAAGATGGCCACTTAAATGAGAGCTCCATGCTGGGAGGCATTAAATTAGCATAATCCTGCGTTGATTCTTACCTATCTGACAAGGGGACATCAGGAACCTGCACATGGGTGCCTGATTCATCTACCACCTGAAATTCGCGTAGTAAACTTGCTCTGTTCCGGAGCTTTGGGCGATCAGAGGCGGACCGGTTACTTGCTGCGGCCCGATCCGGCTGTCACTTCCATGGAAACTGCCGCTGAGGCTGGGGACGTGTGGCCTGTGTTGGGGGAGGGGCCTCTGCCGGCCCATTCCTGATCGCCTGGCGCTGATCGCGCCTGGACCCTCCGCGGCTCTGTGGAGAGTAGTGCCTTCCTGGAGGGCTGCTGCGGACGTGGCCTGAATAATCCTTCCTGGACCCTGCAGCTCTTCGGGACGCAGCGTGGACTGCTGCAACTTCCGTACACCCCGGCATTGAGCGCACCGGCTCTGCCGTGTCGTTGGAGGAGGCTGTTACTGCAGTGGGGTCTCTCTCCTACTATCCACACCCATGGAATCCGATCTTACGGTGAGTCCCTAGGGCTGGGGGGGCCCAAGTCAACATCAGTTCTAATGTTCTAACGTTCCTACCCGGATCACCCCCCTCACCCTCCCTCAGGGACACAAAGTAACTTACGGCGGCCTGCTCTGCCACACTTGAGCATCCATCACGTGGCGGAGGCTACCACCACCCTGGGCCCCAGCAATTAATAATTGGCGAATCTGCCGTGGCCGGGGCCTGGGCCCTGGGGGGCACTCTAAGCATCAGCCCGGGCCATAGGGGGCGCTACAACACAGACTCTTGTGGCTGGATAAGGCCAGTGGTGGCCATCTTAACATCTGGGTTGCATGGGGGAATAACCCACTCGAGCAGTCACGGACCGTAAACAAGTTCATTTTGGCTCAAATTGTTACATCAGCGGAGAGGCCTACCCCTCAGCATTGGCTCTGATATAGGCGGCTCTGAAAGCAGGTGGGAGCGGGCGTGCTGGACCTCAGGGGCGTCACTCGGCCTCAGCGGACTGCTACCCCCTTGCCTGGTGAATATTGACGGAGTGGCCACCTGGGCGCAGTGTGTGGGGAGGACTGGATATCAAGTCTGCAACTAGAACTGTGTATATTACCCATTCACCTGGCGCCCCGCGGGATGCTTGCTTGTGTCTCCTCCCTGCGCCCGCTCAGAGCACCCGCTCTCTAGAAAGCTGGCACGCACTAACTGTACTTTGGCCAGCCCATGTTCTCCTAATCAACTACTGTCCCTACCCCATTTCGTTCACCTGACACCCCACTGATGCTCCTCGTTGGCATATCCGAGTTCACAGAGCCCTAGGATCGCAGCGTCTCCACGCCTCGCTCCGTCTCCCCTGGTCCCATGCCCTGTCCCTGAGTACTGCTGGACTGGTTGCTCCCAGACATTCCCATCTCTGGATCTCTTGTGCGCCTGCACACCTACTTCATGCTCTGGTGACTCAGCCTGTCTACTAGATCCATTTCTACATACTCTGGGCACCCACGCTTTGCTAAGGAACCACGATCCTGCAGGCCAATCCGGCCCAGTGAGGCCCTCTGTGGGCACCCTCGCTCACCCCCTCGCCCATTACCTGCAGTCCTCTCTCTTCCTTTGCACACTTCCTGCATATACTGGCTTCCTGGGCCTGCAGGCCTGGGCCCAACTTCCACCATGACTAAAGGCGCAGGGGGAGGGAAAAAACAGAGCTCCATCAACATGTTTGCCAAGACACCGTCCAGACAGGCGGAGGAGGAACCGTAGCCCATACCTACCACCTTGACCTCCCCAGACCCCATAGACTCACAGTAAATGATGGAGTAAATCCACGAAGGGTTCACCACGTTACATTCTAAGTTGGACGATATGAATGGCTCCATATCCTCGATTAAAGCACACATCGAGAAAACTGATAACCGAGTGTCTGAAATAGAGACAAGGGTTGGCGTCACGGAGGATGACTTGGGCACTCTCTGGGCAGAGGTCTCCTCATTGTCCAGATTGGTGCTGGAGGTGGCCAAAAAGAATGAGGATCTCGAATCGCGCTCCGGACACAATAACCTCTGTATAATTGGGGTCCCCGAGGACAACATCAAAGAACCCATGAAAGACTATATGGAGCGCACTCTACTCACACTGCTTGGCTCCCCTAGGCTCTTGCCACAGTTCGCAATAGAAAGAGCCCATCAAACCTTATCAGCTAAGCCCGGACCTGGAGCGCCCCCTGCACCCCTTCATAGCCAGGGTTCTGAACTTTCGAGATCAAGAGGCCCTCCTCAGGGGTGCAAGAGCCAAGGGGGAGCTTTTGCTGGGGTCTTCTCGGATCCAACTATATCCCGATTTTTCTATAGCGGTTCAACAGGAATGCAAAACCTTCATGGCAGTCAAAAAAAAGAATGCGTGATCTGCAGGTTAAATACTCCATGCTATATCCTGCCAAGCTGCGAATTGAGCAGGTCTTTTTTTTCACAATCCCGGGGAAGTCTTCCAAATTCATAGACGAGCACTTCCCTGGTTAACTGTTCATGGTCTCATCATTCTATAGCCGTTTGTCATATGTTTAGACACCTAATGGGAGGGGTGTACCCTGATCCATGAGGGTAGGAGATCCATCCGTCAGTTATGCGTGTACTGTTTACTCTTGCCTTGTGATGCTCTGATCTCCTCGTCACACGTTCCTATGTAATCTTTAGGTTAATTTTTCCAATGCATATTATCTACCTTTGCTTTGCCCACAGCCCGGAGAATCGCCGCCAGACCAGCACACAGGCCCCCAGGCATTAATGCCATTGGTTTGGATTTGGTTATTCGGTTATGTGGTTGTCATTCCTCTGATTGGGGGAGGGATATGGATAGGGGTGGGTTGGGACGGGTGTTATGTTAAAAAAGGCTTGATGTTCATAAAGAGGGCAGAGTGCAGGACAACGCCAAGTCGGTCAAACTCCAAACGGGGACCTGCTTACATACTCTGTGGTCTTCATCCTAGATTGCTATCCCCCGTAATACACAGTCTGTCCAGTGCTCCCACTCTAAATGATGATGATAATGTAATGTTCATGAGCTAAAATGTGCGGGGGCTGGGTAACCATAAGAAAATGTGGCAGTTGCAACTACATGCTGAGCGCCATGGGGTGGGTAAAAATCCTACTTCTTCAAGAAACGCATGCATGTGCTGAACACTGTGAAAGATTTGCCAAGGAGTGGGGTTCCCAAAGATATTATACCAACTATTCTACCCAGAGTCGGTGGGTTATGTCCCTGATCCATGAAAGCCTCAAATTTAACTGTATGTTTTCACAGACGTACCCACTGGGTAGATATGTTTTGCTCCATGGCGATCTGCAAAATAAAGAACTGGTATTGTTGAACATTTATGGTCCAAATGTGGATGACCCCGAATTTTACCTTCAATTAGCCTCTCTATTAGCCAGCTTCCCTATGGTAACGATACTGTGGGGGGGGTGACTTCAACACAATACTAGACGTAAACCTTGACAGATCGGTCTCCAGACCCCGCCAACTTTCTAGAGCAGCCTACACCATTCTATCCTCCCTGCTCTGCTGGCCATCATAGACGCATGGCGACTGTTATACCCTGACTCTCAGACTTATTCCGTCTATTGTTCAGTCCATGACTCACATTCTAGAATTGACAGGTGGTTGATATCGGATATACTGATTAGAAACATCTCACACCAATCAATCCTTCCCAGAACCCTTTCCGACCATTCCCATGTGACTATCTCTCTTTGCTGGGGCCCAGACTACGAAAGAACTCGTGGGTGGGAAATGAAACCAAATTCCCTGCTCGATACAGCCTTTGCCTCAGAAAAGGAGACTGCCATTAAGGACTTCTTTGAGATCAACACTAACTCGGTCCCTACGCATTCCACCCTGTGGGAAACATTTAAAGTTTACATTAGGGGTAGAAGGAAAGCAACATTCTGAGGGTGATCCGAGGGAGGCAGCCCTGGCATCCCTCAAGGCTGAATACGCTCTTCTTCAATCTTCAATCTCCTGAGATCCTAGCGTCTCTGGGTGTGGAACTAGACATGTTTCGATCCCATGCGGAAAGCGAGTTGAAATTCCTTGATAACCCCCAGCCCGCGAGAAAATATGGGGAAGGCGAGAGACCGGGCCGAGTCTAAGCCAGGCTCATCCGCCGCGAGTTTGGTTCCCTGAACATCCCAGCAATTGAGAGAGCTGATGGCACCCTAGCCACACTCCCGCAGGATATCAACACCGAGTTCCTGGCTTTCTACAAAGCCCTCTACTCGGAAGATGAGAGCACCTCTACATCTGAGATTGACACCTTCCTAGACAGCCTTCCCCTTTCGGTCCTCTCTTATGAGACTAATAGCTCTCTTGAGGGGCCTTTCACTACAGAGGAATTCTCAGGGGCTATCGACTCGCTGTCATCTGGCAAGTCCCCGGGCTCGGATGGCCTTCCAGTAGAGTTTTATAAACGCTTCAAGCCGCTCCTAATTCCCCGCTTGATGGCCCTCTAGGACGAGGCCTGCGAAGTAGGTATGCTCCCTCCCTCTCTTCGGGAAGCTATAATAACAGTCCTTCTCAAACCTGGCAGACCCCCCACCCAATGCAGCTCCTGTCACCCCCTATCATTAATTGACTGCGACGTAAAGATTTTTGCCAAATAGCTAGCTTCACGCTTAGCCCCCTTCATGCCACATATCATCCATCCCGATCAGGCAGGATTTATCCCAGGACGATCCACCTCCCTGAACCTGAGGCGTCTATTTAATGTCATCTGTAGAATCTGCCCGAATGATCAGGCAGTAGCTGCTACACTGGACATGCAGAAGGCTTTCGATTCTGTGTCGTGGAAGTACCTCTGGCGGGTCCTCAAAAAATGTAAATTCGGTCCCAGGTTCCGTTCTTGGGTTCGTTTACTCTACGCCAGGGTCCGTACCGAGGACAGATGTTCTTCCCTATTCCGAGTTGCCAGAGGCACAAGGCAGGGCTGCCCCTTCTCTCCCTTAATTTTTGCTATAGCCATGGAACTGTTTGCCGATAGGATGCACCAGTGCCATGCACGCAGAGGGCTTCGAACAGCGGGCCAAGTGGATATTATTTCTTTATATGCCGATGACTCCCTGCTCTATATCCGTTCCCCCTCTATCAACCTTGCTCCTATACTGGAGGATGTTGTTCACTTTGGGCGCATCTCTGGGCTCAAGGTAAACTGTTCCAAATCTACCCTGTTCCCACTTACTGAAAGCACGCTCCCCCCTCTTGATATTATGGGGTTCACTTGGTGCCAGTCAAACTTCACTTACTCGGTATAGAAGTCACTTGCCGTCCTGAGACATTGTTTGAGGAGAATTATCAGAAGTACCTTACGAAACTCACTGAAAAGGTTTCTGGCTGGACGAGACTCCCAATTTCCCTGGCTGGTTGGATCGGGATCCTAAAGATGGTCATACACCCACAACCGTTATATAAGTTTATCAACCTACCCCTATGGGCAGGAGATGGCTTCTTTCAAGCGCTAACTCGTACCATTAATACTTTCCTATAGCACTCTGGGACTGTTTGATTAAACCTTGTGACTTTGACCACCCTCATGGAGAGTGGAGGATTCAGTGCCCCTGATTTTCTTAAATACTGGCTCGTTGCGCAGGCTCAGTTTGCCTCTTTCTGGTTTAACACACAGGACCCCCCTCCCCATGTCAGGCTTGAGAGGATGAAGCCAGTGACCGTGATGTCCGCTCCTATATTCTTTCCCCTCTGCTGCCCATGTTGGAGTCACTGGACCCTGTTGTAAGCACCTCTCTTTGCCCTCTCTAAAACCTGGAAACTATTAGATACGCCTCACCCATTCCATGGCGATTTGCCTTTATAGAACTTCCTCCCTGGGGTCCCATACCTACCATTATCCATCATACACCGGTGGGCTGCGTTGGGCTACAAATCAATCCGATACACCTTCGAAAATGGTAGCTTTATTGAGTGCCTAGATCTACCACTCGCCCTCAGACAGAAGCCATCCTCTTGGCTCCAATATTCGTCCCTCTGGAAAGTCCTTAAAATTCCTTAAGAGGAAAGATATCCAGACTATACGCCCTGTTGCAAACCAGAACGTCCCTCCCCTTCTACAAACTGAAATGCAAATAAGCAGATGACTTGGAGGTGGAAATGTCCGACGAATGCTGGAAACGTATGTGCGCGCGCACGCATAATGTTTCTTTTAACTCCTGTTTCAAAATGATCCAGTTCAAAGTCCTACATAGGTACCATCTCACCCCAATTCGGTTACACCGCATATCGAGGGACCACTCCCCCAGATGCCCCAGGTGCAGAACTGACAATGCCACATATATACACATGTTCTGGTCCTGTCCCAAACTGACTCAGTACTGGGAGTCGGTATGTGCTACCCTAGCTGCCATTCTAGACTGTATAATCGCTCCGTCCCCATCAATGTGTCTCTTTCATGATTTCCCTGGTCTGGGCCGCAACTCCAAAAAGCTGGCTGGACTTTGTATGCTGCTGGCTGTCCGTTGCATCGTACAGTGCTGGTTTCGCCCTGGTCCACCCTCACATACGTAATGGCTTAGGGCGGTAACCTGGGCATCAGACACTGAAGAGGCCTGTTCTAACCAACAACCGACACACTCAAAGCCAAGGAATATCTGGCTGAAGTTTCGTTCCTACATGGCACCTGCCGATACAGACTCTGACGTTGCATCTCTGGCCTCCTGTTCCTCCACATCTGCCAGGGCTTGACCTCTTGTTGGTTTAGGTTCCTGTTGTCCTCCTGTACCTCACGCTTATAACTGTGGAGCTAAAGAACTACATTGTGACCTATTGGTATGAACTGTAATTTGTCAATGCTTGCCCCGGTTGGGCCTCTGTCTGTACTCTTTTGTGTCATGAAGCTGAATAAAGGTTTAAAAAAAAAAACTCTATCTGGGAGAATGCCAGCCCTGCATGGAAGTGAAGGAAACCCCAAAAACAGGACTGCCAGATGTATTACGGGAGGATAGCCTTACAAACCATGCACACTGTGAAATTTGTCATTGGGAGGCAACCCCGTCAGGCACTATGAGAGGAGGCTCTGCAGTCTGTCTGTGCTGGTCCCTCCAGTACAAGTCCATCACTGACACACGTAGGTAAACTTATACAAGCTATAGGTTTAAGAGAGCCTAATTGCCTTTCCTCATTCCTTGACTCCTCATACTTATACATCTTTGAAGGGTTTGGTATCTTATAAGCAAAAGGCACAAAGGGTTATATTTCCTCATTCAGAGACCCAGGAAGTATACCTTTTACAATACATATCTGTATCTAAAAGTACTGTTTAGAAAATCTGAATATGCAGCTACTGAGCTAGACAGTGCACTATATTTATAAACTGTGTTCTGTGTACATTTTCACAATCTGTATACCACATGCGGTTTATAGGCAAACTAAATATATTATTATATATGCTTATACAAGGAAAGAGTTTGGTAGGAAAAAAGTAGCCCTTTTGGTTTTGGCGCATTTTGGTGGGGTAAAGCACCACCATAATGCTGAAACCATAGCTACTGAGAACAGAGAAAGAGATAGGATTTTAGAACACATTGGGCCTCGTGACGAGTTGGGTGGTATCCCGGCGGTATTACTGCCGGAATACCACCCGGGCTATTAGCAGTACCACCACCCGGTCCGGTGCTATTAGCACCGGATCAAGGGTTGGGCGGTAATGGGCATTCCCCATTCCCTATTGGACTCAATAGGGCATTTTCGGCTCAATTAGCACGCGCTAATAGCGCTGCGCTATTTGCACCCGAAAATGGGCGTTAAATTGGCGTATTTACCCCCAGCTTATAGCTGGGCGTAAATGCTGCCAGACTCAAGATTGGAAGGGCCCTTAAATGCAGCGGTAATAGCATTAATGCAGCATTTAAGGGCTACCGCCCAACTCGTGATGAGGCCCAGTGTCTGGTTGGCATGGCAACTGCAAATGCAGAATTTGTTACTTTTAGTCACCATTTAAACCAATGATTGTGGGTCCTTAATACATTTGGCAAATGGGGAGTATGTTTTGTATCTGTGTTTATGTGCTCAGCCTCCCATGTGGGCCTCCAGTTGCTACGTTAATGGCAGCTAGGACTAGAGCAATGGAGTTCTGTATCTGCCTACCATGAACCGAGGAACTGGAGGCACACAGAAGTGGCTGAGCCCATAATGAGAGGTGGCAGAGCACCAGAGGTTTGGCCACAGAACTTCTCATTAGGGACATCTGGTGCTACCTGATCACACCTGCACCACGCTCTGTCACGGAGGACTGGATGGCCCACCCCTCCTCAATGCAGACACGCTGACTGATAGCTGCCATTTTGCGTGGCTTATAACATTGTCACCGTTTGATGAATCCTCACCAAGCATTGGAAATAAAGTATATGGCCACCTCCGAATGACTATGCAAAGTTCGGTGCGGTTTTGTCAAGGGGGGGGTTCAAAGTTATAATGGGGATCCCAAAGTCTTTGAAATCCTCATAGACATAAAGGAGAAAAAAAATGTCCTCACGCCTACAGCCCAAACCGCTGGACGGATTTGCACCAAACTTGCGCAACGCGAGGAGCGGCAGCTTGGTCCCGAAAGCGTGCTTTTGCAAATTTGGTGTAAATGCATCCAATAGTTTTTCTTGAAATGGCCAAAAAGTAGGTAAACAACAGTAAGTGATATCTCTGACCGTTCCACAGACCCATTTCCTGATTCAGAGCCTGCAGACACTTCTGAACCAATCAAAGAGCTCCCTGAGCTTACACGGACATCATACGCGCCCGCTGATTGGTCAATTAAAAATGTGAGGTGCATCAAAACCTTTGAAATGGATGCCATGTTGGGTTTGCGAACTGCAGTCCGCGAACATAGCAGTAAAACATATTAAAAAACACACTTTACACTTGTCAAACTATAAAAAAAATTCTGGGAAGGTGAGGGTTGATGAGGATGGGATGGGAACACGTGTCTGGGTTTGCTATTGGAACTCTTGTTCAGAAGAGAATTGCCGTAGCATTTCGATGCTGGACTGCCCATGTGGGCAGGACAAAAACTGATATGCAAATGGATATTTCCCTTCTGTGAAAAGTACTGTGATCTAAAGTGTGGCTGCGGACCCTCGAGTGGGTACCTTCCTAAAGAACAGGTAATTTAGCTGTGTTCGTTTTCGCAGCGGGGCGCCTATTACTATTTTTTTATTGAAATGGGATATAGCTATAAAAAGCCAAAAATCAGGCGTTTTGTCATCTCTGATGTCTGTGAACATCTCAGATGTTCGCAGACCTTCCTGTGATGTTCGCAAACTTGCCAAAAGTTCGAGGATATCCGTGCATATTTCTGCATCATAGGGTCGGTGAAAAGCAGTTTTTGGATGCCTTATAGCTTTAGCGCTACTCAATTAAACTGTATGAAATATTGCAATATCATTTTAGACCCGACATCGAATTGGTCTGCAAAGGTTGGTGCTTTTTCACCAAGAGGGAGCAAAATTGGAGGGGGGCCCCAAAATATTTAAAAGGCTTACAAATTTGGTACCGTTTGACGAATCTGCGCAATTGCTTCCAAACAGATTATAAACCCAACCTTGAATATTTGAGCAGAGTTTGAATGGTTTTTGTCAAGTGGGGGCTAAATTATATGACTACTTATTGTACATACATTTTGACACTTTTCAAAAAATAAAACATGGACGAATTTGCACCAAGTGTGCAAGGACCTGAAAGAATGGTTTTGCAAATGTGTCCATGTTTTCTTTTTTGAAAAGTGTCATAATGTAGGTACAAAGAATTGTGATATTCCTTTGGTGACTGAGGTATAGCCTGTGGCCATGGCCAGTGGCCAGATTGTCTGGGTTGCGACCCAGACAATCTGGCTTCTGGCCATGGCCAGGAGGGACCGGTAATGGGGTTAAAGAGGGTATGGCCACTAGGGACCGGCTATGTGGAAAAGATTTTGAAAAACAGGATAGGTTTGAATGGAAAACAATTCCAAACATCAGTGATGTCATTGATGATGTAATTTGTGATTTCGTCTTTGATATCCTGGGTGTTATTCTTAGCAGTGCGTGGTGGTGGCTCGAGTTATGGCTGCATAGCTTACCATAACTGGCAAATTTCTTGGGTTTTTCGATTTTAAATGGAACCATAACCTCCCTTTAACAAAGTTTTTTGACTAAATTTCATAGGTTTTTTTAGTGCAACTTAACCATAATATCCCTTCAACAACACTTTTTTTGCTAAATTTTATAGATTTCTATTAGTGCATCTTAACCATAACGTAGCTTTAACTACGTTTTTTCTGTGAATGTATATAAATATATATATATATATATATACAATTCTCAATGGATGTCTGTGCATTGGGGACTTGGCGGCATGGGCACAGATATCCTTTCCCAGAGACCAGGCTTCCCCTCTCAGCCCGTCCTCTTCTAAAATTCATTGAGGCTCTTGGGTAAAGGAAACATGATCTCCTTTAGCAAGGAGCTCCGGCAGAGTAGTTCAGGGGTCGGGTAGTCACCCTAGCCTTCAACCAATTACCACTCACAGGTGCAGACCCTCAGTGATAGGCACACTCCAAGGGACAAGGGAAAACAGTATAAATACAACCAGCCCCCGCTGCTGGGCATAGGTTGCGGGAGCAGGAGGTTTGTGTTTGGAAAAACCTGGGGACTAAAGAGTGCTAGATAGGAGAGTGGCAGAGAAGGATTTGAGAGGAGGAGGTGGCTGAAGAGACAGAGAGATCTGATAGGGAAGCAGCCGAGTGTAGAAGGTGACATGTTCAAAGGTGAAGGAGGTAGGGAGATCAAAAAGGAAGACAGTGGTAGTAACAGGAGTGGTGGAGGCGGTAGCCGTTAAGGTAAGAAGTGTTTAAGCAGAGTTCAGAAGGGAAAATGGCAGTGCTAGTGATGGATGTGGCAGAGGTGGTAACAGCTAAGGACTCAGAGGTTAAGGGTGTGTTATGGAAAGAGTTGAAGGGGAACCCATCCGGTGGAGAGAGGCAGTGAACAAGGACAGTCCAAGGTGGTATAGATGAGGTCGTGATGATAAGAACAGCCCAAGGTGGTTGGAATAAAGTGGTGGAAAGAAGGACAGCAGAAGGTGGTAAAGATGAGATGAGGTGATGGTGGGAAGGACAGTGCATGGTGTTAAAGAGCTAGAACAACAGACCAAAATGGTAATGAGGAAATGGAGAATGACAACAAGGAGGAGGCAATCACAGAATCAGAGGAGGAGGTGACCTGAAACACTAATGAGGTGGGAGATAGAGAAGGGGTTGGAGGATAGACATTGCAGAGCTGCTCAGTGAGGTGAATGCCTGGAAAGAGACCTGTCAGTCAGAGCACTAAGGTTCTGAAGGAACAGGCCAGGCCCCACGCAGACTTAGGTGGTAAGAGGAGCTTCCAACTCGGGCAAGGGAGCTTAGTGGAAGTTCACAGAGGAGGCTGGAAGGGAAAACAGGCTCTGACGGCAGAACAGCAGAATTAGATTGTTCTGCCTCTCTCCAAGCTGAACTCTACATCTCATTTCAGGAGACCTGGGGAGCAATTCAGAACATCGTGCCTGGGTTTGTCGTGGGATGTGAGACCCCAGAAAGCCCGCATCTAGGCTCAGTCGAACAAATTAAAAGTGTTTTTGCCACTCTTGAGCCTACACCACCAGAGAGGGGTGATGTAACCCCTCAGGAACATTTGCACTAGACACTGTTTTGAATAGGATGACAAGAACTGGTAGGGGGCAGTTGTAGTAAATCTATTTCTATATCAAAGACCATAAAAGCCGCATTAATACACACAGTTCAACAAAATAAAACAAGTACAAAATCAACATCATAAGACCACAATTAACATTAAATATTACGAGCCAAAAAACGTCATACAAAATTCATGAACCACAATACTAAATACTAAATTCTCATGTATGGTATTTTTAATCGCCACGCTTTTTTAAAAAAAAACTGGCTTTGGGTCTATATATCAGAGTCATTCTGAGTACACATAAAACAATATTTTGGTTTCTATATATTGGGAAAAGCCATCTTCGTCTCAATTTGTCATAAAGAGGACAAAATATTAAAAAATGAGAAAAATACTCTCTCTGATTTTGACATCCCTTACATCTATCTATGTTTCCCACACATCAATTTCGTATGACAGTTGCCAACGGTAGGACACCCAATCCTGCTTTCAGATAGCTTTCATTCCCTATCCTCCAAAAGTTGAGATACCTTTTAGGGCAAAGTTGCAATTTAAATGCTAAATAATTTGCCACTATATGAATAGTGCTTAACTTAGACAACTTTTTTAAATAAAACCAATGTTTATATTTCTGTGCAATAATAGCTTTAGGGATTATTTTCCCTTTATCTAAGGGCGGCTCCATCAGATATAAGCCCAAACTGGTGCTTAACTCAGAAACATAATGGACTCAAGGCAAATGTATTGAACTGCTATGAGCAAGAACATCCTATTATGCTAGTCTATACGAAAATAAGTAATCAGATGTCATAATCATATGAAAAAACAGAAGGGGTTTTAGCTTAGCCTCACACGCTAACCCATTAATCCCTAATTCTAATCGAGGCGATAGCGACAGGGTGCTATTCGGTAGCATAAACATCCTCATAGGGTTCCTAACTCTCTCGACTCCAACAGCGTGAGATCTGAGTAACCCCAAATCTCTCCACTCCAACAGCGTACGATCTGAGTACCCCCAAATCTCAGCACCATATAGTGACAATGAATTAGCACATGCACTAGGGATTGGGAAGTTCATTACCTCCATAATGTTTTTAAAAACATTGTATCACTCACCCATGCCTCATGAAATCCAGAATCAACGTATTAATCCCTTCCCCCCACTGTCCATCTATTCAGACACCCAACTAATCATAGAAACCTACCATCTCTACTATAGCTTTGCCAAGAGAAATTGGGGAGATAAATGTTCCATTAGGTTTAGACCAGATTAATAATGTAGTCTTGGTTAGGTTAATTTCTACACCCATTGTTGATGAAACAACTGACATAGTATTCAAGGCTTTTTGAATACCCATCCTAGTCTTGCTTATCAATACCATATGTGATGAATCCTGCAGTATCATCACTGATTCTTTGCTCATGGTCTCCCACACATGGCTCGGGACGGCAGCTGCTACCTGATCCTGACCCTGGGGGTGGTGTTAGGAGGGAGGATCATGTGGGAGGTGTGAGAAACCAAAGGGTGTCTCACCTACTAGTCTCCGGGGATCTCTCTCTCGGGTGGCCAGGGCGCAGCCATCGCTTTTGGATCCACACCCTGGGGGTGGACCAGTGCGGGAGGATCGCCTGGATGAGGGGTCTTTAGGGAGTGGGGGTGAGGCAGCCGATGGTGACACGCGGTATTCCCACCTAACCTATCTTAATTTTTAGGATTTTCTGAGGTCCCAACTCCCACCTTTCTACACAAACACTGGTCCGAGGAAGAGGGTGACTGAGAGTAACAAGATCAACTCTTATACATCGCACTGGACATGTTCCACTAATCCGGTCCAGCAAAGTCAGGCACTTGACTTTAAGTGGATACATCTGAAACAAATTAGCTCTCCTCACATGGATAAAAGGCGGAACATAGAGACCACACACCGAGCAAGGTGGAACACGAGTGAGAGTAGAAATTCCAGGGCGAATGTCAACCTACAGAGCGACGGACCAAGGGATGAGAGCAGCGGGTCGAGAACCCTAGGAGTTCCCTACAGGAGGCTGTTTCCTCCAAAAGGCTGCAAAAGATATGTGGAAAAGGCCAAATCCCAAAGCAAAGGGCTGTATTGGGTTTCAAGGACGCCAGTGACCCTCCCTGGTGAACGGCAGAGTTGGGGAGACGAGGTCAAGCCTGGTGTACTAACCGTGACTCGTGAATTGGAAAATTGTAAAGACAAGAAAGAAACGCACACAGCCGGTGAGTTGGCTAGTAACCTGAAAGATTGGTGTGTGTTAAAGAAAGATTGAAGTTGCAACATTATATTGCATGGGAAGACTGCACGCGTGTGGATGAGATGCGAAGGAAGGCAGACCTGTGACTGAACTTTGAAGTAAGGACAGCATTGAAATCAGAGATACTGAGTAATGGAGTGGTCCGGTGAAAGGAAGTAGCCCACTCGAAAGTCTCAGTGAAAGGTGCATTGTTTGTAGGGATAAAGTGAATGAACTGTAAATGCGAAGTAAGTGATCCAAATTAACCCCAAGTGAAGGGGAGAGTAAAAACTGAACATTGAACTTTAAGTCGAAGTGGTCCTGCAGAAGTCTGTAGAGAAAGCCATGCACATTTTAAAAGTCTTCGACATCCGAAAATGGTCTGAACCCGACTGAGGGTGACCCAAAGTGTAATAAGTTTGGGGAAGGGAGCCCCCTGCAAGTATTGTTGAAATTTTGTTGTGAAAGGTCTGAGCCTGATAGAGGGGGACCAAAGTATACTTTTGTTTTGAAGAGGTCTGAGCCCGATAGAGGGGGACCAACGTGAAATTTTGTTTTGAAGAGGTCTGAGCCCAACAGACGGGGACCGGCGTGAACATTTTGTTGAATGTTGTTTGGAAGAATGGAAAGAGATACTTTAACGTGGAAGGTGGACCTTGATCCACGTTTTGAACTGTTTTTGTGTTGAAAACCCGAGCCAGAGTGTGTCATCCTGCCTATGGGGACAGCCTTTCTCCCTGCTGTCTAACGTTGGGAGGAGAGGTGATTCAGCCATATTTATTCTTTATATTTGAACACTGATTTTCCTTTACATCCATATCTCCTTTATACACTTTTGTACAAGAGATAGGGCAGGCATTAGGTTTTGTTCGCATAGGCCATTTTCATTTGACATACTCGAATAGGACTGTTTTATTTCGAAACAGGGCAATCCCCAATCCGAGCCTCCACACGCCTGGATGCTGCCATCCTCCTCTGCTGGGGATTCAGGTTTGTTCTTTCCTTCTTCCTCCCCGTCCCTGCTAACGCTGCAGCGTTTCAGAACAGAAAAACTGCTATTAGTACCTCGGTCTTGCAGGCCGCGCTACTAACAACAATAAGGGCCTCACAGCTGTGGCATTACTGAGTCAGGTAATGCCCCGGGTCCTTTGTTAACTATGGGCCCCGGGGCATTACCTGAGTCGGTAATGCTCCCGCGGCTCGGGATTATTGCTTAAATAAAGGTTTTACAAAATGTACCTTTTGTGTCAGTGTCATACTTGTGATACCATGCCTCCCTTACATAGGGGATAACTACAGGGAGGAGGTGGTGACTCCATTAGGAGAGAGGCAGTATTTCCCTCCCCTTTTGAGGAAAGCTGTATGGTAACTAAAATGAATGGCATACTGCTATTATGCGAAGAATAACATTCACATATCAAATACACATAATTCACATTTAACATCTTGTTATGCTGGTGTTTTTGTTTTTGGCAACAATCCTATGTACTATAACTCCCACACCGCCTAAAGTACTGAGACGAGGAAGAGGAAGAAGGAGTTAGTAGGGATTGAAAGAAACCTCAAGTCAAATACGCAGGCTAGTTGTTATAGTGGAGATCAGCTGCGTGGGACATTTAAAAATGGCTTGCACTTTCAAGTCGAAGAGCATAGCAGCAGAGCAGG
Organism: Ambystoma mexicanum; assembly: GCF_040938575.1. Classification (NCBI taxonomy): domain Eukaryota; kingdom Metazoa; phylum Chordata; class Amphibia; order Caudata; family Ambystomatidae; genus Ambystoma; species Ambystoma mexicanum. Next base: position 1,056,567,482 of record NC_090926.1, on the reverse strand, counting down.
CAGCGCAGGAAGCAGAACCGCGAGTGAAGGCAGACACACAGGAACGAACCATGCAGCAGAAGGCAGAGCCTTTCAAGCTGCCACTTGTCAGCCTTCCTTATTGGAGTGGTGGAAGACCCAAAAAACCATGGCAGGCACCAGGGAAGAGCCACTCCAGAGCCGGCAGCAGCAGCAATGCTGTTCAGAGAGCAGTTGTACCGGAAAACAACAGCTTCACCGGCAAGTGAACACCAAGCCGGTAGGGAAGCTGAAACCGAGGTTGCAAAGCGGGAGAAGCCATTCCTGAGTCAGGACTCTGCCGCAGCCGTGTGTTACGGGTTGGAAAACACTGGTGCGTTGGCCCAGTGATAGTGGGAACCCCAGGGTGTACCGACAGGCACAGAAATATTTGAAAGTTAATTTTGAATACTTCCCAAGTAAAGCAGAAAGACTGAATTTGCACAAATCCTCACGCATGTAATTCCAAGATGGGGAAAGTTGGAGCAAAGATTATTACAATCAGATAAATGTTAATGAAGGAGTTAAAAAATATAGAATATGTACAAGTCTTCCTATCAGAGATGCCAATATTGGGAAAGTTGGAAAAAATATTGCCACAAGTAAATGAACATTGGTGAAGAAGTGAACTTGAACAAGTCTCCACATAAGAAATGCCAATATGGGGAAAATTGAAACAAGCAGTATCTAAAACCAATAAAGTATAGACTGTGCTATGCTGAAAGATTGAGAGAACATTGGAAGCAGTCCTGGTGAATAAAATACATCAGGTAGTGAGGATTTGGAGAAGAGATACCTGCAGGAGGGTATACCAGGGGATCTAAAGAATTTACTGAAGGGTTCCTGGCAGAGGAATATACCAGGAAGATGTCCTTGAGAAGCTGTTACACAAAAGAAACACTTGAGCTATCCTTTGAACAATATTGTGTGGAAGAGACACGTTTGCCATCCTTGGAGTGTGTGTTGTACAAAAGAGAACATTGTTTGGAAAATACACCTTCACCATCCTTTCAGAGACTAATCCAGAGGAAGGGGACCATCCTTTGGATCACAGGACGTATCCTTGGAGGAAATAATTTTGTTTGATTTATATATTTGTTTTACATTTGAACATTTTTAAACCTAGATCAGAGACAATTTACCTTACACTTTTAATTGTTTAATTTCTAGTATATATATTTTGGACACAAGGACCATTTTCTTAATTTTGACAAAAAGACACAGTCTGATCTTTAGTTATAGTTTCCTAGGTAGGGAAACTCTCTTTAGGATAGGGACAGTGGGGCCTGTATCCAACCAATCCACGAGTGGGGCATCCATATCAATATTTTCAGTGTATGTGGCAATTGTATTAATATACAAACTAGAGAGAGTAGGAGCTATAACACTGCCTTGCTTTACTCCTCTAACCGCAGGGAAGGTCTTTGCAAGTCTCCCCCGACCTCCGTCCCTTACCCAAGCGAACCTGTGCATATGTGTTTGTATATAAACTATGGTTTGCAGATAAAAGATTAATTGCGACACCCAACTCAAATAAATACTGCCATAGTAGTTATATAGGTATTGAATCAAATGCATTTCTCAAATCTATGAAGACCAGAAATAGCTTTTGCTTTCTAAGCTTCAAATTTGATCACAAAGGAGAGACAGCCTAAAAACTAGTTTGAGTGGGATACTACGTGGTCTAAAACCTGCCTGTAAATTGGAAAGGACTCCCTTCTCTTGTATCCATTCCTCCAGTCTCATCAAGAGGATTTTCCCATATACCTTAGAGTTTGCGTCTGTTAGCGAAATGGGCCTATAGTTATGTGGATCGCCACGAGTCTATCTTTTATACACGGAAACTGTTATTGCTCCTTTCCAAGTAGATGGTACCATTGAACTACAGGTTATATTGGAGAATACCCCCCATAAAATAGGAACCCACACCCTTACATTAGATAGTAATAGGTCTCCCGGGATTAGATCTAAACCTGGCGCTTTATTTCTTTTTTGTGCCAGGATTGCTACTTTTTCCTCATCAGCTGCCTCCACGATCACCAGTCTGGCTTCAGAGAAGCCAGAGGCACGGAAACAGCTCTCCTGAACACTTGTGATGATTTGCTCTCAAACCTCGATTCCAGCTCTCCTTCTGTCCTCATCCGCATTGATCTGTCCTCTGCCTTTGACACGGTCAATCATTCCATCCTCATAAATCGGCTTTGTGATACCTTGGGCATCACGGACCGGTCACTAGATTAGTTGACCTCTTTCCTCTCAAATCGGCCTTCCCAAGTTCAACTGGGCCCTTTTCTCTCCTCTACCTTACTCTCGACATGCAGTGTCAATCAGGGCTCTTTGCTCTCACCATGGCTTTTCAACATTTCCCTTGCCACTCTTGCCCACTTGATCTCCGCCTTCTCTCATTTCCATTGTTATGCTGACGACACACAACTCTCCTTTAAGATACCCTCTCCTTCCTCCTCTCCTCCCACTTTCATTCCCGACTGTCTGACTGGTATTCAGGCATAGTGTGCTGCTAAAGATCTCTGCCTTAACGCCAGTAAGACTGAGATCCTTCTCATTGGGACTCCTACCCCCTCCTTTCCTCCTACACTCTGGCCGCTCTCTGCGGGCTCTCTCCCCTCATCCTCATGTGAGGCAAAAAACCTTGGTGTCATCTTTGAATCTTCTCCCTCCTTCTCACCTCGTATCTCTGACCTTGCCAAGAAGGCCCACTTTCAGCTTCACCTCCTCTGAGGCATTCTCCCTTTCCTCACCTTACCAGAAACTCAATGTCTCGAGAGCTCTGGTTCCTGTCAAGACTGGACTAATGCAACAGTCTCTTCCTTAATCTGCCTCTCTCCCTCCTTTGCCCTCTTTAACTAATCCAGAATAGGACTGCAAGATTTATCCTTGGCCTCAAGCACAGAGACCACATCCCTCCAGCCCTAAAACCTCTCCACTAACTCCCTTTGGTTGCAAGGATCAAATTCAAGACCCTCTGCACCATCCACAAGGCTTTCTGGGGCCAGGGACCTCCCTATATCCAACTCTCTCTCCCTAAATACCTTCCTGCTAGATTCCTTCAGTCCTCTAGCTCCAACTTGACATGGGTAGTATAGCTCATTGGCAACGACGCAGAGCAACACAGGTTCGAATCCCGGGCCCGCCATTAGAAACCTCTTCGGTATTAAGAGCATTATAATAAAAAAACAAATTATAAAAACCAATTATAACTCTCTGCATGTCAGACATTTCTCCAAGTAGAGAGTGGGGGTAGATCCCTTTCTTCAGCAGGAGCCTTCCTCTGGAAACAGCCTCCCTGCCCCTCTCCGACTTGAGCTGGAACTCCTTAAGTTCTGGAGGCGTCTCAAGACCTTCCTTTTCTCCTCCTCCTTCCCTCCCCCCGTCCCCTACTAGTCTCCTCTTGCCACTGCAACTGTTTGCCTGTTCCCTTGTGAGTCTTATTGGGTTCAGGCCCACCTTTGACCAGTCTTCCCCTGCACCTCTTCTTACCAGCACTTGCCCTTGGGTACCCTTCCCTGACTAGCCTGTTGAGGTTGCTCCCCCAATTCCTCACACTGGCTGACTCCTACCCCTTTTTCCCCTTGCACTTGCCCTCCCGGGCTCCCCTCAGCACATTCCCAGCCCCCGTGGCACCCTCCCTCTTCCACTTCTCCATCCTCATCCTTCCCTATCCCATCCCTTCGTCCTGTTCTGACCCCTCCCCCTGCACTTCTTGATACTGCACTTGCACAATCCGAATGTCACAAGGCCTAGTAAGACCGTTATTGTTGTTTTTATCCCCGCTCCCCCCCCTTTTGTATTGTGGCATCGGGAAACACTTTTTGCTGTACAGGTGCCATACACATTTTCGGGCTGGTGATTGGTAAGATTTGCTGAAGTAGATACACCAATCATCCTCTGCATTAGGTGGATAGGGAGATTGAGGAACATTAGAGCTAGCAGCAGAGACTAACTTCCAGAATGATTTTGTATCCTTCATGTGGGTCACTAATATCAGCGCATCCCATTTATATCGCTCATATTCTACTTTCTTTTGTTCTAATAATACCTTGTATTCATTCTGCGCTCGTCTAACTTCCAGGGGATCTCTCCAGTCCTTTGATTTCACAATTTCCAATAGATTAACTTTCATAAAGCAGCATTCTTGGTCATACCACCAATCTTGGTTGTGCCGTTTCGTCTCTGCGGTGAGTAAGAATTTGAAAAGAGTGGGCCAACACATTGCTAACCTGGTCCCACATTTTTTTATAGGGGAAACTCTCCTCTTCAAGTACTAGATTTTCGAATAGAGTGATTAAAGCTACATATATTTGACCTATTGATCCTCATTTACTAATTTGTCGTGAAGGAACTCTTTCACAAATAGCCTGCCCCTCTGCTTTATCAAGACGGATAATCTGGTTATTATTTCTGGCATATGGGAGTGAAAGCAATAGATGTAAAGAATCATGGTCACTTTCCACAAGCTGAACGGGTGTCCATTGATATAGTCACCTGGGAAATGGCTGCCAGGGGGCGACATTTCCCAAAAAAGTACACTCAGTAAAATGAAACACTTTCCCCCAAATATTCTAGGATTGGAGTTTATAATATAAAAGTATACCTCTCCTAGAATATTTGTGGAAAGTATTGTAGTGGCCTGGAAAAAAGTTGCCTACTTGCTGACTTTTTCCAAGCAACATTATCCCATTGAACCACTGAATGACCCTTAAATCACTTACCGATTTTCAACTGTTTACTTTAAGTAATATACAATCAGTGTAAGAACTGCGGCTCCCTTATAGCGGATATATCCTGACTAAATCTGCCGTTACAGGCCCTATCACCTTTTACCATCAGTTCTTGTATTTATTTAAATGAAAAGTTCTGTGCAGGGTATGCAAACCGTACTAAGCCAAATGGGAACACCCCAAAATGTATCATGATCTTTGCACCAAACATTTTTACTTTTTAACAGTTTCTAATTGCATATTAAAATTGACCATTGGAAATATATGATAATCCTTTCTATCCTGTTGGCCGGCATAACATTCTAATTCATCCATAGATATGAACCAATAGATCATTTATTGCTTTATTTTAGACCTTTAATATATATTAACAATAAAAAAACAGTAATAGCATCAACATACCTCTTAACAGTTAAGATATCTGTGGATGGAGAATGGACTAGAGTTTTAGGGTCATGCAAATCATGTTTAAGCCAGGTAACCAATCCTCCACTTGGGCGTCCACTTTGAGATTTCTTAGCAAGTAGGGAAAAAGAGGCATATCCCACTCTTTCTTCCAGCATCAGGAGCCACGTCTCCTGGAGGCAGATAACAATACATCCATCCATGAATCCTTGCCAGTCTTTACCTTGCCATTTCCCTTTCATTCCTGCTATGTTCCAAGATACAGAGACCAATTTTAGTTTACTGACATTCGCTATTATTAGACTTATTAGCCACAGCTTCGAAATTCTTGCTTTTTGGCTCCTTACTGTTCCTGAACTCTGTCGTCCTACTCTGAGCTACTTAGACATTCACCCCTATTAGAATCCTGGGTGAGTGAATAGCCCTTTCCCATTGGCCAATTTGCGGGCTATAAGAACCGGCATAGCTGGCCGTTTCATTATCGCCCACAAATTGCCCATTGCTTTCTTCAACTGGGAAAGTTGTTCATTAACAGTGATTCGCCCCCCTTCAGTGGCCAAAGTGAAAATGACATTTTCCTACGAATACCTTCTTTTTTTGTTTAATAGTTTGTTAGTGAAAAGAATAGCTTACTATAATTAAGCATGACTTATTTTTTTATCATGCTGCGCTCGGGCATTTAACTCGGTCTTCAGAGCCCATAAAGCCCAGTACGGCCCTCGGGCCAGGTCTATAAAGCTATATTAAAACCTTCAAGGGGGAACATGAGTTACACACCCATAAACAGTCTCAGTGGCCTGGCTCGTCAGATCCCCTTGTCTTAGTATATGTGCTCTTTTAAGAGTGGAGTCTAATTAAGCCTTTGATGAATCCATAATAAATGACTTTTGACTTGACTTTGACTTGAGTAAGTCACAGAGGCACTTTTTACGACAGAACAATTTATAGCTGGTTCTGAAACAGAAATACCCTGTAATGGTTCTTCCTCTTTTTTTATAACAGTGACCAGGATAGATGGGGGCCTCGTCATATACACCTTTACATCATGGCAGCTGTTATAAACATGACGTCTATATATGTATGTTGATAAATATGAATTTGGTGTTTACTATTGTACCTTCATTAAGGTCATTGTGCCGGGGAGAAGCCATGTCTGATAGGGATTTAAATATTATTAGGTTCTGTTTTATTTATCACTGTGTTTCATATTCTATTTTAAACGTTCTTCCAGTAAGAAACTGTATTTTCTTAGGCTCTAAGTATTGGTCAGATAGTTGTTTCTCAACGAAATGGCCACCATGTATTGTCTAGTCCCATGTTTATGTCCTTTCAGTTGTGTCCTCTTTCTCTTCTGCTTAGTTGAAAAGAAGGCCTCGGCTTTCGTGAGAAATCCTTGGATTTGGCCTGGAGATACCCTTGTAATTCAACAGAGAGTGGCCCCCGAAATCAGGAGCTCAAGTTGGAATGAGCTGTGCGGCTTTATGGTTGAAGGGTGTTCAAAGCCCTTTAATCCAAGCTGCTGTCCACATGTCTTTTTGTGTACCCGCTCGCTATCTTCAGGTCATGCTGGTGGGTTAAGTGGCACGGCAAAATGAGCCGGGGCTCATCAAGGGGGTGTGGGCTAATAGTGGGGGGTCGTCTGCCGGCTCATTCGGCCACGCCTCCTTGATGTGCCCCAGCTTGATGGCCTACAGGCACCCCCGCCAGGCAGCCCTTTGTTGAAATCAACACCCTCTCCCGCCTGGGGGGGAGGGTGCTGATCTCTGCATCTATTGCCTGAAAGGTTGCCGGGCGGGGGACAGCAGCCACATGTTTTCAACCTTAATGGTGGTGCTGCCCCATGCCAGCAATTTGACATGGGGCAGCACCACCATTAAGGCTGAAAAGGGAGGGCGCTGGAAGCCTAGGCCTTTTTTCCTAAAGCCTGGCGCTACCACAAACAAGCAGGAGCTCCAGGCTTCAGGAAAAAAAGTCTGCGGCTTCCTGCAGTCTCACCTTTTCTTCTATAATGGTGACGCCGGCCCAGGGCATCTCTTGGTTCAAGGGATGCCTCACAGGTGCCGGCGCCACCATAATTGAGAGAAGGAATTTTCTTTCTGAAGCCTAAAGCTCTCCCATATGAGGGAGAGCTTCACACTTTAGAAAAAAAAGCCTTGTCCTCTAGCGAACGGGAATGACAGGGGACAGGCTAGCCCTGGCCCACTGCAAGCCTTGGGTCACGCAGAGAGCTAGGCAGCCAGACAGACTTTCAAGCTATGGATAAAGGCTTCACTCCTCCGTGCTTTGTTTGCACAAGTCCACATAAGGAAGCAACAGTGTCATTTCCACGGCACCAACCCCCCATTAACCCTCCCCAAAACATCTATGCATGTGTGCATCGTTAGAGCTGCCACATCTAGCAGATAGATGGGCATGGGTTGGCTCATCAGTACTTTTTAGCCTCTGATCAGTGTTTCAAAGCACCACAATGCAAAAGGGAGGGCTAAAGGGAATAAAATAAACAATAAAAACAATGAATAAATCATAAAACAAACAGGGTCTTAATAGGACTTATAACATTGGGAAGGTGCAAGTGCAGAGAAAAGAGAAAGGGGGGGCAGGAGGTAAGTGCTTGGGTGAACCCAGTGGGGAAGTGACAGAAGTGCCTGCTACGGAGGCAACAGGTAAGTGCAATGGCGGGGACGGTCCAAGCAAAGGGGAGGTCTACCACCCAACCGACAAGTGGAGGCCTGTGACAAACCACCCAACAGACAGGTGTAGGCCCAGAGGCCAATGCAGGGGGGTGGATGCTGGTGGTGATTGGGCAGATGGCTGGGACCCTATAGGACGCTTGACGGGCCAGACAGCCAATCTCAGCGGCTGTGGGGATGGTTAGCACAGGAGGGAGAGAGGGAAGGAGGAGCAGAAGAGAAAAGTCTTGAGTTGCTTCCGGAACCTGGGGCGATCTGGTTAAAGACAAAGAGAGGGATAGACTATTCCAGAGGAGCCAGCCAGCCAGATATGTGCCCCCAGCTCTCTGCTTGGAGAAACGTTTAACCATCAGAGAGTTGGAGCAAGAAGATCGAAGGTACCTAGAAGGCGAGTATTTGGTAAGAGAGCTGCAGACAGTGTGGTCTCAGGCCATCTACACATCACACTTAGTGATGTGATTATTCCTGCCTTTTATTAATTTCCGTCAATTGCGATTTGCTGAAATGTGAATATTCTATGTGTACCTTAGCTGCAGTTGGTTGTCTCAACTGTCAATATACTGTAGCTTCCCAGATCTCCAAGTCTTGGCCGAATAGTGTTTGTTTTGCTCCTTTTTTAGGTCAGGTGTGAAAGACTTTAGATCTCTGCAAGACAACTAGATGATGCATATTGGAGGGGCTGCCCGTTGCCAGTCAGCTGTTCCGTGATTCAGAATGAGTGCATCCTGGTGAAAGCTGTTATCGCTGAACCAAATCAAATCTGTATCTATGAAAGATGAGAAATGATACCTTATATATATATATATATTTGCATTGACATTTTTCCAAAAAACTGAGCAACGTCAATGATCAGCTTATAAACGTGTAGGTGACACTTTGGATGCTCCGAATATTCTTAAAGATTGGGATGAGCCATGAAAGAGCCTGCTGCTGGTAAATTGGGGTCCATGGGCCACTTGCTTATTAATCAGCTAGCAAACGCATGTCCATTTATATATTCTCAACTCACCCCATCCCGAGCTCTCATTCCCCCTTCTAAGTCCTGCAAATTCCTCTCTATATAGTGTGGTGTGTGACCCTTCCACGAGTGTTGCCTCTTTAAGGGAATGTACCCATCCCCTTTTGTATTGCCATTTTAACACAGGCCATGACTGCGTCATGGCCCAAGCTAATAAAAGGAGCCTCTGTAGACACGTGCAGCAGAACGGCTGCGGACTCCAGAAGAGGAACTCCTGCGTCTGTGTCTCATTTCATGTAGGCTGCAGGTCTACCCGTGGAGGCACAGGCCTGCATGCCCTGATGTCGTGGGACCCTCGTGCCAGCACGTGGCAGAGGCCCGCACGGCCAGGGGCATGGCTGGCTGTGCCCCCACCCCCGATGGTGCTGGAGTCCTATAGCACCAGGTGACTGCCGGATGTCCAGGGCAGGCCCCAACCCCCATAGGCACTGGGCCTGTCCTGTGCTGATGTGACTTGCATGGTGGTTGCCTGCCGGATGTCAATGGCAGGACACCCACAACATATATAACGAAAGTTGCATCTGTTAAGCATACATCAGCGTATGCTTTGCGAGCATAGGTACCTTTAAAAAACACACGTAATCGCCCTTCTTCCTTTTCTCCACATCGACGTCCTGTCATCTTGCTCTCCTACACCTGCGCTTGTGACCACCTGTATCGACCCAGAATTCAGAAGAAGGTTCTCACAGGGGGGTCTGGCAATTCTAATTGTTTCATCAGCCCACCCCTTTTTCCCGTTCTTCCCCCTCTTCTTCTTTTTCACCCCATTCCTTTTCCCTTTTCCCTCTCCCCTCTCCTTCCTTTCCCGCCTCTGCCCCCGTTCTAATGTACCAGAAGTAATGACCATCTCTTTGCTATCCTCCGTTCACGTTCACTGTGCCTTAAATGCTGTCTACGCCTGTAGGTAAGTGCACCAGATCCCCTTGAATAGTTTCAAGATGATCCCTTTCCTGTTCTGGGCCTTGTTCTGGACATCCTACATCGGGGTGAGATCCCTCAAAAGTTAGTCTCTCCATTCTGCCTCGGCAATAAATGCTACTTTTAAATGAGAAATGTTGCAAAGAGTTTCTTTTCTACACGCGGCTGTGCTCCTGGATAGTTTGTTCATAGGTTGTTTTATTGGTGACAGTGTTCGTGTGTGCTTTCTTCTGTGTGAAAGTACTTGCCCCAGAACTAGTCTGTTCTCAGTGTTCATGATGGATTCGGAACCGTGTAATACAAGCCTTTATCGGGTTTCCAAAACATGCTGGACGTCATTGTAAAGGGCGCCGGTAATGGTGCCGACGCCGTTAAACCCACTCTGCACGATTACGAGGCCTCCTCGCGGGACCCGCTCTGGAAGTCTGGTTTTACCAGACGTCCAGAGCAGCTCCCGCACCCATTCCCATTGAGCCCTATGGGGGCTCAAATAGGAATGGGGAAGGTCCGGGCCCGGGTTCCCTGAAGGAGGAATTACTGGGCCCTCCGAACTCGGAATGGGCCGGTAATTCCCCATTCAGGGTACCCGGACCCGATTTTGGAGGCAGCCATGGAGCCAATAGCGACATGGCTACCTCCAAAGTCGTAATGAGGCCCTATATATGTATAATGGTCAACTTGAGATTGCTGTTTTAAATGGTGCCATCTTTAAGGTGATGGTGCTTGTCAGATATAAAAAGTTAAGAGGTTAGGTCATTTATCGTTTGTTGCTCACGGTGGGATACTTTTACAGGTGAGTTGGGGCGTGTTATATCCAGATGGTGAAAGAGTCTAATTCCTTGCTGCCTCTGGGCAAATGCATACGCGGGTATGATGTCAAGTCCTCAAAATTAAAGTGGGGGGACTCATCAACAACCGCAATGGGATGTGACATCGCCAGAAATTAGCATATCAAGGTGAAATATGCACATTTCATTAAATTTGCTTTGCATAACCACCCAAATTGCACAGGACGAATGGCATTTGCCTTTCATAAAATCAAAACGCACACAAAACTGAGAGAGGATATTATTTTCTTCTAATAGTGTTTTTGAAACCGGTAAACGGTGTGCATGTTTTAAACTCCAAGAACCAATACAAATTTTTTCCCTGGAACTTGCAGTACCAGGACATTTCACCTTTAGTTGTTTGTTGTTTGTTGTTTGTTGTTTGTTGTTTGTTGTTTGTTGTTTTTCATCAGGTCATATAGTGCAGTGGTGAAGTGTCCAGTCTGCAAACCCGAGGACTGCAGTTCAATCCCTGAAGTTGACTTTAATTAATAAATTCAGAGGATATTCAATGTTTCACATTTGAGGTTGGGGGGAGGGACTGAGTCCACCCTCTGAAAGAAGCGGGGGGACTCTGTCCACGCGTGTACCCTCGACTTCAGCCCTAGATAAACGTGAGGTGTTAAGGGAGGCAAGCAAATGTATTGATATTTGGATAGAACGAGAATGCTACCTACTGGCTTTGCTGATGGTATCTGGTATCTAAGCACTGGCTTTAACCGTCTAGCCATTAAAGAATGGTTACAAGGCAAAAGAAGATGAAACGGGCCACATGTTCTAGGCTGGCGCAGTCACAGGTGCGCATTGCCTCAATACACACTTTACCCTCCCATTTCTCAATTACTGTGCCAAATAAGAATACCCGGGTCTAAATGTAATGTATAGTAAAAGTAATGGTTGAGGGGAGCATACATCACCAATATTCATGCAGTTGGGAATTGATTCAACATAGTATTTCAAAATTCATAGCACAATGTAAGTACTTTCCCCCATAAGTGGCTTTGGCCCTCATTACGAGTTGGGGTGGTAATACAGCGGAATTACCATTACTCTCCATTGGTGGCATTGGTAATTCCAGCCGGTGGAATCACCACCAAAACTGAGCACACAACGATAAATCCTCCCCCGTATTCGGCAAAATTACTGTTACCGCAGTCAATTCAGCGCTATTTCTGCTGGCAGAATTAACCTGACACCTTATTCGGCGGTATGGTAAAAGTGGTGGTAATAAGCCCCGTTACGTAAAAAAGGGATGGATACAACCATAACTTATTTTATACAAAACTAGTACAACATGGCTAAACAAAGAGATCAGTGCGAATAATCCAGGTCAAAAATTTCCTTTGGTTGATATCCGAAGATTGATTCTTCAAGATTCTTCCACAGCCGAGCCAGTAACAAGGCTTAAAGGTCCCCGTGCACGTGATATCTTTCCAGCTCAGCTTTCACAGGAGTGGTCAGAGTATTCTTCCCAAAGCCAATGAACCTTTTACACACAAAGAAAACAGAAGAACAATAAAAAAACAAACTCCCAAAGAGAAATAGTAAAAACATCAGCAACAACATGTTCCAAACACAAAACTGATGTGCATGTGATATCTTTCCAGCTCAGCTTTCACAGGAGTGGTCAGAGTATTCTTCCCAAAGCCAATGAACCTTTTACACACAAAGAAAACAGAAGAACAATAAAAAAACAAACTCCCAAAGAGAAATAGTAAAAACATCAGCAACAACATGTTCCAAACACAAAACTGATGTGCATGTGATATCTTTCCAGCTCAGCATTCACAGGAGTGGTCAGAGTATTCTTCCCAAAGCCAATGGACCTTTTACACACAAAGAAAACAGAAGAAAAATCAAAAAACAAACTCCCAAAGAGAAATAGTAAAAACATCAGCAACAACATGTTCCAAACACAAAACTGATGGGCATGTGATATCTTTCCAGCTCAGCTTTCACAGGAGTGGTCAGAGTATTCTTCCCAAAGCCAATGAACCTTTTACACACAAAGAAAAAGAAGAAAAATCAAGAAACAAACTCCCAAAGAGAAATAGTAAAAACATCAGCAACAACATGTTCCAAACACAAAACTGATGTGCATGTGATATCTTTCCAGCTCAGCTTTCACAGGAGTGGTCAGAGTATTCTTCCCAAAGCCAATGAACCTTTTACACACAAAGAAAACAGAAGAACAATAAAAAAACAAACTCCCAAAGAGAAATAGTAAAAACATCAGCAACAACATGTTCCAAACACAAAACTGATGTGCATGTGATATCTTTCCAGCTCAGCTTTCACAGGAGTGGTCAGAGTATTCTTCCCAAAGCCAATGAACCTTTTACACACAAAGAAAACAGAAGAACAATAAAAAAACAAACTCCCAAAGAGAAATAGTAAAAACATCAGCAACAACATGTTCCAAACACAAAACTGATGTGCATGTGATATCTTTCCAGCTCAGCATTCACAGGAGTGGTCAGAGTATTCTTCCCAAAGCCAATGGACCTTTTACACACAAAGAAAACAGAAGAAAAATCAAAAAACAAACTCCCAAAGAGAAATAGTAAAAACATCAGCAACAACATGTTCCAAACACAAAACTGATGGGCATGTGATATCTTTCCAGCTCAGCTTTCACAGGAGTGGTCAGAGTATTCTTCCCAAAGCCAATGAACCTTTTACACACAAAGAAAAAGAAGAAAAATCAAGAAACAAACTCCCAAAGAGAAATAGTAAAAACATCAGCAACAACATGTTCCAAACACAAAACTGATCTGACGTTAAATTCAAATAAAAAAAAAAACTTCAACTATTTCGTTGGGTCCTATTAAAAAACCAAACCAAACAAAATTTCTTTTTTTACCACCAATTCATCATACGTTTCCTGCAAGTAACACAACAATTTCATTAGTTTCTTTAAAAAACATATCCTAGAGTATTATTGCACAATTAGTCAGTTCCGAGCTTAACTATAAGATATTGAATAAGAGGGGACAGATAATTCACGCTACTGGCCATAATGGACGTGTGCCGTGTTGCCCTGATGCATTCGTTTTAGCAGTGCAAGTGGACCCATGTCCATTTCAAGAGCTTCTATCATGTCCACTGATCTACCTCATGTTCACTAACCAAAGGCCATTTTAAGTCTATGCAAGTCAGGTAAAGTGATCATATTTGAGGTGCACGTACTCAAGGAAAAATCATCAGAGAGCTGCTGCTTCTCTCCAGGGTGTCACTGGGGATTATTCCAATGTTTCAAAACAATGATGCAAGGAAGGGTACCTTTAACTGTCCCCTGTTTACATCCATGCTGCGTTTTAAGCTTCTCTCATTTTATGATACATTTGGAATCCCCAACAAAGTGGATTTGATTGTCTCTCTCTTCCCATTGCAGGTGTGTGTTGCTGAAGCTGGCCAGCCTGGGAATGTTCCTCTTCTCTCTTGGGCAGAAGATGCTGTGCTTTGGGCAACCTAAGGACCCCAACTGTTCAGCCTGTGGATACAACAAACACTACCAGGTTATCTATATGTTGCATTGAGCGTCCTTTCTGCTTAGTGCTGTGCCAAAGGCATCTGAGTGGCTGTGGCCTCTGACAGGAGTACAGTCATGATAGCGCAGAATGTGATACTCACGAAGGTCCTTTTGGGGTCCTCAGACCTAGAAGCTGATACTCCTAGAATACCGCTACCTCCATGATGCCTAGGTGTTGAATTGAAATTGAGCCAGTGTTTACTCCTATACCTGCTCTCCAACCTTGATTCCAACACCCCCTGTGTCCTCATCTTACTTGATCTCTCTTCTGCCTTTGATACAGTCAACCATGCCATCCTGCTCAACCATCTCCGTGATTGATTGATATTTTATTTGTATCGCGCTCGTACACAAGTGTTTCAGAGCGCGACAAGGCAAGGGAGGGGAACAGGGGAGAACAAAACAGCGATCTTACTAGGCCCAGTGACATTGAGAACGCGCAAGTGCATGGGAGAGGGGGGAGGGGAAAAGTGCATGGAAGGGGGGAGAGGTGGAAAGTGCGAAGCAGAGGAGAAACAGATAAATAACAATAAATAAATAATAAAGGCAATAAACAGTGGTAATGCAGCCAGCAATTTGCAAGTGCTAGGTTTAAGGCAGCAAACAGGGTAGGTCTGATAAGTGCAGGAAGAAACTGGGGGGGCTGTATGGGTACAGATACAGACCCCAGTGCAAGGGGTGGCCCGGAGGCAGTGCGGGAGGGTGGCAGGATGAGCAGGCAACTTGGCCCAAAAGACAGAGGGTGGCCAGGTGCACAGTGCCAAGAGAGAACAGATCAGCAGGGGAGAGAGGGAGCGAAGGCAGAAGACAAGAGGAAGGTCTTGAGGTGCTTCCGGAACCGGAGATGGTTCTCCTCAAGTTTTAGAGTGGTAGGGAGGCTGTTCCAGAGGGAGGCCCCAGCCAAAGACAGAGATCTACCCCCAGCTCGTTTCTTAGAAAAACGACTGACCCTGAGTGAGTTGGAGGTAGAGGAGCGAAGAGCTTGAGAGGGGAGGTATTTGCGGAGGGATAGCTGAAGGTATTTTGGACCCAGGCCCCAGAAAGCCTTGTGGACAATGCAGAGGGTTTTGAATTTAATCCTTGCATCCACTGGGAGCTAGTGGAGAGATTTCAGAGCTGGAGAGATACGATCTCAGGGCTTGAGGCCAAGGACAAGTCTCGCAGTCCTGTTCTGGATTAGTTGCAGAGGGCGGAGAGTAGAGGCAAGTAGATTTAGAAAGAGGCTTTTACAATAGTCCAAGCTAGAGAGGACCAGAGCTTGAGATACCACGAGCTTCTGGGGGAAGGAGAGGAAAGGCAGAGTACCTCTGAGGAGGTGCAGTCGGAAATTTGACTTTTTAGAGACCTCAGAGATGTGGGCGGAGAAGGAAAGGGTGGAGTCAAAGATGACCCCGAGGTTCTTAGCCTCGCAGGTGGGGGTAGGAGGAGGGCCAAGGGAGGCCGGCCAGAGAGTGAGGGGAAAGGATGGTGAAGGTGTGCCGATGAGGAGGATCTCCGTCTTGCTGGCATTCAGACAAAGATCATTGGCAGCACACCAATCTTGAATGGCAGTTAGGCAATCAGGGATGAGAGAGGGAGAGGAGGTGGCAGAGGGCAGCTTGAAAATGAGTTGAGTGTCGTCAGCGTAGCACTGGAAATTTGAGCAGAAAATGGCAATGCAGTGGGCGAAAGTTGCCAGGTATTGGTTGAAAAGCCAGGGCGAGAGGTTAGACCCCTGGGGAACACCACAGGTAGAGAGCAAGATAGATGAAAGGAAGGACCCAAGTTGGACCTGGGAGGGTCGATCTGAGAGGAAAGAGGTCAGCCAGGCCAGAGCCTGATCAGTGATACCCAGGTTTTCATGGAGACGGTTGAGCAGGATGGTATGGTTGACCGTGTCGAAGGCAGAAGAGACATCGAGGAGGATGAGGACAGATGGAATGTTAGAGTCAAGGTTGGTGAGCAGATCTTCATGGATGTTTAGGAGAGCAGTTTCCATGCTTCTGGCAGCTCTGAAGCTAGACTTGTGGTCATGGAGACAGCCAACCGAATTGGAATGAAGGTTAAGCTGAGAGATGGCCAACTTTCCAGGAGTTTGCCAAGAAAGGGAGTAATGGAAAGTGGGCGATAGTTAGCTGGACAAGAAGGATCAGCTGTGGGTTTCTTGAGAAGAGGATGCACAAAGGAGTGCTTCAGAGGGGAGAGGAAGGATCCAGAGGCAAAGGAGTGGTGCAAGAATCAGCAAGGGCCGGAGTGAGGGTGTCAATGTGGTCCTTGATGGTTTTAGAGGAACAGGGATGAACCTGTTTTGAAGAGGCTTTCATAGATCGGACTTGTCTAGCAACCTCGTCAGGGGTGAAAAGAGGAAAGGACGAGAAGGATGGTGGGAGGGTGCCTAAAGGAGGGTCAGCAAGCACAGATGGAGAGGGAAGAGGAGGAGTGTGGGTGGAGAAGGTGGACAGGATGTCCTGGGTTTTTTAAATGAAGTGAGAGGCAAGGGCATTGCAAAGAGCCTGGGAGGAAACAGGAGGGGTAGAGACTGCAGCAGGGTTGGCCAGCTCCTTGCAGATTTTAAAGAGTTTGGCCGAGTTGTTACATGCCGCAGAGACACGAGCTTGAATGTGGACTCTCTTCTTGGTGAGGACAGAGAGTCTGTATTGCCTTTGTAGCAGGCGACAGGCCAGTTTGTCAGAGGATGAACGGTAATCCTCCATTTCCTCTCAGCTGCCCTACACTTACTTTTAAGTGTAGCTAGGTCAGAGTCATACCAGGAATTGCACTTGGCTTTGGACTTCAAACAGATCCTCATGACAGGGGCAAGAGCATCAAGCGTATCAGAAATTGAAGAGTAGCGCAGAGACAGGGCTGTATCAGGATGAGAGACAGCCAAAGGTGGAGGGATAACCTAGGTATCACCGATTAGACCCTAGCTTGTCTGACTTCTTTCCTCACCGATCGACCCTCCCAGGTCCAACTGGGGTCCTTCCTCTCCTCTATCTCTATCTCTACCTGTGGTGTTCCCAAGGGGTCTACCCTTGCTCCCTGGATGTTCAACCAATACCTGTCACTTCTTGCCCACCGCATTGCTGCTTTCTTCCCCAACTTTCAGTGCTATGAGGATGACACTCTACCTTAATGCCAGTAAGACTGAGATTCTCCTCATCGGCACACCCGCTCTCTCCTTTCCTGTCACTCTCTGTCCGGCCTCTCTTGACACTCTTCCTGCTCCCACCTGCAAGGCTAAAAACCTCAGGGTCATCTTCGACTCCACACTCTTTGACGTCTCTAAGAAGTCACACTACCAGCTGCACCTCCTCAGAGGTATTCTTCCTTTCCTCTCCTTCCCCCAGAAGCTTACTGTCTCCAGAGCTCTGGTTCTCTCTAGGCTGGATTATTGCAACAGACTATTTCTAAATCTGCCTGCTTCTACTCTCCGCCCTCTGCAACTCACCCAGAACAGGACTGCAAGACTTGTCCTTGGCCTCAAGCCCAGGGATCGTATCTCTCCAGGACTGAAATGTCTGCACTGGCTCCCAGTGGCTGTGAGGATTAAGTTCAAAACCCTCTGCATTGTCCACAAGGCCTTCTGGGGCCTCAGTACCTTCAACTCTCTCTTCCTAAATATCTTCCTTCTCAAGCTCTATGCTTATCCGCCTCCAACTCCCTCAGGGTCAGTCGCTTCACCAAGCAACAAGTGGGTGGTAGATCTCTTTCTTCGGCTGCGGTTTCCCTATGGAATAGCCTCCCGGCCTCCCTGCAACTTGAGGAGAACCACCTCAGTTTCCGGGAAAGCACCTCAAACCCTTCCCCTTTGCTTCTGCTTTCTCTCCTCCTCCCCCCTGCTGAACTCCTGGCTGAAACTGCACTGGTTACCTGACCACCTTCTGATCTCAGGCCCAGGTCCCCTCCCCAGCCATTTGCACACCTGAACTGCCTCCATGGCAACCCCCACACTTGGGGACTGTTTTCTGTATCCCTACAGTCCCCTACCAGCACTTGACACCAAATGTCTGCAATTACCCTTGCACTTGCCACCAGCTGGCCATATTTGTATTTATTGCTGCTATTTATTCTATTTATTTTTTATTGTCGATCCCATGTACTGCACTGTCCTCTCCCCCTCGACCCTCACTTTTCCCCTTATCCCTTATCCCTTTCGTTGCACTCGTGCGATCTCAGCGACACCTGGCCTAGCACGATCGTTGTCTCTTTCTTCCCTATGTTCCCCCTCCCTTGCCTCCTTGCGCCTTGGATCACTTGTGTATAGGCGCGTTATAAATGCCATATCATATCATATCACAGTGGTGAATGCAGGTGGATTGAGGGGTCATTGGTGGCCAGTAGACCCAGTTAGTTTCACTAGTTTAACAATTATATATATAAACGAAACAGGTTTTCTCTGCATTTTCCTTCTGTGCAATTTGATATTAAGTGTGCAACATCTCTCGCTCTTCCTGTAACCTTTTTATGCACTCTTCCTACACCTGTTCTCTCTTCCTGCACCCATTCTCTCTCCCTGCACCTTACAGTTTGCAAATCTCTCCGGTTGTGGCTCTCATCTGTACTCCTTTAACCCATTCCTGTGTATGCTCTGCCCCTTCCTGTCTAAGCCACACTCTGTAATGTCCAAGCCAGCCCGTTCCGTTCCATACCCACCCATTCCTGTTTAAACCCCACCCATTTCCTGCACCCGTCCTACCTTTTCATGCCTATACCCCACTCCTTCCACTGTGACCCCCACTCCTTACGATCCAAGATCTGCTAAAGCCAGTGGCGTCCCCAGGAATCAAATTTAGGAGGGGCACAGAGGGGGCCAAAGGAAACCTCCAAAGGGGGTGGCTTAGCAATCATCTACAAATCTAACCTAACCATCAAAGAGATAAAACCTATGATACTCCCGTCTGCTGAGTTACTCACAGTAAAAATAGGGCTAACACCATCCCGAACAATTACTATGCACCCAATCTACAGACCCCCTAGCACCAGGAACATCCTTACTGAATAATAACGTCAAACCGGGAACCCAAACTATCTTACTTGGAGACTTCAACCAGGGCCTCAATGACCCGAAAGACTCTAATGACACTATTCTAGCTAACACTATTGCCGAAGCAGGCCTTACTATCAGGAACACAGAACCCACCCACTCTAAAGGCCGTATCTTGGACTGGATAGCAGGTATTAACTGTTTCTCGAGCATCATTGCCACTGATCCATGTGTCCGGACTGACCACCACTTGATAACATTTACCATCCAGGACATTTCCCAATCCAACGTAACTAAGCCTAACGCTCCACCAGCCCTAACCAGGTGTAAAAAGAATATAACAGTCACCAACCTTTTACCCCTGATTCAGCCCATCACCAACCCTACCTACCTCCCCACTGATCCTACTGAATTGGTGAATCTGTACAATAACACCATTGACACTGCTTTAGATACCATCGCTCCCTTGAAAATGAGCAAAGAGAAACCTCTGGCCCACCTCAATTCCTGGTTCACCCCTAGCCTAAAAGCCTTGCGCAAAGAAAAAAGGCAGGCTGAAACCATCTGGAGAAAGTACCCCATAGCTGAGAATAAAAACCTCCTCACCTCTCTCGTTGACAAATACAAAAAAGAAATCATACAAACAAAAAGGTAAACCTTTAATGAAAGAATCAAAAAAGCCAGTTAAAGCACTAGAGAAATCTTCTCTGTACTTAGAGAATTAGAATCCCCTATTGCTCCTACTGACTCATGCACCAAAAATAAAACTTGGAGCACGAACATACAAAATTTGCTATGCAACAAAATCACTATGCTCCACGACAAAATATCAGACAAAAAAAAATCCCTCCACAAGATTGCTCTTGCAACTCAAGAAACCATCCTGCAAGAACTTGATAAAAACCAAACCAAAGCACTCAATCAATTCAAATTTAAATCAATCTCAACTATCGAGGCAGAAAACATCATCACTTCTCTCGTACCTTCTAGATGCCTGGGTGACACCTGCCCAGCACCTATCATTAAAGAAGCAGCTAACGACCTAGCCCCATTCGTCATGACCTTCATCAAGTCCTCTTTCAGAACTGGTTCTGTCCCAACTAAGCTTAAAGACGCCTGGGTACTACCCTTTTTAAAAACAAACAACCTTGACCCTAATGTCCCCACCAACTTTAGGCCAATTACAACAGTACCATTTCTCCTTAAAATGTTAGATAGAGCTGCCTATTTACAGATTAAGGCATATCTGGAGATCAATAATTTATTAGTCCTCGACAATCCGGTTTTAGGCCAAGACATGGAACTGAGACGGCCCTCATAGATCTCAAGAACCAACAAGATGACCGAAAAGATAAAGGTGAAACCTCAATTCTGCTATTACTAGATCTATCCGCTGCATTTGATCTGGTTGACCATAAAGTGTTATGTAACCACCTCAAATCAGCAGCTAACTTCTCCAATGAGGCCAGTACATGGATTAAATCCTTTCTAGACAACAGAACCATAAGAGTATTTTCACCCTCCTCAGCAGCTGACCCTGTTCCCATCACCTGTGGCGTACCTCAAGGCTCTTGTGTCTCCCTGACTTTGTACAATATTTTCACAAAGCCACTCTTCGATATATTGGATAATCTGGGTGTCTCATACACTAATTATGCTGACACCCAGATCCTCATCCCTATACTCAGAGACTATGACAAAGACACCAACCTTATAAACAAAATCTACCAAATCATCCAAACCTGGATGGCCACGCATGGCCTGTGTCTTAATGATGATAAGATTGAACTCATTTTCATCGGATCTACCAAGAAACGTAACAAACACCCCTCTCAATATAAATCCTTCACCATTGACGGTATCAAAATCAAAGTCGCTAAGGAAGTCAAGACCGTAGGCTTCTACCTAGATTCAACCCTCAACCTTAACAAACAAGTAAACGCCACAGCCTCTGCAACTAGCTACACATGCAAACTGAACTATGCATGTAGACCATTCCTGACTACTGAAAGCTGCATCACGATCGCACAGGCACTGATCTTATCCAACCTGGATTACTGCAATGCACTCTATCTTGGCACCAGCAAATACAACACCAACAAAATCCAAACCATCCAAAACAATGCCTTAAGAGCAGCCTTAGGGATCGCTAAAGGCCAGCATATTTCCGACCAAAGACAAGCTACCAATTGGCTAGCCATTAATGACAGAATTAAATTTAAAGTACTAAATCTGATCTACAAATCCCTCAACAACAAAGCCCCTATCTACCTATCTATCGCTTTGGATTAAAGCGCTATATAAATAACACATCATTATCATCTTCATTACTTAACTGAGAAATTCACCAAACATACCTCCAACCGCCCTATTAGACAGGCCCAATCCTACAGCATCAAAGTCCCTAGCTTTAAACTAACAAGAACAGGAGGTTCCAGTTTTCCAGTCTTAGCAACACAACTCTGGAACTCCATCCTGGATACCTTAAGAGCCTCACCATCCACCCATGCCTTTAAGACCAGCACCAAACTCTGGCTACACTCGAATGACTCTCGGTATCCCTAGCCCTGCTCTGCATAGCTGTACATAGATGTACCTGCCAGCACCTACCTGCACCTTAGCCACTATTTGTATAAATGTATGTATATATTCCTGTAACCTGTACTGTACATTGTCTGACCTTGTCCCATCTTGTCTCCTCCCCATCAGCAACTTGCACATGTAACTGCTAATCTTCCATGTACCCTGTTTTTCCCATATGCTATCTCCTTCTTGCTCATCTTTAATTGTAATTGCAAGTGTAAATGTAACCACATACTTTTATAAGCGCCAAGATGCCTACGGCCGGGTGCGCTCTATAAATAAATAAATAATACAATACAGTACAAAGACAAAAGTAGGGGGGCACAGACAAAAGTGGGGGTGGCACCTATGAAAGGTAATGTGTGATGTCACAAGCACTCCTGCGGAGAGGCTTTTTTGGGCACGCCAACTACCCACACCCCACTGAACCTCCCCTCCCATCAGAATGCAGGCACAAAACCATTCAGTTACTAATGTCCCATCATTAG
Organism: Ambystoma mexicanum; assembly: GCF_040938575.1. Lineage (NCBI taxonomy): Eukaryota > Metazoa > Chordata > Amphibia > Caudata > Ambystomatidae > Ambystoma > Ambystoma mexicanum. The sequence goes on along the minus strand of NC_090926.1, from coordinate 1,056,545,319 downwards.
CACTTTCATGACTACATTCTGACGGGAGGGGCTGCAAGCTGCTCTCACTGCTCGCTTTGAGACAAAAGGAGTATTGCCATGTGATCTGCAGACATTTGCCCCAGTGAGTGTCACAAATAACACCACAAACAGAGAACACAGTCACTGCTCGCCTTAGGTGGGGGGTACAAGAGGGAGCAGAGGATTTCAGAGGGGGAGCATGGGCCTCCAGGCCTCGCCACTGGCTAAAGCACCACACCTTTATTGTGCAAGTCTCACTGCTTCCTTTCTTTGCCCAACCCTCCACCCCAATATTGTCTATGTCCCTCCCCTTCAAGTGGAAACACGTCCTGGCTAATCCCACCCTCAGTTACTGTATAATCCCGAACCGCTTTGTGTCTGGGCAAGCCGTTTCTTTCTAAATCGTGCCGTATGACCCGCCTGTCTGGCCCAAAACCCTAACATAACTATTTCTCTGAAAATCATGCACCCACCCATATGAAACGCGGAAGTTATATTGGTAGGTTCCCAAGGGCATTAGCCTCTTCCTGATACCCCCCACGCCCCATTCGGCAGTGCAAAGTCAAAGTACCTGCCCACCAATCGCTACATCAGAGGATTCTGGCAAGTCTCTCAAGCAAGCCTAAACAAGTGCACACATGACCAATAGATGGAGTCTCCAACCTTTTGTGGGCAAGAGCATCATTTTCTCATCAAATGAAATAGGGAGCAACAGCATACCTTGGCGGAAACATAATAACTCTCAGGTAACGACAAAATGATTACAGCCTAAATTATGATGGCAGTAAATTGAATTTTACAAACAGAATATGTTAATGTGCATGAATGTAAGAGTAAGTCGAGGTGCAAATATAGGCAAAGTGAATTTGCAATATTTTTTCACTGAATTTGAGATTAAGGTGGTGTTTACTAGGAATGTAAGTGACTTTGCTAATAACACAAGACCATTAACAATTGTCAAAACATATGGGATTTTAAATGCAATACAGGGGCATTAGGATTGTTGTTCAATTAACAATTCGCAAAAATAGTGGCAAATGATGGATTTAGAAGCAGGTTCCATTAATATTGGTCACGTAGTGGTACATAGTGGTTTGGTAATTCTCCCTTTGATATTTGGAGGAATGTTTTGACATTTTAATTAGAAATTATTAACAAGAAGTTAATTTGCATATGCAATTGATGTAATCATGGGAAAGCATTTTGCTTATTTGCACATTATCCAAATGCCAGATGGGCAAATTATTGGATGATGCCAATTTGTTCAGCAGGGCACTGTAATGTGTCATTGCAGTTAGTGAATTTTGGAATTGGACGGCCATAAATGCTTGCCTAAATATGTGGGAGTAACCGAGTGCAGCAATGGAGCCTGAAGCAACCATGCAGTGTTCTGCCCCCAATTTATTTAAATAATGGGTTAAAATTGAGCACTTTCCAGCCCACTTTCTCTTAAAAATTCAGTAAAATGTCATACAGTTTGCAACCGGTTTTGTATGTTTTCACCTAAAGGATAACCCGGTGCATAGAAATCCTAACCTGTGACAAGCCCCCTCCCACACCCCCTAGAATAAAGCCAACCTCAGAACAGTACCCTTCCCAATATGACATCCACCAGGAAAGACAGACGCACAAGTAACCACCAAAACAGAGCAAATTAAATAGAACGATCTCGGAATACCACACCAAGAAATACACATTCACCAAGAGACATCACACGTGCCCTAGACCTCCGGCAAAAAACGAATTTATTTCGTCTGCCCAGCCCGCAGCAAGCCGGAATTCATTGCCCAGAAAGATCAAGTCTCCAGGCATCGGCAGCTGTTTATTCGGCCAGAATCGGTCCCGGAAAACGAAGCCAGCAAGCTGGTCCCGGACCCGTGGGTTGGGGCCTCCAGGAGAGTAGTGCGTTGTGCCGGCTGCGGCGTGGGAAGGCGCCCCGAACATCGTATAAATCCTGCAACATAACAGCCCGGTAAAGAGCGCTGCTTGGAGTGGGGGACGCTGAGGCCTGACCCTGCGGGGGCGCCCACCACGGGGTCCCATGTGCTGAATTGCAGGGGTGCTCCCCCTCAGAGGGCTGAGGGACGGCGGAGCAGTGCCCCCACGCTGGTTGAGGTGCGCACTGCGCGAGCGTCCCGAGGCCATCATACGGAGACGGGTTGCCTGTGGCGGGAGACGTGGCCGGCGTCTTCTGGAGTGTCCTGCGCCGGCTGGAGCGGTGCTGGGGGAGGTGGCCGCCCAGGCCGGGACAGCGGAGTGGTCTGCGCCATGTGCATCCGCTCCCCGGCAGCTCCCGGAGAGAGTCTCACGCAGACCGCTGTCAGTATCAGCGAGACGTGGCGGTGGATCCCTGAAAGGGAAGGAGGCACTTAAATTAAAACTCAGCGCTGGACCTGGGACTGGTATCTCCAACACCAAACAGCAGCAGCCTTAGGTGCAGTCATCCGGAATCTTGTTGGGGCGGGGGGCCGGCTCTCCAGTATTGCGCCCCCAGCATGCGTGCTGTGCGTGCCTAGACCTGAGTTTCCCCTGGGGAGCGGCGGGCCAGACTGTCACAAAGAGGTCCGGCAATGTGGGATCCTCCTGAACTTGGCCAGAAACACCCTCCATTGCCAGGTAAGGAGAGAGGGAGGAGCAAAAGTTGGTTGGAGGGCTGGTAAATGCTGCGCTCACTCACCCGGGACAGCTTTGGATCTCAGTAGTACAAAGCCCATTCGCTTGTAAGCAGAGAGGAATTTCCTAGATGGCTCATATCTGCACAATGGACTGACAAATCACCTTTTAGGGAGCGACTTAAGGGGCTGAACCTGAACCACCCCTTTTGTCCTGGGCAAGGTGGCACTCATGTCTCTCCTATAGGGCCAAGGTAAGCGCAGACAGTTGACTACTATCCTCTTGTCGTGCCCCACCGGAAGTGAAGCAGGAGACACTTTCTGAAAGTCAGGCCAGGTTAGGAGCCGAGCCTTGGAGCAGTCCACACTTTCTCACGCTGGTAAGGGATCCCGTCTGGCATGTTTTGAGACTGCAGTTGGGTGTACTGCCACAAGCGCAAAGGGCCACATAGTTGACAGCAGCTTTAAGTCCGTTATTGAGGCCAAGGCCCCCGCCGGGTGAGGGCTGCGACATCTGGGGCGAGTGGTAAAGATCGAGGACGTGCCTACGGTACACAAGCGACAGGCAAGCGGTCCCAAGGGTTGCTGAGTGAAGGCCCTGCATGCAATCTCCTGCTGTCATCTCCATAGTCCAAAAGCTACAGAAATACCGATGAGAAACTGCAGAAATGGCCACGACCTCCTCTCAAGATGATGCCTTGATCTCAGGAGGAGACCAATAACTGTTAACCAAGGCGGATATCCGCCTCTTGCTGGGGGAAATACGGGCCTTCAGAACCAGTATGATCACAACGGTCAATGTCCTACAGGACAAGATCCACAAAATTGAAGACAAAGTAGAGGCCCTGGAGAATTATCAGCAATCGGCAGATCTAATTGTAATGAGAATGGAGCGCCAATTCCAAGAATTAGAACAAAACAATTGGGACCTGGAAGCAAAGTAGATGACCTCGAAAATAGGGAAAGGAGAGCTAATATCCGAATACAAGGCCTGAAAGAGTCCCCTGGTGAGTCACCTGCTTCACTAGAGAGGAGGGTCGAGGACCTCATCGCCTCGATTCTCCCCTCCCTGATCTCTCCCCAGCTGGAGTTTGAAAGAGTCCACAGAGCAGGGCGCCAGTCTGGTGGGCCGAGATCAGTGTTGGCAAGATGCCATCACTATAAACATAAAATTGAGATCCTCCAAAAAGCGAGAGAGTTGGACTCCATTAACTTTGAAGATTCCAAGGTCAGAATCTTCCAGGATTTGTCCGCTGTCACTCTAGCTCACATGTCGCCCTCTCACTTCTTGGCTGCGCAACCAGGGAACCAGATATCGGTGGAACCACCCGTTTGCCTTGGTCTTCACCTATTGGGGGGAGGAATTTAGGGTAACCTCGGGAGAGGAAGCGGAGGAAGTAGTCAAGAATCTGCAGGCAAGCTCAAATAGAGAGGTTGATGGAGAAATGCCCTCCTCCTCAGAAGCGGCTCAGAATCCTACGGGCCCCTGGAGGCAAAAGAGCAAGTCTAGAGGTGGCAAGAAGTTCCAGAGACTAAACACTCCTTGATGAGTCGCAACGAGGAGTTAAGAATAGAAAAGAAAATAAAACAGTTTAAGGCATACCCAAATCTGCCGCCGCGCTGGTTATTATACACAGTTGGATCCAAGAGTTTGCAAATACACAGTAACCATAGAAAGATTATTGGCTGGATGGTCCTAGGGGCTGCACCCGTTGTGTGGCCCTATGTTCACATGTGGGGCGTCTCCGCTCTCACAGGGAAAATGTGTTTACTCTCTTCTATTTTCTTTTCTTCTATTCTTTATTTTTCTTAGGGGCAGAGGGTGGGAAGGGGTTCGCGGGGACTGACCACTTTGTGGGGATTAAGGAATCTAAGATAACATATCTGAGCATGTCCGGAATATGGTCCTTGATAAGGTCAGTCATGGTACAGACGACTAGCAATAATACTTTTTGTGATGAGGGGTGATGTGATTAGAGTGGGGTCGCTTAATGTGAAAGGCCTGAATTCACCACAGAAAAGGTCCATGCTAAGGTGAACCTTCAGACAAGCTAACCTGGACATCCTGTTTGTCCAGGAAACAAAATCTAAGCAACAGGGAGAATTTGAAATAAAGGGGGGGATCATAGGCGGGTCCCTCTGGGCCTCGGGACTGGAAAAAAATGGTGGAGTGGGTATGTTATATCGCTCCACCTGGGCCTTCACATCACTCGCATTCGCAGGGACCAGAACGGGGCGTTTTTAGTTATAGAAGGCTCTCTGGGATCCACTACAATTACACTATGCTCAGTCTACGCACCAAACACCCAACAGCTCAACTTTTGTAGGGATTTATTAGCCACCTTGGAAGGGGAAAGAGTAGGCCCGCTGATTTGTGGGGGGTATTTCAACCAAATGATGACCCCCATAATTAGATTGGTGTTCGTTCCGCCCTGGAGCCCTCCCCCCACCAGATGACTCATCATTCCAAACTTGATTACGGCCTACCATCTTAAAGATGCCTGGTGTATAGCACACTCGGTTAGGAAAGCCTACACTTTTTACTCACACCCTCACCAAACCTTCACTTGTATAGACTATATCCTTTTAGATTCCAGTCTAGAGTATCTGATTGCAGAAGCCGAGATAGAGGTGGGGGGATGTCAGAGCATGACATGGTCACGGTGGGTTTGCATCTGGGGTTGACCACTCCGGTCGATAGCCGGTGGACCTGTAACGACACACTGTTTAAGGATAAGCTCTTCCGAGAAGGCCTAGAAGAAGAAATACATGATTTCTTCAAAAGAAATAACACTGGTGAAACCCCAATCTCTACGTTCTGGGAAGCCGCAAAAGTTACTATGAGAGGACTCATGATAGCGCAAGGTACCTCAGTCAAAAGGTTAAAACTTCTAAGGGAAACCCAGTTTAAACGACAGATATTAGAGAAGGAGCAGGTCTTGGTGAGAGAAAAAGGGGAGGCCACTGAATCCAGAGTGGAAATCAAAGCCCTAAGGCAGGAGCTGAGGGACATTTGGATCGGCAGGGCCTTGACTAGCTTGCGATTCACCAAACAGAAATATTTTGAAAGAGGGGATAAAGCGCACACTCTGTTAGCAGCGAGACTTCACAAAGAAAAAGCAGATAGAGCGGTTCTGAAAGTGCGGTCGTCCTCTAACCTGGTCTTGACAAAACCGGAGGACATTACAGCCCGATTTGCCCAATTTTATGAGCGACTCTATACCACAGAAATTCCTCTTTCCCCCGAATCCACCGAGGAGTATATGTCGAAGGTTGAGTTTCCCCAGATTTCGGGCACAGATAGAGACCAGTTAAATAGCCCCATTACCACAGAAGAGGTTGACCATGCCATCTCCAGCCTACAAGCGGGCTAAGCTCCGGGCGAAGATGGGTTTACCCCCGCCTTCTATAAAAGATTTAAGGGCGTCCTTGTCCCCTTCTTCATAGTTCTGTTTAATAATATAATGGAGTTGGGCACTGTACCACCTTCTTTTACTGAAGCGAGAATCGTTGTCATTCCGAAAGAAGGGAAGGACAGATTGGAATGTGGTTCCTACAGACCGATCTCGCTGTTAAACGTTGATGCTAAGATTTATGCTAGCATCCTGGCCAAACGACTCAGTAGGGTCCTTTCCCAATTGATACACAGCAATCAGGCAGGGTACGTTGTGCGACGTCAGGGACCGTATAATGTCCATAAAACATTGGACCTCAAGGCTTCCATACCCGCTTCGGAAGCAGAGCCTACATTGATGTCAGTTGACGCCGAGAAGGCATTCGACCGCGTGGAGTGGAGGTTCATGTCAGAGGTCCTACACAAAGCAGGCCTGGGCCCAGACTGGATTAGAGGGGTGAAGCCCTGTACCAGAACACCCGTGCCAAATGGTGTAGAATGGTGTTGCTTCACAGCAGTTTAGCTTGACTAGAGGTACGAGGCAGGGTTGCCCCCTCTCCCCGTTGGTGTACATTTTAGTCATGGAATGGCTGGCACAAAACATCAGGAAAAATGCAAACATCAGGGGCTTTCATAGGTACGGAGTTGAATATAAACTGGCGTTGTTCGCAGATGACATTTTGGCATAAGTCAGTTTCCCTGAAGAATCTATTCTGGCTCACCTACGCAAAATAAAGGATAATGGGGCGCAGTCAGGGTTTAGCATAAATCGACATAAAACGGTTATCCTCCCACTCAAGGACCCCAATTTATTCTCGGCTCCTGTCCCACAGACTTGGGGCTCCAGGTGTCACAGGCTAACATTACATATCTAGGTATAATAATAACAAAATGTCTCCAAGACCTGTTCTGATCCAATTATAAGACACTATGGGTAGTAATCCAAAAAGACCTTGGTAAATGGAGCAAGCTTGGTCTCTCTTGGGCAGGTAGATTGCCAGCAATCAAAATTAATATTTTGCCCCGTCTCCTCTTCCTTTTTCAATCTCTTCCGATTCCACTTCTAGGCTCATTCCTGAATACGGTTAGGGAATCCTTGCTGTCATTTCTTTGGGATAAGGGGAGGCCTCTCATCGCATACAAGACTCTGATCCTATCGAAAGATAATAGGGACCTTGCCTATCCTGATATACACGCCTATTATGCAGCTGCAGGACTCTGCGTTTTGATGGATCACATTAGGGAGTCCAATAGCAAGCAGTGGGTTGCCTTAGAGAATGGGCTCTTTGCCCCGGTAACGTTGGGGGAGTGGCTTTGGGCACCCAAAGAAGCCATACCACGCAGGGCAAGAGAGCACCCACTCTTATCAGCAGTATGGGCCCTATGGAACAAAAGAAACCCAGGCATGATAGGTATTACGACGTGGCCGTCGCCTCTCAGCTGCATCTGCACCCCCCAATCAGGGATGCCATCTTTGATCCCCTTCATTTCCAACCTCAGTATGAGCATGGTCTGGTTTGGGCAGGGCAGATGTGGAGAGAGGGAGTATTTCTAACCAAGGTCGAGCTGGAGGCTGCTCAGCAAGGTCTGAGGATTGGGCCCTTACCTTTCCTTCAACTCAAAGGAGTCTTCACGGACCGCAGATGGAAAAACCAACTGCAGCGCCCCCTAACTGCGTTCGAGAATATATTGAACAAGTACACAGGTACCAAAGATCTCATATCATGCTTGTATAAAGCTCTCATTAACAGACGTCGCCTTCCCCCCTCCGAGCACCAAAGCCAAGAGGGATCAAGATCTGGAGTGGGAGGGCAATTCAGCAGGGTGGGACGCCATATACAAGGCGGTTTGGAAATCCTCTATTGCAATGCAATATAAAATGCATAACTGTAGAATTCTCACACAGTGGCACCTAACCCCGCAACGTTTAGCTAAAATGTATCAGGGCATTGCACCCTATTGTTGGAGAGGGTGCACGCAGGTCTGTACATACTGGCATCAGTGGTGGGGCTGCCCCACGATCCAATTGTACTGAAGGAGATTTTGGGGTGGATCCGTGAGATTGAAGGCATCCACAGAGAACTTCCTCTTCTCCTCGTTCTGTTCGGTGTGGAGCACATGGAAGATGGGTACTCGCTTCTCCCACACATGCCAAGGAACTTGCTACTAGCGGCCCGTGTATGTGTCACGATAAAGTGAAAGGCCTCCTCCCTCCCCTCAAAAGCAGACTGGCTGAGGAAAGCGAAGGAAATTTACGAGATGGAGAGCCTGACGGCTATTTTGAGAGAAACACACACAAACATAGACCAGTATTGGCTCCCTTTTTTTGCAGTTCTACGGGGAGGTACGAGGGGCTCCGCAATACTTAAAATTCCCGTGCTCTTGTAGTAGTCAGACACAGCCAAAGACCAAACAGACCACAACAAACAAAAATATACACTACAACCTAATCAATGCTAGAGAACAATGTCCAAGCACACAACTGAAATGTATTGTCATCCCCTGCCCTTCCCAGACGCAGAGAGGTGCAAGGACCGAATCCCCTACCTTTAACGGAACTGCTTCTTCCCTGTTCCCTGGAGTGGAGACAGAAGGGGTGGAGCCAAAGGCCTGTGATTTGGGTGCATAGGAACTCAATTTGTTTCAGATCCCTATGGCACCAAAGAGTACTTGAACCCCCCTTGAGGTTGGCTAGGGCCCTCCCATACTGACCTGAGTTCGTACCCTTATAGCGCCACCAAGTATCATGTTAGGCTCCTTGGCATGCAGGCCTGCGAGCAGCTTTGTGGCCGGTGACACACAATTGTGGGTAAGGCCACCCCACAAATACTCAAATGGGAAAGGTGCGCAGCAATTTAATTTTTGGAGGGATTGCTTTGGGAGAATGTCTGGATGGAAGGCGGATTGCCTGGACTGAGTTGACGAAGAGGGGACTTCGGTACTGCCCATAGGGGAGGGCCTCTATTTTAAGCCCTTTCCCAGTGGTAATTTTCTAAGCCCAGGACCATTATATGAGAGATCCTTTCGGCCATAGAGTAGAAGTGGTGGGAGAAAAGAAACCTACATAGAATGATTTGCAAGGTTAGAAATTGAGATTGGATAGGAGATTGAATAACATGTCTTACTGGGGTAACACATCAGTGTATCTCACCCTGCATGTTTAGGTTGGGAACAGTCTTGCCCTCCAGAATAAAATGTAGGCGATGCCCTTTAGGGAGTATGAAAAGGCGAAATGTCACCTTAAGCACTATAACTCTACTGTAATCTGTTTCCAAGGGGAGAGGGAATGCTGGACAAGAATAGAAGAGCATATCTCACTGGGCTAACAAGGTTTATCCGGCCATTCATTCTTAAACTTGTAAGGGGATATGGCTCCCAGGGTGGGGTGGGGGCAATAGGGCAGAGATGGGGCAGTGATAGAGTTGGCCTAATTCCACACAGTGCAGACAGTGATGATTGTTTGAGGACAATTGTTCAGCTGTTGCATCCTTCACTGAGAGCACTAGCCCTTTCGCTAGCTCAGCCACTGACCCACATTCATGTGGTAATGGGCTTAATAAGCCTGACTGTCGGTGGCCTTCTGGATTAGGACAACGATAGAAGGCGCTAACCCATACCAGCATGCTCCAGCGCACCCAAGTCAGATGCAGCATATCCAAATACAAAACTCATATTTCATCTCTCAACTGTCACTCTTCAAAACTTAATTTGGTACACCTTTCATTCTCATAGCCAAGCTTTCTGACCATCTCAGGTGATGCTACTGGGGTAGAGTGCCTATACCTCTCACTAGCCTACACCTGCTAGAAGAGGTGGAAAATAAGAAAGGAGGGTCACTGCAATGTAAGCATGGCATTCTATGCTGGGTGCTGCTATTGCATCAGGCCCAGCCTAAAACTGCCCCACAGCACATGGCCAAATAGGAGAGGCCGAAATTGGCAGAGCCAGCAAACAGAGAAATAGCAGACCTTTAAGATGGTGCAAGCTCCTCATGTAAACCATTAGAGCCAGGTCAGAGAGGGGAGCCTAACCAAGCTGTGGTATCCGAAAGGTTCTGGGTAATATGGATGGCTGTAATGGGCCGAGAGAGCCAAGCTCAGACTCTGCCTTACCCAGCTCTAATGAGACCACATCAGCCCCAGCGCCATAACGTGCATCTCAAGTTAGTACCTGAATATGCTTTTGTGCTCTCATTTCTTTCTTTTAGCTAAACTTAGAACTTAAAGCTTATTAGCATTATTTAGCTGTCTAGGTGATGCACCCGGTGCGCTTTGAACACACAGCCGCTTCAATATTGAAGATTGTGCATGTGCGAACATTGACACAAAAAGAGAGACACTCTGCGCGTGAGAGTGCAGTTGAGGTGGACTCAGTGGTGTAGCTGTTTTTATGCTATACTTGTGTGAGAGATTTGAAAAAGAATAAATTGAGAAGACTTGCAGGAAATAATTACACTGCACTCTCATTCATGGGTCACCGTTGCATTTATGGATTTAGATGAAAACAGTTTCACTGATGGGCTACACAAACCTGCAATGCCAAGCTATCAGGTGTCTGGGCGACAGGCACAGGGCAAAAGCTATACCTCAGAGTATGCATTGTAGATTAGTGGAGATGCACAAGGTAACACTAGCATATAACATAAACAGGGTACACACCAAGCTGATCTGAGTTGGAACAGGTATTCACAGGAACTACAGGGGCAGAGCTGGCTGTAAGCAAAGAGACACAGAAAGCAAAGGTAAACATAAATACAGGGCAACACGGATAGATCAGAATAAAGGGTGTACTGGAATATGATAATGTGTCTCCAGGGATTGGGGAAAGCCCTTGGAATCAGTACCAGCAGATTACTCCTAACAACTGCATACAGCAGCGTCATGAGTTAGGCGTGCTGAAGAGAGTGTTGTTCTCAGTGTAATGGTGAAACTGCAGACCATATACTGAGGTAGGTAAGACTCCAACCGATTTAAATAGGGCAACACAAGTAATTCCCTTATCTGATCTGAACGGAGACCGACCCAGGGTCCCACTATAAACAGATACAGAGAGCGGAGGCACAACAGTGGACCAAGATCTAATTCAGGCGGAACGCAGCATTGAAACAAAGGACTAGGTACAAGACAGGTAGAGAAACTAGGTACAAAGCAGAGACTGGAATATTAGGACACACACAGCAATGGGCTCAGACATGGCAGGTCGCTGCTAACTCAGCGAATACAAGGCAGTTCAGGAAACTCAGAGCACTAAGAACAGGCACTAGAACTATGGACTGAAGTCTAGTAATTAGGCAAGCAAGGAACAAACAGGAAAGCTAAATACTGGAGGAATCTACAAACTCAGCAATTCTGTGGCATTGAATAACAGGAATAAAGGACAGAAAAACAAGAGACTGGGATATCAGAGAGAAAGCGAGAAAACAGGTTGGGCAGAAACAGGACAAGTTAGTGATTCAAAACAGGGTGTTTGCAGAAAGGCTGGAAAGATATCAGTAAAGAACTGGATATACTTAACAGCAAAACAGGACGGGTTGTAACACATGAGCTACGGCAGGCAGGGTTCAGGAGTCAAAAGCAGGGTTTCAAGGAAAGGTTCAATAACAGGCAGGCTGCAACAGTAGACTGGAAAATGTGCTGCAAGGCAGCAACAAGAAACAGGATTCAGTAGCCAAAATCAGGATATTCAGAAAAGGTTCAAAAACTGGCCACAGAAGCACAAACTCCAAGTGAAAGCAGTTGACTGAACAACTACTTTTTTTCAAAGTGAGTTTATAAAGGCCCTCCAAGCCCACAGCCCATCAGGGGGGAGATGATGGCAGTCTCGTGGAGCTATGTTCTATCGAGCCCAGCCCCGACTTCAGCAGCCTGCATCAGTGGATTGTAATTAAGGTCTCTCTAGCTCTCAGCAGCCTAGCCTGCAGTAGCTTGGAACATGTGCATGCAATCAGGGTATCTCTAGCTCTTAGTCGCTTGCTGCAAGCAAAGTTACTTTGTATGCCTCCTCCTGCCCTCTGACTCTTGGACAGAATACATATGCCAGAATGCATCTGCTGGCTTTACTCAAAACCCGAAATGGGAGATGAAATTCGATTGGTCCAAAACTGTAGTGGTAACACCAGTAAAGTAATGCAGGGGCAGTTTGTAGGTTTTAGATTTGCAATTATGTCATAAACAGAGTCTCTGAATGTGCTCATGTAGCAGTGCTGGGTGGCAGGTGAGTAGGACCATGACACAAGCGCTAATCCACCACGACCATTCCATCACACACTAGGTAGGCTGCGAATACAATGGTACCAAAGGAAAATAATGTTTGAAATTGTACCAAAATAGTGAGCCTTATTCTGAGAACATTTAGTGCGGTAGCCAAGCAGGTCCAGGCCACCTCGAGCGAGGGAATGAAGGCCCAGGGTGAGCAGAATCCCCATGTCATCCTCACTTGACCTGCATCACTTTGTAGGTGACCATCATATGCCAAAAAATAAAAAGTGTTACAGGTATTTCAAGGGCCATGCTAAAAGACCCAGAACCTTGCACGGAGCATAGTACTCTGGCCCCAATTGTGGTTCAGTCAAAAGCATGCCCGACCGAATAATATTACAATCACCCTAAAGAGCTGACAACGCTTTCCATGAGCCTCACTTCAGAGGCGGCTCTACTGTGTTCCACAGCCACTCATACCCATAATCAGTTCACACATACAAGAAATCTACGAATGTGGACAGGCTTCTTAAAGCCGCTGTTCAGCTGCTGCTCAGGTTACACAATTAAGCATATGCTATACCTGTGGGGGAAAGCTATTCCACAGAACCGAATCACATGGCAGCACCAATGGGGTGATACACTGCCAGGTCCTAACGCTTATACCAGCCCCAGGGAAGAACCTGCTTGAATATAAAAAAGGGCATCCCAAGAGGGGGTGCAGCCCATTGGAGAATGTTGTGGCAGGAGTTAAGAAAGAGTTGGCAATTCTGGAAAGTGGCTGTGAGAGGAGCTGGGCGAGTCAAAGGAGTAGAGGAACCAAAAGTGGAGAGGAGTCATCAGGAGATGGTCATATTAAGACTTCAGGAGGGGATAGGAAGGAGATATCAAGAGGTGGTAGGAGAAATGCATCTGGAGGTGGTTGGAGGAGAACAATAGGAGGCAGTAGGAGAAAGACAGAAGGTGCTAAGAAGAAGAAATCAGGAAGTAGTTGGGGAACATCAGGCGGTGGCAGGAGAAGGAATACATGAGGTGGCTGGAAGAGAACATCAGGAGGTGGTAGTAAAAGAATATCAGGAGGTGGTAGGAGAACGAGATCAGGAGATGATAGGAGGAGGTTGGTGAGGTGATAGCCAGCCCGAGCAGGAGGGAACTAGAGGGAAGGCTTAACCCAAGGCAATTGATGAATTAGTACTATCCATACCTAGCGATTTTAAAGCAAATGAAAACACGATGATTAGGGAAATGGTAAATTCTTGCAATAATCTGAAAACCCAAGGAAAGTGCATGTCAAGGAGACCCCATCCTCAAAGAAGCTAGAACCACATTCAAAGCTGCAGAAACAATAGAAGAAGAAAGGGATGATTCAGAAAAGCAAGTGGTGGAAGCACTCAGAGGTAAGTCATGTGTACAATAAGCAAGAAAGAAAACATGGTAGCAGCGGCTTAGAAGAGCATAACAAGAAACAGATTTTAGTGAAAGACAATTGTCAATACAGCATGACGACTGAAGCAGCGGCCAATATCACCTGGCGAATGATTACCTCGGCTCAGCAAGAACTAGAGCGTGCTCAAATGGATTATTGGAAGGGCGTGTAGAGTAATATATTGTAAACAGATCACTGCACAGTGATTCGAATCAAAGAGCTGTAACACCCCCAGTAACAGAGTGGTGTTATCCAAAGGGTTAGAAATCCAAATCTCTGAAAACAGAAGGGAATCATACCGGGCGTCCATATTGATGGAAGGAACATGAGAGGTCTATCCAACTGATGCGCTGATAAAATGCTAATGCCAGCAGATAAATACAAGCAACCGCTAGGAAATGATCCAGTCACACTAAATAAACTTTATATATGCACTAATTTATGGAGGATTGAAGATCCACCGTAGAAGATATAAGAAGTGTTCAACTACCTTCAAAGTGAGAATGACGAAAGCTATGGTGTTTGTGCCGAACAAAATGGATAGCATTTATGGGTGGGAAGACCAACCCAACCTCCATATAAAATTGGACACTTGTGCGGAAGACCTGGTTATGGCTGTAACTGACTGAACACAATTTGTAGTGACCAAAGGACGAAAGGAGAGGCAGTGTCAAGGGAGCACACACATGTAATCAATCATACTTCCACATTCAAGCTGCTATGACGAAGTCCCCTGGCTGGCTCTGCTTACAGGTGGAATAGTGGCCTTGGGTGCTGGAGGCCTCCCCGAGCCTTTTGATGATGTGCTAAGGAGCAGAATGGAGAGGATCTCCAGGGCACTGGCCCATTGTCCAGGTTGCTTTGCAGTAGCCAGTCACAATGGAGCCATGAAAGTCTCTCCCGCAGTATGGCAGATATAAGGGATCTCCTCTCATATACCAGCTCCACAGAAGCCCATGTCCAGTCCCCTAAAACAGCCCCAACCTTATCCTCCAGTAGCTATGAAGTTGCCAGGCTCCTACAAGGCCTGCGTACATTTACAGCACTTGCTGAACCACATGTACCACCTACACGCACATGATGCCGCTTAAGCGCACGCAGTCTCGCAAAACCTACCTGTGGCTACTGCGAACTGTGAGGGGTCAGAAACGTGAGATGGAACAAAGGTAATCTTTTCTCAAGGTTTCCCATTTATTCAAATAAAAAAGGGTTTGATAAACACCTATATTTCCCTATCCTAACAGAGAGGTCCCTGCCTAGCAAACTAATACTAAAGAAAAATGACCTAATATGCCAAACAGCTCTGACCCTCACAGCTCTCACCCTCACACTATTACACACAACAAAAGTATACCAGGAAAGTATACTTACTTTAGTTCAACAAAACAGTTTCTTAATTCAAACTTAAAAGTTCTTGAAAGCACTCCTTGCGACCAGGGTTGGACTCCCTTCTCCTGGATCAATTCAGGAATACTTTGATTACAGATCTGATTCAACAAAGGTCTGTTCAACGTAACGTAAAAGTGTTTTCCAACCAATGTCTCTTCCACAACATTTGGTTGATAATTCAAAAACAACTTGATAGTTTCCCGAATATTCTTCTTGAAAGATAATTGTCTTTCTTTCACAAGCACAAATTCAAACCAATGCAATTGTTCTGTTATCATGTAACACCTTCTTCAAAATAACTACTTTTTGTCAAGATAGAATTTCAATCTTTCTCAATACATCTTGAAATCAACAATTTTTTTCAGGATAGCACATCAACTTATTTTAGAGATGCCACTGCTTGTCAATAAATAAACACACCTTTTTGCCACAAAGGTATTTTACCAAACCATCCTCTTTCCTGGTCCACTCGTCTGCGATGATCCGTACAGGTCTTTGCGTCAGGCAGTGCAGGCGACTGCCTGACGTATCAGCCTCTAGGGGGTGCTGCAGCTTGGGGGCGCTGCACCAGCAGTCCAAGAGTCCGCCCAGTATCTCATAAAGGGGGTGCCTGGGCCCCGGAACACCAGTGTACTAATTGTTGCGTTCCTTCCATGTTCACCCGGCTTGTAAGTACATCCCTGTAATATACAGATTAGGGTAGTGCAAACAGTCCAGTCCGCACAGCGCTTTGCTCGAGGGCTTCCCGTTTCAAAGTACAGGGCATTTTGGGACCACCTGAAAGTGCACTATGCACTGACACATGACACTAATAACATTCGTGGCATGAAAACCCTGAAAGTGCAGGCCAATCACTGAGAGTAGGTCTGTGGCGTGCATCTTTGAAAACATAAAATATTATCGGGTTTGCCAGCAAAATGGCATATTTAGTAAATATTGGCACTACAGAGGTGTGAGAGTACAGAACATGACCTTTTACCCGCAATAGCATTTGGGGATCGAAATGAATTAACATTTGCATGAAGTAGCAAGGCAGATGCTTGTTGTTCTCAGAGGATAGAGTTTCGATTCATGATGCAGCTCAACAGCAAACTCTTCTGCAAGCAGAGCCGCGCCGCATTAAAGAGGAGCTGGCTTGATGAAAGCCCAGCCACTCCAAGTCTTCTATGTGTACGGCAGGATTAAAATACACTTTAGTAAACCGCCTCTGCTTATCATGCATTGCAGGGCATGGAAACTGCATGGAGTGATGCTGGTGGGAAGGAGCGGGTTGTTTGTCATTGGGTTCAAGGGAGTGAACGGCCTGATCCCTCGGGTGAAGGGCCCCTACAAGGCAAAGCATTAACTACCAGGGCGCTGAGGCAGTGATTTTTATTCTCTTGTCTGGGGCCACGCGCAAGATGCATGGCTGCACAAGTTAGTGAACAAATAATTATACAGTTTGTGGTCACTTGTGTACGTTTACATGAATGCATCATTTTACTGTGCCAGACCCAGTCTGACTGGGCGCATGCAAGCAAACATAGGATATGCGTCCCCATGCATTCCAAATTCGTGCTCGTGGTGCACCTGCAAAGCCAGTCACCACACCACGTTCATTTTGATCATGCTAGCACTAAGCAGCCTCAGGCAGAAAATAGCAACATTCGTTGCTTTGCCTTCCGCGGGTGGCGCCAGACTCCAAGGTGTCGTCCTTCAGCATGCCGCTGCACTGACACAGGGGGTTGATTTATTGGGCTGGCAGTCTTCTCCGGCTGTAACCCTGTGTCAATTGGCCCTGAAATTGCCAGGCAGGTGCCCAGCCAGGATGAGCCCAGAACTCAGAAGCCACCCGTGTGCCGGCTGCCACTGCCAAGATTGCCATAACAGTGTTAACCGTTATAATTGGTAAGACATTTTACAATGAGATTATTGGACAGGCCTGTTTCCCCTTCTTAATCGAGCTGCCCACGGTGCAAATTGGCACCTTGGCAGCTTGTGGGTCATGCTACTATTTGCACCATGCTCAGGTACTTGTTATCGTTGGGTGGGTATCTTTATCCATATTTGTTTTAATTGCAGGGCCCAATTTGCTATCTCTACCTCATTTTCACAAACCGTGTCTTGCATTATTTGCATGTTTTTTCATTGCATTGCCATTTTTTTGGCATGTATATTGTGCCTTGCCTTATTTGCTTATTATTTTTCATTACGTTGCCATTATTTTGTCATGTATGTCAAGTATTATAAAGGTTCTTTTCTAACACGTTTTGGTTTTGAATGTATGTTGTTATGCTTTATGTTCCTTCTAAGACATACGGGTTGTCCCTGAGCTATCCGGCCTTCTTTTGTAAATCAACCTACGCCAGACTTGTATTAATGACTACAGTTAAGAATCTGCAGTCGAGTTTCCTAATCCGATAGAATTAATGTTTCTCCTCAGTGCTGTTTATCTTGTCTCTTTAAAACAAAATCTCTGGCACAGCTGCTTTACACGTTATTTTAATGCTAAGCAATGGAACTTTAGATTCCTCACTGCCAATGTTTACACAGCTACAGAATAATTCAAAGATAGACAATGAGACAGGTAAGTAGAATAATGGATGAGCCGGGCGGCGGTGGATGGGTGGTCAGGGAGGTTAGTTGGATGGATGATGGAATAGACATTTGGCAATATAGTTGGTTAGAAAAGTATGAGAGACAGACATGTAGACAAATAGAGCTACAGGACAAAGATATGTAAAGAGAGAGAGAGCCAGGAAGATAAATGTAGAGCTAGACATCTCTATTGAATATCTCCTTTAATTATTTGACCGTCAGAGTCGATTACACATCTTGATTTGTTAGCATTCATTTTGAAGATCTTGCATGGTAAATCCCGGCCATGTGCATTAATTTGAAAATAGAAAAGTATTGTTTGCATGAAGTTTATTATTTATATGTTAAAATGCTGCCCATTATTATCCCCTTCCCTGTCCAGATGCCTCTGCACATGCATAGACACACAGTGCCTACTACCTACTCCCACCCTTCATGAATAGACTCCTATCTCTGGAGTTGTTGTTGCTTTGAAGAATACACAGAGTTTACAGTGCATGCACCTGTCGGTGTTGGAATGTGGTAAGCGAGGGAGCATAGAGTGCTCGCTGGAGTTGTGCCGTCCAACATCACTGTCTGCTGTGGTGAGTGCAGTGGCAGCAGGGGACTCCAGGCGATCCGAGCTGTGCAATGGGAGCCTTAAGATAGTGGTGGGTGGCTTGGCGCTCCTGGGGTATACTTCATTGCTTGTTCAAGGCGACGTAAGCAGGGAAGCGCATTATACACCAACACCCGGGGGATTGTAGATAAGGCTCATACGATAAAATGGCACCACCCTGGAGCTGTGCATCAACAGCAGCTTTTGAAAAATAGTGCCTTGAATAGTAGCTGATACACAATAGTGCCACATCAATCAAAATAACGTATTGAAAGCAGGCATCAATGTGGCATCTTCATAAATAGGGCCAGTAGAGTGTAAGGAGGCGAGGAATGGACGAGGGGTTACTACATGTGTTGCATGTATACTGCAGAACGTGTGCTCACTCTGCACTCATATACAACAGGACTGGAGCTAGGTTCAGGAGCTTATCTTCTACTGTAATTGCAATATTTGTATTCTATTTTAAACTATTGTGCGCGTGTTATTATTGCATACAATTTGTGTTTTAACTAGTTAAATTGTAAACCGCACATGAGGGGTTTGGGGAGATACAGATACCTGCATATCTATGTGACACCACAGTGGTCTTGGTTGGGGTGCAGCAGTGACTTGGTCTCGAGCGCACAGTGGAAAAGTGAAACCCTATGGATGGTAGTAAAGGGGTGCAAGGAGGAATTGTAGCACACCAAAATTTGTTCATTTGTGGCATCCTAAGTTTTCTAGGTCAGAGATCGTGGGTCGGGGACAGCACCCTAAGATTTAGTGCATGGTTGTGAGAGGGGAAGCTAACACTAAGGTTTGTAGTGCAGAGATGCTAATAGGGCAGCACCCTAAGGTTGGTAACGTAGGCATGAGAGGGGAAGATCACCCTAGGGTGTGTAGTGCTGGGTTTGTAAGGGGGCAGCACTTTAAGGTTGGTAATGCACGGACATAAGACGGGAGGAGCACCCTAGGGTGTGTAGTGCAGGGTTGCTAGGGGGGCAGCACTCTAAGGTCGGTATTTCCATCTACCTCTTTACCGAATGCCCCATTTACATTTATAACTTACAATTTTTTGGGTTGTCATTTTTGGGGGTGGGGGGTGCCAACGATGCTTCCCGCCTGGGGTGCAATCTGGTGTAAGGCCGGCCCTGGCGATGATTAACCACATAATTCCCTTTCCTGGTATACTCGCCTGCCAGGAAGAAAAACTCCTTCAACTACTTACAACTACTTTCAAACTGGATGGCAATATTGATTTCAAGTTTCTCCACGTCAATCTCTCTTGGAAGGAGGATTGAACAATAACTGCCTTTTCTCATAGTCTCTTTACTCTTGACAACTTGGGTTCCAGTTTTCCCCAAACTGAGAATGGAATATAGAAGAATTATTCTCAAAGTGTCTCTCAATAGCTTCTAGATAGCCCCTTGACTAATAGCAGTTTGGGTTACAAGCTTCCTCCATTTGAGATCCCAAAAAAGAGGTTCCGCCCTTGTCGCCTCTGTATGTTTTCACAGTTTCTTGGCTGTTGGCAATGTGAGATATATGCTTTCCCAAAAGTATATCTCTTATTAGGGGATTTATGCCTTGGTTGCTTTATTGAGGTTTTCTCACAACTTCTTGACTGATGAAATTACTGGTTATGAGCTTTTCCCAGTGGTATTCTCAGTATAGCTTTCCTGTAGCCGCTTGGCTGTTGGTAATGCTGGTTAACGGTTTTCCTTACTCAAAGTCCTACTAAAGTCTGTTGACTGCCTCTTGACTGTTTATAATCCTGGTCATAAACTTTCCCCTCTGCTGGTCCGTTATAAGGGAACTTTCATCTTTGCCACTTTTGTTTGGTTTCTTTACATGTTCGACATTCAGAAAATGCTTTAATTCATTAATTGTTCGGTATTCAATATTGTTATATTGTAACAATTAATTGAATGGAGTGCCCCGGGTCAGCATTCACATTCAGCCAACTCACTGGTTCTTTGCGGCGTCTCCTTCTTGTTGTTGTCAATCTTCGCGGTGGAGCTTTAGCGTTCAGCCTGTTCTCTCTCTCTTCTGCAGACTGTCGGTAAGCTGCCGTCGGTCCTCTGGAGCTCTAGCAGCTTTGTTGAACTTCCAAGGCTTCACTGGTCTGCCTTATGCTGCTCTCATAATACGTCTCCTCTCGAGCTGGGCTTCTTCTTAGTATGCCGCTTGACACTGCGCATACTTTGCAATTCAGTTTGTTTTCATCCTTTGTTGTGACTTCTGATGGCGTGCTTCTTGCCTTGGCAGCTCCTGCACTTTGGGTAGCTTTGGCTTTCTCTGCCGCTCACACGGCTAGGTACCTTGGCATGCAGCAACTATCCACACCTTTACATTCTAAGTCCTCATTGCCGCTGAGCCCTTCTTTCTCATCCCAGTACTTCTAGCATTATGGGAACTGAGGTCCATAGAGGACTGTATGACATTAGTTTGTTCTATGTCACTTTCAGTTAATTCAGGCTGCTTTATGAACTGAGAGTTTTGAGAGTAAGGGGAGGCTGTGCAAAGACTTTGTAATTCCACATTAGTTTGAGGAATTCTAATTAAGTCAGAATTATGACAATTCAAGTATTCTCACATTTAATTCCTGAACTCTTGAGACACCAATTTATTCTGTTTAGAAGACTTCTCGTGACAGCTTCTTTGTGCATTTATAAGGGAGGGATTGGTGCACTGATAACATGGCATTAGGGATCTGGGAATGATTTCACTTTCATCCTCAGAGTCACCACTTCCCCTTGATAGCCATCTCCTTCCATGTGATCCTTGCCCCATATACCACCCCAGTGTTAGGATCAGGTAGTGAATGCCTTCCCCTGGCCACATGGGAGGAGAATTTAGGCTGGGGTTTGCTGATGACTCTGTGGGATTCATCACACGACCCAACCACACAATTGCAGACCTACGAGCGTTGTGAGTGGAAACAGAACCTCATGAGAATAAAAGACCAGACCAAGGAGAAACCCTGCTAGGGCTCAGTTACTTATGGCCTGTGCTAGAATAACTTTAGGCTGGCCCCTTCAGCCTCATTGTGACCTTCAAGGAGATAGGACACTTGACCAGTCCTAGACCTCAAGCGTTACAGAGCCACTGCTGCAAACCCTCAACCCAAGATTATGGTGGGGAGATATCCTGGCGGTTCTATGTCACTCCATCACGTTTTTTCTTTTTGCTGCATTTTTTGCCGCTGTGCTTTTGCAGTAAAAACTCATTGAAGTTTGTTTTGTTTTTGTTGAGGGGGTGTGAGAAACCTGAAGGTGTCTTCCTAACCAGTCCCCGGGGATCTGTCATCCAGGTGGCCAGCACACGGCCATCGCTATTGGATCCAGTTCCTGGAAGATCACCTGGATGGGGATCCTCAGGGAATGGGAGTGGGACAACGATGGTGAGACACGGAACCCCCTTCCTATGACACCTTTTCCCCATCCTCTCATGTAGGACACTCAAGACCACTGCCCCTCCTTTTCCGATACAAACACATTCACACAACTCAAAGGACAACAGACTAACACCAGAGCCGTTTACCTGACATTTCCCAACACAAGGGTCAAGCAAAGTCAGGCAATTGATCAGAATCACATACAACTGATGGTACTTTCCCTTCCCCACAGGGACAAAAGCTGGAGCCTGAGAGCACAGTACAAGCATGGCAGACAGCACAACGAGATTGCTGCGCAGTTCAAGAGAAGGACAAGGACAAAGGTGGCAGGAATAGCGAGGGTGGTGAGGAGAGAAGTGACCTTGCCCTTTTCGTCCCAGGCCCGTTGAACCTTCGAGCAGAAAGACATAAAACAGCAAACAATAGCGCAAGTGTCTTGCAGAAGATGTCAACGGTACAGGGGGCAAGCCTACGACAATAACCAGGAGCGATTGAAACTCCCGCACCCGTGGTACCGGCCTTGACTCCGGAAACGAGAAAAGAGAAAAGCCAAAGGTGAGTCGAGGGGACAATCGATAAGATCACAGCCGGTGAGTCGAAGGGAGAATTGATAAAAGCAGGCTGTGTTGAAAGAGAATAGCAAAGTGGCAAGTTTGAACCATGATATGATATGATAGGTTATTTATAACGCGCTCAATACCCAGAGGTTTCTAAGCGCGGACCCGGGGATCGAACCTGTGATGCTCCGTGTCTTCTTGCTTCCAAGGCGAGCACGTTGTCCCTGAGCTATCCAGTGAACTGTGAAAGAACAGTAAACAGTGTTAAGGGGGAGCCAGCTGCAGAGGGAAACCGGCCCCATGCGTGTGCTAACTCAAGAGACTCTGGTTGATCCCCATTTGAGCGAAACTACAGATACCAGAAGGCCCTAGGAGGGCCACCGAAATAGGTCAAAGTGGTCATATTGAGGGTCAAGCAAAATCCCCATATAATCCAAAGACTTTGATCTACAAAATGTGTGAAAGAAAGCAAGGGAAGTGAATCCTGCAAGTATTGCAAGAGAAAGTATTGAAACGGCAAGAGTGAATCCGAAGGAGGGATGCCAGTAAAGAGGGACACAGTTTAAAGTCCTGCGAAACAGTATGTTGACAGAAGTGAACCCAGCCGAGGGATGTCCACTGGAACTGTATAAAAACACATTAAGGTTTGTGAAGAAGGAGAAGCCATAGAGAACCCGACTGAGAGAAGTTAAGATTTGAGAGGGGTCAGCGCCTGGAAGAGGAGGACCCAAGGGTGGAGAATCCTCACCCTAAGTAAAACAAAGAAACAAACTTTCATTTGTTGAAGGAACTTTTGTTTTGTTATTTGAAGACATCAAGTCCTCAAAGGCATGAGACATTCAAGGGAAACGAGACTTGGCCATCGATGGCCCCGATAGTTGTAAGCTGAACTGTCATCTTGTGCTGAGAGAGCTCGAGAGTGTGCTGTGCTCCACGATCCCACCTTACCCCATGCTTAAAACATTGGCAAGGGGGACCCAAGCTATCGCATCCTGACATATTGTTTAAGAACACTTCTTTCTTTTCTTCAAAACCAACCCGCACCCTTCTTGTATTAGTTGTAAGGTTTGGCAATAGGTTTCTTAGTATAGGCTCTTTTTCGATTTGACATAACGCCACTATGACTGCCTTATTTTTCATTTGATGGTTGACGCTTGCTCCCATTTTACATTTAGGCTTAGATTAGGCATTTTTCCAACCTGCATACAGCATTCATTGTTCAATAAACACCCTTAAACTGTGATCACTTCTGTTTGTCTTACTTGTTTCCACAATGAGTACCTTACACTACTCTGGTGGCCAGGAGACTTCTCTGCCAGTGTCTTGAGGACGACTCCCTCTGGTATTTGCTTGGTTTTGCTTTGGGTCCCAGACACTTATTTTCATTTGGTTCCAAATCCTTTCTTTATTCCCCCTTTCACTAGGCCCACTTGGTTCACTCTCCTGCCAAGTACTGCCATGAGGAAGATTACTTGTATCATCAAGTACGGTTAACTCACATTCAGTATTTCCAATTAACTTGCATTTACTTTCAAGCTTTACATCCCTATTGGTTCCTGTGTTATACCCATTATCTTTTCTGGCTTCAGGACGCTTTTCCGGTTCTTCCTGGGGTCTTGCTTCATTCAGGAGCGTTGCATGGGCCTTCCCTATCTCTGTAGCTCTTGCTCCACGTTCTTCATCCCCGCTCGCCGGGCCGGCTGTGTAGGTGCTGTTGCAGGACTGTGCCTGTCCATCTTCTCAAGGTTGTGCCACCGCTCCTAAGCCTCCAGCCACATTACCGACCAGCTCCACACAAAAGGAGTCTCGCCACCGGATTCTTGTCTCCAGCGGATGACAGCTTTCAGCTTCCCCGGAGCGTTCTCTCCACCGCCTTTGATTTTCCCGGGCTGGGCTGTCTCCAGTTCTGATTCCCTTCTCAGCTGGCCGGTTCAGCATGGTTCTCTCTGCCTTTCAGTCCTTCATTGGTGTTTATGTTGTTTTGGTGACCACTCCCCCGCAGACCACTGGATTATTTTCTCTTATTCCATGAGTCACTCTTCATGGCTTCTTGGGGCCACCTCTCCTCGGTACTTGCATTGGGATTAACCCTTTCAGGCGATCTTCTTCGTCTCAGTTGATGAAACTGAAATGATGTTGTATTTTACATCTTGGATGATCATCTTCTTCTCAGTTGGTGAAACTAACCTGATGTTACAATAGCACATAGTTGTTTCGGGGGGTGGGGAGTCTGTGAAAGGGTGCTAGTGGTTTCGGGTAGGGTAAGGCTCTGGTGTCTATCACCCAGGTGGTTGTCTTTATCCCCACTAGAGGAGCCCCTCCAAATGAGGTCCTCCTGCATTAAAACAGCTCCCGGGGATTATTGGGTAGCAACTACACCTTCCAAGCCTCATGAGTAGGGGCTCCCCCCTGGGGAGAAGTGATGATACGTGTTGAATCGTCACAGGCACTTAACAGAGGATTACATAACCTGCAAACAGGGCTCAGAATAAGCACCCCCCCACTTGCTAATGGCTAGTGATTACTGACTCTTGGTGAGTAAGAAGTGGAATCTATGTGTAGAATTGAGGTGGCAAGTGACTTTTTATGCCTTGCTAGTAGCTCGCAAATTGACATTTTTATCCTTGCCTGCAAGTATTAGGCAGGAATCCTGTCACCCTCAATTTCAAAAGCTTCTTAAGACATTCCTTTTTTCTGACTAAGGCCAGGGTGCTTGCTTCTGTTAGCTAAACTCTTTGCAGTGGTGATCAGTGCCCAGTGGTGATTCTGTTGTGCAATTTTTCCATGAGGCTAGGGAGGTGCGGCTTCTACCCAATAGTTCCCCTATGGGTGGTTTAATGCAGGAGGACCTAATGGGGAGGGGCCTCCCTGAAATGAAAACGCTCACCAGGTTCAGGTAAGGATTCTCTTGCTAATTTATTTAAGACAAGAAATCCAAACAGCAACCTCCAGCTCCAGTCAGCTCAACCCCCACCGCCAACTGACCGAGGTTCCTGCATAAACATTACACCTCCAGGTTCCAGAAACCCTAGCATCCAAATATAGGAGCTGCACAACATAAACAAAGAATACACAATACAACACATCTCCTTTCCTTAACTATGCACAAATTGATTAATTTAATTTTTGTGATTTGTTTAGATCCATTCACTTGCGTTTCATAAGAGCAACTGTGGCCATATTCCAAACCTGGCCAGCACGTACTCTTACCGCTCCTCTTAACACTTTCATCACCTG
The DNA here is from genome assembly GCF_040938575.1 of Ambystoma mexicanum. Lineage (NCBI taxonomy): Eukaryota > Metazoa > Chordata > Amphibia > Caudata > Ambystomatidae > Ambystoma > Ambystoma mexicanum. The sequence continues at coordinate 1,056,519,953 of NC_090926.1, read as the reverse complement.
CATCGTTTGGAATACAACAGCCCCACCTTCTTTCTCACCACACATTTCTTAATCTGCACCACTCACCCAAACACATATCACGTTTCTTCTAACCACCCTTTTCATTCACCTTCCACACCCATGTATCTTTTTTCCTCTCCAATCTTCTCCTCACCTCCTCCATAACATAATCTGTCTCTCTCGCCCTTCCAAGTCAAGGAGGCAACACTTTCATATTCGTCGTTCCTCCCCCTCATTAGCTCAAATGGACTCACCTCAGTGGTGGAATGGGCAGCCATGAGCAACACATACAACCTCTCCCTCACAGCAACCTTTTTATCTTTTCCACATACCTCCACCATCCTCACTGCCTCCATCACACACCTGTTTACTCTCTCCACAGCACTGTTCCCTTCAGGATGATAAACCGCTGTCCTCTTATGCTTTACGCCACAGTGTTTCAAATACTCCTTAAAACAACCCCTTACAAATTGTCTGCCGTTATCGGTTAGCACAGAATTTGGTATTCTCTCTCTCTTAAATATGCATTGTAGGAAATCAATTACACAATCTTAAACTCTGTCCACCGCGACAATAGATCAACTAGGGCTAAAATGTAGTTCCCTCATCCGCTACCCAGCCCGACTGGGTCTAAAATATCCAAAACCAAATCACACCACACCTTCATTGTAACATCCACTTTCACCACTGGTTGCAAATGAGACACCACAACGTTAACGGATTTCCCACAAACAGTCTGCTTTAACTAATAAATGCAAAAAAATTGCTACCTGAATATTAAACGAATTGGAACGTACAATTTCTTGAAAGGATGGCCTTGATAGTTGTTTAAATATTTGTTTAAACCTTAAAGTCATTTAAAAAAGCAATTTTAGTGTAGAACAAGGCTTAGTGGCTGGAGCTAAGGGATATACAGTTGGTTTTAAAAACCATGTCAGCATCCTATTCATAGAACATATTGCAATAAAAGTTGATAACATTAGAAAAGTCGAGAAATAATAAGAGTTATTGTACATTTTCGATGTATAAAAGACACTTATGTAATACGCATACAATTTCCAATAACTCCAGCATATGCAGTAACTATACATACATCTCAAGATTTAAGTGTAAATGCAGCATTAGTAGATATAGAATGTAAAGTATTTACAGATGGAATGAGTTATGTGGCTTTGCCAAAAGTGCAAACACATACTGGTTTATTTATAATAAATATGGAAGAACCAAAAATGACAGCTCACATTCCATGCATAAAATAAACAACAGACGGCGTTCCATGTATGCTAAACACTTAACACCAATTGATATACCAATATAAGTAAAATAAGACAAATCAAAAGGTAAAAGCAACATTTCAAAAGCACAACAAATACATTCCAAAGTCACAAAAAAAAGTAAAAACATGAACTAATCTGCAAAACCAAGTACTTTTAAGAAAGCTAACAGTTCTACAAATAGCCCTCCAGGTTGAATTAATGATACTGGAGCGAATTGTTATGCTAATTTTACTTTGCATATGGTGATAAAAGTAAACCTTTTGTAGAACAAATAAAGCTTATAAGTAACATTGTTTTTACTTTATCAGTACAACCATTAATAACTAATATTTCTAACAATGCAGAAAAAGTACATAGTTGTACTTCTATACTTACAGAAATTGATAAAATATTACAACAAACCTATTTTATCGCCAACCAGCAAAAAGATTCTTATGAATTATTGTTGGCAATATTTCAAAACATACTTATAGCTGGAATAAATGTTTATAATACTACAGATATATATAAATGTACTCTATGAGCTCTAAAGATTTTTGAATTATTATTTGTTATCTTGTGGTGAAACACAATGTAGGCCTGTAGTGAAAAAGGAGAACCCGCACCCCCCTGGGACCAACCCTTAGTGCAAATAAATCACTCCTAATCCCCTTCCCACACAAGTAAGGTTATACGAAGCACAATGAACTCAGTCTGGGAGAAAGCCAATCACACAGAATACATGATGCTTGCATTTATTTCTATAGTGTCTAATGAGAACTAAGCAGCAATTTACAGTATTATGGGAATAAAACTGCAAGCTGGATAATATCAATTGTCAGTCATAGATGAATATGCAATTATTATCTTACGCTCCTATAAAATGTAGATGACGGTACAATCAGATCACACCCGGGACACTCGCCGCTACAGGTGCTCGGCACTCCTCGAAAGAGGAGGGAAGGACTGGCCAAGCCCCCCACAGTCCTACACCAGAGCGGGGATGTGATGCTAGGAGTCTCGGCCCAGATAGTGCACAGCTGGTCATCCAGGCACTGTTCCTCTTCGTCCACGCGTCTCACCAACAGCCCAGGATGAGTCCCTCCCTCACTGGCCCAGGTATAGTTCTCTTATTAGGGGCTGCACGTCAATCACTATGACGTACCAGCTCTTCGAGAAGCTTCTGGGCTCATCCTTCCGGGCAGTAAACATGTTTTCGCCTGGAAAGTTACAAGACTGGAAACAGCCAGTCTTGGCTCCCAGGCTTTGTGCACGTTGTTTTGGGGAAGGCCTGGCATTCTTGTGTTATCAGTGCACGTGACTCACAGAGCGAAGACGAGCAGAGCTGTGCAAAGCTGTGCCTGGCTCCCAAGGGCAGCATAGAACCTCTTGCAAAGGCTAGATGTTTATGTCTTCATGAAGGGCCTTCGCAGTTAACCCCTTACAAGCATGTGGGCTCACCCAGTTCGAGAGGCCTGGCTGATTTCAGCATTTTCCTCCACACTTAGAATAAGCTCTAATATACACAAAATAGCTCAGTAGGTTAGTGCAAGGGCAGGTTACTGCAAGCGCCTAGAAGCTTATCACGACATTCCGCCCCTTTCGAAGTGAGGCCTGAAAATGCTGACTCAGTTCCATGATTTAGAAGCATGTACGGTGTGCTGTAGGCCGATTAAGCGTTTTTATAGCACAGTCATTCTAGTATAAAGGAAAGACATTCTGCGCAAGAGCCCAATGCAAACGATAATAATGAATATTAGGGAAATCAGCAGCCACAGCAATGGATGCAGCATTATATTAAGCAGCTTAGTGGAGGAGGAAGACCATCCAGTGAATACATCCCACCAGTGGTGAGTAGTAACTGATTGCAGATGGTCAGCAGTTTTGATTAATTGGTTCCTGTCTATCATCAGCTTGCACTCTGCAGAAATAACTGAGGTAGCTAGCGTCTGGAAATCTTTCCAAGCAGTTTGGGCAAATTTTCTAATAGCTTGAAGCCGGGCAGTAATCACCCCATAGGGTAAAGTCCAGTTAAGCAAATGCGTGAGCTCGGCATGCAGAGTAGTGTGAGACCACTGGGTTAATGAATATAAGGTGTGAGTAACAATGTCTAAGATAGTCACAACCTGATATACGCAAAATACTTGAGGATTCCCTAATAACCTGTAATTGTTAATAAGCAAGGAATGATTAGTAACTACGCAAGCTTAATACTGATCTGTTTGGAAAATGTCAGTCCCATTAATGTGGTATTGCATCTAGGTGCACTCCCCTTCTACGGGATGCATGCATGGGTCAGGAATCCTCCCCGTTTGGGGACACACCCACCCCTGATCCCAGGGCATGCAGGTGTGACTGTGGATGGTGTAGTTTTGGCTGTCTAAACATTCCCCTCGTATTTGCGGCACCCACCAAGAACCATTGATTTTCATAGGCAATACTATAAAAGGACACCATATTTCTAAAGCATAAGTGGTTCTACTAACTTGCATTAAAGCATGGCATGTGTTATTCATGCAATCAAAAGCAAGCGGTTTAATCCATATGTTTTCTGGTAACTGTAGCTCTGTGTGCCAGTGGGTTGAGGATAGTCGCCCCCATTCAGAGCGGAAAGCCAACACCTGCTGATTTAACAAAGTTTGCCATAAAATGCATTGTGTGTCTTTAGCAGTCTTGTTGACCTGCCCTATGGCAGAAAAAATGTCTTCATAGCTAAAATTCTGCCATTTCCATTGGTTGCCAATACTTGTAGCAGTGTTGCACAGGGTAGGGCTTATCAATGGGCCCCACTGTGCTAGGAGTTTTATAGCGGCGCTGGCATCAGAACCCATAGTGGCTAACTTATTGCGCACAGTTTCTATGTCAAAAGCATTTAAAGCTCCCATCCCCACCCCTGCTGCCCCCGCAATCAATGAATCTAACCTCCTAGCTACATGCAATTTGGGGATGGGCCATAGAAATTGACTCCATTTGTAGCAGCTTGGTAGTACTTAGGAAACATTGCCTTGTGATAAATCTATGTCTAAGTGCACCTCTGTAATGATAGATGCGTGCATCACGTGTCTGCAGTTTAAGTGTTGTCTAACTACTGGAAAATCTAGCATGTTTACAGTTTCTACTTTGTGTGACTTGAAGAAAACCATTCTCCAAGTGGGATGCCTGCCATATACAATATCAGTTCTAGATACAAACACCATACTACCATCCGGCAGTGGCTGTTTCAACGTACAATTGTATGAAATGCATTTAGTCAAGTTATAGTCCAAAAAATCCTGGCGAGTAAACTCGCTGCAGTTCTTGGGACAGAAGAAACATGAAACATCAAACAAATTATTGGATCCATTCACTGAAACGTTTGGGCCTAAGATTTCATAAGCACCAGTCATATGAGTCAGTGACAAAAGGTGTCCGACAATATGCCAAGTTATCACTTTTGCAGTTACATGTGGATACTCATTTGTAGCGCTTTTCTCACAGGTTACGGTGCGGTTGTAGTTATCACGCAGGACTCGAGCATCAGGTGTAGTGCATGCGATTCTCAGAGTCCATGTAGCGTCTTGCATCAACCCATTCTTTACAGAGAAAGCGTTTGCTTGGCAGGCCAGAAGCACCCACAGCAAGGTAAATCCCATCCCCTTCATACTGCTCTACGTTCGTGGTGTGAGCCTAGTAGCGGGAATATAAACAGGCATGTCAGAATTTTGCAAAAGTACAACATAAGTACTTCCAACACCTTGACTTAACACTTACCGAGCCTCAGGCTTTTTGTTTGGATGGTGAACCCACACCTTTTTTCCCGTGCTACCGAAGCCTCGTCCCCCCTCAGTGTAGTGTCTGGGGCTTGCTTACTTTCAACCACTAGGGGGACAACTGCTTGCTCGCAAATCATTTGGGCAATTCGGTCATATTTGGTTAATGGTACTGCAGATGCACCAGCGTTATGTAAGAGTACCGAAACAGTCCCTCTATAGTCAGGATCAATCACACCTCCCAAAATGTCAATGCCTTTTTTCGCCAGGCTGGATCGTGCAGCAATGCGTCCATAAGTGCCAGCCGGCAATTTGATGCCAATACCCAGCGAGATGGATTTGGTTTGCCCCGCTGGTATAACATCATCCTCACAGATAGATAGATCAAGCCCAATGCTGCCTGCAGTGGCTTGCACAGGCAGCTTTGCTTCTTTGTCGGATTTCCGCACAACAAGAGTCTTTGTGGATTCCACCTTCTCACTTGTCAGTCTCACAAAGGGTGTCTGGTGGTCTCCAAACGGATGATTGCTCAGTTCAAACAGTGCTTGTGCCAGGTGTTTGGACCACCCCTTGAGAGTGTGAGTCTTAGTCAGCTTCTTTATTTCTTGCTTGAGCAGCCCATTGCTGCATTCCACCAGAGCAGAGGATTCTGGGTACCGGCTGATGTGCAGTGTCCATTTGATGCCTTGTTCTAACGCCCAGTCTTGCACATTGTGTTCAGCAAAATGGCTGCCTTGGTCTTATTGGATTTCATCCGGGATGCCATAGTGCCTGATGAGGTATTCTATTCCTTGCAAGGTAGCCCGTTGATCTGCATGGGCAACTGGATAAGCTAACAGCAGTCCAGAGTATGTGTCTACCATGGTCAACACATAGTGCTTTTCATTCTCGGGCGGTAAAGGGCCAATGTAGTCAACCTGCCATACGCTAGCAGCTCTTTCACCTCTTCTCAAAGGGCCTTGAGGCTTCCTCTCCAGAGGGTACTGCTTCACTTCGCAGCACACGGAACATTGGGAGGCAGCTTGTCTGGCTTTATCCATGGTAATGGGCAATTGTCTCCTTTTAGCCCATTGATATGTTCCTGTTTGCCCTAGATGCCCTGAGGTTTGGTGTGCCCAGTCTGCCATTCCTTGCAATACCTCAGCTTCTTCAGGTGTTGTGACTGGGCGAATCTTTGCCATTTGATCCACTTCGTTGTTGAACAGGGCAGCCAGTGAGGTGTCAGGGGGCATGTGTGCATCGACATGCCCAATGCAGATTTTGCACCTCTCACCTTTGCACCACATCTCTTCCCAGATGTCCGGCCCTCCCCAGATCGGAGTGTTCTTCATCTGCCAGCCGTCTCTTCTCCATGTCGGTGCCCAATGCGTCAGGCCTTGATACGTGGCCCAACTGTCCGTGTGTATGTATGCAGTCTCTGTCTTTTTCACCTGTTCAATCACGGAGGCCACCGCCTGCAGTTCAGCATATTGACTGGATCCTCCCACACCATCTCTCATCAGCAGTGTTTCTCGGTGGGGCAGGAATGGAACAACTTGCCAGTGTCTTTGCCCTTTATCATACTTTGCGGTGCCGTCCGTGAACCATGCACATTTTTGTTCTTCCTCTATCAATATATCATAGGCGGGTGCGACTTTGAAGGGAGATTCTGGCAACACCACGGGGGTGCTTGGTTCAGGCATCGCATCCAGATCCACTGCCTCCAGCATTTGTTCTTGTAGTCTGGAAACCCCTGTGTGGCCAGCTTTCGAACGTTGCTGTAAATACCATTTCCATTTGACATGAGTGGCGTCTTGTGCTCTGCCACTTGTTCCGCTTGCAGCAGTATCGCGCACCCAGCCCATGATCGGAACTTCTGTGCAAATTGTCACTGGTTACTCGCCTGTGATTGTTTCAGTCTGGACTAGAGCCCAGTACACTGCAGCAACTTGTTTCTCAAGCGGAGTGTATCTTGTCATAGGATCTGTGAGCTTTCTTGACCAGAACCCTTGCAGCACTCTTTTCTGTCCTTGTTTTTGCCACAAGCTCCACACAGCAACATCATTTTAGACAAGAATTTCCAGTTCAAAAGGATCCGTTTTTGTCATGGGGCCCAGCGTGATGTAATTCTGCAAAGCGTCCTTAGCCTGCTGAAAGACAGACTGTTGCTCTAGGCCCCATGTAAAATCATGTTTCTTTCTGGTGACTTTGTAGATGGGTTTCAGTATCAGGCTTAAGTGAGGTATGTGATTTCTCCAAAAACCCATTAACCCAATGAATCTTTGTGCCTCTTTTTTATCTGCTGGTGGAGCCATCTGCTGAACCATTTCAATTACAGGGTCGGGAATTTTCTTTACTGACCCAGGCCAGATTGCACCTAAAAATGTCACCTCTTGAGCAGGCCCCTGTACCTTTTTGGGATTTATGGCCCACCCCCGGTCTTGCATGTGTGTGATCAACTTTTCAGCAGCTTTTTCTACCTGTTCTTTCTCGGCTCTGGTCAGCATGATGTCATCAATGTAATGAGCAACATACACATCATCCAACTGCACCATCTTTAAGTCTGGTAAGTAATGATGTCTGGCACCGCCGCAGCTAAGGGCGGTATCTTCTTATTCAAAATGCGGTAATCAATTGTCAGACGCCACGCCCCATCTGGGCGGCGGACAGGCCAAATAGGCGAGTTGAATGGACTGACTGCCGGCCTCATTATGCCAGCTTTTACCAATGATTCATTAGTTTCACCGATCTCTTTATGTCCTCCTGGCAACCTGTACTGTTTCACGCACACTGGCTCAGCAGGAGGAGGTAAATGCAAGGGGGACCATTTGGCATGCCCAACCACCACGGGGTTAACAACTCTCACGTGGACTTTCCGATTGCCAAAAATAAATTCACCTAAATCTGTAGTCACACTTTTTCCCAACAACACATCCATGCCAAGGATATATTCCGGTATATCTGCAATCAAGACATTTGCTGTGAAAGGCAATCCCTCGCCAATTGACATTTTTACATTAAAAGCTTTTGCAACAGTTTCTGCTCCCCCATACCCATTGACTAGGACTCTGGGACAAGATCATTTACTAGGATTGCCATTCAAAATGGTTACCTCAGCTCCCGTGTCTAATAGAGCCAAGACGTGTTTTACTTTCTCATCCAAATACAATGTAAGTGGCACAAAAGGGCGTCTGTCTCTGGGGCTGGTTCTCTTTATTAACCGTACCTCAAAGACAGAACCAGCCCTTCAATCAAAAATGGGGTCTGGGACCTCCCACTTGTCCTTTGCTAAATCAGGGTAACCTTTTGCTCGCACCTTGGGCTTCAACACCTCCTCTTCAGAGGGTGCAGAAGGCTTAGTTTTTCCCGATCTCTGTTTTCTCAATTTCTTCCATTTCTCAAGCAGCACAGGTGTGGGTTTACCGTCTATCTCTTCCCTTGGAATTCCCGCTTTTAGCAGGTCCACCCACATTTGTCTGCATGTGACCTCGATGGTATCAGTTTTCTCTTTGGACTTTACATTTTTGCCAAGCTTTTTCTCTGAGTCATTACTCGCAGCCACTAGGCGCCCCGCTTTGCACACATCCAACCCTTCTAATTGCCCTAACAGAAGTGCCACTTCACCAATGGGTTTGCCTTGCGCTGGACCCAGCAATGAAAGCAATGCTCCCTTCATATGGCTCGGAGCGTTTCTCAGCAAGCGTGCGCGCATCGCAGCTGTAAACAACTCCATGTCAGGCCCTGCAAAATTTGCACTGTACAGTGCACACTGTAAACCCATCCCTCTAAGCTGATCTGTTGGTTCTGTTATTGATCCCCAAATGCCCCAATTCTCTTCCATATCCATCGGACTCCCATAACAATTCAATAGGGTAGTCTGAAGCCAATTAATCTGCCCCAGCATTACATTAGTAGTGAGTGAACCCATCTTTAACAGTTCTTCTGGGGTTAAGAAGATCGCATCGGCACCCGTATCCCACAAACGAAGATACCACTTCAGAAGTCCTTCACCTGCCTTCTGTCTGAATAATTTGGCAACATCTAAAAGTTCAGTCTGTGTATAATCACGAACAATTCTAGTATTCTGAATGTTTCCACCGCCAGCTTGGTCTTTTGACTTGTTAGTGATTAACGGCCGTGCTGGATAAACACATTTCTTTGGAATACATTCCAGCTCCTCTTCATCAGAGCAGTCTAACTCTGCAAGCCTGACTTCAACAGATTCAGATTCATCCCAGTCACATGTTTGTTCAGTTTCGCTGTCACTAACTTCACCCGACCATAAATTTGGGTGCCAGTTATCTTTCCTAATTAGTGCGCGAATCCTTATCTTTGACGGATTGCCCCGCCACTGTCTGCGCTTGTGCGTGGCTACACGCACAACTAAGGAGGCACATCTGTCCTCCATCTGATCAGCCTGCTTAACGGACAATTCAAGGGTCTCTCTCATAATTATTTGTTGCTCCTGGAGCAGGGAAATCTCATCAGTTAATTTGCGAATCTGCACATCTTTAAGCAATTCATTCTCATGCAACTTCCTGAGCGCCTGCAGGAATAACCAGCCTATGTTTCCTGCTGCTTTTAGCTCCCGTCTGCATTTCCCAAGCGGCAAACTCTCCAAGCACTCACTAATTACCGCCGGGGAAACATAATTTTCAAGCATGTCCCATGCCCTTGGTGCCGAGTACCGATGCAAAATGTCTGCCACACACGACCAAGCATTTGATGCCGGCCATCCTGGAATGTGACAGCGTGCACTATCTCCCACATTGCATTCATCTTTTGCTTGTTTTTTCCAGAAAGGCATCATGCTCGTAAATCCTGCCAGCTACGCCAAATGTAGTGAAAAAGGAGAACGCGCACCCCCCCTGGGACCAGCCCTTAGTGCAAATAAATCACTCTTAATCACCTTCCCAGACAAGTAAGGTTATACGAAGCACGATGAACTCAGTCTGGAAGAAAGCCAATCACACAGAATACATGATGCTTGCATTTATTTCTGTAGTGTCTAATGAGAACTAAGCAGCAATTTACAGTAATATGGGAATAAAAGTGCAAACTGGATAATATCAATTGTCAGTCATAGATGAATATGCAATTATTATCTTACGCTCCTGTAAAATGTAGATGACGGTACGATCAGATCACACCCGGGACCCTTGCCGCTGCAGGTGCCCGGCACTCCTCGAGAGAGGAGGGGAGGACTGGCCAAGCCCCCCACAGTCCTACACCAGAGCAGGGATGTGATGCTAGGAGTCTCGGCCCAGATAGTGCACAGCTGGTCGTCCAGGCACTGTTCCTCTTCGTCCACGCGTCTCACAAACAGCCCAGTATGAGTCCCTCCCTCACTGGCCCAGGTATAGTTCTCTTATTAGGGGCTGCACGTCAATCACTATCACGTACCAGCTCTTCGAGAAGCTTCTGGGCTCATCCTTCCGGGCAGTAAACATGTTTTTGCCTGGAAAGTTACAAGACTGGAAACAGCCAATCTCGGCTCCCAGGCTTCGTGCAAGTTGTTTTGGGGAAGGCTTGGCATTCTTGTGTTATCAGTGCACCTGACTCACAGAGCGAAGACGAGCAGAGCTGTGCAAAGCTGTGCCTGGCTCCTAAGGGCTGCATAGAGCCTCTTGAAAAGGCTAGATGTTTATGTCTTCATGAAGGGCCTTCGCAGTTAACCCCTTACAAGCATGTGTGCTCACCCAGTGCGAGAGGCCTGGCTGATTTCAGCATTTTCCTCCACGCTTCGAATAAGCTCTAATATACACAAAATAGCTCTGTAGATTAGTGCAAGTGCAGGTTACTGCAAGTGCCTAGAAGCTTATCACGACAAGGCCATGTTCAAAACAAAAAGAACATTCTTTATTGTGTACGGTTTATAATGAAATCTTTACAAATCTTATACAAATGCAAAACAATATAATATCATACAGATAACATATCATTCAATAGGTAAAAGCACTAAGAATTTTTAAAAACCTGCAAATTGATTAAAAACCTTTGTGTCCTTAAATGTGCAAATTTGCAGTCATATAGCTTATTAGTCCTAATGCCTCTAACATTTAATACATACAATTTAAAAACAATTGTTATAGTTAAGACTGGCATCTACCTAAAACCAATTCAGCATTTTACGTTTCTAAGTCTTTCCCCATTTCAGTGATTTAAAAAACCTAAAAACTTCTATCCCCTCTGACGTATGATTGGCGCTTAAGCATCACTTCTGTTGGGTATTTTGTGTAGATTTGGGGCCTGGTGGTATTTTCTTACCGCCAAAAATAATGGTAATTTGGCGATGACTATTCCTTGCATTTGGATTGGGTTTGGCCTTATTTCCCTTCAGGGACCATTCCTTATTACATTATATATGATCAGTTAATGGTATGCATTATTGATGGTGGTATTTTGGTGAGCATAATTTTTCTGTTTTATTTGTGGCCCCAAAATACAAAATCCTTATTTTTCTTAGGCTGTTCGTGCAATCTATAGAGGCCTCGGACCTACTTTCAGAAATACCACAATTTCACATATAGCATTCTCAATAACCTGTGGTATTATCACTAATTTATATACTTTAGTGAACTATGTTTCCATAGGCCTCTTTTTGCTGGTTCATGTACGCCCAGCAATGTCTATTGTATTAGATTCCACTCAGACACCACACACACTGAGTGGAAATATGCACACAGCTATTTTTCATTGCTAGTGATATTATTCCATCTGTATGGGAAGCATGCTACATGTATTACCTAAAAAAAAATCTTCCCTTTCTCCCAAAATATTATTCTAAATGCACCAAAGAAAAAGACAAAAGCAAAAACACTCTACACAGTTTGTGTACATTACACTTGTATTATAACAGTTACATTTCAAAATAACACCTTACCCTTCTGGCTGCCACCTTGTCTGTAACAAACAGAAGAGAAACAAATGCAGCAATAAAATGAAATTCACTCCACATTATTTGTAACAATAGGAAGGAAAACAAATTACAGTAATAGAACAACATTCACTTTGCAACTTTATAACGTGGCAATTAAACACAGGGGATTCCCTATCGCTACTCTCCCTGCCTGATATTTATAGAAAATCATCCGTGCTGCACACAACCTCAATTCACTTAGATAATTACCAGCTATCTGTAGCTCTCCTACAAGTGACCTCCCTTGGCTCGCCGCCTCCGAGGAATGGGCCCAGGGTTGTCCTCGTAATGTTGAAGTTTGAAGTGCACAGCGAAAACTTGCACTTCATCTGCAGTTCTCAAGCCGGTGCCAAGTGAGACTAGGAAGGCCCAGTCTCTGAAGGTCTGTGTCAGCAGCTCAGCCAAAGCGAACTCCTCACGGCAGCTCAGCCAAAGCGATCTGATCTTTTTTCTGTCAGACTTTGTCCAGCAGACCTCTGTTGCTTACGCAGCCTATCTGCAGATACTCTGCACCAATCAAATTCAAAAGACTGTATCCTCCTTCCTTCCACAATAGCTTGATGTTTACAGTACGAAACTGTATCTAAACACATTTATTTCCTGGCATGCAGATTTTGCTTCCTGCAAATACAGTGAACAGAGAGAGCAAAATAAATAATCTAAATGCACGTTTAAAATGACTCTCAGAGCATGTCTTTTCTGCCTCTTTTCCACATGGAGAGCACATTATAATGTTATTGAGTTAGTACTAGTGTTAGTATTTGTTAATTAAGTCAGTCAATTAGACAGCTAATGTAGTCTCCTGTAAAGGAGGCATTTCAAATAAGAAAAAAAAGTACTTTTAAATCTGCAGCCTGTCTCCATTTGCATACCCATATGTTATGCTAGCAACATAGGGCTGGCTATCTGTGCCACATCATTGCTGGCAATAATGTTATCACATTCAGTGGCGCTGTACTCCAAAACACAATAAATTATACTACACTTCCACACGTTGTTGCTGGCCCCAATTTACATTTAAAAGCAATTTTCTAAAATAACTCAACTCTCCATTAGTAAAGCAGGGCATTCTAGCAGTACATTTCTTGTGGTTTCTATTTCCTTCTCATGTTTACAGAATAGACAGTAAGCTGCCTCACTGCCACACACTTAGTTTCTGCACAAAACTTCTCGGGTTGGAAGCAAGTTTAATCTAAAAGGCATTAAAATAACCCTGTAAAAATGATTAGGGAAAATATTCAAATAAGGAGCCACAATTCCCCTTTTTTATGCTCGGGGGACAAATGGGAGAGGGACGGATAATTATGATTTGTATATCACCAATCAGCATTGTACAAAGCAAGTTTGGCTTATCTGGAGTCTCGACCAGATCTATCACGCATTGGTCAGTGGCAGTTAACATTGCTTCGCACTGCTCTCTTAAGGTAGCGATGAAAGAGAGCGGCACCCCTGAACATTCCTTTCCGTCCTTACAAAAATTAATGTAGTAATATAAACAGTCCTGGTGACAAACAATAATTTTACAAAACAAGGGCAGTAGTTTACACTTTACTCTCACTGGCAGAGATAATAAACCAAGCTCGTAACGCATTGCTGCCAGAGGGATCACGTTTGGTACTCCCAGATCTCTCCTCCAAATTGTGGCCTTCATTTTATCCAGCCAACTGTAGACACCCTTAGCCCACAATTCCATACCATGGGCCTCATCAGGAGTTGGGCTTCAGCCCGTAAATACGGTGGTAATGCTATTACCACCGCATTTAAGGGTTGGCCCAATCACAAATTGAGCGGTAAATTGGAGTTTTACCTCAAGCTTTTTGCTGGAGGTAAAAGGGCCTCATTACGAGTTGGGAGGAAGCCCTTAAATGCAGCTGTAACGCTTTACCGCTGCATTTAAGGGCTCACAATTACTGATAGCTGTATTAGGGGGAATAGGGATTTACCGTTAACGGCCAACCCGTGATCCGGCTCTAATAACGCCAGACCAAGTAGCACTAATGCAATTACAGGTGGGCAGTATTACCACCGGCATACTGCCCAACTCATAATGAGGCTGATGAGCCCCATCACGAGTTAGGCGGTAGCCCTTAAATGTGGTGGTAACAGTGTTACTGCTGCATTTACCGCTTCGCCCAATCTCAAGTCTGGCATATTTACCCTGTGAGAAACCTGAAGGTGTCTCCCTAGCTAGTCCCTAGGATCTGTCATCCAGGTGGCCAGGACACGCACATTGCTATTGGATCCAGTTCCTGGTGGTGGACAAGTGAGGGAGGGTCAACTGGATGGGGTTTTTGGGGAGTGGGAGTGGGACACTGACGGGTGAGACGGCGTATCCCCCTTTCTTTAACACCTTTTCCCCATCCTCTCATGTAGGACATTCCAAACCACTGCCCCCTTTTCCAACACAAATACTTTCGCACAACACAATGGACGATGGACTAACACTTGAGCCATTTACCTAACATGTCCCAATACCAGAGTCAGGCAACGTCAGGCAATTGATCAGAATCACACACACCTGACACCCTTTCCCTTCCCCACAGGGATAAAAGGTGGAGCCAGAGAGCACAGTACGAGCAAGGTGAACACGGCAGACAGCACGAGACGGCTACCCGGCAACAGTTCAAGAGAAGGAGAAAAGCGGCAGGAATCGAGAGGGTGGCAAGGCAGTAAGTAACCTCGCCCTTTTCATCCCAGGCCTGCAGAATCTTCATGGAGGGGAGCCTGAGACTGCGAAGAATAGCATGAGTTTCTTGCAGCAGATGTCACTGGTACACGGGGCAAACCTATGTCGATAAGCAGGCGCGAGTGCAGCTCTCACCCTCAACTCCAGGAAAGCAAAAAGACAAGCGGTTCATCACAGCTGGTGAGTCAAGGGGAGAATCGATAAGAACCAGGCTGTGTTGATTGACAAACGCAAAGTGGCAAGTTTGACCCAAGTGTAGTGAACTGTGTAATGAACTGTAAAGAGCGTTAAGGGGAGACCAGCTGCAGAGGGAAAACCGGCACCACGTGGGTGCAAATTCAAGAGACTCTGGTCGACCCCCATCTGAACAGAACTTCAGATACCAGTAGGCCATACGAAGGCCACCAAAGGAATCAAAGTGGTCATACGTGAGGGTCAAGCAAAATCCCTGTACAATTGAAAGACTTTGATCCGCAAACTAAGTGAAAAAAGGGGAGGGAATCCCGCAGTGAAAGGAAACACGGGAAGCAAATCCCAGGAGGAGCCTAGTCTAAGTGTGTTTGAAACTGTTTAAAAAGACCTTCAGATTTATGGAATACGATACGTGAAGGGGCAGCCCAGAAGAGGGGAACCCAGGGGTGAAACCATCACCCTATCTGAACTGTGTATTGCAATTGAGAAGGGTCAGCGCAGAAGAAGGGGACCCAAAATGGTTGAATCAGTGTCACCAGAGCGAACTTTCATTTTGATTAGGAACTTCAGGCCCGAAGGCAAGAGACTTTCAGAGGAAATGAAACTTGGCCATCAATGGTCCTGAGAACTGCCTTTGGAATTGTCGTCTCATACTTGAGAAGCCTGAGATAGTACTGTGCTCCAAGCTCCCATCCTACCCTGTGCTAAAACGTGGGGGAAGGGAGACCCAAGCCACTGCATTCTGACTAATTCTTTTGAGAACTCTTCTTTCTTTTGTTGAGAACCATCCCACACCCCCTTTTGTAGTAGTTTTAAGGTTTGGCAATATGTTTCTTTGTATAAACCCTTTTATTTTGACACAACGCCACTAGGACTGCCTTATTTTTCATTTGATGGTGACGCTTGCTCGCATTTTAGATTTAGATTTAGGTTAGGCGTTTTTCCAACCTGTATAGAGCATTTCATTGTTCAATAAACACCCTTGAACTGTGATCACTTGTGTCTTTCTTACTTGTTGTCACCATGAGTTCTTCACAACCCCCAGCTCAATGGGAACTTACCGCTGTACCTCTACTCATGATACAACACTAATAGCACCAGACCGAGTAGCGATAGCGCTATTTGCCCTGGTGGTATCCCCATGTTATTTCCGCCGGGATACCGCCAGACTCTTGATTAGCCCCAATGCCTGGTTTCATAGAAAAGCATCCACATTTTTAATTAAGAACTTTGTTTTTTGAAGCAGAATGGTACAGTCAGGGACGACGGTTGGCTTGTAATGGGAAAACCCAAATAAATTACACTTGATGCATGAATCAAGATAGTGTTTTTCAGATACCATTTGTGGGTACTATGCTTATTCCCCATTGTAAACTCAAGGATTCTTGTTTTACCTAGGTTATTCATCCTTTTTCTTTTGCGTAGCTTGTAAAGGCTGATAAGAGGTGCTGCAAACCAACGCGTGTATTATCAAATAATAAAGAATTATCAGAGTATACAAGCCAGGGGATTTTGGTAAGGCCAAATTTTGGGGAAACAAACGCAGCCGTGCTTAAAAATTCCCCATCGTCCGATACATATATGTGACAAAGGCAGGGAGCACATACGCAACCCTGTCTCAAACCAGATAATGGCTAAATTCTGCGCGATAAGTGTCCGTCTTTGTTTAGTCGCACTCTAATTCCAGAGGATTTATGTAGACACACTAACAATTTTAACGATCCATCTAGCAACCCCCAATTGTACAGTTTAGCCCACAACCTGCTTTGGTGGTCGAAAGTGGCAGGGAGGTCAATTGAAGCAACGCAAGTTGTGCTTACTAGACCGGGCCAGTTCTTGGATTGCTCTTACCCGTAGGCCTTTAATATTCATGTATTGTTCTTTACGAAAGCCAGTTTGGAGTTTGTTTAAACGTCCAGCAGAGGACGCCCATTTCTGCAGATGTCTTAATAAAAGGGATGAAAAGACTTAACTGTCCACGTCTAGTAAGGTGATTGGACGATCATTTTTAGGATCAGTCTTTGCGCCCCTTTTAAAATTTGAATCATATGTGACATCCTCCCTGACTCGGGAAAACATTTGTTCTCTACAATACTCCTCAATAAAATAGTAAGGGCAGAATCCCAAGTATGCAGGTCGTCTTTCAGGATATTGTTAGTGAGACCATTGAGTGCAGGGGCCTTAGAGCGCGTACTTTGGGTAATTATTTCAAAATGTGCTACCCATGTAGCCTCCGGAACTGCATTTAGTTGTTTACTGGCTTGGGAAGCTTCTCCGCATTAATTAGTTCCCAAAATAATGACGCATTCCTTTTTACCAGGATTTCCAACATTAACACCGCGTCACTTTGCAGATGATTCCCTTGATGCTGTCTAGCAAAGTTCTTACATCTTTGCTTTACCCGCTTACGCAAAACACATTTTTCCTCAGTAGTTTTAACCTTTTTGTTAATTTCTCACTCCGCATGGCCGTTTTTGGCTCGGCAAGAGCTTGGTTATAGACATATTTTATGAGATTTTGTTCTCCTGGGGCCAGAGCAACTTTTCTTTGATAATTCACACTGACCAAGGTTTTTATTGAGAAATCTATATTTTCAACACTAAAGGTTGGTAATTTCCACTTGCACGTGGTGCGTATAAATGCCTCCACTGACCAACTATTAGGCGCTTGACATCTGCCGGGCTCCAGCTGATCCTATTATTACGTGCATTCACCCTCAATTCACTGAAGACACCCTGCGCAATAGTACTGAAAGGTACATTAAAATCGAAACGCGTACCATACAGTGGTCACTCCACTTGTTCTTTGTAATCCTCATCTCCGTACAGCTAACAAGGATACGTCAACATAGACATAGCTTCTCATAAAAGTCGGCCAGTCTGGTATTAAAGTGCCGGTATTAACGTATACTGGCACTACAGGTTTGCCAGTGGGGCACCTGAGTTACCTCAAGCTAAAAGTTGTAGGTAAAGCAGCTGCCCTACCGGCAAAAATCGCTGTTATTACCAGCACCGATATTGCCGGTGCCAGTAATAAAGGCAAATTCCCCCATGGAGTTATATGGGACTCCATGAATGGGGATTTACACCGGCACTCGCAATTCAGTGGTAACACTGCTGGATTGAGTGCCAGAGGCAGTAATAGCATTTGCCTGTATGGTATCCTGGCAGATTTACAGCCAGGATACCAGCAACCTCATAATGAGGCCAATAGTCCAGGGTGGATTGACTCATCCCTCGATACCATGTCGAATGTCTGGGTAAATCGCAGTCTACTTTTCTATTTATCATCTGAAGGCCTACATATGCCAGGGCAATACACCATCTACTACCTGACTGTTCTTTATGCCCTGAGCTCACCATGTCTGG
The DNA here is from genome assembly GCF_040938575.1 of Ambystoma mexicanum. Lineage (NCBI taxonomy): Eukaryota > Metazoa > Chordata > Amphibia > Caudata > Ambystomatidae > Ambystoma > Ambystoma mexicanum. The sequence continues at coordinate 1,056,501,804 of NC_090926.1, read as the reverse complement.
GGTTTCACACCACATCTCGCCTTCGAGATCTCCTTCTACACAATTGGCGTTAACGTCCCTGGCCAGAATGACATACCCCTTGTTAGACCCACATTGCCAAGCAACCACACTGTCAATAATCTAATTCAGGAATATGTCTAATTCCGCAGTGCCTCTGTGCCAATATATGTTAATTAAAAGAATCAGGGTTGTTCCAGCACAATTAAGGAGCTCTACTGCTAGTGCGCCAAACAGGAGGTTTACTAACTTGTTTACGGTTTTCCCTTGCCCAGATTGAATCGCTATTAAGAGTCTGTCTACGGGTCGGCCCCCGTTACTCGATTTTGCTTCCTGTGTAAAGACATGAAAGCCATCAAACACAGCCGGTATGGTTAACCAAGTCTCTTGTAGGAACACCCAGCTACAATGTTCAAGGAGGGATGTGGCTGCCTTGTTAATAGATGCCCACTCCCTTGTGTGTTCCAAGGGATGAATTTCAACTGATACTCTATGCTCAAAAGGCTGTTGGACAGGGCCTACGTGTGTACCTCCCTTTTTTCCACAGGGCAGCCACCACCTCTGGCCAATCTTCCCGACTCCCTCTACCTGTACCCTCACAACTGTCCACTTCCCGTTTCCAACCTTCCCTGGCATTCACTGAGATTGAGAGACCATTGAAAGATCCCTACCCCTTTGCTCCACTCGATGGCCCTCCAACTGCACAACCTCAAATCCTAGTTGAGACAGCCTCTCTCGGATAACATCAAATCCATAACAAGTCATGAGCCAAAGTGGAGAATACATCAGCCTTTCTTTATCCCGTCAACAAATTCAACCCGATCTATGTCTGAGGAGGATAGATCTCTCAGGCTACCAATTTCTGAGAAAATCGCCATCACATTTGTTCTATTTAAGCATAGTGGTGTTTCACAATTGTACTGATTTGCAATACATAGCTTATTATTGGCATGTTCTACCGGCGATATTTTCTTTGTAAAACTAGTAACAGGACTAAGGGCCTCATTACAAGTGAGGCGGAACGGGTTAACGGGACCCGCTAAAGGAGGCGGACCCGTTAAACCCGTTCCGCCTCATTACAAGCTCCCTTCGCGGGACCTGGTAAGTAACGCCTGGTCAAACCAGGCGTGCTTACAGGGTACCGCGAGGGGAAGAGGGAGCAAACAACGGGCCGCTCGTAATCGTCGCGTTGTTTGCTCCCTCCCCCATTCCCATTCAGCCCTATGGGGGCTGAAATGGGAATGGGGAAGGTCCGGGCCCGGGTTCCTGGAGGGAAGAATTACTAGGCCCTCCGAACTCGGAATTCCTCATTCTGGGGACCCGGACCTGATTTTGGCGGCAGCCATGCCGCCAATAGAGGCATGGCTACCGCCAAAATCGTAATGAGGCCCTAAATCTGGTGCCCATATATCATCGTTGTCAGGCTGTGGAAGCAGATCATCGCTGCTCTCTCCCCTTAAAATACTAAGGGGGAAATCATCTCGTCCATCAGCTGTCGATCGGCCATCCCTACCACCAGTCTCAGTATCGTAGTGCCATGGGTACTGAGAGTGGAGGCTTTCCCTCCTTAGAGGTCCTTGCAGTAAGTGTGCCCTACTCGGATTGTTTACATGGTTTTTCAGATGTCTCTCAAGAGTCGGGCCAGTACAACGTCTCCAGGAGTCTTTTCTGGTCTGAATTATAACCGCACTCTACATTCATAGGTCTTTCCTCCTCCGGTTGACTGTCCCAAACAGCTTGTGAACCCTATTGTGGGTACTGCATGTGCTTCTCAAGGAATAGTGATTGTTGTTAGGAAAGATTTCATAATAGTATGTAATTTTCCCTCCATGTGTCAACCCCCAAACTTTTTGCTGCTGTTTAGACACCATTGGCTGACTTTGCCAGAGAAGCACAGCCTTCAGCTGCACTCCGCAGGGCTTTCGCTCACTTTTTATGGGGAAACTGACATGCCCTTAAGACAGTCAGTACTGGGAGACTTTGTTTCCCTTAGTCCTTTTCCAATGTTGCAACTTTTGTGCAACATGTAACAAGTACACAATGTACCTTCCAGTACAGTGTACTTGGGTCTAGTCAATTTCCAAAGGCCCTAGATAATCTCGTTGGACTTTTTATGAACTGTGCAGATGTATCATGGACAGGACTGGTGGCAGCTATCTTTTCGCATTATTTTTAACCCTTACCTGCCATGTTAACCACGTTAACCTTGTTTGGCATGAATATGTGGCCTGGCTCCAAAATGGCCATGCCACAAGGTTCTTTGTCCTGTCCTTTGGCCATCTTGACCCTTCACCTTTCCCAGGTCGAGTTGACCTGGGTCAGTCCTTATTTGGTCATGCACTTTCCTGCAAAACCCAATGCTTTCGCAGTCTTCTGCATGCCTTTTGTGTGTGCCTCCAGGATGTGCGCTGGAACGTCTGAGTCCAATCCACATCCTGGGTGCCAGAGAGTCTGGAGTGGCATGAATGACTGGGACCAACATGGTCCATGATTGGTCCACGTATGGAGTGTGTGTTTGTGAGCTGATCTCCCATTGGGTCCTCTCCGTTTCGGCACGAAGGGAACTTTGGATAAGAGGAGGCTGAAAACACCCATACCATGTCGATCTCCTGAGGTCTCACAGAACAAAGGATAGGATCCAAGTATGCTGCAACTACGAAGCCAAGTCGAGGAACCACTGGTGACCCGCTGGAAGGATTGGCACACTGAGCCCGCTGTCGTACCGTGGGACCCCTCTGCATCTGGTCATCCTAGAAGGTCTGCGAAGACGCTTAGACCCATTGGAATAGCAGGACCAACTATTCTCGGCACCTTCATCAAATCCTGCAAGTAAGCTTTCTCGGAAGTGTCCCTGGGCCAACCAGTGGGCTGACCGGCTTACCCAGTTGCTTTGCTCTGTCACCGCTGCCGTTTGGAGGAGGCCCTCGAAACTTGGTATACTGCTAGCACTGTGTCCACGGCACCCTCACACCGAATTACGTACACTTGGCATTCCCAAGTCTGAGGTGAGACAAGTGCACCAGGACCGGAGTGAACGCGGTTACCGTGTTGCCCTGCCATAGCAACGTCTTTTGCAAGTCTGCTGCATTTGTGACCCTCTTGCCCCTAAAGCCTGCTACAGTGAAACTGGGTCGATTCATCCACCGGAGCGGAGAAATCACCACTGTCCCATTTAGGAATCTGGATCTCAAGACGTGAAAGCCGCAGAGACGTCCTTTTTGTTGTGTTCGAACCTGCAACCCGAGTGGACTGAATGGGCGAAGTTTGGGTCCGAGTGCGCCTGGGACCAGTGAGTACTTACAACACTAACCGGTTGCCCTTGGCGCCAGGCGCCCCATTTGCACGAGTGACCCCTGGGGGTCCCTCTCCTTACCACTGCTAGTGTGAACTAGCGGCTCCATCCCGCTCTCTGGAACTGTCTCTGCCTTCAAGTGGAGGTCCTCCCTGAATAGTGGGAACTTGTTCTGCATCGCCTCATCCACCTTCCCAAGCTGCTAGAGATCCCTGAAGAGACCCTATCCTGCCCATTGGAACAACCTTGTGCGCTTGCATTGCATGTCTATTGAGCACAAGGTTCCTCTCTTCTTAGGGCTTGGACTGCCTCTTAGTTAGGTGTGTTGTCGATGTCGAAGAGGCATAAAAACTATCTGCACTGCCTGTTTCCTTCCCATCTAGGTTGTCGACATATTTTGTGCATTCAACCCCTTTAGACCACACTGGTCTTGTATATATATTGTATTCGATTGTGATGTGTTGGTTTGCGTAGTGTTACTGTGATTCTTTTGCTATGGTCTATGTTACAAAGGCCTTGTAGTGTGCTGTGTCAAAACCCCTTGTGTTTTGATAAACACAATAAGGAGTGGATGCTGTTTGCTATACAACAGGAGTGTGGGTGGAGAGTGGAGAATGGTGTAAGCGAGGTAGGCAGATTATTAACAGTTCATTGGCAAATCATCTTCAGTTGGTTGTAACAGTAGTGACAGTTTATTTAGTTCACGCCTTAATAAAGTCCATTGAGTTCTGGGCTTAAACACAGAGCTTGATGCACTGACCCGTTGGGACGATCGTGGTTGGTCTGCACACCACACGGCACTGCTGCTGCTGCTGCAGCCCGATGCCTGGCACATCTTACCAGCTTGCACTGCTATCACAGCAGACCACAGTAGACCACTCTCGCCCCTACTGCTCTGTGCAGTACTGACGTTTTCCTTCTCCAGCTCCAAAGTACTGCCCCCTCCAATGAACACAAAGAAAGCACTCCAAAACTCTGAAGCAGAGATCCAGGCAGCCACAGTAAACCATTATCGTCACTCCCACGCCACGCTCTGCACAGCACTGATGTTTTTAAGGGCTAATTTCCTTCACCAGCTCCAAAGTACCACCTCCTCCAATGGACACAAAGAAAACACTTCAAAACTCTGAAGCAGAAACCTGGGCAGTCACAGTAGACTACTCTTTCCACTCCAGCATCTATACATCTATTTACAGTTATTCTAGTATGATTTATGTTACGATAATTGCCATTTCTACGCATCCAAATTCTACATGCAGCTAAGCATGAAAACAGTGCATGGCTTGTAATTTTTGCAACATGCAACCTGTTATTAATGAAAATGTTCTCCTGTTACATTTTCCAAATGTGAAAAAAATCCCATTTAAAGATCTTTTTACAGTCTTACAAATGATACTAGCAAATGGTTAAACAAACTATTCAAGTTACACATCGTTCTAACTACCTCATTGTAATATTTTTAAGCTATAGAATTCATGGTGTAAAATTAAAAATTTGAATTACAAACTTTGTGGAACTAATTATAAAACAGAAATAATATTTATCAACATGGACACCCCAGTGGACATTATTTAATGTATTTACAGCAAGATTCATTGGGGGTCATTACGAGTGCGGCAGTAAGGGGTTAACAGCACCGGTAAGGATGCCGGTGCCGTTAACCCCTTACCACCGCATTCCGAGGTCCCTTAGCAGGTCCCACCAAGGCTGGCTGGTAAAACCAGCCATCCTTAGCGGGAGCGGCTAAGGGACCAGGGAGCTAATAACAAGCCCATAATTTACGGGCCCGTTATTAGCTCCCTCCCCATTCCCATTGAGCCCTATGGGGGCTCGAATGGGAATGGATAATGGTTTTCTGAATGGGGACTTACCGGGTCCCCCATGGTTGGAATGACCCGGTAAATCCCCATTCAGAGAACCCAGACACGAGTTTGTCTGAGTTTGAACCTCAAAACTCGTAATGACCCCCATTATGTTTTGAATGGAATGAGGAACAAATTACCAAAGAGCAACAGCAAGTTAAAATGTTCATAGATAGCAAATAATAAAATAAAAATAACAAATGAAAAGTTCACAATATATGTTCAGTTTTTAGTCACATTATGGTATACTTTTATATTCTTTCTGCCAATTTTCATTATGGAGCCCAAGAAAGTTTTTGAACAAGTACATATAATTATCTAAAAATAATATTTTATTGGTATTTTTCAAAAAATATTATACATAAAGCAAATATAATTGGAATTTTTAGAGTTGTAACTTTTTTAAATTTGACTCTTTTGAAAAGGTTCTTGTGAACATCGGAGGAACAGAACAGCTGTAAGTGGCGATGCAGATGCCGTCATACGAATAAAATTGAAATGTAAAAACATTAATTTATATTAAATAAAATGAAACAACTGAACTTAACACAATTACATACAAAATTAATATATTTCAATAAATTAATAAGGCTCATAATTTAACAATGCAATAGTACATACAATTACTTCATAAAAATTATGTAACCATAACAAATATTAGCAATTATTTGAATATTATGGTAACCTTAACTTTCCCTCAAACTTACTTAAAAGTGTAATTTTCATCATAAAAAAATCAAAACTATATGCATATCAACAAGTTATTTTACAAATTCAAAAATTATCAACAAGTCAAATATACACTGTTGAGAAATTTCCTAAACAAATTATAACATCTTTTTACAATACAAAAATAATACTTAAGTAAAAACATACATTATTATGATATAAATTCCTTCCAAAAAGTTATATTTTAAAAACAAAAAGTACCTTTAATATATAAACACGACTATGAAATATACTTAAACATTTCAATTTCATTATTAACTAAAAGAATCAACAAATCACATTTTACTATTACAAATATATAATTTTGTAAACAATAAACATATCATTAAATTTAGCATACATTAAACAACTAAAAGACAAATACTATGTAATAAACAGTATTTAGTAACATTTACTTTAATACAGAACATCAATATATGCACAACTTACATAACCAACAAAGACATTGGCCCTCATTACGACGCTGGCGGAGGACCATGGTGCAATTTGCACCATGGTCCATGGCGCAGAGCTGCCAACTCCGCCATGGGGGTTGGCGGACCTACCGCCCCATTCCGACCTTGGTGGGGCGGTAAGTCTCCAATCCCCATTTACCCTTCCCCATTCCCATTTTTGCCCCATAGGGTATAATGGGAGTGGGGAAGGCGTTAATTACGCCACCGTAAATTACGGTGGCGTAATTAACAACAGGTCCCGTAGCGCCATGGATTTTTCCGCCCGGAAAAACCAGGCGAAAAAACCACCATGGCGCTACGGGAACTCGTAGTAAGGCGGAAAGGTACGCCATGCATTACGCTGGCGTAAAACCCTTTCCGCCAGGGTCGTAATGAGGGCCATTAACATTAAAATCACAATAGTTATACTTTATGTAAACAAAAACATAAACATCTAATTTCTGCTAAATAATATTTGTTAAATACTACCAAATGTAAATACTATTAAAAGCAGCACAAATGTTATATGAATTCATAACATAAATGGAGTTATTTATTTATTCGAATTTGTAGAGTGCCCTACATCCCGGGGCATCGTGGCGCTTGTTACAGACAGATTGCTTGGTTACTGAAAAATATGAGAAGCAACACAGACATATTACATTACATGCATGAGAGATAGCGTGGCATCGTGGCGCTTGTCACAGCCATATTTCTTAGTTACAGAAGAAAGACAGAGACAATGGGGGTCATTTCAACCCGGGCGCAAAGGGATACCGGGCACCGGTAATGACACTGGTGCCGGTAATCCCTTTGCGCCCTATTCCGAGGTCCCTTTACGAGTCCTTCCTTAACGCCTGGTTTTAGCAGGCGTTAAGGACGGGGCCCACAAAGGGATACCGGGGTCAATAACGGTACCGCAATTGCGGTACCGTTATTGCCGCCTTCCCCCTTTCCATTGAGCCCTATGCAGGCTCAAATGGGAATGGGGAATGGCATTTCAAATGGGGACTTATTGGTCCCGCAAAGGGCGGAATGGACCGGTAAGTCCCCATACTACCACATCGGTGGGAGTACTGGTATTGGAGCTAGTCATGGTGCTAATAGCGCCATGACTAGCACCAACCTCGGAATGAGGGCCAGTATATATTACAGGCATAAGAGAGAGCAACACAATCAAAGGGTTTAGGCAAAGAGGGAAGTTTTAGGTTTTTTGCGTAAAGCCAGGAGTGAGTTTTCTGTGCTGATGTCAGTGGGTAGTGCGTTCCATAATCTGGTTGCAATGTAAGGTAAGCCTAGCCCACCAGCTTTGGACCCGTTGATGCGTGGGGTGTGAAGTTGGTTGGTGTATTGAGTTCTGATGGGCCGAGTGGATATGACTTTCTCTATAGTCTCTGATAGATAGGATAGCGCTGAGAGGGTGAAACATTTGTATGTAAGGGTGAGGATTTTGAATGTGATGCACTCTTTAACCAGTGGCCAATGAGCTGTCTGTCTAGCCTGGGAGACATTTTCCTTTTGGAGATGCTTAAGGCTGCTCAAAGCGCACTATTCTATGTGAACTGGAGTCGATGGAGTTTTTTTTCAGATGTGCCTACTAGAAGGGCATTACAGTAGTCTAGTTTGGCACCAATGGTGGCTCTGGCTATTGATAGACAGTTGGGCTTAGATAAGTAAGGTTTTATGGCATTTATTAGCTTTGTGGTGTGTGCTGAGCCGGAGGTGATGGCGCTAACCTGTCTAGTCATGGATAATATGGAGTCTATGTATACCCCTAGAGTCTTCACGGATGTGGAGAAAGGAATAGTAGTGTTGTCAATAGTGAAGTTAGCATAATGCCTGTCGAGTTTGGCTAGTGTGTTTTTAGACCAAAAATTATGATTTCCCTCTTCTCCCCATTGAGTCAGAGGCCATTAATTGCCATCCAGGCCTGGATGGTGGAGTATATAAGGTGAAGTGCTTCAGAATTTTTGTTGTAGATTCTGGTGATTGGGAGAAGTACCTGTGTAACGTCACCGTAATTAGTATATGCAATACCAAGTGCATCAAGCTTGTCGAAGAGGGGCTTTGTGAATAAGTTGTACAGTGTAGGTGCTATACAGGAGCCCTGTGGGACTCCGCAGTGGATGGTTGTGGGGGCTGCGTTGGCTGTGTTAGAAATCTAAACCATTTAACATTTCTATCAAACACAAATAAACATTTATACAACACAAATGGGCCTCTTCCTAAGTGTGTCGGTCCAGAAACAAGGGTGCCGGTAAGCTTACCGGCACCCTTGTTTCTGGGCCACCACACTACGAGTCTGCCTGCAGGTGCCGCTGTGCCCGGCAGGGCAGACCTGCCGGGTGCAACAGCTCCTGCAGGCAGACTTTTCACGGAAGCACCGGCACCACTAGGTGCTCCCGTCTCTCCACTCCCATGGAGCCCTATGGGACTCCACAGGAATGGGGAGTCACTGATTCTGCTGCCAGACTTCCTGAGCCACTGGGACTTGTAATGACCCTGTGGCACCGGGAAGTCAGCCAGCGAATTAAATGTTTCCAGGTCGGCGGCAACCCGCCGGTGGCACCAGCGGGTTATCGTTGACCTCGGAATGAGGCCCATTACATCACTTTCACTGCAAAACATGGATCAACCAAACCATGATGTTTGATTTGGATATTTTTTTTTAAATCATGAAAATCGTTATTATGTTGTTAGCTTAAAGTTTTTTATTTCTAATGTTTGTAGACTTTAGGTTTTTGTTAGTTTAACTGTAACTCTTTTGTAAAAAAAAAAATCTTCAAATAATATATATGATTTATAGCGAAAGAGAAAAATAAAAAGATCCTCAAAAAAGAAGAAATCTAGGATCAAAAGAGGGAGGCAGATGAAAAAACAAGAACTGAGGCAAAGGAAGATGACATCAGTCTCAGGAGTGACATCAAACTCAAATGTTGGCACGATCCAAGAAACTGTTATAACTGATACAACAAAGACAAACGAAGTTATACATTTAACTGACCCGCCTCCCAGATCGAACAGGCAAACTTCTAGAATTAGGACTTTCATTTGTTCCTGAACGTAACCTAGATCAAGTGGACACACTTATTGATGTCTTCAAATTCTGCAGAAAACTATGTTTGCAGAAAGATTTTGCACATATTGACGACATCACCTCTACTTCTACACCACTTGTGGAAGTCATAAGTATAAGAGAGTCAGAAAACTCTAGAATGTCTCACAGTGGACAGTGAATCGAAAGTGGTATAAGATAAGGCAGAACCTTGGGATTTAGAAAATGAGTTCTTCTTTCAGCATAGTTACTACAAACTCAAATCATACTTCATCCCCCCATGATTGATGACAAACTATTTCACAATTTGAAAATCT